>NC_138775.1:81560592-82289342 GCF_965119305.1 Pelophylax lessonae | reverse complement strand
AGGCGATAACAAATATTTTTAGTGTAGAAAATTTCCAGTCTAAAGCCCCGTACACACGCAATGTCCGGCCGATTTTCTGCTTGTTAGTATGATGCTTTCGACAACCGACTCTGACTTTTCGGCCAAATAAAATCTGGTGTGCAGGCTATAAAATTTTTGTTGGCGGTCAACACAACGGCCGATTTTCCGTCAGTCAGTACAGATTTCGGCAGACAAAAATCTGATGAGCAAGTCTGGGCATGCTCCGAGAAGAAAAAAACACACGGAAAGTAAACCAGCACATGACATCACTTCTGAAGTAGATTTTTGTTGGCCGAGAAAATTCGTGTGCAGTCTTGAGCACTTTTCAACCAACAAAACACCACTCTGGACAAAAGTCGGCCGATCGGTCGGCCGATAATCGTTGCGTGTGTACGAGGCATTAGTCTAGTCTCTACTCACTTATTTTTGTTCTTCCAAAATCATGATGGGATTGACAGATATTCTAACAAACTCTTAGACACTTCTTTCACATTAGTGTCATCTATACAGCAGCATGAGAGGATCAGCTTAAAGCCCCACTAGGTAAGGCACAAGGGACTGGCAGTAATAATTTATAAGGCTAGATTCACATCTATGTGACTGCGATTGATTCTTTTTTCCGGCGCTTTTTGGGTTTTTAAACGTGTGTTTGATGCGTTTTTTTGCATGCAGTTTTTATTCATTTTGTTTTTTTTTTTCTCTTTAACACACTGTGTATAGCTGATTGCTAAGGAGTAGGCCAGGAAGCCGGTCGCGGCATCCTTAACAACCGATGAGTCATTAGCTGTCAGCAGGGTTTCTCACTGACAGTTAAATATAAAAGAAAAGCTCAGAAAAAAATTATTTGGGGTCCCTCCCCAGATCCATACTAGGTCCTTCGTGTCTGGTATGGATTTGGAGATAAACACCACACCTAAATTAAAGAAAAATAAATAAAAATGGCGTGGAGTCCTCCTCAAAATCCATACCAGACTCTTATCTGAGCATGCAGCCTGGCAGGCCAGGAAAGGGAGGGGACGAGCGAGCACCCCCCCCCCCACCCCTCCTGAACCATACCAGGCATATGCCCTCAACATGGGGGGTGCTCTCCCCCCCCCTGCCCCAAAGCACCTTGTCCCCATGTTAATGGGGACGAGGGCCTCTTCCCCACAACCCTGGACTGTGGTTGTGGGGGTCTATTGGAATCTGGGGGCCCCCTTTATCAAGGGTGCCCCCCCGGATCCCGCCCCCCCCATGTGAATGAGTGCGGGGTTCATAGCACTGGTCGCTGTCACGGGGGTGGGGCGGTGCCACCAGGTGATGTTGCCGTGTGACCCCGCCCCTTAGCTATTTAAAAAATGTCACACGGGGGAGCAGGCAGATCATGGGAGCTATTGTGGCGAGCTGAACTTTTTTTTTCGGCTCCAGCTGTGGCAGCGGGCGTCGTGATTGACGATGGATCTACATCGGGGGACATTGTTTATCTTTTATTTATTTTTTAATAAAGGACTTTTAAAAAAAACACTTGTACACTTTTTTTGGTGAATGGGTAGGATTCTCATTCACATGGAGGGGGCGGGATCTGGGGGCCCAATTCTAAAGGGGGCCCCTTCTAAAAGGGGGCTTTCAGATTTCGATAAGCCCCCGCCTGCAGACCCCCACAACCACAGCCCAGGATTGTGGGACAAGGTGCTTTGGGGTGGGGGCAGAGTAAACAATACAAACAAACATAGTGCAGCGCAAATAATATAAACGTTAGAACATAAACAATTTCTCCATAAAATTTAAAGTCCAAAGTGAAGCCCAAAAGTCCCATAATGAGCAAGTCTAGTTCCACAGGATAGGTGAAGGAAATCAGAAAGTCCTCTTCAGGTGGTTTCTCCCTTCATTCATCACAGATAAACACTGTGCTCACCTCAATCCACTGACCCCTGTATTACCAGCAGGTCATAAACGCTTGTCCCATACAAAGGGAAAAAAAGGATATTTGCAGCAGCGGAGGTTTCCTGGAAATCGGCTTTCCCCCTCAGGATTAAAAGTTAAATTCAATCTAAACTGGTTTATATCAGACAGATGATGTATTCATGAGAGTTTTTATATGTTCTAAAGTTTACCCCTCCCATGTTAAGGTTGTATTCGTAGACACAGAGGGGCTTCTCAACAACACCAGTCGCCGTTGCAGTTTGGACTGTCGTATCTGCGTGAATGGTGGACAGAATGAAAACCTTCCATGTGTCCTTCCTCTTCACTGTAAGCACTTTATTACACTTCAAGCAGGCTCTCTCCCCCCGTCTAAGTTGGCAATCTACAAGCTGTTGGGGGAAGCATCGGCGATTAGGTCGCACGGTGCCACATGGGCCAATTCCAGAATCAAACACGGAATTTAAAAGTGGCACGCTTGTGTAATAATTGTCCACGTATAAATGGTACCCCTTTCTGAATAAGGGTGACACCAAGTCCCAAACAATCTTGCCGGTTTACATTACACAGGCACAGGACATTCTGCAATTGGTCAGAACCGATCACCAGGTCCAGGCCAAAAATCATTGGCCTGGACCTGATGACTGATCGGCTATAAAACATCAGATCGTTATTTCAGCGGCTCCTCCTGAGCCCTTCAGTTTTTTTGTCATTCAGCCTGCTGTGTTGAAGGAATAAAAAGCTCAGTGTGTACCAGGCTTTAAGGAATCAGTAGGATGGGACCACTGTGATAGCCAGTCATAGTGATCACATGATCATCAAGCCCAGGAAACGCCTTCGACATTAAGATCCTTCTAAAAGGTCAGTGGAAAGGGGTTAATATTTAACCACTTGCTGACCAGCCGCCGTAGTTTTACTATGGCAGGTAGGCTCTATTACACAAAACGATATACCTGCATGTTGCTCCGTGTAACAGTGGGGGCGCCCGTACCGCCGGCCACCCTCGATTTACTCCCCATGGAGACAAAATGGCGGTCTGCATATGTAAACAAGGCAGACCGCTGTTAAGTGAGAGATGAACACAGGGATCCTGTGTTCCTCCTATTTAGGAACACAGGTCTCTGTTTTCATCCAATGAGTTGACCCCCCCCCTACAGTTAGAAAGCACTCCCTAGGAGCTTACTTAACCCTTTGATTGTCCCTGGTGTTAACCCTTTCCCTGCGAGTGTCAGTAACAGTGCATATTTTTAGCACTGATTACTATAGTAATGTCACTGGTCCCCACAGTAGTGTCAAAAGTGGCAGGTGTCTGATCTGTCCGCCGCCAATGTCGCAGTTCCTCTAAAAATCGCTGATCACCGCCATTACTAGTGAAAAAAATAAATAAAAAAATAAAAACGACAAATCTATCCCCTAGTTTGTAGACGCAATAACTTTTACGCAAATCAATTAATATACACTTGGAATTTGTTTTACCAAAAATATGTGGCAGAATACATATTGGCCTAAACTGATGAAAAAAATTAGATTTTTTTTTTATTGGTAATGTTTTTTAGCAGAAAGTAAATATTGTTTTTTTTTTTTTTTTTCAAAATTGTCGGTCTTTTTTTTTGTTTATATTGCAAAAAATAATCAAATACCTCTAAAATAAAGCTCTATTTGTGGGGAAAAAAGGACATCAATTTTATTTGGGTACATCGTGCACGACCGCGCAATTGTCAGTTAAAGTAACGCGTTGCTGTATCGCAAAAAATGACCTGGTCATTAAGGGGATAAAACTTTTTGGTCCTTAAGTTGCTAACTATAATTTTATAACGAGGATAAGATTTACTAAAAAAAAAAAAAAAGAGGGACCCCAAAATATTGTCCTTATTTTAGTGAATGGAACGGAGCTCGGGTTTTTCCACTGAGGGATGTTTTCATTTTGTACAGTCTCTTCATCAAAAGGAACCATTCCATTTTCTCTCTTGCATATAATAGGTGTCTTCTTTCTTAGTCTAGATCAGTTTGTTATATGTTCATATGTTGTGTGTGTTTTCACCAGTGACATAAGAATTGTTACCTGTATATGGAGTAGAATAATAAGATAAAGAAAACTTATCATGACCCAAGCACAGATGGGGATGAAGATCTTTAGGGCATGTTAAATTGTTTCCATCTGCTCTTGTTATTAGATCTGCTATCCTTTTTGGCACCGTAGTAGTTGTGCAGAGGCATGAAAGCCATAAATGTCATTACGGTACCCAGTCGTTGTCAAATGTACTATATCTGTTATAACTGCTTGTGTTTACTAGGTGAAAGTTCAGGGACTGATGGACTATATTTACTTGTGTTTTGTAGGTGAAAGTTGAAGAACTGCAGGGCTAATGTACAACACTTATTTAACTGTGAATTAATACTTTTTTTCACAGTAATTTGAGACCTTCAGTTATTTTGGATTATAAATATATTTGCCACAGGGATTGACAGGTTTCTTAAGCTTCGTAAACACGCAACGATTATCGGCCGACCGATCGGCTGACTTTTGTCCAAGTTGTGTTTTGTTGGTTGGAATGTGCCTAGACTGCGCACGAATTTTCTCGGCCAACAAAAATCTACTTCAGAAGTGATGTCATGTGCTGGTTTACTTTCCGTGTGTTTTTTCTTCTCTGAGCATGCCCAGTCTTGCTCATCAGATTTTTGTCTGCCGAAATCTGTACTGACTGACGGAAAATCGGCCGTTGTGTTGACGGCCAACAAAAATTTTATAGCCTGCACACCAGATTTTTTTCGGCTGAAACGTCGGAGTCGGTTGTCGGAAGCATCATACTAACAAGCCGAAAATCGGCGGTCAGACGTTGGCCGAAAATTCACGGCCAATAATCGATGCGTGTGTACGAGGTATTACTCTAGTTTGCTTAGCCATTCACAAAAAGTGACCACAGATATTTTGCAGAAAATCGCACTATGTAGCCTACAGGAGGTTCACACTATTGCTGCTACATAATTGTGTTGTTCAGTGCATTTTGTGTCATCTGTTTTTACATGTATTTTTATTCACATATAGCAGAGGATTGAATACATCAACTAAAAGATATAAATTACTGGCAGAGCTTAGACATAACTCTACTAAGATTGCCTTTTTACTGGTGACTTATATCACACGGTATACAAATGTGAAGATATACTCAAAAAAAACTTTCTGATTTGGTATTATGGAGATTCACCCATTAAAAGAGCAGGGGAGAAGCTATAGGATTTTCAAAAGATGTAAGGTTCTTCCTGGAAGAAAGATTGGTCGACCCAGAAGGTGGATATATCTTTCTTAAGGGACAACTACAGAGGTTATACATTGGCAAATTTATACTGTCCAAACAAAAACCCAAAAAGTTATTTTAATAAAGTATTAGATAAACTGTCATCTTTTAGAAAGGGTATCTTACTCTTGGCAGGCGATTTTTAATTGAATGGACCCATCTTTGGATTGTACATCGATTGCACAGATGAAAGAAGGACATCAGATAAGGAAAGTAAGAAAAAAGGAAAGTAAGAAAAAAGTTGTATCAATGTCAACTAGTGAACGTTTGGAGAATTCAACATCCAGGAGAGCGAGATTGTTCATTCCATTTCCCTGTGCACTTGACGTGCTCAAGATTAGATTATATAATGATCGATCAAAGGTTGATGGAAGCAGTAGTTAGTACATCAATAGGGACAATAACAATCTCTGATAATGCTCCAATAAATATGGAAATACAACTCCCAGGGTCTAATAAAATAAAATAAACTCATGGAGATTAAATGAAGACTTATTGCAAGATAAGGAAGTGGGAAAGAGAGTTGAGGAAGAACTCGGCCAATAATTCCTGTTAGTTGAAACTCCTAATGTCTCTCTGGCCACAATCTGGGAAGCCCATTAAACTTGCAAAAGAGGAATATTTATCTCAGCAGGGTCCAGGAAAAAAAAAGAGAGAACCACAAACATAAATAAATATCAGAATTAAATGAGCTGGAACAGAAACTTAAAAGTACAGTAACTTTAGAGGCTGAAACAAAAAAGCTCTGGTGTTAAAAAGAGACTAATTAAAGGACCTACTTGAGGAAGAGACAAGACAGTGTTTTAATAGGGTGGCTAAAGGAAATAAACTGGGAAAATTCCTGTCTGGACTATTAAAAAGTAAGAAATCAAAAAATTAGGGATGCACCGAAATGAAAATTCTGGGCCGAAACGAAAATGCAGGATGCCCTTGGCCGAAAACCGAAACTGAAAATGACTTTTTCCCCCAAAACAATTTAAAATAGATAGAAGAGGGGCATGCATCAAAAACAGGTAGCGACGTACACCTGTCGCTGCCACCCTGTCACAGTATATGTACTGTGATGGGTTAGCAAGAGGTTAATTTAATTACCAATGGTATTTGTATTATGCAGCATGAGGGGGTTAATGTATTGCTACTGCTGGTCACTGATGAATTAGTGACCGACCAGTGGCAGTTAATTAACCCCTTTGTGCTGCATTAGTGCAACCAGTATCAGTGTTAATTAACACTGGTTGCACTGATACTGGTTGCACTAATGCAGCACAAAGGGGTTAATTAACTGCCACTGGTTGGTCACTAATTCATCAGTGACCAGCAGTGGCAATACATTAACCCCCTCATGCTGCATAATACAAATACCATTGGTAAGCTGCCTCAGCGTCCCCCCTCGTCAGTACACCCCCCCCCCCCTCTGGCTTAGCGTCCCTCCCCATCCCAAGGATTCAATCTCCTTACTGTCAGACACTCTGCTGAGTGCTCTTTCAGTGTCCTTCATTCAAAAGAAGCGCCTCTGGCCGGCGGCCCGCCTCCCGGTGATGTCACTACTATCTGTGTATGAATGAAGTGACACACCGGGCGGGAGGGCGGGCGAGCGGCCGCTAATAGATATAACTATGTGAGCTTCACTTCACTGTCAGCGGGACTGTGTGTAAATGAACTGACCTGACACCGGGCGGGAGGGCGGGGGAGCGGCCGCTAATAACTATAACTATGTGAGCGCTTCACTTCCCTGTCAGCGGAGATACATGCCTGACAGGGAAGTGAAGGCTCACATAGTTACAGCTATTAGCGGCCGCTCGCCCACCCTCCCGCCCGGTGTCAGGTCAGTTCATTCACACACAGTCCCGCTGACAGTGAAGTGAAGCTCACATAGTTATATCTATTAGCGGCCGCTCGCCTGCCCTCCCGCCCGGTATGACACTTCATTTATACACACATCGTAGTAGTAGGGACGTCATTGAGAGGCGGGCGGCCGGCCAGAGGCGGGACTTTTAAAACTTGTGCTGCGCCCTCCTCCTTCCTCACGGCGGCCATATTAATTTAGGCATTGTTAATCTATTATCGGCCGAAATGGGATAGGCTCATTTTCGGCCGAAATTTCGGTGCATCCCTACAAAAAATTATATATATATAAAAATAGTGAAGGAGGAAATGGTGTTCTTTACTACACAAATAGCGAGTGCCTTCCAAAATTACTATAATAACCTTTATACTGTTCATCAAAAAGATGGAACGATATAGAAAACAAAAAATTGTGGAATATATTCAAGACTCAAAGCTCCCTAAAATAGATACAGGGAAATTATTAACCTTAGAAGCACCAATGTGTTAGGTAGGGCTGAAACAACTAATCGACGAAATCGATAATGACAATCGTCAACGATTGTCATTATCGATTAGTTGCTCCGTCGATTAGTTGTGCTGCATTCTTGACATTCCCCGACAGTCAGCAAGCTCCGTCTCCTCTGTGAAGCAGCAGTGTGCCCTCTCTGTCTCTCTCACAGCTCGGCACTTCCGTGACCTCCCCCCTCCCTCCTCCTTTCCTCTCTGCCTTCTTGCTGAGTCAGTGAGTGAGGGAGTGAGTCATATCGAGCTGAGGGAGAAGCAGCAAAACGTGAGTGCCGAGCTTAGTACTAGTTACAGTGTCCATTCCATGCAATGCAGCCCGCCAAAAAACAGAATAAAAGCTTATCCAGATAAAATAATATTCCTTTTAAAGTGCAATATTATAATAGAAAAATAAGTGATTATAAACGTCCATATAACACATATAGGTTGTCTTTCTTCGCTCCCTATTTCATATCTATGGCTGACATGGACGTTTTTATTCACTTATTTTTCTATTGTAATATTGCACCTTATAAGGAATATTAACTCTTTTATCTAGATAAGCATTTATTATATTATTTACAGTATATAGCAGCTTAATTTAAAAAAAAAAAAAAAAGTTTTGGTATAAGTGCCGGTTCACGCTTGTGCGGTTTGCGAGATTGCATGTAATTCGGAGCGCACTGCTCCTAAATTACATGCGATCTCCTGTGCGGATGCGAGTTCAGCCATACATGAGGCTTTTTTTGAGCCGCCTCAGAATCGGATCGCACAGTGGTAAGTGGTTCACATTTGTGCGATCCGATTCTGTGCGAACTTGCAGATCGAACTGCAATATGCAATCGCAACTGGGCATGCGTTAACTTTTAATTTGCACCCCCTGCATATCGCATATGGCAGTGTGAACTGCCAGATGTGCGAATGCGATGGCCTTAGTGCCGGTTCACATTTGTGCGATGCGGGAACGCTGTGAATATGCAGCGTGTTCCCGCATCGCATTCGCACATCTGGCAGTTCACACTGCCATATGCGATACGCAGGGGGTGCAAATTAAAAGTTAACGACACCCCCAGTTGCGATTGCATATTGCAGTGCGATCTGCAAGTTCGCACAGAATCAGATCGCACAAGTGTGAACCACTTACCACTGTGCGATCCGATTCTGAGGCGGCTCAAAAAAAGCCTCATGTGCGAGTTTGCTGTGGTTGCGCTGCGAATTCAGCCATACAAAGTGTATGGATGAACTCGCATCCGCACATGAGATCGCATGTAATTTAGGAGCAGTGCGCTCCGAATTGCATGCGATTTCACAAACCGCACAAGTGTAAACCGGCACTAACACTCTGTTTGTTCATTATTATTTTAAATAAATGAAAAAAAAAAGGCATATTGAGTTTTTTATGATTTTATCCGATTAATCGAAAAAATAATCGGCAACTAATCGATTATTAAAATAATCGTTAGTTGCAGCCCTAGTCTCAGAAGAAGTAAGAGAGGCTTTAAAGAATACTCCACCTGGAAAAAATCCTGGCCCAGAGGGTTATACAGCTAGTTACTATAAGAGATTTAAGGAAATATTGGCCCCAAAAATCTGTTTATACATAAACTAGATAAGTGATAAAGGGGAAATGAGAACTGTATCATTGCAGGCACATATAACAGTAGTTCCTAAAGAGGGGGAAGATCGTACCCTATGTTCCAGCTATAAGCCAATATCACTATTAATTACAGATACAAAATAAGCAACAATTTTGGCGACCCGACTGAAGGACCCTAAGCGGGAATGAATCCATGTAGATCAGAAAGGATTCATCCCGGGATGAGAGGGAAAAGATAATGCGATCAGCACGCAATTGTTGGTGCATGGGTCTAAAAGCTGGGGGGGTCCTGGCCTTCCTGCTGTCAATCGATGCTGAAAAAGCATTTGACAGGGTGGACTGGGAGTTCTTGGCTAAAACAAAGAATCTAGGTGATGGATCTAGAATGAACTACTGGATAGGAGCTCTATATAGAAATCCATCTGCTCAGGTAAAAGTAAATGCCAGTCTGTCAGCTGGGGTCAGGATGAGCAGTGGGACGAGACAGGGTTGCCCTCTTTCACCCTTGTTGTTCGCCCTGTCATTAGAATCTTTGTTGGCATCTATTAGAAACAATGTAGATGTAAAAGGAGTTAAGATCGGGCAGGACGAACACAAAATTGCAGCATATGCAGATGATATTTTGTTCCATATTAGTAACCCTAGAATAAGTCTTCCAAATGTCATCAAAGAACTGGAGATTTAGAGAACTGTCAACTTCAAGATAAACCCAATGAAATCTGAAATTTTAAATATTGGACTAAACAAAAAAGAACAGGAACTACAGAAGGAATTTCTATTTACTTGGGCAAAAACAAAATTAAAATATCTAGGGATACATATAACATCATTATCGGAAGATCTTTATTTAGCTAATTGTATACCCTTGTTAGAGGAGATAAAGCAAAACATTAGGAATGTATTAACTCGCCCAATCTCTTGGATGGGTAGAATAAATAGGTTTTAAAATGATAATCATGCCTAAAATTTTATATATATATAGATTCCAAATGCTACCCATTGCCATTCCAGCAGCATATTTTAACCACTTAAGCCCCAGCCCTATTTCGGACACTTTTTTGTTTACAAGTTAAAACCAGTATTTTTTCCTAGAAAACTACTTAGAACCCCCAAACATTATATATATTTTTTTAGCAAAGACTCTGGAGAATAAAATGTCGGTCATTGCAATATTTTTTGTCATGCGGTATTTGTGCAACGGTCTTTAAAACGCCATTTTTTTGGAAAAATTTTGAAAAATCACATTTCACTGCATTTAAAAAATACTAAACAGTAAAGTTAGCCCATTTTTTTTGTATATTGTGAAAGATGATGTCACGCCGAGTACATAGATACCCAACATGTTACGGTTTAAAATTGCGCCCCCCCCCGTGGGATGGCGACAAACTACGGTCAATAGAGATCTCAATAGGCGACGTTTTAAATTTATTTAACGGTTACCAGTTTAGAGTTAGAGTGTAGCTCTTTTTTTTTAATTATTGCTCTGGCAATCGCGGCGATACCTCACATGTGTGGTTTGAACAGCGATTTCATTTGCGGCTCGACTTCCGTATACGTTTTTTTGTGCGCGAGCTAGCGGTGACGGGGGCGGCTAAATTTTTTTTATTTTTTTTCCCCCATTTATTTTATTTATTTTTTTTAACTTTATTACAGTTTTTTTTTTAAAAAAATCTGATCCCTTTTATTTCTGTCACAAGCAATGTAAACATCCCTTGTGACAGCAATATGCAGTGACAGGTACTCTTTATGGAGGGATCGAGGGTCTAAAAGACCCTAGACCCCTCCACTACACTTCCCTGTATGCAAAACACCGAAAACGGCGTTTTTGCATACAGCCGTTTTTCAAATTTGCCACCTTTTGCAGCACAGTAACCCGGGAGTGACGTCATGGACGCTGCCTCCGGGTTACGTCATCGGAGACCCGATCAAAGCCGTTTCCGGCATTGATCGGGACTCCATCCAGCCGGCGGACGTACCGGCTGGGTGCTCGGGGCTCCCAGTGGGACGGGACCCCCGGTAAAAGCCACGGAAGGCGGCGGGAGGGGGGGGGTACGTCCCCTCCCGCCCCCCCCCGGTTAACGATCGAGCGGCTCCCGAGGCGCATCGGTCGGTACCGACGGAAAGCCAACCGTCGGCTCTAAACCACGGTACCGGGATGATGCCTCTAGCTAGAGGCATCATCCCGGTACACTACCGCAAAGTTTAACGACGTACCCATACCTTAGTATGCGGTAAGTGGTTAAAACAATGAAAACAATGTTATTAACCACCTAAGCCCTGGAAGATTTTACCCCCTTCTTGACCAGGGGGTATTTTGCGATTCGGCACTGCCTGACTTTAACGGACAATTGCGCGGCCGTGCGACGCTGTACCCAAAAGAAATTGACGTCCTTTTTTTCCCACAAACAGAGCTTTCTTTTGGTGGTATTTGATCACATGTGCGATTTCTTTTTTTTTTTTTGATCATGTGCTATAAAAAATATAGGGACTGCGACATTGCGACGTTACTGTAAAAATGACACTGGCAGGGAAGGGGTTTACTTTATTAGTGATGCAGTGGCTAAGTGTGTCCCTAGGGGCGTGTTTCTTACTGCGATTGGATGTGGCTTTTCATGTAACAGCAGAGATCTACGATCCTACATAGCAGGACCGTATGATCTCTGCTGTTACACAAGGGAGATTGACAGGCGGCTTTGTTTACATTAGCCGCCTTCCTTTCTCCCTCTGTAATGGGCGATCGCAAAAGACCGGCGGACATCGGGTCCGCCGGTCACACACGCCGGGACCACAGTGAACGAGCCCCCTATTGGCTCGCAGGCGAGTGACGTACCCATACGTCACTTTGCCTGCACGGGGCTGAGTGGTAAGTGGTTAAAGTACATATGGCAAGGAAAAAAACCTAGGGTGCAGTATGCTGCTCTAAGCAGAGATAAGTTGTCAGGGGGGTTAGGGGCATCTGATATTAAAAGATACTACACAGCTGCAGTGTTCTCCCGGATGATAGAATGGACGAAAAAAAAAAATCAGGAAAAAGATAGGTTGAATTCGAAATCACAGTAAGTCGAACGCAAAACGAAAAGAGCATCTGGATCCCACCAAAGCATAGAGAAATACACGAGGATACACACGAAATAACGAGAGTTGTATAAAAAACATGGGACATGCTACATAAGCAGGCCAGATGGGTATACAACTCTCGGTGATTACCATTAGAGGGCACAAATTTTTTTTTACCTGGATATGGGAAACCAATGGGGGTGGGTTAGGAGATTTACGGTTAAAAGACATAATACACAAAGGATAGATTAGGTCACTTTATGAACTCAATACTATGGAACAATTGACACTAAATGAGTGGAATTATATGCAACTAAAACATTTAGTAGGATCTTTGCCTCAACCCATCAGATTGGAAACAGATTTGAACCTTACGGAAAAACTCTGTAATCCATTAATAAAGGTAATACATGGTTTGTCTCAGATTTATAAGATGCTAACTGATCTGGTGATAATGAGGAGAGTCCCTTTTTATAGAAAAATGGGAAAGAGAAATTGGAATTCGTATAGACAATCATGAGGAGAAAACTGTGTTGCGAACTATCGAGATTAACTTTAAGTGCTGCTCGAGATGGTATATTACACCAGTCATAGCTAACCGATGTCAACCAGAGAAGTCAAATTTGTGCTGGAGGGGATGTCGGGCAGAGGGCTTAATGACCCATATATGGTGGGAATGCCCTAAAATCATTGAGTATTGGTTGAAAATACAACAACATAATAACCAAATCACGGGCAAGGATGTTTTAGACATTCCTTTGGATATGTCTCTTTCATATAATAAATAGACCTTTAAAACATTATAGAAACATATCGGTTCCAAAACTTGCTTAATGCTGCGTAGTGGACAATCCCAAAAAAGGGTTTGAAAAAGAAGCCCCTACGGTCAGGGAATGGTGTGGGAGGGTTGAATATATATATATATATATATATATATCTATATCTATATCTATATATCTATCTATATATCTATATATATATATATATAATTATGGAATATATGTGTAATAGAGATGAAGAACAAGTTCACCGCTTTTCAAACAAATGGAGAAAGAAAACTGGAGAGTTGGAAAGTATGTGCAAATATGGGAGAACCAGGGAAACTAGCAAGATTATGGGTTGGCTGTGTGCCTGGGGGCCTTGGCCTGTTGGAAGATGAACCTTCACCCCAGTCTGAGGTCCAGAGCGCTCTGGAGCAGGTTTTCATCAAAGATATCTCCATACATTGCTGCATTCATCTTTCCCTTGATCCTGACTAGTTCCTGCTGCTGAAAAACATCCACACAGCATGATACTGCCACCACCATGCTATACTGTAGGGATGGTATTGGCCAGGTGATAAGCAATGCCTGGTTTCCAACAGACATGACGCTTGCTATTTAGGTCAAAGAGTTCAATCTTTGTTTCATAAGACCAGAGAATTTTGTTTCTCATGGTCTGAGAGTCCTTCAGGTGCCTTTTGGCAAACTCCAGGCAGGCTGTCATGTGCCTTTTACTGAGGAGTGGCTTCCTTCTGGCCATTCTACCATACAGGCCTGACTGAGTGATGCAGAGATGGTTGTTCTTCTGGAAGGTTCTCCTCTCCCCACAGAGAAATGCTGGAGCTCTGTCAAAGTGACCATCGGGTTCTTGGTCACCTCCCTGACTAAGGCCTTCTCCCCCAATTGCTCAGTTTTGCCAGTAGGCCTGTTCCAGGAAGAGTCCTGGTGGTTCCAAACTTCTTCCATTTACGGATTATGGAGGCCACTGTGCTCATTGGGACCTTCAAAGCTGCAGAAATCTTTCCCCAAATCTGTGCCTCGATACAATCCTGTCTCAGAAGTCTACAGACAATTCCTTTGACTTCAAGGCTTGGTTTGTCCTCTGACATGCACTGTTAACTGTGGGACCTTGTATAGACCGGTGTGTGCCTTTCCAAATCATGTCCAATCAACTGAATTTACCACAGGTGGACTCCAATCAAGTTGTAGAAACATCTCAAGGATGATCAGTGGAAACAGGATGCACCTGAGCTCAATTTAGAGTGTCATGGCAAAGTCTGTAAATTTACAAAGATTTAAAACCAACATCTTTCACGTTGTCATTATGGGGTATTGTTTGTAGAATTTTGAGGAAAATAATTAATTGAATCCATTTTGGAATAAAGCTGCAACCTAACAAAATGCTAAAAAAGGTGAAGCGCTGTGAATACATGCCAGAAGCACTGTACATGCGTTTTTCATGTGCTTTTATTAACACCAACAGTCCCTAATTTCTCCGTGAGTGATTTTTATCCCAACAAAAATAATGTCGAAATATTATGGAGCATGTTGAATAATAAAATGTATCCACATTTGATTGTGTCTACATTTGGATTTGGATTACAGATTTGGATCACATAAGATACGCAGAGATCTTGCCCAGGTTCAGCTGATTCAGGGGAAAGTCCATGTCTTTTGATAGTGGGGAAAATAATTATTTGATCCCCTGCAGATTTTGTAAGTTTGCCCACTTAAAAAGAAATGAAGGGTCTATAATTTTTATCATGGGTGTATTTTAAATGATAAAGACAGAATATCAACCAAAAATCCAGAAAAAGCACACGATACAAATGTTAAAAATTGAGTTGCAGTTCAGTAAGTAAAATAAAGTATTTGATCCCCAAGCACAACATAACTTAATATTTGGTGGAGAAACCCTTGTTGGCAAGCACAGAGGTAAGACGTTTCTTGCCGTTAGTGAGTGACCAGGTTTGCACACATCTCAGGAGGAATTTTGGTCCACCCTTCTCTACAGTATATTATCTCTGTACACTTCCTACTAATTGTTTGTAACCTTCAGGAATTTTAGTTGTAGTTCCCCGTTCTACAGTCATTGCTGTTCTCTAATTTTGATATTTGTGTTTTCTACAAAATAAAGGTTTTTTGTTGAAGTGCCTTAGTTTTATTTTGAAAAACACTGTTCTTGAGCATGGTATAGCCACAACAAAAATTATATCTAATGTGCAGCAATAAAGATTACATTATTTCTGAAAAAAAAAAATCAAGTGTTCATAAATTGTTCTCCAGTGTGTGTGTGTGTGTGTGTGTGTATATATATTGTAACCTGGGGGACCATTAGCTCAGTAGCAGATGCGTTTTTCAAGTGATTCAGTGTAGTCAGGAACTATATTTTTATAGTAGCCAATTTTTATTAAAAGGCAAAATAAAAAGTCCACAACATATATTTTCCCATGCAGGGGTT
Organism: Pelophylax lessonae; assembly: GCF_965119305.1. Taxonomy (NCBI): domain Eukaryota; kingdom Metazoa; phylum Chordata; class Amphibia; order Anura; family Ranidae; genus Pelophylax; species Pelophylax lessonae. The sequence continues at coordinate 82,273,919 of NC_138775.1, read as the reverse complement.
CTTCTCCAGTCAATATATGATAAACCGAAAATGCTAGCCCACCTTGCTCTCTCACTTTCACTCAGTTTTTCAGTAGCAGTATCTCTGCTCTTTTTGCTGGTCCCCAGACTGTGAACTCTCTGAAGCTGGCAGCTTCACTCTGGCCCTATTTCTCAGGCTGTCACCTGTCGTGGAGACCCACTGTCTCCTGCAGACACACGTGCTCTGGCTGCCACCTGCAGCCGCTGACTCCCAGAGACCTCCTGTCTCCCTTGGGCAGAGCAGTCTCCAACTGGGAGCCCTGAGGTCTTCCTATTCCTTCATTATAAGGGCTGCGTGCACCTGAGCACACACCCTGCTGGTCCTCCACAAAACCCGGACACAGGGTTGGAGATTCCATCCCACCCAAGACACTGTGGAATCTCCCAACTACTGAGCCCCATCCAGTAATACCGAAAGCTGCACAAGTAGCTTTCTCGACTCTAACAGCTACACTCTGTAGTCCTGCACGGAGCCAATGTGTCCTTTTTAGATTAGATTATGTTTTTTACAGTGACAGTGTCTCCTCGTGTGTGTGTGTATATATATATATATATATATATATATATATATATATATATATATATATATATATATATATATATGACACACCTTATTCAAAGAGTTTTCTTTATTTTCATGACTTTGAAAATTGTAGAGTTACACTTCAAGAGATAGTCACCTGAAATGGTTTTCACTTCACTTCACCCTGTCAGGTTTAATAAGTGTGATTTCTTGCCTTATAAATGGGGTTGGGACCATCAGTTGTGTTCTGCAGAAGTCAGGTGGATACACAGCTGATAGTCCTACTGAATAGACTGTTAGCTGCTTTTTTCTTGCCATAATACAAATTCTAAGTACAGGAAAACGAGTGGCCATCATTACTTTAAGAAATGAAGGTCAGTCAGTCCTAAAAAATTGGGAAAACGTTGAAAGTGTCCCCAAGTGCAGTCACAAAAACCATCAAGCGCTACAAAGAAACTGGCTCACATGCGGACCGCCCCAGGAAAGGAAGACCAAGAGTCACCTCTGCTGCGGAGGATAAGTTCATCCGAGTCACCAGCCTCAGAAATCACAGGTTAATAGCAGCTCAGATTAGAGACCAGGTCATTGGGATACACGGAGTTCTAGCAGCAGACACATCTCTAGAACAACTGTTAAGAGGAGACTGTGTAAATCAGGCCTTCATGGTAGAATATCTGCTAGGAAACCACTGCTAAAGAAAGGCATCACTGAGCTCCTGAAACCTTTTGTGGAAAACGGATGGAATTGTGAGTTGAAAGGCAGGCGCCTAGTGCTTGTATATTTATGATCTTTTAGTTGATGTATTCAACCCTCTAAGGTTATATGTTAATATCTTCAGCCGATTCATTTTGTTCTCTCCATCTCCTTATCCTCTTCCTGTTTGTTGCTCCCCCCTCCCACACCCGGACAAGTTGAGTGAGATAGGTGGGGAGCTTACTTCACAATATTTCCAGAAAAGTCGACCTTTACATTCATAGGGACCAGTAAGCTCATATGGTCGAACCACAGATTTTACACAACTAAATCCCCCCCCCAGATCCTCCCCCTTCCTTTTTTCTCCCTATACCCCCCCTCCTTCAACCCCACCTTCCTCCCGTTTCCATCCTGATGTTCCTGACAAGTTAATGATCTTAAAGTAGAGGCTAAGGAAGATCAACCCCCAAGCTCGTCCCACTCTCTACTTTCCTTTGGGGTGATGCTCAACTAACCCACTCGTGGAAGAATCCCTCCCTCCTTCATCCCCCAGGAACTGACTGCATACTTTTGCCACATGAGTCCGGGCATTGTCTTGCACCAGGAGGAACCCGTGACCCACTGCGCCAGCGGAGGGTCGGACAATGGGTCCAAGGGTTTCATCCCGATATCTAATGGCAGTCAGGATGCCATTGTCTAGCCTGTAGAGGTCTGTGTGTCCCTCCATGGATATGCCTCCCCAGTCAATAACTGACCCACCACCAAACTGGTCATTCTGAACGATGTTACAGGCAGCATAAAATTCTCCAGGGGCTTCTCCAGGCCATTTCATGTCTGTCACATGAGCTCAGGGTGAACCTGCTCTCATCTGTGAAAAACACAGGGTACCAGTGGCAGACCTGCCAATTCTGGTGTTCAATGGCAAATGCCAATCGAGCTCCACTGTGCTGGGCAGTGAGCACAGGACCCACTAGAGGACTTCAGGCCCTCTGACCACCCTCATGAAGTCTGTTTCTGATTGTTCGGTCAGAGACATTCACACCAGCAACCTGCTGGAGGTCATTTTGTAGGGCTCTGGCAGTGCTCCTCTTCCTCCTTGCACAAAGGAGCAGATACTGGTCCTGCTGATGGGTTAAGGACCTTCTATGTCCCTGCCCAGCTCTCCTAGAGTAACTGCCTGTCTCCTGGAATCTTCTACATGCTCTTCAGACTGTGCTTGGAGACACTTAAGGCAATAAGTATGGCACGTATTGATGTGCCATCCTCGAGGAGTTGGACTGCCTGTGTAACCTCTATAGAGTCCAGGTATCGCCTCATGCTACCAGTAGTGACACTGACCCTAGCCAAATGCAAAACTAATGAAAAGCTTTCAGAAATGCAAAAATTTCAGCAAAATTGACTAACCTGCTGCATCATTTTTTTACTTTGATTTTCCGAGTGTCTTTGAATCCAGCCCTCTGTAGTTTGATCATTTTCATTTCTATCAAAGTGGCATCCTTTCGGTCCTAATACATTCCCCAGTCTATATCTGTATAGATATCCAGCATTAGTATGTTTTCCCCTTTTGAGATCTGATGTGTTCCTTAAATTTTTTTGAGCTGTGTGTGTGTGTGTAATATATATATATATATATATATATATATATATATATATATATATATATATATGATGTGTGTGTGTGTTTGGGGGTTCTGAGCGTGCCAGAAAAGGCTTGGTTGGCAAGTGGTTAGGGTACATCTGCTACATAGAAACTCCTGAAAATACTTTGTTTTAGTCTCCAGAGACTAAAAGACAAAACTAGAGTGTGATGTGTACAAAAACGAACTTGCCAATCAGAAAGCTGGAGCCCACAGTTTTTTCTCTGAAAATATCCCCATCAGGGCTCTTCTTCTTCCAGAAGTCCAGCAGAGCATGGCCAGTCTACAGAAATTGATTGGGCTGCAGCACACATATACAATATGAAAGAAGACTGGCCAGAAGTTGTTTTTTTTTTTTTAATGCTGTGCGTTTATTGTACAGTACATAGTTACATAGTAGGTGAGGTTGAATAAAGACAATAGTCCATCTAGTTCAACCTGTGTAGGTGTGTGTGGCTGTAATCATCTCACATACCCCTGAATGTTCTGATCCTTGAGATGTAAGTCTAAGAGTCTTTTGAAAGCCACCATACTACCCGCAGATACCACCTCTTGTGGTAGAGAATTCCACAATCTTGTTGCCCTAACAGTAAAGAACCCCCCCGCATTGCCTGAGGTTAAAACGCTTCTCCTCTAATCGCATTGTATGCCCTCGAGTCCTCATGCAATCCCTTCGAATGAACAGCTTTTTTTCTAAGCTGGGATCCCCATTAAGATATTTATAAATTGCTATCATGTCCCCCCTCAGACGTCTCTTCTCCAGGGAGAATAAATCGAGTGATTGTAGACGCTCTTCATAGTCAAGGTCCTCCAATCCCCTAATTAGTTTAGTTGCCCTTCTCTGGACTCTCTCCAGCTCCAACACATCCCTCCTGAGGACTGGCGACCAGAACTGGACGGAATACTCCAGATGCGGTCGGACCAGAGTTTTATAAAGTGGAAGGATTATAGTCTTATCTCTGGAATGCATCCCTTTCTTTATGCATGCTAATATTCTGTTGGCTTTGGAAGCTGCCGCTTGACATTGCATGCTGTTTCCTAATCTATCATCAACCAAGACTCCCAGATCCTTCTCCATTTTTGATTCCCCCAAGGGCTCCCCTCCTAACGTGTATTGTGTTTTTATGTTTTTAGTCCCCAAGTGCAAAACCTTACACTTCTCCAAGTTAAACCTCATTTGCCAGTAATCCTTCTCCAATCAATGCAAGACTACAAAAAAAAAGTTTTGCCTTTTAGTTATACTTTAAAGATAGCCTGTGCTCAGATAAATATGAAAGCTGATATTTCTGGGGTCTTCATTAGGAAATGTTTTTTCTCTTATCGTTCATCGACAGACGCAGCTCCATCATCTTTAGACCAATGCGTTATGCTCCTCCTATCAGGAATAGGCAATAGGCTGGAAAAAAGCTTAACCACGCCTATGGGGCTGTCCCTGCAGGCATAACCCCACACACTCTATCAGCAATCAGTTTGTTTCTGCTTAGTTTTAGGAATAGGACCTAGCTCCCTGCTGGGACTTCAGTCTTAGCTTTTAATAGGGAAATTTAAGTGTTTGTATTTTTTTTTTCACAAGTTAGTTCCTGAAGGACCAAGATTCAGAGGAACTACAAGCAACAGCCGGCTGTGGTTTTGCACTGGATAATCTAGATCCTTAATGTCTCCCAGCCTGGCCAGCGAGCGGGAGCAGGTTATAGTCCAGAACTAGGCCTCGCCACAACAGTGCCCCGACGGAGGGGACGAGCCTGCGAGTGGACAAGTCTCGCTGGGACGCGATTGACCTGGAATGCCCTTAGTCGCAGCATACCCCCCCTGGCTGGCAGCACTCTCACCCTGGGTGGGAGGTGGACTGTTCGGAGTGGCGCCCACCTGGTACCGTGGTATGGTGAGTAATACTGTCCCCCCCCAATCCTCTGGAGGTCTCAGAGTGAACGTGGGTCCCTCCTTGGGATGGTCGGATCCCCGGGTTCCCCTCCATTCCCCTAGCCCCTCTTAACAGTCACAGCGGTCCTTTGGCCCCATTCTACCCCCATGCCCCTTTCCCCCCGGGGTTAGGTAGGAGCTGGCTTTGCCACTTGCTCCAGTAAGGGGGGATGGATGCGGTTGTTGCTGACCGGGCTGTCTGGATCGCACTGGGGGTCTTTGAGCAAGTTCCCGGGCCCCCTGGAGATTAGTGATTGGGGCAGGGATATCTTTTGGGCTCCGTATGGCAGTTATAGGCTTTAGGGGAAGAGGCTGTTTCTTCATCTGTGGGTCTGCGCCTTACGTGGTTGGATCGGGCCGAAAATTGAGGCTGCGGCATGCGGCCTACTCACGACTGTCCGGGTACAATGCCTGGCTGTCCGAGTACCATGCCTGCTTGTCCGAGTACCATGTCAAGCTGTCCGAAGTGCCTGACTGAGCTGACCGGCGGATGCCGATGGATCGGCTCACGTGGCCGGTTTGGGCCGAAAATTTAGGCCGTGGCTTGCGGCCTACTCGCGGCTGTCCGAGCTCCTAGCCGAGCTGTCCGAACTGCTGATCAAGCTGATAGGGCTGATGGCAGACCCAACTTTAGGCCACGGCTTTGAGGCCTACTCGAGGCTGGCTGACCGAGCTGCTGACCAGGATGATAGAGCAGCAGATGGGAAATCCCCCCCCCCTTCTCAGGGGGGTGGACATATGGACTGCCTGGCGCCCCCCTTTAACTGGGGGGGGGGGGGGGGCGCCGTGGGGACATTGTGTGGGGGTACTCTGCCTGTGCATCTGGGTCACAGCTGGCCCCCTCTTCCTATAGGGAGCTATGTCCTGTTATGTCATTTATGGTCTTTAGCTGGAGTCTCCTTGCGGGACTGCGGTCGTTGACCCCCCCCCCCCCCCGATTGTTATGCTCCCAGGGTGAGCTTAGCATATAGTGACTCTATTGGGTCTGCGTCCACACACTTTGGATGCACTGCAGTGAGGGTGATTCCTTTTTTACTGCACATGCGCATGCAAGGGCGCTGGTGGATGCACTGATTGCATCGGTGCAGAAAATTTTAACATGGGGGGCGCCGTTTCCTTTGGGACCCACAGATCCTCTAAAGGCGGCAAGGGTACTCCCTTTTCCCACCTACCGTGACAAAATTGTCGTGCGTCAGTGGCGTTGTTCTAAACGCAATAATGGTAACCACACTTGGTGTGGCTAAAATGCTAGTCTCTCTCTCTCTCTTTTTTTTTTTTTTTTTTTTCATTTAAAAAAAGCTGGTCTGCAGATCAAGCTTCTAAAAAGGCTGTACAGATCTCCCCTTTATGGGGAACCGCCTATTTGGGTCTTTGTTGGAATCTGCGAGTTAACGCGTAATAGAAGGGGCCCTTATTTTTTCAGCATACAGGTGGCCCCTTCGTTCCTTCGGCATACAGAAGCAAGGGGTGATTGTGATGGTTCCCTCTCGGGAACGCTTTCAGGAATTCTATTCAAACCTGTTTACTGTGCCCAGAAAAGAAGGCAAAGTATGTCCAATTCTGGACGTCAAGGTGAACCGAGGTACAGAAGTTTTGAATGGAATCTATTTAAACTGTAGTGGCGTCTCTACATCAAGGAGACTTTTTGGTCTCTATAGATATCAAGGACGCATAACTTCACATCCCTATCTACGCTGGACTTCAGCGTTTTCTTTGCTTCACTGTAGGAGAGTAGCATTTTCAATTTCTAGCGCTACCCTTTTCGTCTCGCCTCCGCCCCCAGGGTCTTTACCATGGTGCTGGCTCCGGTGTTGGCATTACTGCACCAAGGGGGGATTTCGGTACCGGGATACCTGGACGATCTCCTATTGAAAGCGGACTCTCATTCAGTCCTGTTGGGCGACTTGACGATCACTGTACGGACTCTGCAAGAATTCGGTTGGAACATCAATTTAAAGAAATCTGCCCTGATACCTTCATTAGGATTGGTGTATCTGGGCCTGACTCTGGATTCCGCTTTGGCGAGGGTGTTTCTTCCTGTCGGACCGGCAGCACAAGTTGCAGAGGGCAATCCGTTTGCTGTTGGCAAGCAATCTGTCCTCTCTGTGGACTTGCATGCGAGCCTTGGGTCTGATGGTGTCAACCTTCGAGGCGGTTCCGTTTGCTCGGTTCCACACGAGACCCTTACAAAGGGAGATTCTCTTCAAATGGAACAAAGATCCGAAGTCCTAGAACACTTTGATTCGGTTGAGTCACAACCCAGACTAGAGATAGACCGATATAGTTTTTTCAGGGCCGATACCCTTGTCACAATGTATCTGCATTGGCCAATATGGGGCGGATCAAAACAATTCCAATCTGTAAAGAAAAGCGCACGCAACCTCGGGCAATAAAGCTTTAATAAAGGACAATAACACAGTACATTGGAATTGCACTCACACTTTTTCTTTAAGGCAATCGCTTTACAGCATTCCAACAGGAGCTACTCGCTCCTCCCGTCCCTCCAGATGGTGACTCTGCGGTCTCCTCATCCGCGGTTGCTGCCGCTGTATCCCCGCTCTCCTTCACTTCCTGTGTTGCCTGGTCACCGGATGCCGGTTCTGGTGCGCCTGCGCACTATACCGACGTGATCTACGGCGCCTCAGGAGAGCCTCAGCCAAAGCCAGAGCCACAAGTTGTACGGAGCTGCGAGGTGGGGGATTCAAGACACAGGTGCACTGCATCTGCTGTTGCTACGGACAACGCGTTTCGGAGGCGGAGCCTCCTTCCTCAGGTCCCACCTTGCTTCCTGCTAACACCCCTCCCTATATACCCGGGATACCATCGGCCCTAATTAGTTAATTGTGTATTCTTAAAGGGGCCAGTAACCATCAATAGTCATTATCCACCTCGGCTGGGACGGGAGAAGCAAGGGGCTATCCACTTTTAAAAAACATATATTAAAAATACAATATAAGATACAATTTGAAATACAATTTAAAACAGTACAGTACAAGTGCAGATATTAACCAGAGCTATTATGGATACATATTAGGATATCACATTCCCTACATAGCAATGGTTTTCTCCTGCTAAAAATACATTAAACGTATCTTAGGAGTATATATGTATATAAGACTCTAAACTACATCAGCATTTCCTTATACCAATAATCGACAAATTATTTTAATTCCACATTATCTCTCATCCATCTACCAGAACAATTTCATAAACCAGGATAATTTCATAAAACATATAATAAATATATAATTAAATAATTAAAAATACTAGACTCATTAAAAATTCCATAGGATAAGATTCAATTCCATATGGCACATATGCAAATATCAAATAGTATATGAGGATACTACTCTATATAGGCCAACCAAATATACTACACGGCAGTTGTTTATACATATATATATATATATATATATATATATATATATATATATATATATAATACACACATACCTATCGGTGGTGACACCCTGAGTTTCCCCAAATATATATATATATATGTATATACACATACTCCCATGCCTGGCTGCTCAGATATTGTTGTGTGGGCACGAATGTACATATGCCTCCATGCACACTTCGCAGACACATCGCCTGGCAGGGACTATGTTCCCTACCCTAGGTTACCGTGTGTATGTGCATGTGCCTGAACCCACTCAACCATGCCCACACCCCCGTGCTAATATGTCAAATAATCGTATTGACTTCCAGCTCCTCATTGAGCCCACCCGGCAACATGGATCCAAGCATAAAGATCCAGAATGTTTCTTGCCTGCACAGGATCGAAAACCTTTCACCCTCTGGGAGAGTCATAGATATGGCTTCAATCCCAAATAGTTCCAGGCCTGCAGTATCCCCACCATGCGCTTTACAGAAGTGTCTTGGCACGCTGTGCTTGTCTTTTTTCTGCTCAATAAACCGGCGATGTTCGCCAAACCTGGTGCGCATTGCTCTAACTGTCCTACCAACATAAATTAAGCCACATGGGCACGTCAAGCCATAGAACACAAACTGTGTACCACAGCTAATAAATTGTTTGATATTATAGGAGCGCCCTGCAACTGATGTAAAGCTACTTTTGCCATGTTGCATAAATGCACAAGCCTTGCATCTGCTCTGCTTGCACTTATTAAAGCCTACCATATTAAAGAGAACTGGGATATTGGATGCTCTGTTATGGCATTTCATACTTTTTATTTTGCTTGGAGCAACCAAACTCTTAACATTGCTAGCCCGCCTAAACACCACTTTGGGTTTTTTAGGGAGCACTCTACCTAGGGCTGCATCCTGCTGCAGGATAGGCCAATGTTTCTGCAGAACTCTCTTAATAGCCCAATGTTGGTCATTGAATTTTGTAATAAACATAACTTCTCGGGAAGCACCGTTCTCCACAGCTGCCTTGCTACTACAGCCTTCTATATAGCGATCTCTGGCTTTATGTATATGCTGCACAGCATACCCTTTCTCCATAATTTTTTTTAGCTTGCAACAGATATTTCTCAGTATCTGTGCAATTTCTACGCAGCCTACAGAATTGACTGTAGGGTATGTTTTCTTTCCATTTGGGCAAATGGCGGCTCTTCCAGTGTAAATAAGAGTTACCTGCTGTTTCCTTAAAGTGCGTTTTGGAGGTGATAGCCCCTTCTTCATTCCAGGTCAATTCTAGATCCAAAAATACAAGGGACTTCGCATCTAGTACATGCGTAAACCTAATGCCATATGGATTGGTGTTACAGTAGTTCACAAATTCTACTGCCCTGTCAGCTGAACCATCCCATATTACTATTACATCATCGATGTAACGCCCATAGTACACCAAATGCTGTGCATACGGGTTCTGCATCCAAATATGGAATTTTTCCCAAAACCCCATGAATAGGTTTGCATAGCATGGTGCAAAATGCGTGCCCATCGCAGTGCCTGAAATCTGTCTATAGTGTTTTCCCTGGAACTCGAAATAGTTCCTTTCCAGTGCAAATTGCGTGCAAGCACTGATAAATCCTGACTGGTCCAGATTGAGGTACTCCGCACCCGACAGGAAGTGTTCTACGGCCTTTAGTCAACCCTCATGGGGTATCGAAGTATACAGGGAGCACACATCCAGGGATAGCCACAGATAGTTGGGTTCCTACCTATAATTCTGTAGTATCTCCAGCACCTGTGTGGAATCCCTAATGTATGCCGGGAGTGATGTAACTTTCGGCTGTAGATGGAGATCCACATATTGGGAGAGTCTGCTAGTAATACTCTCCATGGCCGCTACAATTGGCCTACCAGGAGGACAAACTGGATTTTTATGTATCTTTGGGGTATGATAGAAGTACGGGGTTTTAAAATAATTATTTAGAAAAAACAGTTTCTCAGATTGATTGATGAGCCAATATGGGCTGATATTTTGTACATTTTAAAGTTTTGAAAGACAATTTTTGACACATCTGGTACTGAACATGTTCATTTTTGTTTAATGCTTAATGGCTGGCTTGCTGGCACCCTGTGGTGGGTGGCTGGCTGGCTGGCACCCTGTGGTGGGTGGCTGGCTGGCACCCTGTGGTGGGTGGCTGGCTGGCACTCTGTGGTGGGTGGCTGGCTGGCACTCTGTGGTGGGTGGCTGGCACAGGGGCTGTGGGTTGCTGGCTGGTAGAAGGGCCTGTGGGCGGCTGGCTGGTAGAGTGCCTGTGGCTGGCTGGTACAGGGCCTGTGGGTGGCTGGCTGGTACAGGGCCTGTGGGTGGCTGGCTGTCTGGAACCCTGTGGTGGGTGGGTCGCTGGCACAGGGGCTGTGGGTGGCTGGCTGGTACAGGGCCTGTGGGTGACTGGCTGGCTGGTACAGTGCCTGTGGCTGGCTGGTACAGGGCCTGTGGGTGGCTGGCTGGTACAGTGCCTGTGGCTGACTGGCTGGTACAGAGCATCTGGATGTGGGTGACTGGCTGGCACTAGGCTGCTGTGGGTGGGTGTATGGCTGTGATACACTCCCGCGAGACTAGTCCCGACTCAAGACGAGGCTGTCCAAGATGAGGGAGGCGGCCTAAGAAGGCAGAATGACGTCACAAAAACATTGGCAATATCGGCCAGTTCCGGGGCCGATACCGATATATCGGGGAAAGTGCATATCGCCCCCCCGATAATCGGTCTATCCCTGACCCTAACCCAGACTATGGAGGCTTCACTTGTTAGCACTATGTCAGGGCAAGTCCTTCCTTCCATTGTATTGGACAGTGGTAACCACTGACGCTAGCCTGTCAGGCTGGGGACGTTTTTCGCCCAGGGGTCCTGGACGATAGAAGAGTCCAAAACTTCCGATTAAAATATTTTGGAGCTTAGAGCGACAAAGCTTTGCCTGAACCACTGAACAAATCGTCTGCCAGATTGTCCGCTCCAGATTCAATCGGACACTGCCACGCCCGTAACTTACATCAATTATCATGGGGGCACCAAGAGTGTCTTGGCAGCTCGGGAGGTGGCCGAGATCCTGGATTGGACGGAAAAGTTTGTTCCAGCTCTGTCTGTTGTGCACATTCCAGGTGTGGAGTACTGGCAAGCGGATTACCTGAGTCTTCAGGTGTTGGATCAGGGGGAGTGGTCCCTGCAGTGGGGTTTTTTTATCTCCTGTGTGTCTGGTGGGGGACACCCAACGTCAACCTGTTTGCTTCTCGACTCAACAAGAAGTTTCAGAGGTTCGTAGCCAGGTCTCAGGATCCTCTGGCCGATGCCACAGATGCACTTGTGGCTCCTTGGAGTCAGTATCTGTTGATTTATGCATTCCCTCTGCTAAAACTTCTGCCAAGGCTTCTTCGCAGGATAGAAGTGGAAGGGGTTTCTGGTGATTCTGGTGGCCCCAGACTGGCCTCGGCGGTCTTGGTACGCAGACCTGATAAGGTTGGTCGCTGATGCTCCCTGGAGACTTCCTCTCAGGGAAGATCTGCTGTCTCAAGGACCGATCTTCCATCCTACTTTGCAGTCGCTGGCTTTAACGGCATGGCTGTTTAAAGCCAGGTATTGAAGGAAAGAGGTCTTCCTGATTCAGTGATTCCTACACTACTGAAGGCCAGGAAGTCTACTTCCAGGAAGATCTATCAGCGTACATGAAAATCATACATTTCATGGGGTGAATCATTGAAGGTGCACCCTCGCTTGTTCTCGGTGGCTAGGGTTTTGACTTTTCTTCAAAAAGGTGTTGAACAGTGGTTGGCTTTGGTCTCTATCAAAGGCCAAGTGTCATTTTTCCAACGCCCTTTAGCTACGCATGCCCTGGTTTGCACTTTTATTCTGGGGGTTGGCCATATGGCTCCCCCAAGGCGATTCCTGCTTCCTCCGTGGGAACTGAATTTGGTATTCTCTGTTTTTCAAAAACCTCCCTTTGAGAACATTAGGGAGATTCCCCTGCTTGCCTTGTATCAGAAGGTTGCCTTTTTAGTGGCTATTACTTCTGCCCGCAGAATATCTGAATTGGCGGCGTTGTCCTGCAGCTCACCTTATCTGGTGGTCCACAGAGATAAAGTGGTACTCCAACCTAATCAGTCGTTTCTTCCTAAGGTGGTTTCTAAATTCCATCTGAATGAAGACATTGTGCTGCCTTCACTCTGTCCCAAACCCAAGCATGCCAAGGAATTTGCCTTGCATTCTTTGGATGTGCTTCAGGCATTTAGGGTTTACCCGGAGGCCACTGAGTTTTTTTTAGAAAATCAGACGCTCTTTTTGTCCTTACCAAAGGACTTCGTAAAGGATTGGCTGCGTCTGCTGCGACCATATCCAGATGGATCAGGCAGACGGTAGTTCAGGCTTATTAACTGAAAGGCCAGGTTCCTCCTTTCCCAGTGAAGGCTCATTCTACTAGGGCACTGAGTGCCTCTTGGGCTTTTTGCCATCAGGCATCAGTGCTGCAAGTTTGCAAGGCAGCAACTTGGTCGTCTGTGCACACGTTCACAAAATTCTGCAAAGTAGATGTATTGGCATCTTCGGATGCTTCCTTTGGCCGCAAGGTTTTGCTGGCTGGCGTTTAAAGAGAATCTTTTTTTGTTTCTCTTTGAGGGTGCATGTTTTTTCTAGGTGAGCTCCAGTTGGTCCGTGTTGAGCTCCATGTTACCTGGTTGGCTAGGTTTAGCCTTTGGGGAATTGCATCTTCTTGCGTTGTTTTCCCACCCCTCATGATTATACTGCTTTGGGAAATCCCTTTGGTCTAAAGATGATGGAGCTGCGTCAGTCGATAAACGATAGAGAAAACTGGATTTTTGTAAGAACTTACCGTAAAATCCTTTTCTCTGAAGTTCATAGACAGACGCAGCACCCGCCCCTCTACTTCTGACTGGGTTTTTTTGTCTTCTAAACACTGCTTGCAACTAAACTGTTTGCTGATAGCAGTGTGTGTGGGGTTATGCCTGCAGGGACAGCCCCATGGCTAAGCTTTTTTCCTGCCTAGTGCCTATTCCTGATAGAAGGAGCATAACCCATTGGCCTAAAGATGATGGAGCGGAGTCTGTCGAACATCAGAGAAAAATTTTACGGTAAGTTCTTACGAAAAGTCAGTTTTGATTTTTTTTCTGGCTGATTCCCTGACTGATGTGATACAAATCAGTATTTCTGACTTGATTTGTTGCATGCACTTGTGTTTCTTGTTAAATGTTTATATAGATAGGATAATAGTATTTGTATTTGGGTCATTATTCAAACTTCTGTATTCCCTCATTTGAATTTATTTTACCAGGAAGAGGTGTTTCCATACCCGGAGATCAGTAAAGATGAGTTGGAAGAAATTAACCAGCTTGTAGGCCCAGTGGAGAAGTTCTTCGGTGAAGAAGGTGAGATTACTTAAAAAGCGATGGATTTGAGGCTGGCAGATAAAAAACACTAAATAAACCCAACTGTATTACCTGTTTACATTATTCGTCCCAAGGCTCCTGCGCAACTAAAAATTGCTGCTAAAGTTTAAACCGATTATGGCTCCCTGAGTTAAGTCATGATTCTGGCATGCTTAAGCATATCTTTTTATGGTGGCTGTCATTGCCCAATAGCTGGTGCATTTTGGAAATATACACAAGTTTTAACAAACTTTTATTTTTACAGTTGTGTTGCACACCTTTTATGGGTCAATTGCCCATAGTAATACTTTCTGTGCCTGTAGTGTTATGTGTCTTTTTCTTTTTTTTTTTTTTTAATTTGTAGCTAAATCAAAACTGCATCTAAAGTTTTATACCTATATTCAAATGTTAGAAGCCAAATTTTACTAACACTTCAAATAATTAGGTACATGACTGGTGCAGGGATATGTATCATTAATTATCTTACACTTTAGTTTTTATTTGAGCTTGAGTGGAAGGGCAAAATACTCTCCTATGGTCATTAAGCTGCATATTAGACCACTGCTAACTGTGCGTGAACATCTGCTGTGGCCCGAGACCCCCTCAAAGAGTCACTGCTAGTGCTCTTCAGTCATCAGAGACCTGGCCTTTGCTAATTGCAGGGCTGTTGATATGACTTGGGGGGGGGGGGGGGGGGTGTTGGACTACTGCAGGGAGACCACTGCTTTTGCAAAGAATGCAGCAGGCTTCTCTTTAGTTTATTGTCCCAGGGATAGGATTTCTTTGCACACACCTGGAGCTTAAATGGAAACCAAATTATGTAAAACATTGACCACAAAAGGTGTTTATGTTCAAATTATTTATTTTTCCTATCCAGGTTAGAAAATGGATGGCTGCTTTTCGGATATACAAGCATAGGTGAAATATATAGCGTCCTCCCTAAGCGGAAGCATTACCTAGGAAAGCCTGTGAGGAAGACAAGGGTGCCAGCATAGCCTAAAAAAGGCAATTGGCTGGTCTGCGTATGTATTGTGCCATACTGCAAAAAATATATATAGTTTACATATTAAGCCCTAGGAGTGCACAGTAGTTGTCCGTAACCGACACATCCTAGTCATACATATTTGTACAGACAACTTCAAAGTTCGTTCCAGCCAAAAATTATACTTTGTTTATAAATGGAGCCAGAGCCAAGTAGACTGTCAGCCCCTATTCCCAACCTTGTTCTGTAGACCTTGGAGTTTTTGGTTGTTGCTGTTGACCTTTGTGTGTTCCAAAAGCTTCTACTGCATTTTCTATGATATAGAGTAAATACAAATTCCAGCAGGAAGAGTGGAAACTTCTCATAATGGGCACAGTGGGTCTGTAGACGAACCACTCCATACAGACATCTCATCTCACCCAAAGATTCCACAAGATTTAAGAAACTGTGTAATGATTTACCTCTTATCTGCCAAGACTGATACACTAGGTTTGAGTGAACATTTCAGGCTGAATTGTCTTGAAATGCCCCCCCATCCCTTTCCGAACACCTATGCTGGCTAAGACAGGCAATTTTCACAGGTTGAAGGAAAGAAATTGGCTTTATTTCCCCATCAGTACAGTCAGTGTTGATGGAGGAATCCATCCCGAGCCATCAGATGACCAGAATCACTGCAGGCAGCTATAGTCACTGGCAGTGATCGAACAGAGAAACAGACAAGCTGGTTGTACTGAAGTTGATCGATCGATTTCAGTACAACCATCCTGCTCCTAGATGGATCAAAATTTGGCCGGTTCCTGCTGAACCGGCCAAATTTCGATCCCTCTATAGTCGGCTTAAAAATGTATATACTTCCTATTTTTCAGCCTGCTCTAGTTACTTGATCTCTTGTGTCGGCCAGTGGCCGCTGCAGGGGTGAGATTACTCAACAATGACTGGAAATGACTGAGAGCGGGGGTATCACCCAATGGCTCCCATGGCCCATCCATTGCTGGTGCTCTTTCCTCTCCTCTGCAGCCACTGCTGACTGACACAATGTTAGCTGGATCATGTGACTGGACTAGAGCAGACTGAAAATGGGTAAGTATAAACCTCTTTTCTACACAGGTTAGTAATCATAGGTTTTAGGAGGGGTGAATGGACATTTTTAAGATTAGTTAGGTTTAGCCTGGAATTTTACATTAAGGGCATCTTGACACTGCCCTGCTGAGCTCTTACTAAAGCGCAACTAACCCACGGATTTCTTGCAGGAAAGCTGCTCTTTCCCATAGATTTCTATGAGGTCATGCGGTTTTTGTGTGGTTTCAGAAAGCGGAACAAAACTCCCGCATGTTGCATTTTTGGTGTGCTTTGTGAAACCATACTGCGTGATATCATAGAAGTCTATCAGAAAATGCAACGAACACACACAAAACATGCAGGGTACCTGTGCTGTGCCCAAAGTGCAGCGGCACCACACTGGGGCAGTGTAAAGCCTCCCTAATTGGTTGCTGTTGGCAACAAGCCAGCTTTCCGCTGACTCCAATATTTACACACATGCACCTTTCCCCAAATATGGTAATGTTGCATTGACTACGTGAATCTTTTCAAAACTACGTGAAGCTTTTCAAAAGTTTACCACTTTTAAATTAGTGGTTTAGAGTGTTAACAGACTTTGAACAAAGTAAACTGGAAGCTTCAGACCTGTTGCAGCTTTCTGCTGCAAAAAATGATTGCTGTGTGAATGTTAGAGAGTCCTTGTGGTCCAGACTTTGCACTGTGAGTTACAGGTCAGATAATTGTGTGTCGTATTATCCACTGCCACTCAGGATTATCCATCTGTTCCTGATGGCTTCATTTCTCTCTTGCTGATTGCCTGCCTGCTATCTTGAGAGCAGCAAAAAAGAGGAAAACTTCTGTATACAATAAAGTTGTTTCCTTGTACATTGTACTGTCACAAGATCACAATATCACCTACCTCTGCCTGCGTGTTTTGATAGGACTTCATCTCTGGCTAGATATGGAAGCTATTTATCCCAGTGCTTAGGGCTTTCTAAAAAAAAAAATACAGAAAACCAAAAGTATTGTAAAATGAAAAGTTGAAAATCATTAGCTCTACCCCTTTAGACATTTTCTTGTGCAGAAAAATATAGAATGTGGATGGCTAATAAGAAGCCTCCATAGGAGGATTAAGTATAAGCAGGAAATTCAATACTTTTTTAGAAAGCGGTAAGAATGATGTTACAATCTAAAGGAAAACTGAATGTTTTTTCATCAATAAATATTATTTTTGGAATGTTTATAAACTGACCCTATATATTACGGTGTTCTTAAAGACACACTGTCGTACTTCCCATGCAGGGCAAAGTGACGACATTTCCATAAAGGCCTCCCTGACTCACTTATGCTTACCTTTCTTGTGCTCTCTCCCAGCTTCCTGGTAGGCAGTGTCAAATACCCAGCACTTTTGGGTATAGAGAAGCAAGTTACTCCCCTAAGATGGTGGTGCCCAACTCTAGTAGTCAATTGCTAGGCCCAAGCACTGTCAGATGACTGGTGGAGTGATGTAACCATTCCACTGGACCACTGACAGCTGATTTCAGCTCTTCTGAGAAGGGACAAGTAGCTGCAAAGGAGCACATGTATGGGAGTATATGGGGGTCGGAGAATGCCTTTTGTCGACACTGTCACAATGCCCTGCATCGGCAAAGTGACAGTGTCTTTTTAGCTTATTTATTTTACAAAAACATATAATACAGTGAGCCTCTATTAGGCTTGGTTCACACTTCTGCGTGTGCTTGTGGGTTCAGGAATTGCAGCGATATCTGCAGCCACCCACAGTGAAAACACACTGCTCTGTGGAAACGCATGGGACCTCCACACATGTATAATCGCAGTGTGTACGGGAACCACATGGAAATTGGATGGTCAAAAAGGCTGTATGATTTCACTGTGGCTGCGTTTTTGAAAAGTGCATGTAAACCTTTTTCTTTTTTGCGGAAACGCAGGCTCAGCATCCCATTGATTTGAATAGGCTGCTGTGCCCGCAAAAATGCATATGTGTGAGCCTAATGTTGGGGTGGCCATACACACTACAATCTGATTGTACAATAACTGGGTAATCTTATTTACTTTTACCAAAACTGTAATACGGTAACAACCTTTACAGTCCAATCGATTTCTCTATCCTTTGAGTTCTCCAGTTTCCTCCCACTCTAAGTCTAGGTTCACATCTATGCAAGGTGCACTTTTCAGGCACGTTCTGTGGTCCATTTTGCGTTTTTGATGTGTTTTTACATGCAGTTTGCAATGTGTGTTGTGTTTTTTTATTTTTCCCTTTTAAAACACTGTATATAGCTGGACGCCGCGTCCTTAACCACCAATGGGTCAGCAGCTGTCAGCTGGGTTCCCAGCTGACAGCTGAACGTAAAAGGGAAAAAAAAGTATTAATGGCTATTAAAAATAAAAAAATAATAATTGGAAAAAGAAAACGTTGGTGCCCCCCCCCCAAATCTATTTTAGGCGTGGGGTCCCCCCCCCAAAATCCATACTAGACCCTTATCCAAGCATGCAGCTCAAGAAAGGGAGGGGATGAGCTAGTGCCCCCCCCCCCCAAACCATACCAAGTCTCATGCCCTCAACATGGGGGGGCGAAGCACCTTGTCCCAATGTTGGTGAAGACAAGGGCTTCTTCCCCCACAACCCTGGCCGGTGCTTAAGAGGGTCTGTGGGCAGGGGGCTTATCCAGATGTGTTTAATTGGAATCTGGAAACCCCCTTTATCTGATGATTCATCGGTTAAGGACAAGGCAACCTGCTTCCTAGCCCGCTCCTTAGCAACCAGCTACATACAGTGTTTATAAAGGAAAAAAAACAAACTGCAAAACGCATCACAAACACACTCTTGCATTTCTGGTGCGACTCCATTTTAGTCTATTACACGCAAAACGCAATCTGCTGCAGGGAAAAAAAGTCCTCGACCCTTTCTGAAAACACATTGGCTGAAAAACGCATGGATGTGTGGATTATTAAGAACCTGTAGAGAATGTTGGACTTTTTAATATTTAAACCAAGTAGGTTCTGGTCACTGTCTGTGGATAAACAATGAGCAGCCCTTGCTTCATGGAGAGCGCCCTACAGTATATACCCAGGGAGAGGGAAGGGGTGTGTCTCCTGACTCATTCAGTTGTGTGGCTGTTCACATCAAAGTATATATATATATATGAATATAGTGTGTTCTAAATAATACTTAAGTACACACAAAACATTTTACAGAGAGCCAGCTACCAGTCCAGGCATCTAGGTGGATCCTAACATTAAAATGTTCAGAGTCTGGACTGGCTGAGTGACGTCAGCCGACAGCAGGCTTTAGCCGGCTGTAGACTGAATACAGGTCACATGAGTGCAGAACGAAGTGCACTTCTGTGACCCACAGGAGAAGTAGGGCCACAAGAGCTTTGACCATACTTCTCCCTTAAATAGCTATCCTTTGTTCAGTCCATTGCAAATCACCACTGCCCAAACTAGACATTTGGGTTTTGGTATTGATTCGGGGGCATGCTAAGGGATACGAAGGTCTCATTCACACTTACAGTGCCTTGCGACTTTAAACCCCCTTAAACTTTGCGACCTTTTGCCACATTTCAGGCTTCAAACATAAAGATATAAAAACTGTAATTTTTTGTGAAGAATCAACAAGTGGGACACAATCATGAAGTGGAACGAAATTTATTCGATATTTCAAATAAAAAACTGAAAAATTGGGCGTGCAAAATTATTCAGCCCCTTTATTTTCAGTGCAGCAAACTCTCTCCAGAAGTTCAGTGAGGATCTCTGAATGATCCAATGTTGACCTAAATGACTAATGATGATAAATAGAATCCACCTGTGTGTAATCAAGTCTCCGTATAAATGCACCTACACTGTGATAGTCTCAGAGGTCCGTTTAAAGTGCAGAGAGCATCGTGAAGAACAAGGAACACACCAGGCAGGTCCGAGATACTGTTGTGGAGAAGTTTAAAGCCGGATTTGGATACAAAAAGATTTTCAAAGCTTTAAACATCCCAAAGAGCACTGTGCAAGCGATAATATTGAAATGGAAGGAGTATCAGACCACTGCAAATCTACGAAGGCCTGGCCGTCCCTCTAAACTTTCAGCTCATACAAGGAGAAGACTGATCAGAGATGCAGCCAAGAGGCCCATGATCACTCTGGATGAACTGCAGAGATCTACAGCTGAGGTGGGAGACTCTGTCCATAGGACAACAATCATCAGTCGTATACTGCACAAATCTGGCCTTTATGGAAGAGTGGCAAGAAGAAAGCCATTTCTTAAAGATATCCATAAAAAATGTTGTTTAAAGTTTGCCAAAAGCCACCTGGGGGAGACACCAAACGTGGAAGAAGGTGCTCTCGTCAGATGAAACCAAAATCGAACTTTTTGGCAACAATGCAAAACGTTATGTTTGGCGTAATAGCAACACAGCTCATCACCCTGAACACACCATCCCAACTGTCAAACATGGTGGTGGCAGCATCATGGTTTGGGCCTGCTTTTCTTCAGCAGGGACAGGGAAGATGGTTAAAATTGATGGGAAGATGGATGGAGCCAAATACAGGACCATTCTGGAAGAAAACCTGATGGAGTCTGCAAAAGACCTGAGACTGGGACGGAGATTTGTCTTCCAACAAGACAATGATCCAAAACATAAAGCAAAATCTACAATGGAATGGTTCACAAATAAACATATCCAGCTGTTTGAATGGCCAAGTCAAAGTCCAGACCTGAATCCAATCGAGAATCTGTGGAAAGAACTGAAAACTGCTGTTCACAAACGCTCTCCATCCAACCTCACTGAGCTCGAGCAGTTTTGCAACGAGAAATGGGCAAAAATTTCAGTCTCTCGATGTGCAAAACTGATAGAGACATACCCCAAGCGAATTACAGCTGTAATCGCAGCAAACAGTGGCGCTACAAAGTATTAACTTAAGGGGGCTGAATAATTTTGCACGCCCAATTTTTCAGTTTTTTATTTGTTAAAAAAGTTTGAAATATCCAATAAATTTCGTTCCACTTCATGACTGTGTCCCACTTGTTGTTGATTCTTAAAAAAAAAAAAAAAAAAGTTTTATATCTTTATGTTTGAAGCCTGAAATGTGGCAAAAGGTTGCAAAGTTCAAGGGGGCCGAATACTTTCGCAAGGCACTGTACATGCGTGATCCCTGCAGGGCCTTGTTTTTTCAGCTCATGGATGTACAGGTGTTCAGAGCATCCCCGTCCTGGCAGTCCCATTGCTGCCTATTTGGACGCAGGGGCTGCATGTCCCAATATGACATCTGTGTGGGTGCGTGTCCCCGAACTCACCCTGGGTGTGTTTTGGGGCTTTGCACTCAAACTCAAATGGATGTTATATTGGGATCAGTGGCTGTGTCCATACAGCCGCTGCTTCCCAAAAAACAGCAATAGGACTGCCAGAATGGGGATCCACGGAACACCTGTACATCAATGTGTGGGTAACTGCGGCACTGCATGGGGCACACATGTAATTGCCCCATGTGCACAAGACCTAATTATCTAAAGGCATGCTGAGGGAGTTTTTTTGGATGGCTTCTGCACAGCAATAACTGTACTGTAGATATTACAAATTAAGGTCAAGGTAGAGTGAGACTGGATGTTGGGTAGCATTGCCTAGGCTTCAGACCTGTGCTAAAGCTTTGGCCGATGGCCCTGACTTCTACCTGAACTTTATTACCTTGCAGCCAGGTGCACTGCAGTTTTTACAGTGCTGCCAGATGATTCTGTGCTGTGCGACCTCCCACTCATATTCATATTCAATATTTGTTGGGGAGCCTTCTATGAGCTAAAAGACCTTATATTCTCAAGGCCTGAGAACACTTGGTATTCCTGCTTTTAGTGGATGTCAGTGACAGTAAGCTGTCATTGCAGCCATGTGCAGAGGATGAATACCAGAGCCAAACCGTGAGTACATGGTGTCTCTTGAGTGTTTGTTTTAAAATGTTTAAATTTGGCTAAAGACTCATAAAACTATATTTTAGAATATTTGCTAAATATCTTTAAATCTTTTTGCAGTTGATTCTAAAGCAATTGATCAGAATGCTAAAATTCCACCTGAGACGCTGAAAGGGCTTAAAGAGCTTGGCCTTTTTGGCATGCAGATTCCTGAAGAATATGGTGAGTGTTAAGTGCTAAATATTGTCATTAAGCATTAAGATGGATTTATGTGGTTATAAAAACAATAAAGGTATTTTCAAATGCATCTTGTCCAAGTATCTAATTTGTCTTATCTGATGAATAGGAACACACAAACCTATAGTGAGGTTTTCTCACATTTGGCTGCAAAAATGGAAATACACTTTACCTCTAGTCTATGAGGTCACTTTTTATTTTTTTTATGCACATGTTAAATTCTTCTGTTTTTGCTAGAAATTACTTTAAATCCTCAAACAAGTATATATTTTCAGAGAGTAGAGAAACTGGAGAATAAAAAAGTGTCAGTTGCAATTTTTTGGATAGAGTGGGGAGGGATTTGGAACACATGTCAGTTTTTATTGCTGTCTGTGCACCGGTTAAATATACCCTCTCTTTTTGTCCTGTTTACCCTTATGTGAAATTTTGGGTTGTCCCCAGAAAAGTAATAGAGGGAACACTAGTTCTGATGACCGGAGGGGGTCCCCAAAGAATTCCCTTAATTTGCAGGGGTTTCCTCTCACTTCCTGTTTGGCTATGGTACAGGAAGTTGAGAGAAATCTCTACAATGGGAAATTGATGGCAAAAAAAAGTTTTACCTACAGTTCTACTTTATAACTGTGTGCAAAAAAAAAAAAAAACCTTGGTTCCCAAAATTCTCCACAGAAGACCGCTTTAGAAGCTTTTACAGGTTGTGAGTTTAGAATAAACCTTACATTATGGCCTTTAGAATTATTGCTCTCACTCTGACAGTAACAGCGACACCTGTGGCACACTTTGTTTATATACATGTACGTGTTGTGCGTTTGCATTTGGGCAATTGGTGTGTACGAAGGTGAAGGGGTGCTGTCAACGTTTTATATATTTTTATTTAACTTCATTGCTATCACAAGGGGGCTAACAAGCTGCTTAATGTAGGATAAAGGATGTTCTTCTCTTGATACTGCTTTGCAAATTAAAATAATGGTAATGCACAGAGAACACACATTTTCCTTGCATGCTAAATTTGTGTAAAGCATTACCTTTAAAACTTAAAAGCTGAACTCCATGCAAATGCAAAGTACACAGAGCAAATAAATATAAGTTTTACCTGCCAAAGTGATTTAAATTTCTGCATATCACAGCTCTCCCCTGCCACACAATTCTTTCTGGTAGGGAAGGAAACCGCTTTTCTCTTTCGTTCACTGACGGACACAGCTCCATGTCTTCTTAGATCCTTGGGTTTATGCTGCTCTCTCTTCAGGAGTAGGACTAGGCGGAAACAATTTTGGCTACGCCCCTGAGGCAGTCCCAGGGGGTATACCATCACTTCCTGCTATAGAACTTAATTTTTTTCTGCCTAGTCAGGAGTAAGGACCCGTCTTCCCTGATGGGATCTCTGTTCCTTGCATTTTGTTCCTTTTTAAATATATTTTTTTCTTTTCCTTTTTGTTGCTTTCTGTTCCTGTGTGAACTACTGTCAATTCTGTTCCTGTGTGAACCACAATCAACAGCCGGACTGGACGACGCACTGGATATCACAGATTCTTACGGCCTTCCTAGTCTGGCCTGCGAGCGCGACCGAGCTATTGGCTCCGTGCTAGATTGGCCGCGACATTTCCCCTCTGGACGAGGGCAGGCCAGCGAGTGAAACACCTCATGAGGTTCCATAGCCCTGGTCATGACAACGGTCATGACCAGAGTCGCAGCCTGCTTCTGGCTGCAGCACCCCTATTCCAAGATGGCACGATGGACTGCCGGGAGTGGTGTCCACTTAATTTCAAGGTGTGGTGAGTAGTGCCCCCCCTTTTTTCCCTGGTAAATGCTGGAGTGGACGCAGGCCCTTCATGAGGGTGGTAGCCCCCCCCCCCCGTGTCCTTCCTCCCCTCATGGTTCCCCCCCCCCCCCAGCGGGGGGGGGGGGAGGGGAACATCTTTACTATTCTCTAAAGCCTCTTCTAGTATTGGCGGTTGGACCATTGGAGGACCGAACACACAGCACCTGCACTTTCTCCTTTTTTGGCACTGAAGTTTACTTTTTTGCACTATAGTCACATATGAAAAAATATCGTTCTGCCCACCTTAGGATGCCAGCTACTTCCCGGGTGGCCAGGGCACTTCTTGTGCCCCCTTGATGATTGACATAAGCCACAGCCGGAGCATTGTCCGATTGTATCCTCACCGGGCATCCCAGCAGACGATCTGTCCACTGGGACAGACAAAGCCTGATTGCCCGAATCTCCAGGATGTTGATCGGCAGACTGGACTCCTCTCGAGTCCAAACACCTTGAGCCGAGTATACTCCCAAGACACCTCCCCACCCAAATAGGCTGACATCCATGGAAATCACTGTACAATACAGGGGAAAAAAAGAACTTCCCAAGGCGAAGCACCAGAGGGCAGAGCCACCATATCAGAGACCCTCTTGTACCCCGACTCAACAGGATCAGATTGAGCAATGACTGCAGATCCTTGTTCCATTTGGCAAGAATCTCTCTTTGCAGAGGTATGAAATGGAACTGAGCAAACTGAACCACCTCGAAGGTGCCGATCATCAGACCCGGCACTTGCATTCAAGTCCTGAGCAACGACCGACTGTTGGACAACAGGAGCCGAATCACATCCTGCAACTTCAGTAGTTTCGCCTATGGACGATACACACGGGCTGAGGAACCCCTTGAAGAAGGAATGCCACTACCGTGCGAATGGACTCCATCCGAAATTTCTGAACCCGCACAAAGTGGTTCAGAGCCTTGAGGTCCAAGATCGGGTGGACATTGCCTTCCTTCCTGGGAACGATAAACAGATTTGAATAAAAACCTTGAAAAACATTCCGACTCTGTAACCGGCACAATGACTCCTTGTGCTAACAGATCCTGCACTGCCCCGTAGAGTCCCTGCAGCCAATCGTGTGACAGGAGTAAGTTGGAAGTAAAGAACCTTGCTGTAAGCAAGGACCGAAACGCGATCATATCCCCGAACAGAATCAACTCGGAACAGATTCATACTCTGCTGGAGAAAGAAGACGACCCCGACGGGGACATGATTGGAGTAAAGACTGGCACTTGGGCAGACCCACTCAGTGAAATCATTTTCTCTTACGTCCTCCGACAGTCGCCGCCTCTTCATATTCGTCACATATGGGGGGTATTAGACTTTGCTCCGAAGGAGTAGCTAGGCAACAGAATATGTTAACATTAAAGCTTTTAACATATCCCACCCTCAAGGGGTGGTCCCCTCAGTCAATACCCTCCTACTTCCTGCAACCATATCTCAGTTTTAATGTCTAGCTTGTCAGTAGTGGCTGGCTCTCTCTGTGCTGGGGCTTTGTGCCCCAGACTCTTTCTTCTTTTTTGATTTTTGTTTGAGTTTTCTCTCTACCTTTACTTAGCTGTTCTTTTTGTCAGCATTAGTTAGTTCTTCGGACGAAGAGGATCATGCGGGCTGGGTCTCGGGCTGATCCCCCTGGTCGCAGGTCGTGGGTCAGTGGCTTCCCAGCCTGCCATCGAGCGTTCAGCCAGGTAACGCTCCTGGCACAGTGAACGACCCATCCCTGTTCGGTGCAGGGATGATTGGTGAGGTGGCTACCTCACTGGACGCTGTGCGGTTTCTTAACCCCCATTCTGTGCGTCTTGTATGCGACTCTCCCTGCCTCATGTGCAGCGGCTTGTTCGCCTGTGCGGGTCCCCCACGCCACTGTGAGGTAAGTGTATTTATGTGGGGACCTGTCTGTCTGGGGGGGTGTCAGTCTGGGACTGTGTAACCTGCCTCTATTCACACTGTTTGTCTCCCTATCTCTCGGCTGCATGCTGTGGGCTGCAAGGGGGGGGGGGGGGGGGAGCTGTGTGACACTGTGTGTGTCAGCCTTGTCAGTGTGAGAAGCTGTGTGCTGTGGGGCATGTTTTGTGGCATGTTTGGGCATTATACAGCGATCGCTGCGGCGATCTGACATGTTTTTTTATATGAAGACATGTGTGCATTACTGTACTGTGGAGCGGCGGTTTCGGCGCCAAACGGCGCCATTTTGCCTACACTCGCTCCGGCCGGATGTTCTACATGCATGGCGGCCATTTTCTTGTAGCCTCCCATAGGCTTTCATAGAGCGCCCTGGCAGCATCACTTCCTCTTCTCCAGGAACACCGATCGAGGCAGCAGCAGCGGCGGCGAGGGTCTCCTCAGGTTTTATCCTTCCTATCCATTGCCTGTATCAGTTTTATTGTCCCTGTGGGGGTCTCCTTGTGCTTGTGTTGTGGTGCGGTGGGCTGCGCTCGCCGCGCGTGTTAAAGGGGCAGTTAACCCTTTTATTATCCGGCATTTGTTGTAGGGGCAATGGATTCTCAGGAGGGCAAATTTCCTACCGCCTTGGTGGAAAGCCAGGGGACCGCTGTTTCCCCCCCAGGGGGGGATTTAGCCACTATTGTGGCTGGCCTTGCTGCTCAGGTGCAGATGCTGGTGGCTGCTCAATCTACTAAAAGACCCAGAATTGCTCTTTCCTCTGATTCTGAGGGTGAAGGTGATGGGGTTGTTATGGCGGGGGCCTCCCTATCGGGGTCCCGCTCCTCCCTGGATCTAGTGGGGTCCGAGGTGGAGGCTGAAGTTGAAGGGGTTGATAATTCTCCCCCTGGCTCGCCCGAAGAGCTTGCAATCATGGATGAATTGATTGCTTCCATAAAACAAACGCTGCGTTTGCAGGATGAAGTGTGTCCCCCCGCTGCCTTGGCGGCTTATGGGACGCAGAGAAAACGCAGGACGCCGCAGGTTTTTCCCTGCAATGATGATTTTCAGCGCGCTGTTAAGGAACAATGGCGCAATCTGCGCAAACCTTTTGCTGTACCTAGTAGGTTCAAGCTGCGTTATCCTTTCTCGCCTTCCACTGATGAAAGGTGGTGTGTGCCACCCCCAGTGGATCACGCAATTGCGGTTTTAAACAAATCCACTGCGATTCCTGCAGAGGATTCCCCGGTGTTCCGTGATGCCACGGATAGGAGATTGGAGTCTCTTGCCCGTCATACTTAATCTGTTACGGGTTCTATGCTTAAGGCTCTGTTTGCCTCTCTCATGGCGGCCCAGGCGGTCGCAAGTTGGACGCAGATGCTTCGGCGCGTCTTAGTGGCCGATTCGGCCTCGCCGGCGACCCTGGATATGGTGGATCAAATCCACCAGGCCAGGGTGTCATGTATCTGTGTGATGCGGACTTGGACTTAGTCCCGTTGGCTGCACGTGTACACAGCGTGGCGGTGTTGTCTCGCCGCCTGGTTTGGTTGAAATGTTGGTCAGTGGACCAGTCTTCACGTAAGACCTTAGCCAATCTGCCTTATGATGGGTCTCGCCTTTTTGGGGGAGTCCTTGGATGTGTTGATTAAGGGGATCACCGGAGGTAAGAGCACTCTCTTGCCCCATTTCCCCAAGGCTAAGGGGGCTTCTGGGAAGAAGCATGCTAATTTTCGGCCCCCTCAGGGGTCCTTTCGTGCCTTTCGGTCGCACTACAAGGGCAAACCGTTCAAAGGTCAGGGCTCTCAGAAGAAGCCCTGGTCTGGTAAACAGAAATCCGGTCAATCCGGATCCGCAGCCCATAACAGTGCAGCCTGAAGGGGCGCCCTCACCCAGTTTTGGGGTGGGGGGACGCTTGCTCGGTTTTCTTCAGCCCTGGTTGGCCCGCGTGCGGGACAGATGGGTTCAGGAGATCGTTCGATCTGGTTACAAGATCGAGTTTCTCTCTCGGCCGGAGAGCAGATTTTTTCCCTCAAATCTTCAACTGTCTCCAGAGCGTTTACGGGACCTACACCTGGCGGTGCGGGACCTGAGGGCTCAGGGAGTGGAAGTTCCGGTGCCTCATCGGGACAGATTTCGGGGGTTTTATTCCAATCTGTTCACCGTGCCCAGAAAGGAGGGCAAGGTTCGTCCAATTCTGGACTTGAAGGCTCTGAACCGCTCTGTGCGGGTTCGCAAGTTCCGCATGGAATCCCTGCGGTCGGTGGTGGCTGCCCTGGTTCCGGGGGAATTCATGGCCTCCATCGATTTGAAGGATGCGTATCTTCACATCCCCATTTTCGAGGGTCACCAGAGGTACCTTCGATTTGCCATTGCGGAGGATCACTACCAGTTCGTGGCGTTGCCTTTTGGTCTCGCCTCGGCTCCGCGGGTCTTCACCAAGGTGCTTGCACCGGTTCTGGCGTTATTGAGGGCCCAGGGCATTTCTGTCCTGGGTTATCTGGACGACATTCTGGTTCGGTCTGCGACCAGCCAGGGTCTGGAGAAGGACCTGTCTGTCACGATGCAAACTCTGCAGGAGTTTGGTTGGACGATAAATTTTCCAAAAGTCGACACTGAGTCCGTCGGTTCGTCTTCCCTACCTGGGAATGATTCTGGACTCGGTGCAGGCGAAGGTCTTCCTGCCGGAAGACAAACTCAGAACTCTTCAGGAGGAAGTCAGGTCCCTCAGGGACGTTCCGCACTCGTCTCTGCGGACGTGCATGAGATGTCTGGGATTGATGGTCTCGGCCTTCGAGGCGATTCCCTTCGCCCAGTTTCACACGCGGGGTCTCCAAGTGGAGATCCTGTCCATATGGGACGGGCGACCTCAATCCCTGGATCTTCAAATCTCGTTGAGTCATCGCACCAGAAGAGACCTTCTGTGGTGGCTCCAGTCCCCGATGGTGTCCGGGGGCAAGTCGTTTCGTCCTATCTCGTGGACGGTGATCACCACGGATGCCAGCCTGTCGGGCTGGGGTGGTGTTCTGGGCGTTCTGTCCGCCCAGGGAACTTGGTCGGGGAGGGAGTCTTCCCTTCCGATCAACATTCTGGAATTGCGTGCGATAAGTCTCTGTCTTCATCGCTGGACGGACCGGCTGCAGGGCTGCCCGGTTCGGGTGCAGACGGACAATGCCACGGCGGTGGCCTACATCAACCACCAAGGGGGCACCAGGAGTGCCCGAGCGGCTCGAGAAGTGGCCGACATTCTGTCTTGGGCCGAGACTCATGTCCCGGCGATAACGGCGGTTCACATTCCGGGGGTGGAGAACTGGCAGGCGGACTATCTGAGTCGCCAGACCCTGGATCAGGGGGAATGGTCTCTCCACCCGACTGTCTTCCAGATGTTGTGCGCGAAGTGGGGTCTTCCAGATGTGGACCTGTTCGCGTCTCGTCTCAACTACAAGGTGAGAAGGTTCGTGGCAAGGACGCGCGACCCTCGGGCAGACGCGTCGGACGCGTTAGTGGCCCCGTGGCATCAGTACAGGCTGATGTACGCGTTTCCACCGATTCAGTTGCTGTCCAGGTTCCTTCGCAGGTTACACTCGGAACGCAACACGGTGATTCTTGTGGCACCGGACTGGCCTCGCCGGTCCTGGTACGCAGACCTCGTGAATCTGGCGGTCGACGCCCCGTGGCGTCTGCCTCTTCGAGACGATCTCCTGTCTCAAGGACCGATATACCATTACCATCCTGCTTTACAGTCTCTGGCTTTGACGGCCTGGCTGTTGAGACCGAGGTCCTGAAGGAGAGCGGTCTCTCCCCAGAGGTCGTTCATACTTTGATCAACGCGAGGAAGTCTTCCTCGGGGAAGGTTTATTACCGTACTTGGAAGGCCTATTTTGCCTGGTGTGAATCCAGGGGGTTTTCACCCCGCACGTACTCGGTTTCCCGAGTGCTGTCCTTCCTTCAAACGGGTGTCGATCAGCGCTTGGCGCTGGCTACGATTAAGGGTCAGGTGTCTGCGCTGGCCGTTCTGTTTCAACGTCCCTTGGCTTCCAACTCCTTGGTTGGCACTTTTGTTCAGGGTGTGCGGCATCTGGTTCCTCCTAGGAGGGATCCTTTGCCCCCTTGGGACTTGAATCTCGTCCTGTCTGTGTTGCAACGTGCTCCTTTTGAACAGATCAGGGAGATCTCGTTGTCTATGTTGTCCAAAAAGGTCGCCTTTTTGGTGGCGATCACTTCGGCTCGCAGAGTGTCGGAGCTGGCAGCTTTGTCCTGCCAGTCTCCGTATCTGGTTGTTCATTTGGATAAGGTGGTCTTGCGACCTAATCCTTCTTTTCTCCCGAAACGCGTTTCGGAATTCCATCTTAATGAGGATATTGTCTTGCCTTCGCTGTGCGCGAAGCCAAAACATCCAAAGGAGGTGAGATTACACTCTCTGGATGTTGTTCGGGCGATAAGGGTTTACCTTAAATCGACTGAGTCTTTTCGAAAGACGGATTCCTTGTTTGTTCTTCCAGAGGGTCCTCGGAAGGGCATGCCGGCGTCGGCCTCTACCATCGCTAAATGGATCAGGCAGACCATTGAACAGGCCTATGCCTTGCAGGGGAAGGTTCCCCCTGTGCCTGTGAAGGCGCACTCTACTAGATCTCTGAGTACATCTTGGGCCTGTCGTCATGGGGCTTCGGTAACCCAGGTGTGTAAGGCGGCGACTTGGTCGACCGTGCACACTTTCACAAAATTCTACAAAGTAGATGTTCAGGCATCGGCGGATGCTTCCTTTGGCCGCAAGGTTCTTAGTGCGGCAATTCCCTAGGGTCCCTTGTTGGGGACCTCTGGCTGTTGGGATGAGTTTTTTTTTTATCCCATGGTTATTTGTCTTTTCCTGGGTTGTTGCTCCTGTTGAGCACTTGTTTTTTTCCTGTTGCCCAGCTGGTTTCCTTCCTTTTGGTAAGGTTCCTTTCTTTGATGCGGAGACTGCGTTGCCTTTTCGGCGCGGATGCGTTTCCCACCCCTCATGTTTGCACTGCTTTGGGACGTCCCCATATGTGACGAATATGAAGAGGCGGCGACTGTCGGAGGACGTAAGAGAAAACGGAATTTTTGTAAAATCTTACCTGTAAAATTCCTTTCTCTGAGTCCTCCGACAGTCGCCGCCCCCGCCCCTCTTTTGGGGTTTGGTTGTATACTCTACTGCTATTCCACTAAAACTGAGATATGGTTGCAGGAAGTAGGAGGGTATTGACTGAGGGGACCACCCCTTGAGGGTGGGATATGTTAAAAGCTTTAATGTTAACATATTCTGTTGCCTAGCTACTCCTTCGGAGCAAAGTCTAATACCCCCCATATGTGACGAATATGAAGAGGCGGCGACTGTCGGAGGACTCGGAGAAAGGAATTTTACAGGTAAGATTTTACAAAAATTCAGTTTTTTTTACTGGAGAAATTATGTAACCATTTGGGTTGCACTTGGGAGATGGGGGATATATTGAAGGACAAATTTTACTAAAGGTGTAGTCGTCCTTTACAGGAACTTACCTCATGGGAAATGTATGGGGTTGACATTACTGGCCCTCTTTTTGCTAGTATGCTAGTTGCCTGGCTTCAGGTCACGTAGACAAAGATCCCCATGATTAGGCTCCGGGGGGTGGAGTGAAACGCATTGGAGGCATGGCCTTGTTGGAGTCCAGGCTGCGGTCTCCACTCTCATGCTGACCATAGGACCACACTGATGTGGTCACCACCTTTTTTATTTGAGACAAAGAAAGAAAGACTGCCAGCAGAATTGTTGGGGATACAAAGAAAAACCCACAGGGGTTTTTTTTTGGGGAAAAAGTGTCTGTTCTGGGAAAAAGATGGTGTGATTGTTTCATTGAGCACAATAAGATGATACTTGAACAAAAAAAGCTGCATGGTTGAGTTGCCACAGAGAAGCCTTTACTATGACGATGCCACAAAAAAGCGCGGTGGCAATATACCCCACAACACCTTGACATGCCTCACAGCTTCTGGCACAGTGTAATCTGGAGTGACAAGACATTGAAAGAGCTTTATGGTCACAACCACAGGCACTATGTTTGGAGAGGGGTCAACAGCGAGAAGAATACCATCCCCATTGTGAAGCATGGTGGTAGCTCACTGATGTTTTGGGGAGTATGAGCTCTAAAGGCATGGGGACTCTTAAAAATTGCTGGCAAAATGAATGCAGCATGTTATCAGAAAATACTGGCAGGCAATTTGCATTCTTCTGCATGGAAGGTGTGCATGGGACGCTCTTGGACTTTGCGGCATGATCGTGATTCCATGCACAAGGCCAAGTTGACCCTCCAGTGGTTACAACAGAAAAAGGTGAAGGTTCTGGAGTGACCATCACTGTCTCTTGACCTTAATATCGAGCCACTCCAGGGGGATCCCAAATGTGCGAATCATGTAAGACGGCCAAAGACCTTGCATGACCTGGAGGCATTTTGCCAAGACAAATGGGCAGCTATACCATCTGCTAGAATTTGGGGCCTCTTTAGACAACTATTACAAAAGACACTGTCATTGAGGTTAAAAGGGGGCAATACACAGTATGAAGACCTAAGGGTATGCAGACTTTTAAACAGGTCAATTTCATTTGTTTGCTTGTTGCCATGTTTTGTTTTATGATTTTACCATTCTGTTATGACCTACAGTTTTAATGTGAATAATATAAATAATAAAATAAATGTGTTTTGCCTACTCACTCATGTTTTCTTGAAAAATGGTACTGTATATTACCAATTCTCCAAAGGTATGCAAACTTTAGAGCACGACTGTACGTACTAACTATACAGTGGTGATTGAAAGTTTGGGCACCCCAGGTAAAAATTTGTATTAATGTGCATAAAGAAGCCAAAGAAAGATGGAAAAATCTCCAAAAGGCATCAAATTACAGATTCGATTCTTATAATATGTCAACAAAAGTTAGATTTTATTTCCATCATTTACACTTTCAAAATAACAGAAAACAAAAAAATGGCGTCTGCAAAAGTTTGGGCATCCTGCAGAGTTAATATCTTGTACTGCCCCCTTTGGCAAGTGTCACAGCAAACCTTTAGTTTACGCCTCTTGATGTAATCCCCCGTGGATTTCGAGGTGTGTTTAGGATCATTATCCATTTGTAGAAGCCATCCTCTCTTTAACTTCAGCTTTTTCACAGATGGCATCAAGTTACCATCCACAATTTGCTGAAATTTTATTGAATCCGTTTTTCCTTCTACTCGTGAGATGTTCCCTGTGCCACTGGCTGCAATACAACCCCAAAGCATGATTGATCCACCCCCATGTTTAACAGTTGGACAGAGGTTCTTCTCATTAAATTCTGTGCCCCTTCTTCTCCAAACGTACCTTTGCTCATTCCGGCCAACAAGTTAAATTTTAACCTCATCGGTCCACAGAACTTGTTTCCAAAATGCATCAGGCTTGTATATATGTTCATTTGCAAAGTTCAAACGCTGATTTTTGTGGTGAGGATGTAGAAGAGGTTTTCTTCTGATGACTCTTCCATGAAGACCAATTTTTGTACAAGTATCTCTTTATAGTGGAATAGTGTACCACAACTCCAGT
This sequence comes from Pelophylax lessonae, assembly GCF_965119305.1. Taxonomy (NCBI): domain Eukaryota; kingdom Metazoa; phylum Chordata; class Amphibia; order Anura; family Ranidae; genus Pelophylax; species Pelophylax lessonae. The sequence goes on along the minus strand of NC_138775.1, from coordinate 82,240,904 downwards.
GTCTGCCAGATCTTTCTGGAGGGATCGTGCAGTCAAACGTGGGTTTTGAATTGTTTTTCTCACAATCCTGCGAGCTGTTCTGTCTGATATTTTTCTTAGTCTTCCAGATCTTGTTTTAACTTCCACTGTTCCTGATGACTGCCATTTCTAATTACATTCTGAACAGAGGATATTGACATCTGAAAACGCTTTGATATCTTCTTATAGCCTTCTCCAGCTTTGTGAGCGTCAACTATTTTCAGTTTCAGTTTTCTAGACAACTGCTTAGAAGATCCCATGGTGCTGATTGTTGGGGCAAGGTCAGATGACTCTGGGCATTTAAAACCTTTGAGATTGACATCACCTGGTCTTCCCAGACAATGATTGAGAACAATCCATGACACTGGCAGGTCTCAGCCTTGCAAAGGGGGCAGTGCATGCTATAAATTCTGCAGGGTTCCCAAACGTTTGCAGACACCATTTGTTTGTTTTCTGTAATTTTGAAAGTGTCAATGATGGAAATAAAATCTAACTTTTGTTGACATATTATAAGAATGTCTAATCTGTAATTTGATGCCTTTTGGAGATTTTTCCATCTTTCCTTGGCTTCTTTATGCACATTATTACAAATTTTTACCTGGAGTGCCCAAACTTTCGATCACCACTGTAGTCCCAAATGGCAAATTACGCCCATAAAATACACCTGCATGATGCTAGAAGGATCAAAATGTCTCCAACTCTTTGAATTTTTCCAAAGCTAGTATACCTTTCAACAAAAATGAATGGGGGAACTATAAAAGATATTACAAATCAGCAACATGTCCATCCCTAAAATAAAACCACATTATCGTTGAACAGTTACATACTCTTATCAACATCCATGCCTTTAAGATGAAGTCAGGTATATAGGTGCCTCAAATGATAATATAGATGGAATTAAGCAATTCCCCACAGAAAAATGTGCACCAAATATCAAAATTCAGCATCCTAATTTGCCCCCTAGGAGCACCACAAACAGGTTGTTAATTACTGGTTGCACCCCATTAATGACCCACGATGCAGAGTATGTCACATAGTGGCACCTTGCAGGGGGTGCTGACTTGTTCCCCTCTTCACATGGCAGCTCAATGAACCAGGTCCAAATTGCCTCCTTTATATGTCCCCAACTGCCGGGGACGCCACAGCCGCACTCAGAAATGCAGTCAATGACGTTATAATCCAGCACAGACACCACTCACTGCGCACATGCAGTAGGCTTATCGCTCGGCCATGCTCAAACACTGGAAGGTCCACATGTGTAAAGATCAGAAAGATTCCGGTAAAGATCAGAAAGATTCCAGCCTGAGAGTAGTGCCCAAGTGCCTACCCCAAAGGGGAGGAAACCGCCCCAAAACTCCCCCCAGTGTAACCCCGCGGTATTGCAAGGCAGATAATACATTCCACATAAACCAAATCATACATAGAAGCAAATTAATTATAAAAATAAATCTAGCAAACCTGAAAGACTATGGGAAAAATAAAGATACATACCAGTAGACTGCCAAATAGAAAATGTAGGTCATTATTACCACAAAAAGCTATTATTAAAGGTGAAGTCCACCCTAACATTTAAATCTCAATCTGCAGGCATTCATGATCTGAGACTAACCTATCTAGCCCTGTAAAGAAGAAACTGCTATACATAACTTTTTAACCATTTTACCACTAGAGCATTTTGCTGTCTTACGTCTGGGCCACTTTTTGCGATTCGGCGCTGTGCGACTTTAACTGACAATTGCGCAGTCGTGCGACGCTGTACCCAAACGAAATTGATGTCCTTTTTTTCCCACAAACAGAGCTTTCTTTTGGTGGTATTTGATCACCTGTGCGATTTTTACTTTTTGCGCTATAAACAAAAAAAGAGCGTTTTATTTTGAAAAAATAACGATATTTTTAACATTTTTTTATATGAAATTCCCCCCAAAAAAGATGTAAAAAACAATTTTTTTTAAAATTTTTGGCCAATTTGTTTTCTGCTACCCATGTTTGGTAAAAAATATCGCAATAAGCGTATTTTGATTGGTTTGCGCAAAAGTTATTGCGTTTACTAACAAAGGGAAAGATTTATGTCATTTTTGGTGTTTTTTTTTTTAACGAGTAATGGCGGCGATCTGCGATTTTTTTGCGGGACTGCGACATTGGGGCGGACAGATCGGACCCTTGACTGACATTTTTGACACTTTTGGGGGTACCAGTGACATTACTGCAGTAATCAGTGCTATAAATATGCACTGTTACTGTAAAAATGACACTGGCAGGGAAGGGGTTAATTTTATTGGAGAGGGAGGGGTTAATGTATGCCTGGTGCTTACTGACGTGTGGGGGGGGAGGTGACTGTGTGAGACAGGGACAGATCGGATGTCCAGCTATGCTGAACACTCTGATCTGTCACTCCCTGTCACTGAGGAGATCCGCCCGCTTGTGTTTACACAGGCGGGCGGATCTCCACACTAGATCCCCGACGATCGGGGCAGAGCAGCGGCGATCGCCGCTGCTCCTCCCCTGGCCCGACTCCCGCTGTGAATGAAAACAGCGGGAGCGCGCCTCCGGTGGCGCGCGAGCGCCGCCTACAGGGGAGGAGTCTGGCGACGTAGGTCTACGTCGTCAGACGGGATCGTGCCACTTTGCCGCAGTACTATTCAAGTACTCAGTGGTAAAGTGGTTAAGCCTTTCCAGTCCGGTCCTACGCTTAACTGTCAATGGTGTGGTGGCTTTGCTGTGTAGGTGGGTGCAGAGGAGGCAGCCGTCAACGGAAGCCCTATAGTAACTGTATGGGTGACATCACTTCCCAGCCGTTGTCAGCTGTCTCCTTTGCAGAGCTTCCGCCGTTGGAGAATGGAGCGGAGAGGCTTCAATAAAGGTACGTGTAACACCCTCCTAGGTAGGTGCTAGGAAAAGTATATTGTGGCCCTGTTTTCTTATCAGGGGGGGCCTGATCATTCAGCTAGGCTGTCGTGTTTCCAGGTGTGTCTGTTGAGTCTGGGGAGTCTCCCCACTGTGTCCAATGAGGGCTCTTATTGGACAGTGGAGGAAACCTTAAAACTAGCACACCAGGGCTTGTATCCATCTCAGAGGGCAGAATCTGCCGCAAAGCATTCTGGGATGGAGTATAAGTCTGAGGGGAGCACATGACGCAGAGTCCCAGGAGGAGGGTGACAGCTGTGTCTCCTCCTGTCAGTGCAAGAGAGAATGTCTTGGGCGGTCGGCCTAGAGGACGGAGGTTGAGCTGAGCTGCAGAGGAAGGATCCAGAGTGCTGTGGACCGAGTGGAGCTGCTAGGCACAAGTTTCAGGGAAAAACAGTATTGTGAGTACTTGAGACTGCCCAGGGGTCTGCCTAGGAGAGGGGACCACTCCAGCAGGTCAAGGGGATCCAGGAGCCAGCTAACCTGTGGAGAAGGTTTAGAGAAAGGGGGTACCAGTGTTTAAGCCCTGAAGATAAGTGAGAGGAAGAGGGTGCCAGTGTGGGCCCTGAAATGTTATAGCAGTGCAGCAGCAACACAAGTAGCTACCTCAGCAAGGAGTGCTTAAGGGAGCTATACAAGGACTTCTTTATGTGAGAAAGCAGTCCAAGGTCAGTTTGGAGTTAACAGGCCAGCGTTAACCAGTGTTGACTGGCATCTAGTCAGCGTCAAGAAGCGTTTTCAGTTGTCCCTAGCAAATTGTGCAAAGTTGAGGCAAAGGAGTATCCCACTCATTCCCTTCTCCTACCCAAGTTCTCAATAAATACAAAAAACCTAAAGATACAGGACTGGTCATTTGTCTCAGTGCTTACTCTTGGGGAAACATGCACAAAGGTATTTTGTTGCACCCGGTGACCCAGGTGGAACCATATCACTGTATAGTGAGTTTTGCTTTGCAGGGTTAGATAGGTTCGTCTTAGATCGAGAATGCCTGTAGATTTAGAGATTTTAGTGTTAGGGTGGACTTCCCATTTAAGAGAATTATCTAACCCCTATAAAGGGCCAGGCTTAAAGCTGGAGTAAACCCTCTTTATCCTTATCAGCCAAGGAAGCTGCCATCTTAGCCCCCATATATGATCGATCTGCAACTGCCATGATGCTGGCCATGTGATCCGTTATGACACCAGCCATTTGATGGTTTCACAGTTTGGTTGACAGCATAAGCAAATGTGACCGTTTGCATTCCCAGCATGAAACTGTTTTTTGAAATGGTTAAATTGATGGGTTTAGTTCCACTTTAAGGAAAAAAGCCTTCAGAGAAAATATGATCTGCAAAATAGTAACAAAAAGTTACAAGAATGGTTTGAAGCCGAGAGTTTCATTGAGGCCATAGTGAGAAGAGGCTTTTAGGTTATAAATTCAACCTAGCCTCTTGCTGGAGGATTCTCTTGTCATAATCCCCATCCCTTGGATCTTCATATACTCTTATCTAGTGCCACAAAACAAATGATGGAAGAATTATGTTTAAATCCAACATGGTTTAGCTAAATATTTTTAGACATTTTATTTTTTAAGTTCTGACCATAATAAATGATGAAATGGTGTTGAAAACACTATACAGCTTTAAATTGCTTGAATCAGCTAAATGAACAGAGCCTAATGGGGGGGGGGGGGGGGGGTTACTAAAACAGGAGTATGCAAAAGCTGGTGCAGCTCTGCATAGAAACTAATCAGCTTCCGGGTTTTATTGTCAAAGTTTAATTGAACAAGCTGATACATTTGATCAACACGTGTAAATATCTAACACCAACAACTCTCATTTAACAGCATGAACAAATGCAAAACACAATTTAATCATATTTGCCATTCTGATATATATTCATGCTAGACCATTGCATTCCTAGACCATAAGACAAGAAATGAGAAAGCAAAAGAGAAAAAAAAATAAAAAACCCAACAAAAGTAAAGTAGAACCTCTCCCTAAGAAAAAGGAGGAGGGGAACTCCTTCCCTACGGACACTCCTACTCAATTCCACATGGTCAAATATAGTGGCAGACTAGGTCACAGGTAGTATCTTATAGCATCCGAGGTACCAAAGTCTTTCCAGGCCTGCCATATGGCTATACATTTTGGGTATTTCTCCTGTAGACTCGCTGTCAGCTCTTCCATACGCATGATGTAATTTAATTCAGACCTCTATTCCTTAATGCTAGGTACGACATTAGAATTCCATGGTTTAGGTATGATCACCTTGGCATCAGCAAAAATAAAATGTTAGACCCTTTTTGGCCATCTGTGGGGATCCTGGAGAGATGGAAAGTAAGGCCGTTTCTTGTAGTTGGGTAAGCTGTTGCCTGTAATATGTGCAGTAAGGTGAAATTCAGCCTTCTAAAATGGTCTCAAATGCAGACACGCCCACGCCCACCACAGGTGTAAACATTATGCAAGGTTCCGTTCCCTGCCACAGCGCCAACAATGGGCTGGATATCTACATAATCTCTTTTGTAATCTATTGGGACATCGATACCACCTGGATAAAATGTTTTATTTCCACTCTTGTATCTGAACTGAGAGGCTTGATTTATGTTAGAAAAAATGTTGATTATGAGAAAAGGCATTTTGAAAAAGTATGCCATAAATTATAAATATTGCTCATTGGCAATCCATTTTCCCTAAGGGAGTTAAATTTTGAAAATGTATGCCTTGTTTTTTAAGTTGACCGAAAAAATGTTTAAGTTGAAAATAAAACAACCCATTGCCTTTGCTACCATGTTCCCCCATGGTAAGCTCACATAATGGTAGAAAACTGTCTGCATTGTAAGCTGCTTGTATTGGGGAGAGCAACCCCATCTACCAGCGCAAAAAGCGAGAAGAGGAGGGCCCTGCAGAGAAGCCCGGATTGCCCAGTATCAATGTGAGTGGGCCAGGTAGTGAGGAGATTCCCCATCTCCACATCACCATTTCCTAGACCCTAAAAAAAGATTGTTAAAGGGTAACTCCACTTTCGTGGGGAAAAAAAATCAGTAAATAAAGATAAAATAATATAGCATATACAATTGCGACACAAATCATATTGTACTTGAATGTTATTAAAAATGACCTTTTCTTTTTAATCTGCAGCTGTTGTAATTTTCTGAAAATTCAATGCAATATGGCTCCCTGGAGGTGTTCTGTACACAGAATGTGTTCTGACTACACCCCGGAAACCTAATTTCTTGCTTGTGTGATTGGATCACCAATTTTCCCAGAAGTCTGCATAAGATACAAGTCAGATTTCTGGCATCCCCTGCAACAAAATGTGTTTTTTGGTGAGATACTCCCATTAGGAACACGTCTAAAGGGATGCAGGCCCAGCAGCTTTCCTCATTAGTGCCCTGCAGTCGCACAGCTGATAGATAATTATGAAACCACTCCCATTCGACCCACTTGGCACAGAGGAACAAAATGATTTCTTCAGAATAACAAAAGGTAGGAATCTGCAACAACATTTGTTAAAATCCCTGCAATGTACAGAGGGGAATGTATTTTTCTCAACAAAAGTGGAGTTACGCTTTAAATATGGTAGTTGACTGCCTTGGAGCGCGATGTTGGTTGTATAGCCATGGAAGGGAGGTCAGCTATATAGTACAGCTCTATATGTGGCAAACCTGTCCCTCCTTTCATTTTACGCTTTACCGGCACTTCATAGCATATATGAGGTGGTAAGTTCGGTCAGAGGTAATGCAATAGAGCCAAGTAATGACTGCAAAAAAAGTAAGCTCTAGGTAGAAGCTGCATGTACAGCTGCAATAGATTCTGAGTGCACCAGTTTTAGTAAATCGCCCCCAATATGTTATAATGGACAGGACTAATAATTTTTTGTAAAAAAAGGGAGAGAATCTGCGCTCGGACAACAAGAAATTAAAATAATAATGAGGATCACTGAAGATAAATGTGAAGGCAGCCAACTAAATGATAGATTACAAATCACATAGGTATATATAAAAGGTGTAGTAGCGCCAAACACTGTAACTGATAACAATATTAAACAATGTGGAGTGTCCACAGTAAGTCCCAACAGTCCAAGAGAGATGAGAAGTAGTGGAGACCAATTCCCAGTATCAGAGCCGTGTGGATGAAAAGAAGCCAACACCCAAGCGTGGAAATATGCCAACTGCTTACCAGATATTAGATGGATATGGGCGATGCAATAAACTCAAATTGGGCCATCAATCACAGACAGTGCCAACCGTATAACTCATCAATTCCCAGTGTCTCAACAGATCATGGTTAAGGGCAATGAAGGCTCAAATCGTACCACCAGACAGAGTAATGATCTCAGCAATATTCAATTCACCTCAAAAGAAAGGGGCAGGACATAGTGCAGACTGTACAAACTCAAGTTTAATAAATGCATAAAAATATACTCACACAAGGGTGAATGTATACAGGCATAGTAAATAGGTAAAAACCGCGGTATTGGTGGCGTGCTGCTCGTTCCGGATCACCTGATGCGTGTCGTCAAGGAAGTGACATCATCAGAGGTGGACCGGATGTACACGGCAGCACGCATATAAAAGGACAAACCGGAAATGACGTATGCGGATGTAAACCGCAAGTGCGTTCCACTTGGTCATCAGCCGGAACCGGAAGTGACGCACGCGGAAGACGTCCATCGATGCGTTCCATCGGGTTCCACCGGCCGGAGATAGCCTATGACAGCTATGATAAGTTTCTGTAGCCATAATTATGAAAGTGATTGTGTGCTCAACCAACCAGACACAATTACTCTAAACAGCCGGTGCCGATAGGACAAAAAAGGAGGAAAAAAACTACCAGCATGAACAAAAACAGAGATCAAGTGGAAGGCACATTGGCAAACAGAACAGTTGCATGCTATGCAATATTCTCTATGCAAGAGAAGATCTATACCTCTCAAATAATAAAAAAATGCCATTAAACACATATAACACTGGATATGAAATTAACCCACTCAAGGTCATATAAATATCCCATAAATAATAAAACATTATGGAAGAGGACGGAGGATATTAATGCTACCTTAGACGGATATAAAGTAACAGCATCAAATATCCACACCGTCCCAAACTTCATAAAATGACAAATACTGACTGTAAAAAAACTAATGAAATAAAATAAGATAAAATACATCACTAAAAGATCCTCAGAAATAATGATGTCCAAAATAATTAACTGTTATTAATGTAACAGTTCACATCCCACTCAACATTCAGCCCCCATGGAGAGTAAGTCCTCATATTGAAAATCCACCGAGTTTCGAGACGGGAAATTTCCCGGTGGACATGGTTTCCTCTCCAATGGGGGGTGAATTTGTCGATCCCCCAGATCTTAGTACCCACAGGGTTTTTATCGTGGCAATTGGCGTAATGCCTTGAAACGCTGTGGTTGGGAAAACCCTTTCTGATATTTTTGATATGTTCCCTCACTCTCACTATCAATGTCCTCTTGGTGCGGCCTATATATTGTAGGCCGCACGGACATTGCAGGAGGTAGACCACATTATTGGAGGAACAACCAATGAAGGGTTTGATGGGGTGTGTCTTGGAGGTAGCCGTAGATGTAACCTCGCAGAATTTTCTACCGGTGAGAGAATTTACTTTACATACCGAGCACTTCCTACATGGATAGTAGCCAGTCAAGGTATGAAAGAAAGGTAACCGTTCAGGCTTGTCGAGAACATTCGGAGCAATCTGGAGACGCAAAGGCTCAACACCCCTGAACACAACTGGTGGAACTTCAGGTAGTTGAGGGCCCAGTACCTTGTCGTTTTGGAGAACCCTCCAATGTTTTTTGAAAATACGTTTCACGTCTCCAAACTGCTTTGAATAGGTGGTGATGAAGGAAAAGGCAAAGCGATTGGAATCAGCTTGTTGTTTAGGCTGCTTATGTAATAAAGTAGACCTGTCAACGTTCTCAACATCATACAACACCTTATCCAAATTGCTCTCGTCATATCCCTTATCGAGAAACTTATCCCTCAGCATTAGAGCTTGACTGTGATAACTTTCCTTGCTGGTACAATTGCGACGAAGTCGTAAAAACTGACTCCGAGGTACCGATCGCAACCATGAGGGATGGTGACAACTTCCCTGTTCGATGTAACCGTTACGGTCGGTCGGTTTGAAGAAAGTGCTTGTCACAATTGTGCTATCCTTAATCTCTATTGATAAGTCAAGGAAATTAATCTTGCTATCACTAACCTCATGCTGAAGGACAATCCCCATAGCGTTGGAATTGAGGTCATTAATAAAATCGTCCAAAGATAATCTGTCGCCATCCCATAGGAGGAGGACGTCATCAATGTAACGCCTCCAAAAGACCAGTTCGGGTCTAGGCCGGCCGTAGATGACGTCCTCCTCCCACTTGGCCATAAACAGATTGGCCATGCTCGTGCGTATTTGGCACCCATGGCGACCCCTCTCTTTTGTAGAAAAAAGGAGCCGCCAAACCAAAAGTAATTATGTTGCATGGCAAATGTAAGTAAGGACAAAATGAACTCTCTCTGTACTGAAATCAAAGAGTCGTCCCTCTCCAAAAAAGTCTGGACGGCTTGTTGCCCATGCTTATGGGAAATAATAGTATACAAGGAGGTGACATCTGCTGTGGCCAGCAGATATCCCTCCTTCCACTCTATATGCTCTAATAAATTCAGAACTTGTGTGGAATCTCTTAAATAAGAGGGGGTGTTGGTAACAATCGGTTGTAAGTACCCGTCTATATACTTCCCAATCCTACTAGTGATGGAATCTATTCCGCTCACTATGGGGCGCCCAGGTGGATTAAGGGAGTTCTTATGCACCTTAGGGAGGTAATATAAAACGGGCACTCTCGGGGCAACCGGGACCAAAAAAGACCTCTCCTTCTTATTCAGAATTTTGTCCTGAAATCCCTGATCAACTAGGGCAGATAAATCTTTCTTGAACCTATTCGTAGGGTCATAAAGAAGTGGACTATAGGTATCCGCATCGGAAAGCAATCTGTTCATCTCCGCATAATAAGAGGATTTGTCAAGGACAACTATCCCCCCCCCCCCCCCTTATCAGCGGGCCTAACAACTATGTTGTTCCTTTTTTTGAGGGATTTGAGGCCCTCATTGAACCGGAACTCATTTCTGTCATTCCTGACTTGTAAGGCCTTAACATCCTTAAGGACCAAGTCCTTAAAGACACTAATAGATGGTGCCACAAACCCAGGAGGGTTGAAGAGTGAGGCATTGGCAAGTCCTGAATGCCTAATGCCTCCATTAACAAGCCTATTATCTCTAATAGGTTTGGACATAACATATCTTTTGATATTTATCTTACGGATGTACTTCTGTACATCCATAAAAAGACCAAACCTATCAAGGGGTTTAGTAGGGGCAAATTTCAAACCATGTCCAAGGACCAATTTCTCGTTGTCGGTAAGGGTAGCAGAACTCAGATTGAAAATACCAGCATCTCTCAATACCCTTTTCTTTTTTTGTCTGGTCCGCCTCCCCCCTCTGGTCCCTCTTTTTGTTTTCCATCCTGTTTCCTGTTTAGACTGGGGTTGTGAAAATCCCCCTGAGATCCTTGTTGTTGCACCCCTCGTCCACCACCGTTCCACTGGTTGGTGTACTGTGGGTGATTAGTGATGTATCTATCGTCATAATAGTCATCATCACGATCTAAAGGGGTGAAACGATTTTGTGATGACCAATCGTCTCTACGTGGTGTGCCATAGCTGTTATGGCCGTGACGGTAATTATTCTGCTCCTGATAATAGCCGTTGCGTTGATAATCTGCAAATTGGGGATTATTAGGGGGTCTATTGCCCTTGCCCCTTTTGTTTTTACCACGCCCCCTGCCCCTCCCCGGTATCTGTACCCATTCACGTTGAACAGGTGTCCGGGGAGTGCGGGGTGATGAAATCGTGGGAAGAAGGGGTTGTGAGAAGGAAACAGGAGCTGATGCAGTAGATAGGCCTGCTGCCTCAGCTTGTAACGATTTCTGCTTTTTCTGCCATTTGAAAATAAGGTTGGACTTGTAATCGCCCAAATCCCTAAGGTACTTCTTTTTCTTTTTTATTTTTTGTGTAGTTGTTACTATTGTTTGTGATTTATGCTGCATCTATTAGTGTAATGCATAATATGTAACATGCATAGATAGCTTAAATTTGACTACAGACTTGGACAAACTTTCAAGTATATTCTGGTTGGGTTTAAATACATTAAAAAATATTGTAAATGTACCTACTTCTCCTCATAAAATGTTGTCGGTGTTCAATATTTACATGCATGTGATTCTTAGTAATGATGACAAGTTTGAAATGTTTCCTTGCAGGAGGACTTGGTTTATCCAACACTATGTATGCTCGACTAGGAGAGATCACCTCACTGGACGGTGCAATTGCTGTGACTCTGGCTGCTCACCAGGCTATTGGACTGAAGGTACAGGTTTTTGTATAATTAAATTTCCGGCTCCACTGTGACCTCTATAGATACTAGAGCAGAAAACTTGTGATAGTCATTTCACATGGGCAGACTTTCATTATTTTGATGGATGGTAGGAGCTCAGAAATGCTCCAGTAGAGGTGTTTTCTTTCTAATATGGATGCAAATCCCACTGTACCTCCTTGTTCCCACTGTGAATGGCAGAGATCACTTCATTGGACAGTGCAATAACTGAACAGCAGTTGCATCTAATTAGATGGGACTGCAGCCTCCTATCACTTATTTCTGTGATGTGCAGTCTCAATACAATTACATATGTTGCTGTTTTGTTTTTGTTTTTTTGTGGCCATTTTTAATGTTAATGTATAGAAGCAGAAGAGTAAAATTCCAATAAAATAAATTTGTCAGTCTTTGTCTGAGTGCCCCAAATCCAGCTGCCTTTTTGTTAATAAAGTCACAATTAAAAAAATAAAGCCCTCAGTCAGGGGCTGTAAAAGAGCTACTGTACTTACTCTCAAGTAAGCTAGCTACAGATGGTGATATGACAGTTTGAATGAATGAGCCTTTATTTTGGGGGAAACACCTTTTAGGTCATTTGGAAAAGGCAAGCCCTCCTATTGGATAGTTCCTTGTATTATAGGTAATGATAAATGATAATGTTAAATGATAAGAGACAGAATATCAACCAAAAAAACTGAAAAAAAAAAAACATTTTACAAATGTTTGAATTAAGTTGCATTTCTTTCTTTTTTTTTTTTATTTTTATATCAAGAGAAAACTTTATTAAGGTACTTGAACAAAAACATAACACAAAAACAGAGTCCAGAGCATACTCAATACATTCTACAATGAACAAATGCACAAAAAGCACACAGCGATAGCATAACAACCTCCCAGCTAGTTATAAGAATATATATATATATATATATATATATATATATATATATATATATAGAATAGCCAGTTATAAGCTTAGCATGGGATAACATCCAGCAGGGCGATGATCTACAGTCCTCATCCCAACCCGGCCAAGATATTGTTAAGTACCAGGTCTACCGGTGCCAGGCCCAAGACAGCCAGCCAGGGAGTCCAAAAGCGCTATCAGGACTGCCCCTATGTTGATAGATATATTTTTCTAGTCTGAGTGTGTCCCCCATTGCCGCAACCCATTCTATAACCAAAGGGGCCCTCGGAGAGATCCAGTGCCGCAAAAGCAACTTTCTCGCCTGAAATGGTGCTCAGGCCGATAACCTGCAGAGCTGGCACCGGGGCCTGGACTCCACTCAGGATGCCCAACAAGCAAACTTTAGGATCGTCCGGCACCTGAACCCCGAAGGCCCCTGAAAGTGTCGTGAGCACACCCCTCCAATAGACATGAAGCTTGGGGCAGCGCCAGAGGAGATGCAGCAAGTCCCCATGATCCCTCATACACCTGCCACAAGTGGGAGAATCTCTCCTACCCATCCTATACAACCGGGCCGGAGTATAATGAGTCCTGTACAAAATGTATTGCTGAGACAATCTCTGAGCCACATTAAGGGAGCTCAACTGCACAGCCTGTAGGGCCTCCTCCCATTGTTCATCCTCAAACACTCCCACATCCTTCTCCCATTGGGGGACCATGCGAAGGGGAATGCCGGTACATGAAGGAACCCAGCAATAGAGAATAGCAATGCAAAATCCCTTAAAGTTCGTAACAGTGGGCATAAAGTGAAATATCGGTGCAGGGGAATTAACCCAAATGTCGTCCCCCCCCCCCTTGGCCCTTATGGCATGCTGCAGCTGTAAATAATAGAAATGCATGGACTGAGGAAGACGAAACGCCTCCCGCAGCGCATCAAAGGACCGGAGCACTCCATTGCGGAATATATGTTTCAGATGAGAGATGCCATACCCCAACCACCTGGCACCATATGGCAACACAGCCAACTCAGGGTACCTGGCATTTGTCCATATTGGGCTGAAACCGGTGTATCTCACTACCTGCTGCAGTTGGCGAGCCTTGTTCCAGGTTTTTTGCATGAGGACATATGTTGGAAAGCGTTTCCTAGATTTCCCCAGCCTCAATGATTCCAAATGGGCCGCCAGGTCCCCCCGGCCCACAGTGTGGGCCTGAAGGCCTGCAACCGACCCCTCTCCCTTCTCACTCATGGCCCGGGCAATATGTTGAAGCTGTGAGGCCAAGTAATATAGCCAGGGATTAGGTACCGCTAGTTCCCCCAGGTCTTTGGGTCGCTGAAGGTGTCTAACTTTATTCGGGGATTCTTTGACAGCCATAAGCGAGATCTAAAGATGGAGTTAACTATTTGAAACAATCTCAGGGGGACTATCACCGGAGAGTTGTGAAGGGCATACAATAGTTGGGGCATAAGTATCTTTTTTATGAGATTGGCCCTACCCGCCATGGACATGCGCAGCCTGGACCAAATTTTGACCTTATCCCTGAATCGGGCAAGGAGGGGGGTGAAGTTAAGGCGCACATAGTCCAGTGGACTTACCTGTAGCCCCAAATAGCGAAACTCAGAGGACAGGGGGATCCCAGTCACCCCCTCCTCTTGGGAGCCCTGGTTATCATCTAGCAGCATCAAGGAGGACTTGGACCAGTTAATAAGCAGGCCCGAATAGTAGCCAAAGGTCGTAATAACCGCCATAGCCTCTGTCAGGGAACCAGAGGTATCACCCAACATCAGCATGGTGTCGTCTGTGTATAACATAATCTTTTCCTCCAAGGCGCCGTAATGAAAACCCACTATGTTCTGGTTTGACCTATTGAGGGCAGCAAGGGGCTCTATAGTGAGGGCAAAAATTAAAGGGAACAGGGGGCACCCCTGTCTAGTGCCTCTAAAGAGGGAGAAAGGACGGGACACTCTACCACCCTCTCTAATAACAGCCATAGGGGCATGGTATAGTAGTTGCACCCAGGAGATAAAACTCTCACCGAAGCCAAACCTGGTCATGACTGCTCACAAGTAGTCCCATTCTACACTATCAAATGCTTTTTGCGCGTCAAGAGAGAGCAGCGCCCTGCTACCCCCATTATCCGCCGGGGACTGTAAATTCAGAAATAAGCGACGGAGATTAATGGAAGTCGACTTTTGCGGCATAAAATCTGATTGTTTAGAATGTATAATGGAAGCAACTACCTGATTTAAGCTGCAATGCCAGGGCCTTCGCCAGAATTTTAATGTCGCTCTGTAAAAGAGAGATAGGGTGGTACGACCCTGGATCCAGACTATCCTTCCTCGGCTTCAACAAAAGGACAATATTAGCCCTGCACATAGATGGAGGCAGCCTCATATTCTGTTTTGCCTCTAAAAATACTTCCAGAAGATGAGGCAACGTCTCCTCCGCATACTCCTTATACACCTCCATTGGTATCCCATCTTCCCCAGGGGCTTTAGAATTGGGAAAGGATGCCGAGGCGCACTGTAGTTCCTCCAGAGTCAGGGGTGCCTCAAGCATGACCCACTCCAACAGGGAAGGTAGTGGAATGGCACCCACATACTCCAAAAGCTCCGCAGCAGAGTGTCCCTGGCGGGATTGGTATAAGGCAGCATAAAACGACCGCAAGACTTCCATGACCTGATCAGGGGTATTAACACGGCCCTCACTGCCTGCAAGTGCCTCAATAGACGGTGACGTCTGATGAGAGTGGGCAATCCTGGCCAAAAGTCGACCAGTAGATTCCCCCTCCTCATAGTATGCCTGGCGTTGGAAAAACCTCTTTCGTTCTGCAACTGAGGTGTTAATACGTTATAGGGCCTCCTGGGCAGCCCAACCACCCCTCCCTGTTCGTCTCCGATGGGTCTGCTATGTAGCGAGCTTCCAACTGAGCTACCAATCCCTCAGCCTGTGTCCCCTGAGCAGCCGTGTTCTTCTTGATGGCCTGAACCTCTTTGATGAACATGCCCCGTAAATAGTCCTTAAAAGCCTCCCATTGGAGACCCCCACTCCCTCACAGCATTGTGTATCACCCAAAACTCCCTCATAGCAGTTCTAAGCCGATCAGGGGAAGGAAACAAGTGTAACCAAAAAGCATTTAGTTTCCACTGTGCCCTCTGTAAAGTGGCGGTGGGGCGCATAGCCAGGCACACCACCAGAGGGGAATGATCCGAGATGTTACAAAAAAGATAAGTGCTGGACAGCACCCCCTTTCCTGCCCTCGGAACCTGGTCCTCAGGCTGTCTCAATCCTGGAACTCGTGCTGATATTAAGCATCCATGATGGCTAGGCTTTGCTGCCCCTTACAACCAGGGTGGTCGACCAGACACTGAAAATACAAAGCAAAAGAAGGGCGCACCAGCCTAGCGCATTATCCTCAGCAAGTTTATTTGGATAAAATTGTTTAAAATCAAATACTCACAAACAAACATGAAGTTCAGGCACATCAATTCCATACACCTGCCTCCTACCAGAGGATCAACGTCTTTACTGGAAGCAGGGGGCTGACGCGTTTCGAGGCCGTGCCTCTTCCTCAGAGCCTGGAGGCCATGGTCAAGTCCATAGTTTAAATATAGTATGAAAGGCCAGGCCTCCACATGACCCCTGGGGGATGTGGGAGGAGATATCGCCCAAATGGGCGTGACTACACAGCTAATTACCCAAAAACTGTTGCAAGTCACAATTGTAAATACATTTCGATTGGCTAGCCCCACGCGACCATTTATTCCATTGGTGAGCTGTCCAAAAAACTTCCCAGCCCATCGTGGACTCCATTTCACATATCATACATGTCAAAATGTTAGATTAAAGCTGATGTGGTAAACTGACCTGTGCATGTCTTGGTCCTAAACCAAATAGAGCATCACATTCTCCAAGCAGTTACAGAGGGACAATCCGGCGCCTAGTGGGAAACGAGCCATTGCTTGTGCACATCCAAAGAGATGTGCATACACACACTCTTTGTAAGTAGATGGCGTGTGAAGTTACCATCATGATACACTGCGGACCGTTAGTGGTTTGCTGTGATAAGCTGAAACTATCGAGTGTAGGTCGATAATCAAGTATCTCATACTGGGCATATTGGGCATATTACCTGGTTGTCTAATGGTGTTCACTGTAGGCCTGGCTATCAGGATATTCCAGATAGTATGCTATATCGGCAGGGCGGCGGTGGAACGCACGCCGCTCATCCCGGAACTAGCGTGCGCACCACCGCATAACGTCACTTCCGCCCATCCAGGCCGTGACGACTTCCGTATACATTAGCGGCGGGACAGCGGTGGAACGCACGCCGCTCGTCCCGGAACTGGCGTGCGCACCACCGCATAACGTCACTTCCGCCCGTCCAGGCAATGGCAACTTCCGCCCCCGGCAAGCTGTTCCTATAGTAACCGCAAAGGGGAGGACGCATGTGTGCCCCGCTGATGCATCATGTGCACTGTACCGTACGGACCATATCTAGGGGAACTATATTTAAATGCACCATGCAGAATCCACTCTGGTGGGAATTAGTTGGAAAGCTCACCAAAATTGGAAAATGGTGGTCGCACATATTTGTAATAGCAGTGGAGATATTATAACATCAGATAAAATAACCTGAACCAGTAAAGTTAAAATTAGCATTAGCATTAATAATATCAAATGATGGGTACTTGTGTACCAATAATGTGACTTGCTAAGCCAAAATAAGAATCACATATATAAGAATAAATAAATAGATAAAAATTTGTTCAATATCCAATTAAATCATACAACTATGGATAAAAAATATATATAATTATATATACTATATATATATATATATATATATATATATATATATATATATATATATATATATATATATAGATACATACACTTATATATAAATACTGAACCATAATGATTCATTATATAAAATCTATATTAAAACCATCTAAATATATGTGTACATATAGTGTGACTCGTTGAATATGGCATGTAGAACTTTAGACACGAATTTACGCGTGCCATACCTCCTCTACAAACAAACCTTGGAGAGATTGAAAAACTTAACTCAGTAAGCCAATATAAAAAACTTTAGGTGTGGGACCTATACTAAAAAACTATACACTTCGAATAAATTGAGGGGAAAGGAAAAAGAAAAAGGAGGATGGTATGACGAACAGTGTGTGTATGTGCGTGCATTGGCTGCGCACACACACACTCACACAAAACAGATGGCTGGAAAATGCCTGCGCAGGGCCGCAGAAACCATAGACCTCTTAAGTGGGTCCCTCAGTCCCCTAACATTCCAGGAAAGAATCGGGACTGCAGTCATGATGGGCGACAGTACATCAGAACCTCAGGGAGTTTAGAAACACTGGCCAGCAGGAACCGTAGAAAGCGGGACAGGAGGCAGCGGGATAAGAACCCCGGGCAAGTACAGCTACCGCTAGCTAGGTAGGAAAAGTAAGCCGACCCTGGACTCCAAGACCAGAAGGCCAACAGGGCCTTCCAACAGAAAGTGAACAGTAAAAATAACAGAACTCCGGACCGCGGGTGCCCCAAACTAACACACAGTCTCGGTCACAGTCTACTTTCAGGGCCCTCACCCACTGGAGTCACAGACAGCGTCCCTGGGGAGATCCCCAGATCGTCTCCCACTCCCATGTCGAGGACAACAGGTCTCATCAGCAGCAGGGAGAAAACTGAGTGACCTCAGCAGTAGAAAGGGGTAAACACAAGCAAGCAGGGGAACCAAAGTTCTGCGGTATGGACAGATCCTTAAAGCTCCAAAGCAAACAAAGAGAATCTTGTGTCCCTGCCGATCTCCAGGGTAGTAGCACATAAAAAGGGGGGAAAAAAACACAAGGGGTCACCACCCCACAAGGCTTCAGGACGGATAGCCTCAGGCATCACCAACATTCGGAGGCGGTGGGTGTGGACGAAGGATATGTTCGTTTCTGTCAATCCAGGAAGAAGCTTCTGTCAGATCCTCAAAAAAGTGGTGTTGGCCCCCAGCAATAACACGGAGCTTCGCCGGGTACAGCATGGCATTACAGGCTTGTGATTTCTGCAGACGTTGCTTGACCGTGAAGAATTTCACCCTACTCCTCTGCACCTCAGCAGAAAAGTCCGGGTAAAATGAGATCCGCACCCCCTTGTACTGAATGTCCCGGCGTTCCCTCGCCAACCTCAGAATGGTCTCCTTGTCCCGGTAGTTAAGCAGGTGAGCCAGCATGGTTCTTGGCGGGCGGCCCGGTTGCAGGGGGCAAGGGGGGACCCTGTGGGCCCTCTCCACAGCATAGAGAGGATAAAAGGTGTCCCTGCCAAAAGTTTCCTTAAGCCAGGATTCCACAAATTTCATGGGGCCCCTCCCTTCCACCTTTTCAGGTAGGCCCGCAATTCACACATTGTTTCGCCGGATGCGGTTTTCCACATCTTCAGCCCTCTGTTCCAGGGCCCTGGTCAGACCAGCGGTGTGGTGGGACTCCCTGGTCAAGGGGGGCAACTGGTCTTCCAGGTCGCTAACCCACCCCTCCACTGCAGTGGTGCACTCCCTGACCTTCTGGAGGTCCTGTCTAAGAAGGGACACAGCTTCAGTTAGACCTCCGAACTGTTTCTTGAGGTGGTCCACAGAAGCATTACATCTGTTTATGGCCCGCAGTATGTCAGCAAGCGTGGGCTGTTCATCTTCGCCCCTGTCCCCCCCCCCCCCTCCACATCCTCTACAAAGTCAGCTGCACAGTCCTTCTCCCCGGGTCCGCTCCCGCCCGGGATGACCGGCCCAGGGCCGCCGGAGCCAGCACTAGTGTCCGTTTGCTTTCCCTTCCCCACAGAGCCAGGGGACTTTTGTGCATAAAAGCGCATGTCGTGCTGCGGCTCTTTCGGCGGGTTTTTAGGGGGCTTAGAGGACTTACTGGAGGAGGCGGGCTTCTCGGAGCCTCTCGTCCGCTGTGGTAGGCCTTGTGCGGCGCCATCTTGGAGCCTAGACATCCCAGATTCCTCACTGGTCTTGCGGCGGAGCATCGCCCGGGAACGAGGAGAGGTCGAGTGTACCCGACGGTACAAGGAAGCTGTGGTGACCCGGTAAGTATTGGTGGAGACCGGGGAAAGGATCAAAGCACGGATTCCAGCGGGAGCTCAGTGAGATGCATGCTCTCACATGCCGCTCCTGGCCACGCCCCCCGAGTTGCATTTCAGTAAGTAAAATAAGTATTTAATCCCCAAGCAAAACAAGACTTAGTACTTGGTGTAGAAACCTGTGGCAAGCACAGAGGTAACCTGTTTCTTGCAGTTATAACCATTTTTGCTCACATTTCAGGAGGAATTTTGTTCCCATTTTTTTTTTTTTTTTTACAAAACTTCTCTAAATCCTTAAGGTTTCCTGGCTGTTGCTTGGCAACTCGAAGTTTGAAAAATGCTATGACCCTAAAAACACTATCCCTACAGTCAAGCACATAGGTGGAAACGTTATGCTGTGGGGCTGTTTCTATGCTAAAAGGTAGAGTCAGACTTTGCCGGGCCAATGGATGGGGCCATGTATTGTAAAATCTTGAATGAGAACCTTCTTCCCTCAACCAGAACACTGAAGATGGGTCTTCCAGCATGATATTGACCCAAAATATGCTGCCAAGGCAACAAAGGAGTGGCTCAAGTAGAAGAACATTTAAGGTCATGGAATGGCCTAGCCAGTCTCCAGGCCTTAATCCTATAGAAATATTATGGAGGCAGCTGAAACTTCGAGTTGCCAAGCAACAGCCAAGAAACCTTAAGGATTTAGAGAATATCTGTAAAGAAGAGTGGGCCAAAATTCCTCCTGAGATGTGTGAAAACCTGGTGACCAACTACACGTCCTACCTCTGTGCTTGCCAACAATGGTTTCTCTACCAAGTACGAAGTCATGTTTTACTTGGGGATCAAATACTTATTTTACCCACTGAACTGCAACTTAATTTATAGCATTTGTTTTATGTTCTTTTTTTTCTGGGTTTTTGGTTGATATTCTGTCTCTATCATTTAAAATACACTATCCTAAGTCTTGTGAGTACTTTCTGCTTTAGGCCTCTTGCACAATGCAGCTTGAAAATGTCCATTTACATAATTGTACAGAGCAAAAACGTGAAAATAAGTTTACATAAAAAAAAAATGTCTGGAGAAGTAGATGCTCAAAAGGAGTATCATGTGCAAGAGGCCTTACATTTGCAAGGAGCATTTTTAACAAAGTTATTAAACGCACTGCAGTTTTCAGCTTACTACATAAAAACTGAGTTCAGCCCCCCCCCCCCTCCACAAAAGAATCCAGCAATCTCTGCACCCCAGCCGATGTTTCCATCGGCTGTCACGTGCTGCAGCTGCCATTGCCGGTAAGGAAACCTGGCAGTGAAGCCTTGCGGCTTCGCAGTCGATTCCCTACTGCACATGCGGGAAGCGCCCTGCGCTCTTACTGGTACCTGTTCCCCCTCCCCCGATAAGTGCCAAATGAGGGACCGGAGCAAAGGAAAATCTACACATTGAGAGACAGAAGACAAAAATAAAAGCTGGGAAATGTGCAAAAAAAGTGCACTGATTCAAATGAAAGGTGCTGCTACCTTAGAGTGAAAATGAGCAATGTGAAAATGGTAATCGGGTGCGCTAACCTAAAACATAAATTAACACAACATAAACATGTAAGTGTATGTGACGTGGACAAAAATGCAACACAGGATAGTTCCGGGCTTTTTTCCAAGCTTTGTCTGGTAAGAGTTGAGGCATTACCTGTGTGCACATCACCTGGGTGACCTGCTACTACTCATTGGCTGTGATCTCGTGAGCAGTTAAATTTCTACATGCCCTTAAACTTCCATCTTTCGGTAAGAGGCTAAGCTGGTGGTGGGTCTCTGAACCTAATCTATCACGAAGCTTGCACTATCTAGACTGTAATTGTCTTCACATCACCGTCTCTGGAGTGATTTTTATTTTGGACTATATATCACCTTTATATGGACACCATTGTTTGAAAACTGTTGTTTCACCTGAACCATATTGAATTTTTAATTTTGGATCTTTTGGACACTTTGATCATTGCATTTTTGCCCACGTCACATACACTTACATGTTTATGTTGTGTTAATTTATGTTTTAGGTTAGCGCACCTGATTACCATTTTCACAAAAATAAAAGCTGCCAGAGGTTATTCCTCCCCTTACTCTAACCAAAGTAAAACCAGTTCACCTTTAGTTCTACTTTAAATCTGCTGATGATCTACTCCACGATTTTACCGCAATTTTGACTGGACTTGAAGCAATGCCTATGGACCTCAAAATGCATTAAAATCGTCCCAAAGTAGTTCAGGGACTACTTTGAAGTTGTTGTGACTTGAAGTCGCACAGATATGAACGGTACTCATTGCAAATCATGTAGTACGACTTGTCATGCAACTTTGCAGTACCAAGTCACGGGACAAAATATAGAAAAAGAATAATCAGCGCAAACCAAACCAATAATAAATCAATATGCAATCAAGTGTACTAGGCTGCAAGCAATCGGTGCCAAACACAAAAACACCTGTGAACTCAATATATAAAATTATTGCTGCGCCAAGTGAGCATAAATAAACGAGGGTAAATCAAAATAAATCAGTGTTGGTAATAATACATGTGAATATATATAGATAAACATATATAAATCCAGTGCAAAAAAATGTCCAAATCAGGTAATATATCAAAATTAGTATAGTCCCAGAATCATAATTTGTGCCAAAGAGTGATAAATTTCTTCATTCAAATTATAAGTGATTAAGGGTGCTTGCATGCTCCACTCAAAGAGTGCTCCACGTGACTGGTGACACACTAGAAGCTCACCTCAAGGATAGGCTCTTACAGAGCCAAAACACGCATATAAGTGATATATTCCAGCAGCCTGGTCCTCCTAACATGACCTCCTGTTCATCTCTCCAGTTATACCAGCATCGATATAGGGAACAAAAAACAGGGGATCTAGTGCTCTCTGCTTGGAACGGGTTTATTAGGCAATAAATACATAGGTAGTGCACTTACATTTGTTGGCACTCACAGCAGTGCGGACTATCAACACATCAAAACCACTCTCTGCCAGTGTTCTTCCGGGTATCGGCGTGATGACGCATAGGCTCCTCCCCCGTACGCGTTACGTAATTAACTTCGTCAGCGGGGTGGAGCCAAAACGTCTTTCCCGGGCTTTTATAGCACTAGTGATGCCGCAGCCCTACCCTACTCAGGGTGGAAGAGAACACATACCGCGGCGCCATTGCCAGACTCTGCCAGCATTCTATATACTGCACAATCCCGCCCCCCCTCTGGGCGGAAGAGATATAGTACGGCGCAATGTCTGGACCCAGCCTGCATTCGTAACCATTTAAATGCCGGTGCAGACCTACACATTGCAGTAATCGGAAAACGGCTAACGTAGACCAACCAATCTGCAGGCCAATAAATACATAGATGAAATTGCTTTCATTAGGAGCCTATGGATATCACGCTCCCCGAAGAACACCTCACGTTATTATGGCAGACATATATATCATTAACATCAGTATTTCAAATATAAATAGCCCTCTTAAACCTTTGACTAAAAACATACTGTCACATCATTATACCATCTAAAATCATCAATTAAATAATTTTTATTACCATATATTATATATAAAAATAAAAAAATTAAAAATAAAAATATAAATAAAACTACATAATCCCCTCAAAATTCGTAATTCATCCTAATAGATTGATCTCATAAATATCATCCCATCTCATCCCATCTAATAAATAAATTGGCTAAAATATTATTAAATTAATATATATACTAAATAAATATATTACTTCATTATTGAGTTAAATACAGGTAAAGGATTAAATTTAAAATGATTAAAATCACTAAAATTATCAAAAAGAGATAAAGGAATTTACTTATCACTAATAAAACAATTCAGGTCGAATTCAATATTCAAACCTCTAGGGGCCAATACCTTTGCCTCGTAAATCCAATAGGATTCGCGTTTACTTAATTGTCTGATAAAATTACCCCCTCTCCAGTGTCTGGTTACCCGTTCAATCCCCCAAAATTTGAGGGATCTTGGGTCCCACGATCCCTCAAATTTTGGGGGATTGAACGGGTAACCAGACACTGGAGAGGGGGTAATTTTATCAGACAATTAAGTAAACGCGAATCCTATTGGATTTACGAGGCAAAGGTATTGGCCCCTAGAGGTTTGAATATTGAATTCGACCTGAATTGTTTTATTAGTGATAAGTAAATTCCTTTATCTGTCTTTTTGATAATTTTAGTGATTTTAATAATTTTAAATTGAATCCTTTACCTGTATTTAACTTAATAATGAAGTAATATATTTATTTAGTATATATATTAATTTAATAATATTTTAGCCAATTTATTTATTAGATGGGATGAGATTGGATGATATTTATGAGATCAATCTATTAGGATGAATTACGAATTTTGAGGGGATTATGTGTTTTTATATATAATATATGGTAATAAAATTATTTAATTGATGATTTTAGATGGTATAATGATGTGACAGTATGTTTTTAGTCAAGGGTTTAAGAGGGCTATTTATATTTGAAATACTGATGTTAATGATATATATGTCTGCCATAATAACGTGAGGTGTTCTTCGGGGAGCGTGATGTCCATAGGCTCCTAATGAAAGCAATTTCATCTATGTATTTATTGGCCTGCAGATTGGTTGGTCTACGTTAGCCGTTTTCCGATTACTGCAATGTGTAGGTCTGCACCGGCATTTAAATGGTTACGAATGCAGGCTGGGTCCAGACATGGTGCCGTACTAGATACCTTCCGCCCGGAGGGGGGGCGGGATTGTGCAGTATATAGAATGCTGGCAGAGTCTGGCAATGGCGCCGCGGTATGTGTTCTCTTCCGCCCTGAGTAGGGAAGGGCTGCGGCATCACTAGTGCTATAGAAGCCTGGGAAAGACGTTTTGGCTCCACCCCGCTGACGAAGTTAATTACGTAACGCGTACGGGGGAGGAGCCTATGCGTCATCACGCCGATACCCGGAAGAACACTGGCAGAGAGTGGTTTTGATGTGTTGATAGTCCGCACTGCTGTGAGTGCCAACAAATGTAAGTGCACTACCTATGTATTTATTGCCTAATAAACCCGTTCCAAGCAGAGAGCACTAGATCCCCTGTTTTTTGTTCCCTATATCGATGCTGGTATATCTGGAGAGATGAACAGGAGGTCGTGTTAGGAGGACCAGGCTGCTGGAATATATCACTTATATGCATGTTTTGGCTCTGTAAGAGCCTATCCTTGAGGTGAGCTGCTAGTGTGTCACCAGTCACGTGGAGCATGCAAACACCCTTAATCACTTATAATTTGGATGAAGAAATTTATCACTCTTTGGCACAAATTATGATTCTGGGACTATACTAATTTTGATATATTACCTGATTTGGACATTTTTTTGCACTGGATTTATATATGTTTATCTATATATAGTCACATGTATTATTACCAACACTGATTTATTTTGATTTACCCTTGTTTATTTATGCTCACTTGGCGCAGCAATAATTTTATATATTGAAGTCACAGGACAAGTCGCACAAGTGTGAAAGGGGCCTTAATATCACATTAATTGTCCTCTAGATTGTTTTTCCTCATAAAATGTTTACCTGGTTTTATTATGCCGCATATATCAGACTTTCATAATTGGGAAACTTTGTACATCTTCCATTTGTTTTACTTTTCAGGGAATATTGATTGCTGGTAATGATGAGCAGAAAGCAAAGTACCTGCCTAAGCTGGCATCCGGGGAACACATTGCAGCTTTTTGCCTTACAGAGCCTGGAAGGTGAAGTAGATTTAACTATCAATATAAAATGGAGGGAATATGGCATCATGTGTTTATTTTCTAAAGCAACTCTACTTAAAAAGGATTACTGTGTGTTTACTGGACTGGGGCAAACTGCAATTTTCAGTTGGGCTGTTATAGGACTGTTATAGGGGTTTATAGACCCTTGATGTGATTAAATGTGGATCTCCAATAATTGGGTCATATTTATAATGCCTTATGTGATAGGTGCATAGTGACAGCACATCATGCTTCATTTTCCTATTCTAAAGAGAACTAGTAAGGGTAGAAATCTCATAGAAGAGGATAGAGTGGGGAAAAGGGTAGAGTCTCTGTCAGTATTTTTTTTGCTGTCAGGACTGGAAATGATGGAAAGTCTCTCCAATAGGGACACATCCACATATTTAGTTGTGTGAGAAAAGTTTTATTCTTTTCTCTGCCCTCCTGTCCCATTGACAGCCGATCATCCTTTTTCTTGTACAGGTGTTGCTGGGACAGGAAGTGATGGATAATCTCACCAATGGGAACACTAACAACATTAGAAAAATTACAGAAATATTACTTCTTTCACCTTGTACAAAACAACAAAGACCTTAAAAGCGTATCTATGGTCAAAATGTTAAATCGTATATTTATTTTCACACTGCATTTCAATTATTTCTAGCCTACTCTTATTATTTAAATGTTCCTAAAGTCTGTAAATCTATTTTGTGATGATCCCCACACATTTTTGTCCTTAACCACTTAAGGACCAAGCCTATTTCTGACACTTGTTTACAAGTTAAAATCATATTTCTCTGTCGCTCATTGACAGACGCAGTCCTCTTGATTAATATCAAATCGGGTTATACTGCCCTCTACAGGAGTAGGACACTAGGCAGAAGGAAAACGTTCTGGCCACACCTTAGGGGCAGTCCCAGAGGGTATATCCTCTCTCTCCCTGCTACAGGATGTCCATTTTTTTCTGTCTAGTTAGGAGTAAGGACCTAAGTTCCTTGCTGGGATCTTTGGTCCTGGCAAGATTTTTTTAGAAAAACTTTTTTTAGGCAGCTTTTTTCTCCAGTTGTTCCTGTGAGATCTTCAAGCAAGTATGCTGAAACTGGGCGACGGGCTGGATGTTAAGATCCAGTGGTCACCCCAGTCAGCCTACGAGCGCGTGCAGGCCCTAGCTCCGCGATGGGTCGGCGGCGACATAGTCCCACTGGACGTCCTTCCTTCCTAAAGTGGTTTCAGAGTTTCATCTGAATGAAGATATTGTATTACCTTCCCTGTGTCCTAAGCCCAGTCATCCTCGGGAGTTTGCGTTACATTCCTTGGATGTGGTTCGGGCAATCAGGGTATACCTGAAAACTACGGATTTGTTTCGTCAAACGGATATCACTTTTTGTGATCACGGATGGCCCCAAAAAGGGGTTGCCTGCATCTGCCGCGACTATCTCCAGATGGATCAGACAGACGGTGGTACAGGCTTATTCTATTAAGGGTCGGAATCCTCCGTTCCCTGTTAAGGCGCACTCCACTCGGGCGCTTAGTGCTTCTTGGGCCTTCCGTCATCAGGCGTCAGTGGTCCAGGTTTGCAAGGCGGCTACCTGGTCGTCGGTTCATACCTTTACAAAATTTTATAAAGTTGATGTGATGGCATCGTCGGATGCCTCTTTTGGCCGCAAGGTTTTGCAGGCCGCAATTTGAGGAGACCGTTGGTCTACCTCGAGGGTTTTTTTCTGTTGGGTTTTCAGTTGAGTCTCATCCTTTGGTTTGATGAGCCTTTAAGACTTCTAGTCAGCACCGGTTGGGCCTTCTGGATTTAAATTTTGATTTCTGTTATCCCACCCCTCATTTGTGGCACTGCTTTGGGATGTCCCGATTTGATATTAATCAAGAGGACTGCGTCTGTCAATGAGCGACAGAGAAAAATTGATTTTTGTAAAATCTTACCGTAAAATCCTTTTCTCTTAAGCTCATTGACAGACGCAGTACCCGCCCCTCTACTTTTGAGTTGGGATGGGTTAAATTCTCTGACACTGCTTTGTGACATAACTGACATCCTGTAGCAGGGAGAGAGAGGATATACCCTCTGGGACTGCCCCTAAGGTGTGGCCAGAACGTTTTCCTTCTGCCTAGTGTCCTACTCCTGTAGAGGGCAGTATAACCCGATTTGATATTAATCAAGAGGACTGCGTCTGTCAATGAGCTTAAGAAAAAAGGATTTTACGGTAAGATTTTACAAAAATCCATTTTTTTTGCTACAAAATTACTTAGAACCCCCAAACATATATATATATATATATATATATATATATATATATATATATATATATATATATATATATATTAGCAAAGACTGGAGAATAAAATGGCGGCCGTTGAAATATTTTTTGTCACGTAGTATTTGCGCAGCGGTCTTTCAAACCCATTTTTTTGGAAAAAATTCACTTCACTGAATGTAAAAAAATAACTAAACAGTTAATTTAGCCCAATTTTTTTTGCATATTGTGAAAGATGATGTAACCCACGTAAAATGATACCTAACATTTTACGGTTTAAAATTGAACACACTTCTGGAATGGCGACAAACTACGGTAATTAAAAATTTCCTTAAGTGACTCTTAAATTTTTTTTAACGGTTACCAGTTTAGTTACAGAGGAGGTCTTTTACTAGAATTATTTCACTCGCTCTGATGATCGTGGCAATACCTTACTTCTGTGATTTGAACACCGTTTACACTTGGGGGCGCAACTTACATATGCGTTTTCTATGGTGCGCATACATATGCGTTTTATATGGTGCGTTTTTATTTTTTTCCTATTTATGTTATTTTATTTTTATCACTGTTAAAAAAAAAAAAAAATCGGATCACTTTTATTGCTGTCGCAAGGAATGTAAACATCTCTTGTGACAGTAATAGGCAGTGACAGGTACTCTTTCTGGATGGATCGGGGGGTCTAAAAGACCCCAAACCCCTCCACCGCACTTCAAAGTATTCAAAACGCCGAAATATGCATTTTTGAATACTGTCAGCGTTTTAAAATACTCGGAAGTGACGCTGTGACGTGACGTCGCTTCTGGGTTTCATGATCGGAGACCCAATCGAAGCCGAATCTGGCTTTGTTCGAGACTCTAACCAGCCGGCGGACGTGCTGGCTGGTTGCTCGGGTCTCCTGGTGGGATGGGAGACCCAAGCAGAGCGGGGGAAGGCAGAGGGAGGGGTCGTCTCCTCCTGCTCGCTGGAATAATGGTGGATCGGCTGCTGAGCTGCATCGGTTGTTCTCATCAGAAAGCCGACCGCTGGCTCTAAAAAATGGTACTGGGTTGATGCCTGCATCTGCAGGCATCACCCCCATACAACCACTTCTTGAAGCCGACGTACAGGTACAGGTTTGCGGGAAGTGGGTAAATACTGTGTCATGTATTCACTGCGCACTGCAAGTAGGCACTGCCGTATTACAGAATTTTTAGGGTCTGCCTTCTGAACTGCAGAGGTGCTGAGAGGAGGAGCCTCAGCTTGCAGGTAGCAAGGTACCATGGGTTATGTAATCCTTAGAAACTGAAAGAAAATAGCAGGGGAGAAGCTGCAAAGTATGCCATACAATGTCATAGCATGCTTTACAGAGCCATGGCAAACATGTTACAATTTCTTAGAATATATATAGTAATTTAGTGGAAGAAAAAAAGAAAAATCAAAGTAAATAAAATGTACCCAATAATTATATATATATAAAGCAGACATTTCAATTTATTGAAATATATATAAATTCATTGTTGTATGTCCCTGTACGCTGTCTGTATCCGAGGCTCAGGCAATCATTCAGGCTGACTGTACACATGCACAGTTACAGTGGTTGGCAGAGTAGCCGTTAAACAACAAAAATTTCGTACGTGTTCATGTATTTTTGCTTTGAGCATGTGCTTTACCGTCGGTTGAGGAATTTGACATGGAAATTCCTCGGTGCACCAAAGTCATGTATGACGCGCTGCACATGCACAGTGCGTGCGGTTTTACAGAAAGTGACGTGGATTGCTTATTTTGCCGGGTTCGACATTTTGTCGGAACACAGGGAATCCAGAAAGTTGTGGAAGGAGATGGCCAACAGACAGGCAACACTCACAACAGGAAATTCGATTTTTTTAAGTACGTTTATATTGGATTGCCAAAAATAACTATTTATATTGCTATTTCATTGCTTATGTTATAAAATTAAAGTATATGCTCTGACCATAGAACGTTTTAAAGTAAATTTTATGAATAGCTTCCTGTTACAAGTGTGTTTTTGTAATCAAACCTAGAAGAATCTAGGTTCACAGCTCTGCGTGTGGCAATTGCATCTGTTCTGCCACCCGTAACCACCTGCAGCCAAATCGCGCTGCTCTTAGGAGACAGACGGGTCTGCCATTCATTCTGAATGGCTCCCCCGTGCATCTCAGCACGCAGCGTAATTGCAAATGTAGAAACCGCAGGAAAAAAAAAAGAGACCTAAAAACATAGAAAAGTGATGGCAGAAAAAGAGTAGTCCAGTAAATCTGCCCATTTTTTTTTTTCTAATATTGTCTGACTATAGATCTAGGTTCACCCCAAGCATGTTTGAAGCCATTTACTGCTGACTGTCTCCCTACCTCTGCTGGTAGTTTATTCCAAGTAACCCTTTCAGTTAAATACTTTCTAAGAATAGTTTTGAACTCTCCTCCAGTTAGTTTCGGTCATGTCCCTCTGTTCTTGATTTTGGTTTCATATTAAAAAACTGCCCTCCTGAACCTTATTCATCTGCTTGATGTAGTTAAAGGTCTTAATCATGTCTTACCTTTCCCTTCGTTTCTCCATACTGTACATATTAGATTCCTGAAATCACTCTTGATATATTTTATCCCCCAAACCTTTCACCATTTTTGTTACCCGTCTCTGGACTTGTACTATTTTATCAATATCTTTCTGTAAGTGAGGTCTCCAGAACTGGACAAAGTATTCTAAACGAGTTCTCACTTAAAATCTATATGGGGGAATTAGAACCTCCTTCCTCCTGCTGGTGATCCCTCTAGTGATGCATCCTAGAATTCTATTTTTTTTTGAAAATGTGCCTGCACCTCTTTTTTGCGGAAACGCAGGCACAGCTGCCTCATCGTTTGAATGGCCTGTAATGCCCAAGCAAACGCTGGTTGCTCTTATTGAATCTATTGTTTTCTCCATGTTGGAGTATTGTTAAATTCTTTCAAAATTTCAATAAAAATGTATTGAAAGTAAAAAAAAATCTATTGTTTTGAATCTATTGTTTTGTTTATATGTGGTATTTTACACCAATGTATGTTTCTTTTATTTGTCACTTAATAAATGCTATTTTATCTTTAGTAAATGTGGTTGATAAAGTGATTGCAATGCTTTATTTGAATTTAGGTTGTATTTCCAGGTTGTAATTGACTCCATGACATGTATGGTAACTAGAGAGTAGGAAAAAATGGATTGTAGAGTTCATCAGCCGTGTACTGTGCCAGACCTGTCTTCCCTGTCTAATGCTGCACAATTTACAGCTGAGGTTGAATTACAGCTGTAGATTCAGATTGCCAAAGCCTACTTTAATCGAATGTACAGGGTGAAGTGATGCTTTTATGAAGAGTCTTATTTTTTTTCCCCATTGTAGTGGGAGTGATGCGGCTTCAATCAAATCTAGAGCCACCTTGAGTGCTGATGGAAAGCACTATATTTTGAATGGTTCAAAGGTATGATATTTTTTATTATTCATTATTATTTAGCACCAGTCCATTCCACAGAGCTTTACAGAGTGCCTAAAGCTATTCACAGAAGTTCTGCCTGAGTAAAGTGTGCAGTCTGTCTCTGATCTATTTGTACAAACACATACTGTAGAGGCTCTGTTGTTCCGGGAAACACTAACCTATTACTACTGTAGGTTTTTGGATTGTGTAAGGTGACAGAAACGCATAGATGAATGCCACAGAAATTAGGCGGAGATATACAAGCGTTATGCAAATGATATTTGGTAAAGAACTTAGGATTGCTCATTGTTCTTTGCTTACAAGACATGGACGAAAAAATTTGAAATGTCAGTATCCAACGGTTATCAAAGTGTAGAACCTGTAGACCTTAGAAATATAACTTGTTTTTTTCCCCCTGAAATGTGCCTGTTGGCTTTTTATAACATTCCGAAATTCCAATCAGGAAGTTTTTCCTTCCACCTGACTGCAGCACCTGCTTCTCTCTTCTTTGGTAAGCACAGGGCCATCTTAGCGCTGGGCAGTTGCCTGGGGGCCCCACCTGTCCAGCGACCCAGCCCTAGCCAAGTATTAGCAGACATCCCAAATCTCCCGCATTCGGCCTGCGGCTCCCTGACACCCGCAAGTGCCGCACAATATCCCGGCTGTCTGTGTCAGCTGAGCTGTCAGAACGGAGCCAATGCTTCCTGTATACTTCCGGCTCTGTCCTTACACTCACAGGTGGGGTTATATCAAATGCACTCCGCCTGTGAGGAGACTGAGAGATACAGGAAGCATTGACTCTGCATGCTCCCTCCAGCACGGCGCCGCTCCTCACACCTGCTCTGTTGATGTCATGTACCTCGAGCCAGCATTTACCGCCAGCAGGACCCACCAGCAGTACCAGCCAGGCAGTAACCACAAGCAGTAACAGCCAGCTGAACCCGCCAGCAGTACCAGCCAGCAGTAAGTCACGTGCTAGGGGTGCAACTGCCCCCCAGCACATAACTGTAAATATCCCAGCTAGGGATGCACCGAAATTTCGGCCACCGAAATTATCGGCCGAAAATGGGCCTATCCCATTTCGGCCGATAATGGGTTAAAAATGCCGAAATTAATGGCCACCGTGAGAAAGGAGGAGGGCGCAGGGCAGGTTTAAAAAGTCCCGCCTCTGGCCGGCCACCCACCTCTCAATGATGTCCCTACTACTAGGAATGAGGTGACAAACCGGGCGGGAGGGCGGGGGGAGCGGCCGCTAATAGCTATAACTGTCAGCCTTCACTTCCCTGTCATGCGGGCATCTCCTCTGACAGGGAAGTGAAGCGCTCACATAGTTACAGCTATTAGCGGCCGCTCCCCCCGCCCTCCCGCCCGGTGTGTCAGTTCATTCATGCTCATCGTCCCGCTGACAGGGAAGTGAAGTGAAGGCTCACATAGTTACAGCTATTAGCGGCCGCTCTCCCGCCCGGTGTGTCAGTTCATTCATGCACAGATCGTAGTAGTAGTGACATCACCGGGAGACGGGCCGCCGGCCAGAGGCGCGTCTTTTGCATGAAGGACACCGTAGGAGCACTCAGCAGAGTGAGAGTAAGGAGATTGAATCGTTGGGATGGGGAGGGACGCTGAGGCAGAAGGGGGGAGGGTGTACTGCCGAGGGGGGCGCTGAGGCAGTGGGGGGGGGGGGGGGGGTTAGCTGAGGCAGCTTACCAATGGTATTAGTATTATGCAGCATGAGGGGGGTTAATATATTGTCACTGCTGGTCACTGATGCATTAGTGACCGACAAGTGGCAGTTAATTAACCCCTTTGTGCTGCATTAGTGCAACCAGTGTTAATTAACACTGATACTGGTTACACTAATGCAGCACAAAGTGGTTAATTAACTGCCACTGGTCGGTCACTAATAGATGAGTGACCAGCAGTGGCAATACATTAACCCCCTCATGCTGCATAATAGAAATACCATTGGTAATTAAATTAACCTCTTGCCAACCCATCACAGTACATATACTGTGACAGGGTGGCTGCGACAGGTGTACGTCGCTGCCTGTTTTTGGTGTATGCCCCTCTTCTATCTATTTTAAAATTATTTGGGGGAAAAAGTAATTTTCGGTTTCGGTTTTCGGCCAAGGGCATCCTGCATTTTCGGTTTCGGCCCAGGATTTTCATTTCGGTGCATCCCTAATCCCAGCATGTGCTGTGTTTCTGATTCTTACCACCATGACCACTTCAAATCACTGAAGTGGTCATGGTGTTTAGAATGTTCCTTTGATATCTCTGGCAGGTGGCAAGCGCCTGTCAGCCCTGTTCTGCTGCCAGGCCACTTGGGGGAAGGGGAAGCCCACAACTGCTGGAATGACGATTGCAGGACAGTGAAGTCTGACTCCCGTCTGTGTGTGTGTGTTCACCCTACCCAGCCGCCGAATTTGGAAGCTGTCATTAGCCTGGCACCGCTGTCAGGCAAATCGGGACATGGAGAGAGGTGCCCACAGCAGCAGGAGTGCCTGCCTGCTTCCAGGGTCTGCCAGGAGACAGGCACACACCAGGACAGCCGCAGCGCAAGCCACAAGGGTGGGGGCACTGCTGTAGAAGCCTAAAGTGGAAGCCAGCATGGCAGAAAGGAAAGGAGGACAGAAAGGGTAAGTACTAAGTTTTTTATGTGCAGAAAATATGGCCTGTATGTTCAGAAAGTCAAAACATCTGCATGTCACTTTCATTTTGTATACAATCGATGTTCAAATTAATAATGATATCAGTGCATTTTTTTTCTCATGGATGATTGTGTAGGCAGTGCACTGCATTGCCCAGGGGCATATAATGCTCTTAAGATGGCACTGGTGTCATGCATAGCCCCTGCTGGATTTTCAATAGGAATAGATTAAAGAATGTAACCTGAGCTGTTAAATTACATTATTTGTATTGAAACTGAGCAAGGTAGCTGTGGGTCATAAGCATGATTATGTGGGGCTATTTCCTCACTGCAGTTCCTATAGTAGTCAGACAGTGGAACCAGCTAGAGGTATTACAAAATCTTTAATAAACCTCATATTAGACATCATATATATTGCATCACATTCTAACTTCGCTTCCTAGATATGGATATCCAATGGAGGACTGGCAGATATATTCACAGTGTTCGCAAGGACTGATGTTGTTGATAAAGATGGTGTCACCAAGGACAAGATAACTGCCTTCATAGTGGAGCGGGCATTTGGTGGCGTTACTCACGGGAAACCAGAGGATAAGCTGGGAATCCGAGGATCAAATAGTAAGGATGTTTTCTTTCTCCTCACTCTGTTCCATTGCTTATGTTGACAATTCAAAGGGCTCATTCTCAGCTACTTTTAAAAGTTTACCTGCACTGCCATATGTAGCTGTAGTTGCTGCCCCATCAAACTCTGCTGCTTTTGCATCCTTCATTTCTTTTGGTCTTGCTACACATTCCCTTCTCTTGCAGGTGGGTCTCAGCCCCACCTTACTACAGGCAAGTATCTAGTTCAGATACTACTCGACTCCAAATTGGCATTCTTAGCATTTGTAGCTGGATACTTCTTTCATTCTGCAGTTTGAATCTCTATGCTCCCTCTAGTATATGTTAGTTGTCACCAGAGGATGAATACTCTTCCTCAGAGAGAATACTTGTTATCCATATGGCTCTCCATGGGTAAACAGATTGGCAGTGATTTGGAGTGCCTGTTTCTATTTTCTCCACGGACTGTTTATCTTGAGCTAATCTATGTACTACCTGCAGTAAGGATATGTACTTCGGAACTTCCATAAATATGTGACACTAAATTTGAGAAACACTGGTATAACTGATGTCTTTGGAAGGGTTTGTTGGAGAGAATGAATATTTAGTCATATTGTGCATTTTTAATAACAAATGGAATGGAAGAAATTGCCATCTTTGAAGAATAATTCTGGGCAACAACTAAGACCAATGGGCCCGAACCACAGGAGAGAACTCTTTCTCGGATTCAAACCCCCTCACATACTCTTTCTCTCCCCTGTTGCAGTAACTCTGACCTCAGCATTTGAGAGCTCACTCCTGCAATAGTGGAGGTGAGCAGTGATAACCAAGCCTCACTTAGCAACATCCTGGGAGTACTTGGCAACGTCCTGGGAGTATTCCAATCAGGCTTCTTAAGGTATGTAAATGGCCTACACCTATAACAAGGGTATTATTCATCTTTAGTCAGAGCTGCACAGTTTGTTTTAATCTACAAACATCCCTTACCTGCATAGACAGATTTTTTGTAAAGGTGAACTATCCTTTTAACCTGAAATGGGTGGACTTTTTGACTTTGACCCATTTGTCTCTCACGGACTGTTTTTTTTTTTTTGCTGCACAGAATTATTCTTTAAAAGATGGCAATATCTCCCCTTCCTCCTTCAGCAGCAGTGGCAGCCCTTTTATTTCTGTTGGTAGAGATTTCCTTTATTCAGAGTTCTTTCTAATGCACTTTAACAAGAATCCATAGATATGTGCTGTGTAAACGCTTTCCACTTTCTACTCCCTGAATCAGCATTAAAACTTTCATGGCAAGCTTGAATCTAATTGGTGGGTAGAAGAAACTTCTAAGTATTAACATTTTTTAGGCTATGGGAAATATAATGGCTAGAATCAGATGGCTTCTGTATACTGATTATAGCTTT
Source organism: Pelophylax lessonae (assembly GCF_965119305.1). Classification (NCBI taxonomy): domain Eukaryota; kingdom Metazoa; phylum Chordata; class Amphibia; order Anura; family Ranidae; genus Pelophylax; species Pelophylax lessonae. The sequence continues at coordinate 82,205,441 of NC_138775.1, read as the reverse complement.
GCCTATGACTGTTTTCTCATTGTGGGGTCTATTCTCAGCGTTTACTATATCGACTGTTTTTCTTATGAATGTTAATTTTCTTCCTGACATCTGCTTAAGAGCCGGTTCACACTACCGCGACCTCTAAGTCGCCTCATAAGGGGCGACTTGTTAGCGCGACTTTCAGCGCGACTTAGCGCGACTTGTGAATTATTTTAAGCGACTTATGATAGACGACTTTGTATTTGGCCAATTTACTCATTGCCCACCAAAAAAAAGTTCGTAAAAATTGTCGTTTTTGATAGAGAGCCAATTATTGAAAAAATTAGTAAAAAAAAAAAAAGAGATTTCTTTGGATTAATTAGTGTCTGGGGGTCTAAAAAGTGTACCTGTGAAGTTTCAGCTCTGTAGCATGTCCAGAACCAGAAAAAAGTTAGAATTATTATTAGAGCAGGGATGGGGCTCCGCTCCTTTTACACCTGAGCGTTTTTGTTTTAGGCGTTTATTGGGCATTTTTTGGGCGTCTTTGGAGGCAGGCATGACATCTGAACTTCTGTATAGGGGTATATATACACACACACACATATATATGTATATATACACATACACCAATAGGTGTGATAGGAGCGGAGCCACATCCCTGCAAATAATTTCATTAGCGCATGGATGGGGTTCCGCTACTTTCACACCTATATGTGTGTATATATACATATATGTGTGTGTGTATATATACCCCTATACAGAAGTTCAGATGTCATGCCTGCCTCCAAAGGCACCCAAAAAATGCCCAATAAACGCCTGCAACAAAAACGCCCAGGTGTAAAAGGGGGCCGAGCCCCATCCCTGCTCTACTAATGATTCTAAGAAAAATGATCTTTTTCCTAGGGCGGTCACCCTGACATGGATGAGTTCTGTCACCCTGGCATAAAAGGAGCGGAGCCCCATCCCTGCTCTACTAATAATTCTAAGAAAAATTATCTTTTTCTTATGGTGGTCACCCTGACATGGATGAGTTCTGTCACCCTGGCATAGCAGTCAGTCAGTTCACCCTAAACTACACTACGGTCACCCTGACACTTAACACTTTCCCTACAGAAACTAGATTATTGAATCTAACTATAGTGGTATATAGTACCAGATTATTGAATCTAACTATAGTGGTATATAGTACCCTAACTACACTGCATATCCCTTTCCTCACACTAAGTGTCCACCAGTGCCACGTATCAGTGCCACGGAGCAGTGCCACGAATCAGTGTCCACCAGTGCCATGTATCAGTGCCACGAATCGGTGTCCACCAGTGCCACATATCAGTGCCACAAATCGGTGTCCACCAGTGCCACGTAGCAGTGCCGCAAATCGGTGTCCACCAGTGTCACGTAGCAGTGCCACAAATCAGTGTCCACCAGTGCCACGTAGCAGTGCCACGAATCAGTGTCCACCAGTGCCACGAATCAGTGTCCACCCGTGTCACGAATCGGTGTCCACCAGTGCCACGTATCAGTGCCACGAATCATTGTCCACCAGTGCCACATATCAGTGCCACGAATCAGTGTCCACCAGTGCCACGTATCAGTGCCACAAATCAGCGTCCACCAGTGCCACGTAGCAGTGCCACGAATCAGTGTCCACCAGTGCCACGTATCAGTGCCACGAATCAGTGTCCACCAGTGCCACGAATCAGTGTCCACCAGTGCCACGTATCAGTGCCACGTATCAGTGTCCACCAGTACCACTCACACAGACCAGGCAGAGATAATGGTATATAGGAACTGTAGGCATGGCTGCAATGTGGGGAATGCCTGGCTAATTTTCCTTCTTCTTCATGCAAAGTCGGATCACAAGTCACTTCAAATAAGATAAGGATCCGACTTGGAGGCGACTCCCATTGAAGTCTATTGGGACAAGTCGGATACAAGTCGCCTCAAAGTAGTACAGGACCCTTTTCTGAAGTCGGAGCGACTTCAGTAGTGCCAATTAAGACGGCTCTCATTGATTTACACTGCTTTTGTTATGTCAAGCGACTTGGGGCGACTTGAGGGCACACAAGTTGCCTCACAAATCACGGCAATGTGAATGGACTCTTAGAAATCATTGTTGGAAAACTAGCATAAGTATTTCCTTTCACCTTGACCTCTCTCTACCTTTATCTAAAGTTAATAGTGGGATTTCAGTTAAATAAATTATAAAGTTTAATTGATTTTTGTTTGTTATTTAAAAAAGAACAAAACAAACGTTATACTTACTTGCCCTATGACTCCGATCCTCCTCTTCTTGGGTGCCACACTGGTGCTCCTAGCTCCTCCTCTTCTTGGTGTGCCACCATAGGGAGCCTGTGAGAGCATAGAGAGCTGATACAGACAGACACAGCGCTGGATTTGAGTGACTAGGTATAAGGGGGGAGAGAGGGCTATATTACTACCTAAACATTTTTTACCCTAATGCAGGCAATGCAACAAGGGAGTAAAAAAAATGCAAAGAGACTGGACCAGTCAGTGTACTGTAGGTGAGCCAAAGGTACTAAAAACACACCAAAAAACTGTGATGTACAGCATTGCCATTTTAAAACAGAAATGCAAAGGTTCCTGTTCTAAGTATAGTAATCAAGAATATTTAAATATTTCCATTATGCCTCATGGCCTATTGTTTATTCAGAACTGCTGGTTTTTAGCAAAGATATAGTCTAAAACTGTGGTCTTCAAATTGTGACCCTCCCTTGCCTCCCTTGGGGCTTTTATTTCCACTGACCCCCTTAATGGGGTCCTATTCCTCCCACTGACCAAAACAATGGGACACTATTCCTCTCACTAACCACAATGATGGGGCACTATTCCTCCCACTGACACCTTTGAGGGGGCACAATTCCTCCCACTGATGCCAACGATGGGGCTCTGTTGCTGCTCTCACTGACCATACACACTAGGTTTTTTCTACTCCCACTTACTACCAACCCTTGGGCATTTGTGTGCTTCCACTCATCACTGAATTAGAGGAATTGTGTACTGCCATAAGAGCCAGGGAATTTTTCAATCCCACTGGCGACAGTCTGGCTCCCCTAAAGTCTGAAGAACAGTGACCTGGCCCCTTGTTAAAGTTTAACCAGTTCCCACCCAGCCTATTACATGATGACAGCTGGGTGGGCCTCTCGTCGATCTGATGTGATCGGTCACCGGCTGTGTCCATGTGACCACCGTGACCAATCACAGCAGGTCACATGACAGTTGTACACAATGGATGGCTTCCTTTCATGCAGTCCAATGTGTACAATTGTGTTGCTAGCTTTGATTGGTCTGTGTGATCACATGGTACAGATAGGGTCGATAACAGCTCATCTGTACCATGTGATTAGCTCTGGCCAATCACATGTAATCAAAACAAAACGGACCTGAATGAATCAGTTTATTTCAGTAAAATGCTTGCTTATAGCAATGTAATGCACTGCTATAAGCAATCATAGTGTATCACTTCTCCAGAGTAGTACAATGTTACTATGGTAACATTATATTTCTCTGGTCACAGTGTTAAAAAAAAAAATGTAATAAAAATGGGAAAAAAATTATTACATTTTTTTTATTTTTCGTACGGTACGGAGTCAGTGTCCCTGATCACCTCCACACCAGTTGTGACAATGCTGTACTGCGCTGGTGAAATAGATTTTCTCTTACGTCCTCCGACAGTCGCTGCCACTTCATATTCATCACTAATGGGGTTATTGACCTTTGCTCCGCAGGAGTAGCTAGGCAACAAAATAGTTCATATCAAAGCTTTTAGCATATCCCACCCCTAGGGGGTGGTCCCCTCAGTCAATACCTCCTTGCTTCCTGCATTCCCAACTCAGTTTCTAATGCCTAGCTGGCTGTTCCTGTGCTGGGGCTCTCAGTCTCAGCTTCTTTTCTCTTTTTGATTTTATTTGGAGTTTTTTTCTCTTTCTTTTACTTAGCTGTTTATTTTCAGCATTAGTTAGCTTCTTCTGATGAAGATGATCGTGCGGAGCTGGGTCTCGGACTGGCCACCCTGGATCCCAGGGCTCAGGGCCAGGGGCTTCCCAGCCTGCCATCGAGCGTTCAGCACCGGTTTCCCTGGCACATTGAACGACCCATCCCTGTTCGCTGCAGGGATGCTATCTGTGAGGTGGCTACCTCACTGGACGCCATTGCGGTTTCGCACCGCAGTTCCATTGCGTCACGGCTGCGACACTCCCTGTCCTCAGTACAGCGGTTTGGTCGCTGGAGCAGGCTCCCCACGCCATCCGGACTGGTAAGTGTATCTCTATGTGGGGACCTGTCTATTGGGTGTCAGTCTGGGACTGCGTGACCCTGCATGTCTGTGTGGCTGCTGAGCTCCCTGTCAGTTCCTGTGTGGAATTACTGCCTGTGTGTGGGCTGCGAGGGGGGCTCTCCTGCTCTGCTGAGTGCATACATGAAGCAGTCTGGTTTTTGGACATGCTGTGCGGCGATCCGCCATTTCTTTGCGGCAGAATGATGGTGGCCGTTCCTGTGTGGTAAGGCGCGGCGTTTTGGCGCCAAACGCCACCATTTTGGCAGGGATCGATCAGGCCACATGTCGGCGCCATTTTCTATTTGCCTATGAAGTCCTCAGCCGGGCAGGCCATGTTTTTGTAGCCTTACATAGGCTTTACAGGGGCGGTCAGTCATTGCATCACTTCCTTTTGCTCTGGGACAGCGATCGGTGGCAGCAGCCTGTGTGATCTCTCCAGGTTTTTACCTTTCCATTTTCCTGTATTCCTTGCCTAGTGTTCTTATCCCTGTGGGGGTCGGTGTATTCAGTGGGTGCGGTGGGCTACGCTCGTCGCGATCTTAAAGGGGCAGTACTCCTTTTTTCCTAATACTACTGGGGCATGGATTCTCAGGATTGCAAGTTTCCTCCCGCCTTGGTGGGGGGCCAAGGGGCTGCTGCTTCCCCCGAGGGGGCTGATTTGGCTACTATTGTGGCAAATTTGGCTGCTCAGGTGCAGATGCTGGTGGCTGATCGATCCACAAAACGGCCCAGAGTGTCTATTTCCTCTGATTCAGAGGGCGATGGGGCTGCTATGGCCGGAAGTGCCCTTCTCAGGGTCTCACTCATCTCTAGACCTTTGTGGGGTCTGAGGGGGAGGCTGAGGTGGAAGGGGTTGATAATTCTCCCCCTGGCTCGTCTGAAGAGCTTGCACTCATGGATGAGTTGGTTGCTTCTATCAAGCAAACTCTGCATTTGCAGGATGAACCATGTCCTCCTGTTTTGATGTCCTCTTATGGGACGCAAAGGAAACGCAAAACATCGCAGGTTTTTCCTTGCTCTACGGAATTTCAGCGCGCGGTTGATGAGCAATGGCGCAATTTAAAAAAGCCTTTTGCTGTGCCGAGTAGGTTCAAGCTGCGTTATCCATTTACACCCGCCACTGATGAGCGCTGGTGTGTGCCGCCTCAGGTGGATCATGCAGTGGCGATTTTAAATAAATCCACTGCAATCCCTGCTGAGGATACCCTGGTGTTCCGGGACCCTACGGACAGGAGATTGGAGTCTCTGGCCCGTCATTCTTATACGGTTGCTGGCTCTATGCTGAAGCCGATTTTTGCTTCCATTATGGCAACCCAGGCTATTGCGGATTGGACGCAGGTGCTCAGGCGCACCCTGGTGGCTGACTCTGCCCCGCCGACAACTTTGGCTATGGTGGATCAGATTCATCAGGGTGTCATGTATTTGTGTGATGCGGACTTAGATTTGGTCCCTTTGGCTGCGCGTCTTTCAAGTGTGGCGGTATTGAACCGTCGCCTGATATGGCTGAAATGTTGGTCTGTTGACCAATCTTCTCTCAAGACTTTAGCTAATTTGCCCTACGCGGGTTCTCGCCTTTTTGGCGAATCTTTGGATACTCTGATAAAGGGTATTTCTGGGGGTAAGAGCACTCTCTTGCCCCAGACTCACAACAATAAGTTTGTTCGTGGTAAGAAGAATGCCTCGTTTAGACCCTCTCAGGGGTCCTTTCGTGCCTTTCGGTCGCACTATAAGGGCAAGCCCTTCAAGGGCCAAGGCTCCCAGAAGAAGCCGTGGACGGGTAAGCAGAAGTCCGGCCAGTCCGGGTCCGCTGCCCATAACAATACGGCCTGAAGGGACGCCCTCACCCAGTTCTGGGGTGGGGGGACGTTTGCTCGGTTTTCTTCAACCCTGGCTGGACCGCATTCGGGACAGGTGGGTTCAGGAAATCGTTCGATCCGGTTACAAGATCGAGTTTCTCTCTCGGCCGGCGGGCAGATTTTTCCCCTCAAACCTTCAGCTGACTCCGGAGCGCTTGCGGGATCTGCACCTGGCGGTGCGGGACCTGCGGGCCCAGGGAGTGGTTGTTCCGGTGCCTCATCGGGACAGATTTCGGGGGTTCTATTCCAATCTGTTCACTGTGCCCAGAAAGGAGGGCAAGGTACGTCCGATTTTGGACTTGAAAGCTCTGAACCACTTTGTGCGGGTCCGCAAGTTTCGCATGGAATCCCTGCGCTCGGTGGTGGCTGCCCTGGTTCCGGGGGAATTCATGGCCTCCATCGATTTGAAGGATGCGTATCTTCACATTCCAATTTTCGAGGGTCACCAGAGGTACCTTCGATTCGCCATTGCGGAGGATCACTACCAATTTGTGGCATTACCCTTGGGTCTCGCTTCGGCTCCGCGGGTTTTCACCAAGGTGCTTGCGCCGGTCCTGGCTTTACTGAGAGCCCAGGGCATCTCTGTCTTGGGGTATCTGGACGATATCTTGGTTCGGTCTGCGACCAGTCAGGGCCTGGTGAACGACCTGTTCATCACGATGCAGACTCTGCAGGAGTTCGGTTGGACGATAAATTTCCCAAAGTCAACGTTGTGTCCGTCCGTTCGTCTTCCCTACCTGGGAATGATACTGGACTCTGTTCAAGCGAAGGTCTTCCTGCCGGAAGACAAGCTCCGGACACTTCAGGACGAGGTCAGGTCCCTCAGGGACAATCAGTGCTCGTCCCTCCGGACGTGTATGAGGTGTCTGGGATTGATGGTCTCGGCCTTCGAGGCGATTCCCTTCGCCCAGTTTCACACTCGGGATCTTCAGGCGGAGGTCCTGGCCAAGTGGGACGGGCGTCCGCAATCTCTGGATCTGCGGATTTCGTTGAGCAGCCTCTCCCGAAGGGGTCTTTTGTGGTGGCTCCAGTCCCCGGCGGTGTCGGGGGGGGCAAGTCTTTTCGTCCTTTGTCGTGGATGGTGATCACCACGGATGCCAGCCTGTCGGGCTGGGGTGGTGTCCTGGGCGTTCTGTCCGCCCAGGGAACTTGGTCGGGGGAGGAATCATCCCTTCCGATCAACATTCTGGAATTGCGAGCAATACATCTCTGCTTTCTGCGTTGGACGGACAGGCTTCAAGGCTGTCCGGTTCGGGTGCAGACGGACAATGCCACAGCGGTGGGCTACATCAACCACCAAGGGGGCACCAGGAGTGCCCGCGCGGCTCGGGAAGTGGCCGACATTCTGTCTTGGGCCGAGACGCACGTCCCGGCGATAACGGCGGTTCACATTCCGGGAGTGGAGAACTGGCAGGCGGATTATCTGAGTCGCCAGACCCTGGACCAGGGAGAATGGTCCCTTCACCCGGATGTCTTTCAGATGCTGTGCGCGAAGTGGGGGTCCCCAGATGTGGACCTGTTCGCGTCTCATCTAAACAACAAGGTGGAAAGGTTCGTAGCAAGGACGCGCGATCCTCGGGCAGACGCCTCAGACGCGTTAGTGACGTCCTGGAGTCAGTATCGTCTGATGTATGCCTTTCCGCCGATTCAGCTGCTGTCCAGGTTCCTTCGCAGGTTGGCCTCGGAACCGCGCACGGTGATTCTGGTGGCACCAGACTGGCCTCGCCGGTTTTGGTACGCAGACCTCGTGAATCTGACGGTCGACGATCCGTGGCGTCTGCCTCTCTTGTCTTAAGGACCGATCTTCCATCCTGCTTTACAGTCGCTGGCTTTAACGGCCTGGCTGTTGAAAGCCAGGTCCTGAAGGATAGGGGTCTCTCCCCTGAGGTCATTCCCACTTTGATCAAGACTAGAAAAGCCTCTTCGGGGAAGATTTACTACCGTACTTGGAAGGCGTATTTTGCCTGGTGTGAGTCCAGGGGGTATTCCCCTCGCTCGTACTCGGTATCGAGAGTGTTGGCTTTCCTCCAAACTGGAGTGGACCAGCGTTTGGCGTTGGCCACGATTAAGGGTCAGATTTCTGCGCTGGCCGTTCTTTTTCAACGCCCTGTGGCGTCTAATTCTTTGGTTAGCACCTTTGTTCAAGGGGTGTGTCACTTGGCTCCTCCTCGGAGGAATCCTTTACCTCCATGGGACTTGAACCTTGTTCTGTCCGTATTGCAACATGCTCCCTTTGAGAAGCTCAGGGAGATCTCGTTGTCTCTCTTGTCTAAGAAGGTTGCCTTTTTGGTGGCGATCACTTCGGCTCGCAGGGTATCGGAGCTGGTGGCCTTGTCCTGCAGCTCTCCCTACTTGGTGATTCACCTGGATAAGGTGGTCTTACGACCTAACCCTTCTTTTCTTCCGAAGAGGATCTCGGAATTTCACCTCAATGAGGACATTGTCTTGCCTTCGCTTTGCGCGAAACCTAAGCATCCAAGGGAGGTGGCTTTGCATTCCATGGATGTTGTTAGGGTGATCAGGGTTTTCCTGTCATCGACAAAATCCTTTCACAAGTCGGATTCTCTTTTTGTTCTTCCAGAGGGTCCTCGGAAGGGCATGGCAGCGTCGGCTGCGACCATCGCCAAATGGATCAGACAGACCATTGTGCAAGCCTATGCTTTGAAGGGGAAGGTTCCTCCTTTCCCTGTGAAGGCGCACTCTACCAGGTCTCTGAGTACGTCTTGGGCCTATCGTCATCAGGCTTCTGTGGCCCAGGTGTGTAAGGCAGCGACTTGGTCGTCAGTTCACACCTTCTCAAAATTCTACAAGGTGGATGTTCAGGCATCGGCGGATGCTTCCTTTGGCCGCAAGGTTCTTTGTGCGGCAGTGCCTTACGGCCCCTTGTTTTGGGTCCTTGGCTGTTGGGTTTATCCCTAGGTTACTTGTTTTCCTGGGTTGTTGCTCCTGTTGAGCACGTTTTTTTTTTTTTTTTTCCTGTTGCCCAGTTGGTTCTCTTACTTTGGTAAGGTTCTTTTCTCTGATGTGGGTACTGCGTTGCTTTAGGCGCGGCTGCTTTTTTTCCCACCCCTCATGTCTACACTGCTATGGGACGTCCCCATTAGTGATGAATATGAAGTGGCGGCGACTGTCGGAGGACGTAAGAGAAAACTGAATTTTTGTAAGATCTTACCTGTAAAATTCCTTTCTCTGAGTCCTCCGACAGTCGCCGCCCCCGCCCCCCTCTTTTGGGGTTTGTTTATGTACTCTACTGCTATGCTACTGAAACTGAGTTGGGAATGCAGGAAGCAGGGAGGTATTGACTGAGGGGACCACCCCCTAGGGGTGGTATATGCTAAAAGCTTTGATATTAACTATTTTGTTGCCTAGCTACTCCTGCTGAGCAAAGGTCAATAACCCCATTAGTGATGAATATGAAGTGGCGGCGACTGTCGGAGGACTCAGAGAAAGGAATTTTACAGGTAAGATCTTACAAAAATTCTGTTTTTTTTTTCTTTTTAATTTAATTTTCCAAAAATTATGACCAAAAAACAGCATCTTCAAAAAACGCTCCATGCCTCTTACTAAATGCTTTGGACAATTTTCAAAAAAGGGGTCATTTTGGGGTTAATTGTACTGTCCTGGTGGTGTTTTCAGGCCTCAAGAAATGAGGTTGGCCGTCAGTACATCAGGATTCATTAATGTTCATATACACTCTGTGTGTGTGTGTGTGTGTGTGTGTGTGTATATATATATACACCATAATTTGTGGACTCTACAGAGTACAGTACATAAGGATTGATCAACTTTCAGAAATATTCCATAGTTTGTGGACTCTGCTTTTACACAGACTAAATAATATACAATGATTTGGGTTATTTTCACAAAAAAAAGGAGCAGAAATGTTGCATAACTGCGCAATTGTCATTCAAATTGCGAAAGCACTGAAAGCTGAAATATGGCCTTGGCAGGTAGGGGGTAAAAGTGCCCTGTATTGAAGTGGTTAAGGACCCCTGGTCTAAAATATATGGTCTTACCAGTGCTATAGCGGGGCCACAGCTATTTCTATAAAGTATACAGATTGTGCCAAGTAGTGGCTTTCTCCCCTCAAGACCATAACTGTTACAAATACTGATTCACGAGCTGGCAATGTGAGAGATTTCTGTAATTCGCAATCTTTTAAACTTTTAACCTGTTCAGCAGTAAGTTTTGTGCTTTAATTAAATCAATTTGTCACTTTGTCTTTTGTGATTTATTGAATTTCCTGCTTTTCACAGTCTGCAGATTTTGGGAATGGCCCTAAAGGTTTCCACAATGATTCAAAAAGCAGCTTTATCTCAATGTCGCAAACCATGCTTTTGAAAATGGAAACACTAGACCTATATTTGTATTGTGTGTGCAGATTAATGTTAACCACTTAAGGATCAGAAGGTTTTACCCCCTTAATGACCAGGCCATTTTTTGCAATATGGCACTGCGTTACTTTTACTGACAATTGCGCGGTCGTGCGACGCTATACCCAAATAAAATGTATGGTCTTTTTTTCCCACAAATAGAGCTTTCTTTTTGTGGTATTTGATCACCTGTGCGATTTTTACTTTTTTGCGCTATAAACAAAAAAAGAGCAACAGTTCTGAAAAAATATATATTTTTGTTTTACTTTCTGCTATAAAACATTCTCAATAAAAAAAATCAAAGTTTTTCATCATTTTAGGCCAATATGTATTCTGTTACATATTTTTGGTCAAAAAATATTTCCAATAAGTGTATATTGATTGGTTTGTGCAAGCGTTATCGCATCTACAAACTAGGGGAAAGATTTGTAATTTTTATTTATTTTATTGCCATTTTGTCTCCATGGGGAGCGATCGCGGGTGCCCAGTGGACATCTCGGCCGCCGGACCCGATGATTGGCTCCCCCTCTAGCCAATCGGCGCGTGCACGTTCACACTAACTGCTACAGGAAACCACGTACATGTACGTCGTTTCTCGTAACAAAGACGACCTGCTGCCATAAAACTACGGCGGCTGGTCGGCAAGTGGTTAAATTAAACAAGCTTAGTAAATTGAGTATTAGCTTAATGATGAAATCTGAACAGAATCTCATGTTTTCTTTCCCTCTGTTGTTAGAAGCTCCAGATTACTAGAATTTGGTTGAAGGGGACTCTGAGGATAATTAAACTTGGGGTGTTGCTTAAAAATGAACAGCTATTAGTTATAAATGTGTGTTTTTTTTTTTTTTTTTATAATGCAAGAGTCCTTCTGGTACCTAATAAGTTTGAATAAACAAGTTACCAGACTCCTACTTTGACTAACTAACTAGCTTCTGCATTCTTTAAGCTTGCCCATGCTTAGGTCCATGCCCATCCTATTTTTCTGCATTATACTAAAAGAAACCCAGTACCTAAAACCATCATTCCCATTGTAGGGGCTAATTTTGCAATTAATTGTAAAGTCTCGTTTAAAAAAAAAAAAATTAATGACAAAACATGTTATACTTACCGCCTTTGTGCAGTTGGTTATGTACAGGGCAGCCTGGATCCTTGTCTTCTCGGGTTCCTCGTTGCTGCTGCTAGCCCCTCCCTTCTATTGAGTGCCCCCACAGCAAGCAGCTTGCTATGGGGGCACCCGAGCCGAGCTGCAGCTCTGTGTTTCCATTCAGACATGGAGCTGCCTTTCATCCCCGCCCCCTCTCTCTCCTGATTGGCTAACTGACTTTGACAGCCACGGGAGCCAATGGTGCCACGGCTGTGTCCCAGCCAATCAGGCGGGAGATTCCCCAGCAGCCAAGGGACTGGTGGACATCGCTGTACAGAGAAGGACCTCAGGTAAGTATTAGGGGGTGCTGGGGAGGCTTCTACACCCAGAAGGTTTACAACTCCTTTAAGTTTGCCCATGCTCAGGTCTGTGCCCAACCTCTGCATTATACTATAAGGAACCTAGTACCTAAAACGTTCTTATTGCAGGAGCTGATTTTTCTCTTTTGTTCATTGATGGGCTGCAGTATTCATAGGGTTATATTGCCTCTACAGGAGTAGGACACCAAGCAGAAAAAAAATACTTGGCTACACCTATGGGCAGTCCTAGGTGGTATACTCCCCCTCTCTGCTATAGGCTTTCAGTTTTTTTTCTGCCTAGTCAGGAGTAAGGACCCAGTTCCCTGCCGGGATCTCTGGTCCTGACAATTTTTTTCTTTTTAAATGGCTTTTTTCTCCTTTTTTTTTTTAGCAAGATCTACAAGCAACTGCAAGGCTGGGCGATGGGCTGGATAATCTAGATCAGTGGTCTCCCCAGTCTGGCCAGCAAGCACGCGCAGACCACAGCTCCATGCTAGGTCGGCCGCGACATTGCCCCACTGGATGGGACTGGCCTGCAGGTTAAACGCCTCGCGAGGTCGCATACGTTCCTGGTCTCGGCCCGAGTTGCAGCATTTTTCCTGTCGCACAGCTATTGGGGGGGGGGGGAGGAGGGCAATAGCTGCTATAGGGCCCTGTGTCCGTCCCCCCCCTCCCTTTCCTTGCTGATACAGTCAGGGCTCCAGAAATTTCTCCTGGGTCCCTGGGAGCCTCGTGGTGCCGTGTGCGGCAGCCATTTTGCCATGACTAATGTGTGTCAGTGGCCGGCAGCCATGTTTCTGTAGTCTGGCGGCCATTTTTTTTGGTTTGGCGTGCTAATAGAGCAACGGCCATGATAGAGGAGCCCCTGGGCGGCGATTTCGGTTGTGGGAGTTCCTTGTTTTCCCCCTGGTCTTGACTCCTGTTTTTTTTTTCTTTCCCTTTTTGGAGGTTGCTCGTGGAGCAGTGCATTCCTGGTGCGGACTTTGCTACTCTGATGGGGTAGTGAGTCTGGTGGGGTTCCTCTCTCTCTGCTGCAGGTTGTGGGGTGCTCCGCTTGCTAGTGACCCAGTTGTGCTACCAGCACACTGGGGGTGTCCCTTAGCGGTGCTAAACACTTTTTGTGGGGGTTCCCCTCTTTACTAATGGAGTCTCTGGAGCATGTTTCCCTACCTGACCCTCTCTTAGAGGCTGCAGGTCCCTTGGGGTCCAGCCCTCCATTGATGCACTGACGGTGGTCCTGGAGTCCTTTGTTTCCTTGATGAAGGTGGCTTTTGGGCGGTGGGCTAGCAAACAGCGCCCCCCACCTTCCCCTGCCTCATCTGTCTCAGATTTCTCTGATTTCTGTTTGAATGAAGACATTGTGTTGTCCTCCCTGTGTCCCAGGCCCAGCATCCTAAGGAATTTGCTTTGCATGCTTTGGATGTGGTTCAGGCATTTCAGATGTATTTGACAGCACTTTTCTGAGGTCAGACTCACTGTTTGCGATCATGGACGGGCCACATAAAGGGCTGTCTGCTTCTTCTGCGACTATTTCCAGATGGATCAGACAAACGGTCACTCAGGCCTATTCTATCAGGGGTCAGGTTCCTCCTTTCCCTTTAACGGCGCACTCTGCTCAGGTGCTTAGTGCTTCTTGGGCCTTCTGTCATCAGGCGTCAGTGGCGCAGGTTCGCAAGGCAGCCATCTAGTCGTCGGTGCACACTTTCACTAAGTTTTACAAAGTGGATGTGTTGGCATCTGCCCTTTCTTGAGAGTTAGGCCCTGTTCACATCAGTGTGTTTATGTGCATTGTGAGTTTGGTACGGAAGTTCTGCTTGCTACTTTTTGCTGTGGTTTCCAACTAGACGCATGTTACACAAAGTTCAGTGGTAATGCATGTAAAATATGCTCAGTGGTAATGCATGTAAAATATGCAAACAACGCACTGCACTTCAAATGCACAGGTGTGAACAGAGACTTTAAAGTGGATGTAAACCTGATTTATGAAATTTGACCTAGGCACATATATCTGCAGGGTTTTCCTATCTCTCTTCAAAGCAGGAAGTCCTGTAGCTTTCTCCTGCTCCATTCTTCTGTTATCAGCATGAAAACTTTGGACAAGTTTTCCATCAACTGAGATAAAACCAGGCTAAATTTTGTCTTGGGGTGGGTGCTATAAATAGATTAGCCGAAAGCTGGTCTATTCCGAGCACATTCCTTCCTTCCTCTGCCTATGTGGAGTGGGAGTGTATGCCTTTCCTCCAATCAGCTATCTCACAGTGTATACCAGAACAACACTCCCAGTGCTGAACAGGAATAGAAAATCTTGTAACTCGATGTGCACTTTCTAAAGAATATATAAAGCTGAAGACAGCAGATATGCATGTAAAACTTTTATGTAGGGAGACTAAGGCTGGGATGCCATTAAAATTCATGTGCGTGCAAAGGCAGACGTCACAATACTTTTGACAATATAGTGTATGTAAAGACCGACCGATATTTGGCAGGTCATACAAAAACAATCTGTGGTCAATCTCAGTGAATGTATTAAGTCCACAAACACTGCAGGCTTCCAGGGCTTGCAAAAGAATTCCTTTCGACAAAGAACAGAAAACACATGCTTCTTACCAGAATTACACGGCACTCGATTTATTGAGTAGCTTTTTAAGCTCTTGTTTGATTGAATTCCCTAAAGCAGGACAGCTCCAAACTCCAGCCGGATTTCACTCATAGAACAGGGAGACAGAGAAGGAAACCAAACCTCATAGTTTAGTAAGTACATTAAAACCGCTTTATTAAAATAAGTACTTAAAAAAAAAAATGAATCCTTGGTACCATATAATAAAAGAGAGCTGCATCATGAAACAATCCTGATCATCTGGCTGTTGATGTGCGTGATGTCACACGATGATGTGGATGTGTGGCAACACGTGTAGGACGGCACCTGACCTGACGTCCCTGATTGGACAATTGGAAATCTTTGCCAGAACTCACAGCAGCGTTCGCGCACGGTTGCAGCACAGACTGATTCAGTTACATAGTTGAGTTTTATACCTGTTAAAATCTGCATATACCATTTACATTGCCTCACTGCAATGCAAAGCATGTCTGCTTGTTGGTGGGTGGTAAATACTCAGATCAACTGCCTCTCTGCCTGCAAGGGTAGGCAGAGTATTAAGGCAACCCATTCCTCATTATTGGGCTGCCAACACACCACAACGAATGCAGCACACCACAACACACTGTGTGCGTGTTGTGGTATGTTGCAGTGCTTTGTGCTCTACTGTACAATATGGTGTGTGTGTGTGTGTGTTCACAATCATGATACATCCTACAGCTGCTGAGAAGTGACCACACACTGGTCCTCATTTTAAATTTTTAAAATTGTGTGACTTTTAGGCCATAGGGACTTAATTTGTGTTTTTCAAATATTTTCTTTTTTCGGTAATTAAACTGAATTGGGACACGATCAGCCTATTTTTTTAATTGAATAGCACTAAGCTAAGTTCTATTTTAATTAGTCTGTTTCTGCTTGCTTTCTTATAACACAAGCTGGAAAATAACGCTTGCATTGTTATGCTCATTAATTCTGGTGCAGTCCATAAAACGAAATGATCTGATTGGTAACAGCTGAATAGATACCTTCCTCAGTTTTTATAAATGAGGCCCATTTGTTAGGCAGCTTGCACAGATATGCTTGAAAACGGATTGGTTCAAGCAGTTCAAGCAGATAAAGGTGTATTTCTACAACTGCATAAAACCAATCTGTTTTTAGTTGTAATGAATGGTAAGCCAGAAGTGTAACACATATCTCTTCCTATTATAAAGTAGGTTTCTTATATTTTTTTACATTTAATCTGAAAAGTGCTCACTAAGCGGCTGTAGAAATGGAGTCCTCTTTTAACACTGACCCACACTATAAATCACTGGCTCCGGGACAGCAGCTCGTAGTCTATTTACACATTTAGAAGCTGAAACAGTTTAATTGCTCTAATTTGAGCACTTCACGGTTTTGTGTAATGTGTTTCCGTTAATGCTGTGATTTTTGCTGGCACTACATCATTATGTAAAATAGTCCAAATCAGCTGGATATAATTTTGTAAAGAAGCACTTGGCTAAATGAGCCCGGTGTGACATGTGTATGTTAGACGATAGTGACTTGCATTGGTTTGTATGTCTTTTATTAAACAAAAATCCAATGAAAATGATACATAAATGCACGATTCCGCAATTTTTAAATCTGTTTTTTTTTTTTTTTTTTATTGTACATCACGGGACACAGAGCGACCATATTATTCTTTATGTAATGGCTTTTACCACACCTATGGGTGAACAGATCCTGAAAAAAAGACAGGAAGTCATCACCTATATAACCCCTCCCATACAGGAAGTGCTTCAGTTTTTTTCGCCAGTGTCTGAAAGTGATGACCACAAGCGTGCAGCTTTCTGCACAAACACTGTTGTGCTCAAAATGGTTCCTGTAGGGATCAAGAGTTTGGTGCTTTCCGGATAAATTCATATGGCTTAAATGCTCAGATGAGTGGTACCTGGGCTCCTCTGAGGTTGACATGCTGAAATTGCCTGTAATGTTAACATTCAGTGCTGGACCTTGCGTACAGTAGTAACTGACCTGGGTGTTTCTGGTAGGGTGCTATGCACAGGTCCAGGGCAGTGAACTCCAGGAAAGGAGGATAGTATCCCCGAAGGTCCTGACATTGCCCGCTGTGATGGGGGAAGGCTGGTTTTGGACTTTCTATGTTAAAACCTGCTACGAGATTGGCAAGTCCCTGGTAGACTTGGTCCCAGGAATCTTTTCACCCCTGTTGTGTTGTATGCTACTGGTCCTTCCTATGTGTTCCACTAGATGTTGGTGTTTGAAGGAGGGAAGTTGCCTGTCCCTTCCTCAGGTGCCCCTTGAGTGTAGTATAGGGATGCACCGAAATGAAATTCTTGGCCGAAGCCGAATAATAATGAAATGCTTGGCCGAAGGCCGAATACCGAACGCGGTGTTTCGCATTTTTTCCATTTATTTTGCCGATTTTTTCACCATTACAATAATTAAATGGTAAAAATTAGCTTTTTACTATTTTGTGTTGCTTTTCAGATAAATAAATCAAATAACAAAAATACAATTTCAAAATATTCTGTAAATGGTAGCGGTGGCCAGTGAACCTCTCCATGTGGTCACTATGCAGCTGCTCAGGCACTGGACCCAGAAGACTGTGGTGATCAGTGGAGGAGGGGCATTTCCAGCTTCCCCAGGGATCCGTCAGGTAAGTACACTGTGTTAGTCTGGACCAATACAAATCATACCCACATGTCGGCTTCAATGTTATTTATTCCTAACCGGAGTGTACTAGTATTACACACAGCGATCACTGTACACATGGAGCACACAGGGGCTCATACACAGTATCTGTGCTCCCTCTTACCAGGCTCCCCCTCGTCCTCCCACAACACATGCGCACACTGCATGCTCCGCTCTTCTCCAGCAGCTCTCTCTGCTCCTGGGGACTCAGCTCAGCTGGGAGATGCCAAACCAGCAGCGTCCTTCCAACCTCCTTCCCCCCGCATCCATCTCTCTTATCACTCTCAGGCTACAAACACAACTTCCGCCCAAACAGAAAGGATTTCTTCAGGAAACATTGCGAGACTTGAGCCGTCCTCTGTTGTGTATAGAAGAGAGCAACCGGAAGTGATGAGGATATGTGGAGAAGTTTAACTGCCTGGTAAAGCCTGAGGTGTGCACTGTCCTCCTAGTGCTAAAAAGAAATCATTTACTACAGAACTTCATTGTTCGGCAAAATTTATTCGGCCTATTTACTTATTCGGCCGAACACCGAAAGTGCTTTTTTGGCTATTTTCGGCCGAATAATTTCGGTTGCCGAACATTCGGTGCATCCCTAGTGTAGTATGGTGCGTGTCTGACTGCTAGCTGTGCCGATCTGTGATGGGGTTTTACTTGCTGGTTTCTGGCTACAAGGGATATCCCTGGGCATTCTGGCTGTGTTTGCTTGTTATGAGATGGGTGCATAGCGTGGACTGTGTACAGGCTGTGGGTTGTGCACAAGTGTTACGCGCTTTTAAGGCGCAGACGCACACGGTGCCTGTGATGTGCAGAGGATAAAAAATAAATAAACAAATAAAAATTCATGACAAGGTGCTGTGCAATGGACAATAAATATATATCAATATTCCAAAAAATGCAAAATAAATAAAGCCCCGTACACACGTAGCGATCGTCGGCCGAACGATCAGCCGTCTTTTGTCCAGGGCTGTCCTGTCGGTTGAAAACTGCAAAAGACTGCACACGAATTTTGTCGGCCAACAACAGCCGACTGCAGAAGTGATGTCATGTGATGGTTAACTTTCCGTGTGTTTTTTTTCTTTTCTGAGCATGCCCAGTCTTGCAAATCTGCTGATTGTCGGTCGAATTCTGTACTGACTGGCGAACAATCGGCCGTTCTGGTGACGGCCAACAAATATTTTAAAGTCTGCACAACAGATTCTGTTCGGCCGAAAATGCGCTGTTGGCT
This sequence comes from Pelophylax lessonae, assembly GCF_965119305.1. NCBI lineage: Eukaryota > Metazoa > Chordata > Amphibia > Anura > Ranidae > Pelophylax > Pelophylax lessonae. The sequence continues at coordinate 82,186,996 of NC_138775.1, read as the reverse complement.
GTCGGAAGCATCATACTAACAAGCCTACAATCGGCCGATCGGTCGGCGGCCGAATATTTGCGGCCGACAATCGGTACGTGTGTACGGGGCTTTAGTTCATATATCAAAAAAGTCCATGTGCAAAGTGCAAAAGATAACGAATAATGGTGATGTGCACTCTCACTCCCAACTGTGTCACAGATGTGAACTTTTCCCATATAGAGTATCCGACACTGAGTATAATGGCTGCTCCCCTCTCTCCCTCCACAGCAGCCGCCGTAATCCACGAGTCTGTAACAGTAAACTGACAAGTCCAATCTTTACAGATTGCACTCTCACATCGGTGACACAGTTGGGAATGAGAGTGCACATCACGTGTTCAGATCACCATTATTCGTTATCTTTTGCACTTTGCACGTGGAGTTTTTTGATATATGAACTTATTTATGTATTCATTCATTCATGGATTCTTTTTACACCAGCACTTTATATATACTGTTATGCATTTTTTGGAATATTGATATATATTTCACGAATCCTTTTTTGCTACTTTGCAATCTGCCTTTACAAGGTTCTTTAAGGGACGTGGCAGACCCAGATGGCACAGAACGATCTTGTCCTTTCCTAACGCAATAGGAGGAAGGGGTGCACTTGATTTAGATTATTATTGTGCTGCAGCGGTCCCTACCAGGTTGTTGAACTGGTTCCATCATTCTCACACCAAGCATGGGTTGCCATCGAGCAGTCGATTACTCCCTATGATCTCTAGGCACTCTCCTGGGATGACCCTGCTTCTTGAGGCCTCTCCTCTCTTCACCTGTTGTACATTTGGAATAAACTAGTGTCCCACCTTGGGCTCTCCTTTCCAGTGGGCCTGATGACCTCCCTCTTTGACAGTCCACAATTCCTCCCCGCTGTAGCCCGTACATGCTTTCTTTTCTAAAAGGATTTGCATCATCAGCTAGTAAAGATTCTTTTGCCATGTTCTCCTTTCACCATGATTGACTCTGGCATCTGCACAGCAGTCTTCCTTCACGCACTAGCTGGAATATCAGTAATTGACATCTGTCTTCTCCTCTCTCTCTCTCCCATGGACTTCTTTACCAGGGACCTTGACTCCTTTGACTCTGTTCTCTTGGAAGACTCCCCACCTGAACATATCTTCTCAGCAGTATACACAGGTGCCTCTCATAAAATTAAAAACATCATCAAAATATTCATTCAGTAGTTAAATTCAAAAAGTGAAACTCGCATATTTTATATAGATGCGTTACACACTGAGTGATATATTTTAAAGCATTTTTTTTTCTTTTAATTTTGATGATCATGGTTTGCAGCTAGTGAAAACCCAAAATTCAGTATCTCAGAAAATTAGAATAGTACAAAATGAGAACACCGGCAGATGACATGACAGCACAAATCATCACGGACTGTGGAAAATGTTGCATTTCATTTGGAAATCAAGGTCCCAGAGTTTGGAGGAAGAGTGGAGAGGTACAGAATCCAAGTTTCATGAGGTCCAGTGTGAAGTTTCCACAGTCTGTGATGATTTAGGGAGCCATGTTATCTGCTAGTGTTGGTCCACTATGTTTTTTCAAGTCCAAAGTCAGCGCAGCCCTCTACCAGGAAATTCTAGGGTACTTCATGCTTCCCCCTGCTGACCAGCTTTATGGAGATGCTGATTTAATGCCCACACTGCCAAAAGTACCAATACCTGGTTTAGTAATCATGGTATAACTGTGCTTGATTGGCCAGCAAACTCGTCTGACCTAAACCCCATAGAGAATCTGTGGGGTATTGTCAAGAGGAAGATGAGACACCAGACCCAACAATGCAGATGAACTGCAAGTCACTATCAAAGAACTGGGCTTCTATAACACCTCCGCAGTGCCACAGACTGATCGCCTCCATGCCACGCCGCATTGATGCAGTAATTCCTGCAAAAGAAGCCCCGACAAAGTATTGAGTGCTTACTAAACTCTACATGGACATACTTTTCAGTAAGCCATCAGTGAGCAATTCTTGGTTTTTATTGGTCTTCTGTAAAAATCTAGTTTTCTGAGATACTGAATTTTGGGTTTTCATTAGCTGTAAGCCAAAATCATACAAATGAAAAGAGACACATTTTTTAAATATATATCACTCTGTGTGTAACGCATCTACAATGCTCAAAAATATTAAAGGAACACTTTTTTAACAGAGTCAATTAAACTTCTGGGATATTGATCTGGTCAGTTAAGTAGCAGAGGGGGTTGTTAATCAGTTTCAGCTGCTTTGGTGTTAATGAAATTAACAGGGGCACTTGACGGGGAACAATGAGACACCCTCCAAAACAGAATAGTTAAAAAGGTGGAGGCCACTGAAACTTTTTTCCCTACTCCTCTTTTCTGACTGTTTTTTTACTAGTTTTGAATTTCGCTAGGGTCATTGTCACTACTGGTAGCATAAAGCCAATACCTGGACCCTATAGAGGTTGCACAGGCATTCCAACTCCTCCAGGATGGCACATAAATATGTGGCATTGCCAGAAGGTTTACGGTGTCTCCCACCACGGTCTCAAGAGCATGGAGGAGATTCCAGGAGACAGGCAGTTACTCTAGAAGTGCGGGACAGGGCCAAAGAAGGTCCTTAACCTATCCGCAGTCTTCAAGGAGGGACAGAATGAGCACTGCCAGAGCCCTACAAAATGACCTCCAGCAGGCCACTGGTGTGAATGTCTCTGACCAAACAATAAGAAACAGACTTCATGAGGGTGGCCTAAGGGCCCAACGTCCTCTAATGGGCCCTGTGCTCACTGCCCGGCACTGTGGAGCTCGATTGGCATTTACCATTGAACATCAGAATTGGCAGGGCGGCCACTGGCGCCATGTGCTTTTCACAGATGAGAGCAGGTTCACCTTGAGCACATGTGACAGACGTGAAAGGGTCTGGAGAAGCTGTGGAGATTGTTATGCTGCCTGTAACATTGTTCAGCATGGCTGGTGTGGTGGTGGGTTAGCGATGGTCTGGGCAGGCATATCCATGGAGGGACGCACAGACCTCTACAGGCTAGACAATGGTACCCTGATTGCCATTAGGTATTGGGATGAAATCTTTGGACCCATTGTCAGACGCTACGCTAGTGCAGTGAGTCCTGTGTTCCTCTTGGTGCACGACAATGCCCGGCCTCAAGTGATGAGAGTATGCATCCGGGTTCCTGAAGGATGAAGCAATTGATACCATTGAATGGCCCCTATGCTCGCCTGACCTAAATCCAATAGAACCCATCTGTATTGATTTGGTCAATCTGGCGCCACCAGGTGGCACCTCAGTCTGTTCAGGAGCTCGGTGATGCCCTGGTCCAGATCTGGGAGGAAATACCCCAGGATACCATCCATCCCCTCAAAAGGCGCATGCCCCAATGTTGTCAGGCATGCATACAAACACGTGGGGGAAATGAAAACTACCATTTTGAGTTGCTGCAATGAAATTTCAGCAAAATGGACTAGCCTGCTTTATCATTTTTTCGCTTTAATTTTCGGGTGTCTTTGAATTCAGCCCTCTGTGGGTTGATAATTTTCATTTCCATTGAACAATGTGGCATCCTTTCATTCCTAACACATTACCCAGTCCATATCAGTATAGATATCCAGCATGATATTTTTCCCCATTGAGATATGATGTATTTTCAAAGTGTTGTTTTACATTTTTTGAGCAGTGTATATAAAATATGAGTTTCACTTTTTGAATTGAATTACTGAAATTAACTTTTGGATGATACTCAGATTTTATGAGATGCACTTGTACAAGGCCCTTCTTGCAAAACTTCATCCCGATCTCCCAGAATATACAACTGAATGGACGTCTGATCTCAACGTTCAACTCACTGTGGAGGACTAGGAGAAATTGTTTGCTTTCACTCAAAGCTCAAGAGATGAACTTCTAACTCATCTTGCAATGGTATCGCTGCATGACATTACTGCATTAAATGTATCCGTCAGGCTTATACAATACCACTAAAGGTTCTGGTTGGAATGCTCTCCTATCCATATTTTTGGGATTTGATGCTACAGCTTTATACTACCATTGCAGGGGTAACTGTACCCAATCCCCCCCAAGTCACTTTGATCTTTATGCCAGTGTTTCTCAACTCCGATCCTCTGGGCACCCTAAGTGGCCAGATTTTAAGTTTTACCTTGGGGAAATGCAGACTAGAATACTGCAATCACTGAGCAGAAAATTACAGTGCCTTGCAAAAGTATTCGGCCCCCTTGAACTTTGCGACCCTTTGCACATTTCAGGCTTCAAACCTAAAGATATAAAACTGTAATTTTTTGTGAAGAATCAACAAGTGGGACACAATCATAAAGTGGAACGAAATTTATTGGACATTTCAAACTTTTTTAACAAATAAAAGACTGAAAAACTGGGTGTGCAAAATTATTCAGCCCCCTTAAGTTAATACTTTGTAGTGCCACCTTTTGCTGCGATTACAGCTGTAAGTCCCTTGGGGTATGTCTTTATCAGTATTGCACATTGAGAGACTGAAATTTTTGCCCATTCCTCCTTGCTAAACAGCTCGAGCTCAGTGAGGTTGGATGGAGAGCGTTTGTGAACAGCAGTTTTCAGTTCTTTCCACATATTCTCGATTGGATTCAGGTCTGAACTTTGACTTTGCCATTCTAACACCTGGATATGTTCATTTGTGAACCATTCCATTGTAGATTTTGCTTTATGTTTTGGATCATTGTCTTGTTGGAAGACAAATCTCCGTCCCAGTCTCAGGTCTTTTGCAGACTCCACCAGGTTTTCTTCCAGAATGGTCCTGTATTTGGCTCCATCCATCTTCCCATCAATTTTAACATTCTTCCCTGTCCCTGCTGAAGAAAAGCAGGCCCAAACCATGATGCTGCCACCACCATGTTTGACAGTGGGGATGGTGTGTTCAGGGTGATGAGCTGTGTTGCTTTTACGCCAAACATAACATTTTGCATTGTTGCCAAAAAGTTTGATTTTGGTTTCATCTGACCAGAGCACCTTCTTCCACATGTTTGGTGTGTCTCCCAGGTGGCTTGTGGCAAACTTTAAACAACACTTTTTATGGATCTCTTTAGGAAATTGCTTTCTTCTTGCCACTCTTCCATAAAGGCCAGATTTGTGCAGTATATGACTGATTGTTGTCCTATGGACAGAGTCTACCACTTCAACTGTAGATCTCTGCAGTTCATCCAAAGTGATCATGGGCCTCTTGGCTGCATCTCCGATCAGTCTTCTCCTTGTATGAGCTGAAAGTTTAGAGGGATGGCCAGGTCTTCGTAGATTTGCAGTGGTCTGATACTCCTTCCTTTTCAATATTATTGCTTGCACAGTGCTCCTTGGGATGTTTAAAGTTTGGGAAATCTTTTTGTATCCAAATCCGGCTTTAAAGCCGGCAGTATCTCGGACCTGCCTGGTGTGTTCCTTGTTCTTCATTATGCTCTCTGCGCTTTAAACGGACCTCTGAGACTATCACAGTGCAGGTGCATTTATACGGAGACTTGATTACACACAGGTGGATTCTATTTATCATCATTAGTCATTTAGGTCAACATTGGATCATTCAGAGATCCTCACTGAACTTCTGGAGAGAGTTTGCAGCACTGAAAGTAAAAGGGCTGAAAAATTTTGCACGCCCAATTTTTCAGTTTTTTATTTAACAAAGTTTGAAATATCCAATAAATTTCGTTCCAATTCATGATTGTGTCCCACTTGTTGATTCTTCACAAAATAAATACAGTTTTATATCTTTGTTTGAAGCCTGAAATGTGGCAAAAGGTTGCAAAGTTCAAGGGGCCGAATACTTTCGCAAGGCACTATATATTACCTGTGATGTATTTCAGTTTTCTTGCAAACCAGGCCTATTAGCGTGCCTTGAGGACCGAATTTGAGAAACCCTGCTCTATGCTACCAGGCTCTTTCAAACACATTAAAAAATGCGGCAAGAGGCCAAGCCCCCCCCCCCCCGCAGAGCAGTGTAACTCACTGATGTTACATAGATCAGCAGAGATGTGTGTCAGTTATCGGTGTAATATTCCTTCTGTGGTGACGTCTGTGCAAACAGTTCTTGTCATACGATGGACTCGGCGAGGAATAAGCATCGTCTAAAAGTTGGGGTGTTCACCTTCTAAAGATTCTGGTGAAAAATTTTATTTTTTTCCTCAATCATAGGACACACTCGCTTCATTAGTTTTAGTAGAAATTTTATTCCACCGCTAATATATAGTCCAAATAGAGCTTATATAGTGCTTTTCTCTCTGAGGACCTAAAGTACTTGGAGATGGCATTGGCCGCATATCTTACCCGGGTCAGCTGTTTTAAAAGCAGCTATGCTCAACACAGCACCACCAACGCAAGGTAGTATGTCTTTGGAGTGTGGGAGGAAACTGGAGTATTTAGAGAAAACCCACGCAAGCACAGGGAGATTATGCAAACTCCATGCAGATAGTGTTTCTGGTCAGGATTTCCACCAACAACCCCAGTGCTGCAAGGCTAACCACCAAGCCTCTGTGCTGCCGATATTTGGTCACATTACATTATGTGGATGGGTTAGTTGTCATTGTCCATCCTGTTCTCTCACGCGCCTCCACAATACAATCTTAACCTAAGCCACAACATATGTAAATCCCTTATATTAATAAACACACTTAAACAATAAAACACCTCCACCAGATATACAAACTTAAAGAGGTTGTAAATCCATTAACATTTTTATTTATTTTTTTTCAACCTGAAAGAGAAACACATAATGAACTAGTATGCATCGCATACTAGCTCATTATGAAATACCTTAGAACGAGCCCCCGCCGTGCCGCCTGCTTACCTGTATGACGGGCGACATGCTCAGTCGCCCGTCTTCCGGGATCGCGGCATCCGGCCATCTGATTGGCCGGAGACGCGGTGACGTCACTCCCACGCACGCGCGCGGGAGCTGATGGTAACGGCACGGGGCTCTGAAGGAACGGCACCAGCGGCCGTTCCTTTCGACCGCATGCGCCAGTGATGTCACTGGCTGCATATAAGGTAAATATCTCCTAAACGGTACATGTTTAGGAGATATTTACAGTACCTATAGGTAAGTCTTATCATAGGCTTACCTATAGGTAAAAGTTGCAGAGGAGGGTTTACTTCCTCCTTAACCTAAGATACAATATATATAACTCTCATATATTAATAAAGCACATCCAAAGAATAAATCAACTCCACAAAATATACAAGGTTATCCTAAGCAATTATATATATATATATATATATATATATATATATATATATTATAAAACAGCTATACATAAAACACACTCAAAGAATAACACACCTCCACAAGATATTTAATATTAATAGCCCCTGAACTCTGCACTCTGTACATAATGCACTCATTTAATGCCCCTTAACCACTTAAGCCCCAGAAGATTTTACCCCCCTTCCTGACCAGATTGTGTTTTCAACTTGGCACTTCGTGACTTTAACTGACAATTGCGCGGTCATGCAAATCTGTACCCAAACTAAATGTGTGTCCTTTTTTTCCCACAAACAGAGTTTTCTTTTGGTGGTATTTGATCACCTCTGCGCTTTTTATTTTTTGTGATATTTATAAAAAAAGAGCGAAAATTTTGAGGAAAAAAAATGACATTTTCAACTTTCTTTTAAAAAATATACTCCATTTGTCATATTTTTTGGCCAAAATGTATTTAGCTACATGTCTTTGACAAAAAAAATTTCAATGAGCTTCTCCTGAGTACAGGGATACCACATATGTGAGACTTTTTGGGAGCCTAGCTGTGTACGGGACCCCGAAAACCAATCTCCACCATCAGAATTTCAAATGGCGTACATTTTTTCATTGCATTTTCTCACTACCTATAACGGTTTAGGAGGCCCTGAAATGTCAAGATGCCACAAACCCCCCCCCATTTTGGAAAGTAGACACCCCAAGCTGTTTGCTGAGAGGCATCGTGAGTCCATGGAATATTTTATATTTTGCCACAAGTTTGGGGAAAATTACAATTTTTATTTTTTTTTTTTTAACACAAAGTTGTCACTAAAAGATACATTTCTCACACATGACATGGGCATATGTGGAATGACACCCCAAAATACATTCTGCCGCTTCTCCTGAGTATGGGGATATCCCATGTTTGAGACTTTTTGGGAGCCTAGCTGTGTACAGGACCCCGAAAATCAATCACCATTTTCAGGTATTCTAATGACGTCAATTTTTGATTTTACTCCTCACTACCCATCAGTTTTGGAGGCCCTGAAATTTCAAGATAGCACAAAACCCCCCCCCAAATTACCCCATTTTGGAAAGTAGACACCCCAAGCTATTTGCTGAGAGGCATGGTGAATCCATGGAATATTTTATATTTTACCACAAGTTTCGGGAAAATTTAATTTTTTTTTTTTTTTTTTTAACACAAAGTTGTCACTAAATGATAAATTGCTCACACATGCCATGGGTATATGTGGAATGACACCCCAAAATACATTTTACTGCTTCCCCTGAGTACAGGGATACCACATGTGTGAGACTTTTAAATTTTTTTTTTTTAATTATTTTTATTGTTATCACAGTGAATTTAAATATCCCCTATGATAGCAATCTTTAGTGACAGGTACTCTTTTTTAAAAAAATTGGGGTCTTTTAGACTCTAGATCTCTCCTCTGACTTTTAACGCATCTGACCACTCCAAAATTGGTGTGATAAAATACTTTCCCAATTTCCCAATGGCCCTGTTTATTTCTGGCGAAACAGAAGTCATGAAATGCTCGTAGCTTCCGGTATCTTGGGCCATAGAGATGATTGGAGCCATTCTCATCTCCAATTAGCTCTATGGTTAGATAATTGAACCACCGGCTGCACTCTTGGGTTAACCAGTGGGACAGGAGAGCCCGAGAAAAAACGCGATAGGCGGCGGTGGGGGGAGTCCCCTCCCACTGCATGTAAAAGCAGTCTAGCAGCCAATTATCCGCTAGGATTGCTTTTACATGTAAGTAGACTGCTGGCTGTAAAAAACTATACCAAGACGATGCCTAAATCTGCAGGCATCATCCTGGTATAACCACTTAAAGTCCAGCAACATACCAGTACATTGCTGGTCTTTGGCATATAGTGTAGGTTTTTTTTCTTTTTCATGCAGCCTGTGGGATCAGAAATCAGCACAGGAATATTGTGTAGTATTACTCATCATTAACCGCCCAAACAACCACCCACTGAATTTAATGATGGGTATACATGACAATATTCCAAGTATACCTAAATAGTATTTTAACTGCAGTGCTGAAATCAGAAAATCACCACAGCTGCTGCCAGCAAAGGTATCCATATATGCTGTGCGCAAACACTGTTTGTGTCAGAATATATAAAATCAATGTGGCAGCCGAGGAGTACCTGCAACAGAAACAGGTTAACAAAAGAATGAAAAACAAAAAGTACAGTAGAAGAGTAGAAGAACATAAAAAATGGACACGACAACTGTTTTTGGATTTTATTTTTTTTTTTTTGGAACACTTTTTATTCTGTGTACTGCGATTTTCCAGCTTGGGTCTCTCAAAATGTCGATCATCTTTTTCGAGACCCTGTGATTGTGTGCCCTACACTGTGTCATGCTGTACCCTACACTAATACTCTACTAGTGTATGGTAGCGCTCAAAACATTCCCCGATGCAGAGACCAGGTTGGTCAGGACATCTTGGACAATAATAGCGGGTGTCACGCCTAAATCCGCGCCTGCTACAGACAGGACATCTTCTTGGGGGTAAGTTTGGGTAGGGGTACGCGGCAGGACATGTGGAAAATGTCTGTCATGCAGCCGGCTCACTGCATCTGGAAGGGGAAGTTGGGCAGGCATGCCTCCTGGGTACAGGTAGGCAAGGATGATCTCTTCCTGGAATTCTCGGAAGGATCCGGTGTGTCCTGACGCCCTGTATAGGACAAAGGCGTTCAGCATAGCCAATTGGAATAAATAAACAGACACTTTTTTGGACAAGCGTCTGGCTTTTCGGGTAACTAAATACGGCGCCAAAAGCTGGTCGTTAAGGTCCACCCCTCCCATATTAAGGTTATATTCGTGGACACAGAGGGGTTTCTCCAGAACGCCAGTTGCCGTAGGAATTTGGATCGTCGTGTCTGGGTGAAGGGAGGACAGAACATAAACATCCCGTGTATCCCTCCACTTCACCGCAAGCAATTTGTCCGTTTTCAAGCAGGCTCTCTCCCCCCGACTAAGACGGGATGCTACAAGCCTTTGGGGGGAAGCTCCGGCGATTAGGTCGCACGTTGCCACATGCGCAATTTGTAATTCGTAACAGTTGTCCACGTACAAATGGTACCCCTTTCCGGATAAGGGTGACACCAAGTCCCAAACTGTCTTGCCGCTGCTCCCTATGTAGTCTGGGCAGTTGGGGGGCTCCACACAGCTATCTTTTCCCTCATAGACATGGAAACTAACTGTATAACCTGTGGCCCTGTCACACAGTTAATTCAGCTTGACCCCGTACTTGGCACCCTTGTTCAGGGGTGAACAAGGCTGCAAACCGCTGATTGAAGTGGTCTATGAGGGGCCGAATTTTGTGGAGCCGATCATATGCAGGGTCTCCCCGAGGATGACAGATTTCATTGTCGCTGAAATGCAAAAATCGCAGAATTTGCTCATATCTCGACCTGAGGCAGAGTACATGCGCATATGGTGAAGTGGGCTAGTGGACCAATATAGCCGCAATTCACTCTGTTTGGTTATGCCCATGTTGAGGGAAAGGCCCAGAAAGATATTAAAATCTAAAGCGGTTATAGGTTTCCAGCCGAATGGTCTGGCAAGGGGAGAATTTGGGTTGGCGGCGATGAATTGTTGTGCGTATAAATTTGATTGATCCACAATAGATCTGAAAAGATCTTCCGTGAAGAACAGCTCAAAAAAGTTCAGGGGCGTAAAACCAGCTGTCTCCACGTGAATTCCAGGTTGGGCAGTGAATGGGGGGGAAAGTACTGGCGCTGTAGAATCAGTGGGTTGCCAATTGGGATATGCCAGCGAATCAGGGAGGGCACTATGGACTCTACGGGCCTGTCTTCGAATACGCAGTGGCTGCGGGCCACTACTCGTGCTAGCCACCGCACCAGCTTCAACTGCACTTATGGGACTCGCCACTTTACCAAGTGTTACTGCAGTGCTGGTTGTACTAGGTCCAGGGTGTACTAGGCCGCTGGTGCTTGCCAGGTCACCAGAAGAATGAGCGGCCAAAGTACCGACACTCTGCTCCATACGAGCACCCTGCGATTCCTGCATCTCAACAACTCCAGAATGGGGTCGGGTACGCCTGGGTGTAACAGGGACCCATCTGTCATCGGAGCTATCTGTCAGGGAGCCCCTGCCGTCATCAGGTTTGTATACTGACCCTGATTCTGCCAGTGAGGCTTCCCCATCGCTCTCATCTGACATGGCCAGTATACTATATACCTCTTCACTACTGTACCAACGTCTGGTCATTTTGGTAACTAAATTTACCGGTACAGTAGTGTGACTCACAGGTAATAAAAGCACCTGGTTGTCAAGGACTATTTCAAGCGCTACCAGAAAAAACTGCTAATGCTAGCAGGGATCAGGCCTGACTCTAACACAGTGGTTTTGTGTGTTGTGTTTTTTTGTAAGTGACAGTAATCTATTGATTACTACACTTACCTGGGTGGGGTGGGCTGGGCAAAGGGGTTAAACACAGGTGTTTGCCGGAATCAGTGCTGATCGTGCAAACACCGCGTTTTGGGAACCCTAAACTATGGGGACGCTAGTATAGTTCTTATCAGATCAGATATTGATCTGTTCAAACACTATACTAGTAATGGAAGTGTGTGTGTGGTAATCAAGGGGTTATTTCTAACTATGCGCCGGGGATCTGCGCTTTTTTAGACTGACCCTAACACTAGCTAATGTCACCTGTGTCACTTATAGTAGTGATGAGAAAAAAAACTGTACACTATAAAAGTGACACTGTGACAGGGCAATGAAGGGGTTAACTGGGGGTAATCAGGGGAGGATCAGGGGATTAAATCTTTATTGGGGGGGTGGCGGGGACCCTAAACCTCCTTTGGGACAGAAACAAACTCGCTAGCGCAAACTCAAGTCACAATCACACTAATACAAATAACAGTAAAACTATATTACGTGTGTATTAGTGTGCAATGTGACAAGGGGGAAGGGGTTAAATCTTTATTGGGAGGGGGTGGCGGGTATCCTAAGGATAAAAGGAACGACCGCAAGCACTAAACCTGGTCACAAGTCACACTTATACGGGTATATAGAAAATGCTATATACTGTATACAGTGTGTGTTGTGACAGGGGGTGTAGGGGGGATCAGGGGGTTAAATCTTTATGGGGGGGGTGGCGGGGACCCTAAACCTCCTTGGAACAGAAACTAAGTCGCTAGCGCTAACTCAAGTCACAATCGCACTAATACAAAATACAGAAAATCAGTATATTACATTTGTATTAGTGTGAAATGTGACGGGGGAAGGGGTTAACTGGGGGGGGGGATCAGGGGGTTAAATCTTTATTGGGGGCTGGCGGGTATTTTAGGTGAAAAAGGGAGGGCCGCAAGCGCTACACCTGGTCAGAAATCACACTTATACGGATATATAGGAAAATGCTATATACTGTATACAGTGTGTGTTGTGACAGGGGGTGTAGGGGTGATCAGGGGGGGGGATCAGGGGGGTAAATCTTTATTGGGGGGGTTGGCGGGGATCCTAAACCTACTTGGGACAGAAACTAAGTCGCTAGCGCTAACTCAAGTCACAATCGCACTAATACAAAATGCAGAAAAACAGTATATTATGTTTGTATTAGTGTGCAATGTGACGGGGGGAGGGGTTAACTGGGGGGGATCAGGGGGTTAAATCTTTATTGGGGGGGTGGCGGCGGGTATTTTAAGTGAAAAAGGGGGGATCCGCAAGCGCTACACCTGGTCACAAATCATACTTATACAGGTATATAGGAAAATGCTATATGCTGTATACAGTGTGTGTTGTGACAGGGGGTGTGTGGGTTAACTGGGGGGCGGGCGATCGGGGGTTAAATGTGCCTATCTAAGTGTATGTGGGTGTGCTTGGTGCAGTACTCACAACTAGATGTGCTTTCCTCTCTTGATGAATCCAAAAAGGATCATGGGAGGGGAGAGCATGTCTTTTCTGAGCCTGTGTTTACATTACACAGGCTCAGCATGGAATCTGATTGGGCAGGACCGATCAACAGGTCCAGGCCAAAAATCATTGGCCTGGACTTGATGACTGATCGATTCTGAACCCAATCAAGTGATCGGCGGCAGCTGGGGGGCGCGGGAGCGTGCACCAGACCGGCGGGAAGCAGCGACGTAGTCCTACGTCACTTTGCCTGCACGGGGCTGACCGCCGCAGTAAATAGTCGTGCGGCGGTCGGCAAGTGGTTAAGACCCTCCCACTGTTAGTGACATTTGACCACACCCACTATTTGATGAGGATTGGAGGGAGTACTTCCGCCCTACTCCCCCCTCCACCCTGCCCTCACTCCTCTACTCCGACCTCACTGTCTTACTCCCCCCCCCCCACCGCCCTCACCCAATTCCCTAACCCCCCCACCTCGCAAACCACCCCTCTACATACTCTTCCTAGGAGATATGCATTTTTTTAAATAAATACAGGCTCTGTATTATCAGGAGATGGATTGGGGACTGTGGAAGAAGGGGAGGATCAGAGAAGTAAAGACCAAACAGTCTTTTTACACAATGTGCGGAATTAACCCCTTAGGTTCCACATATGCTTTACTGGACCTATGCTTTACTGGATATACAGACTGATTTTACTGTTGTGGATTAAGTAACACTTTAAGTAAACCTGACCCAAAGCTGTGCAACTCAAACTGAGCATATGATTGAGCCAGATGTTCCTGAAAAAGTCAAGGTTGACCCTGCCCACTGCAAACTCCAGATCCTCTCTGTTGCTCCTGTTAAGTCAACTGTACAGAGAAAAAAACTTGCACAACTGGTACTTGTATTGCTATTACAGGGTGTGCTTCTTCCTGCCAACAGCAGCAAGCTTCCATGGATACTAGCACTGGCCCTTCATCTCCCAATAGCAAAGCATAGGGGAGCGTAGTTAATAGGGACCAAAAAATCTGTGTGCAGTGGGCTACAGCAGATATTCCAAGGTCCTGGGAACTTGAGCCTGTGAGTTGTTGTCCTATTGATGTTGGCATGGTACACTTGTATAAGGTGGCCTTGCAGACTTGGATAAAATTACAACAAATAGAGAATTGAAATCAATATAGAATGTAGAGCACATGTAAAAACATATGTCTCCCATTTAATTTCAGCCTGTGAACTTCACTATGAAAACACCAAGATCCCTGTAGAGAACGTCATTGGTGAGGTTGGCGGAGGTTTTAAGGTATGGTGCGATCCCTGCAAATGATGTGTGTTTATTAATCCTGTTTTGACACAAATGACATTCCTGGGCTGTCAGCCTGTCCTCCTTACTATACATTTGTTGAGTGCTTTCTAAATAATCCTCATGTCTTGTAATCCATAAATCATTTATGACAGGTGACTGTATACGAGTGATATGTACAATGCAACTGTCCATTCCTCCTCTTGTTGAAAGATTTTGAAGATTTTTTTTTTTTCTCTTGTAGAATTTTGTTAATAAGAGATGTTTTGATTTTCAGGTTGCCATGAACATTCTGAATAGCGGGAGATTCAGCATGGGTAGTGCCTCTGCTGGAATGATAAAGAAATTAATTGGTAGGTATAGGAAGCTGGTGTAGCGTTAGTGCATCATAGTTAAAGAGATGCTGATACTACTGTATTAAAGATATTATTAATGCAATTTAAGAAAAGGTATTAAAGAAGATATGAGCCATAAAAAAATGATTTCCTATTATTGATCATTCAGAACAACAACTGTAGATAAGAGATTGTAGATTAAAAAAAAAAAGGTCACATTGTCCTGTTTTATTAGAATAAAAATGGGGAGAATTGTAATAGCACAGTCATAATCAGATGAAAGCAAGGGGAAAATATCACCTTTGTGAATGAGATCTCTTGACAGCCATTGAATAAGTAGATGAGCAGACCCAGATCTATTCATGAAGCATGGCTGAAATACTGCATCAAAGGGAACATTATTCAGTAATCCCCTACCTTAACAAAATTGTCCATATTAGACCCAAGTGTGTTTTGGATAGCAGTCTGAGTTCCTGGGCAACAACATTTTATATATACAGTGTGTGTGTGTGTGTATATATATATATATATATATATATATATATATATATATATTATTGGCTAAACCACGTTATGAGACTGCAACAGGCAACATCCAGACTTTAAAGAACAAGAGTATGAAGGGGAAAATGCAGCATAAAAGCATACTTCTATTTGACACACATGTTAAAAATCACAAAATAAAATGTAAAAACAACTCCGGCCTACGTAATATGATAGACATGGAAAGCTGTCCGTTCTCATATTCAATTGGCTTACACATAAGGCTCTAAAACGGTGTGAACACATGTTAACAATGAAAATTCTGATTTAAGTCTGTGCACTGCTATACACTTGTACGTATTTATAGCTTACATATTTAAACAGGGATTATTGGTTCACAAATATTTCAATTTGTATTCAGGCTGGCCAACTGCATCAAAGTGATCTCTCTCTGGCCAATCCATAGTTTTCCTGTGCAAAATGCTTAAAACTTGCTTATACCATATTTCGATGGACATAAAGTGCGTATAGTAAAGAATCTCTCCCCTTTAAAATAGTAATCACATTTTGTTGCTTTGCAGCCTGAAACGAAGACAGACACAGTTTTTGTATTCTCAAGCTGCATTAACGCAGTGCAATTTAAAGCATCCAAGTGAAAGATCTAACACCAACAAGTCAGAAAAAAATGAAAAAATAGAATCGCAGAGTTGGAAATAGGATCACCCCCCTCCTAAAAATGATTTCTAAACTCAATCAGGTGTAGCTAATTACCTTCTCAATGGCACACCATTTGACTTTCAACTGTAATCAGCTGTGGTCATTTTGATTAGCTCAGCAGGAAAAGAGCTTTCCTGGAGAATTATAGTTATACGGCGGCAGGTCAGCTCTGTTACGCAAAACAACGTACATGTACGTCGCTTTGTGTAGCAGTTAGTGTGGGCGCACGCATGCGCCGATTGACTAGAGCCAATCAGTGGGTCCAGGTCCCGCAATGTCCGCCGGGCATCCGCGATCGCTCCCTATGGAGACAGAACGGTGGTCTACCTGTAATAAAGACAGTCCGCTGTTCTGTCAGTGATGAACACAGGGATCCTGTGTTCTTCCTATTTAGGAACACAGGTCTCTGTGTTCATCAGTGAGCCCATCCCCCACACAGAAAGTATCCACCAGGCACACATTTAACGCTTTGATCGCCCCTTGTGTTAACCCCTTCTCTGCCAGTGTAGTACAGTAACAGTGCATACTTTTAGCACTGATTACTGTAGTAATGTCACTGGTCCCCCCAAAAGTGTCAGGTGTCTGATCTGTTGCTGCAATGTCGCAATCCCGCTAAAAATCGCTGATTGCCACCATTCCTAGTAAAAATAAATAAAAATGAGATAAACCTTTCCCCTAGTTTGTAGACGCGATATAACTTTTGTGCAAACCAATCAATATACACTTATTGGGATTTTTTTTTAACAAAAATATGTAGCAGAATACATGTTGGCCTAAAATGATGAAAAAAATTAATTTCTCTGAGTCCTCTGACAGACGCAGACCCCGCCCCTCTATCTTAGGGTTGGTTGTGTTCCTGTACTGCTTGCTACGAAACTGATTAGCAGCACTGTGTGTCTCGGGGTAATGTCGAGAGGGACAGCCCCTAGAGGTGTGTCTAGTGAAAGTTTTTTTTGATGAAGTTTCACTACCTAGCCTGCTCCTACAGAGGCAGCCATTACCCCAATAGTGAAGAAACTTGGAAGGGCTGCGTCTGTCAGAGGACTCAGAGCAAGAATTTTATGGTAAGTTCTTACTAAAATTCTATTTTTCCAGCAAGAAATCATCTATGTGGTCTTTTTTTAAACTCTCCTGTATCTTCCCAGCTATAGAAGTTAAATTACCGGGTCTATAGTTACTTGGTAAAGACTTTTATCCCTTTTTAACTGATCCAACTTTCAGCTTATTGGTTTGAATAGAAGTCGGATCATGATGATCCGACTTGTGGTGTGACTTTTGCGCTGAGGATCTTGAAAGGAAACTCCACGCCAAAATAAAAATAAAAAAAAGGCCTGGGGTCCCCCCAAAACCATACCAGACCCTTCCGTCTGGTATGAATTTTAAGGGGAACCCCCACACCAAAAAAAAAAAAACACAGCATGGGGTCCGCCCAACTCAAAGCACCTTCTCCCCATGTTGATAGGGACAAGGTCCTCTTCCCAACTCTTGGTGGTTATTGGGGTCTGCAGGCAGGGGGATTATCGAAATCTGGAACCCCCCTTTAACAAGGAGGCCCCTAGAACCTACCCTCACCATGTGCATGAGTATGGTGTAAATAAAGATAAGAGACAGTTTTGAGAAGTCCTTTATTAAAAATCTTCCTCCGGTCTATTTCCTTCAGTCTTCTTTCTTCGGTGTTCTTCCTCCAGTCTTCTCTCTTCGGTGTTCTTCCTCCGGTCTTCTCTCTTCGGTGTTCTTCCTCCGGTCTTCTCTCTTCGGTGTTCTTCCTCCGGTCTTCTCTCTTCGGTGTTCTTCCTCCGGTCTTCTCTCTTCGGTGTTCTTCCTCTGGTCTTCTCTCTTCGGTGGTCTTCCTTCGGTCTTCTCTCTTCGGTGGTCTTCCTCCGGTCTTCTCTCTTCGGTGGTCTTCCTCCGGTCTTCTCGCTTCGGTGGTCTTCCTCCGGTCTTCTCTCTTCGGTGGTCTTCCTCCGGTCTTCTCTCTTCGGTGGTCTTCCTCCGGTCTTCTCTCTTCGGTGGTCTTCCTCCGGTCTTCTCTCTTCGGTGATCTTCCTCCGGTCTTCTCTCTTCGGTGGTCTTCCTCCGGTCTTCTCTCTTCGGTGGTCTTCCTCCGGTCTTCTCTCTTCGGTGGTCTTCCTCCGGTCTTCTCTCTTCGGTGGTCTTCCTCCGGTCTTCTCTCTTCTCTCTTCGGTGGTCTTCCTCCGGTCTTCTCTCTTCGGTGGTCTTCCTCCGGTCTTCTCTCTTCGGTGGTCTTCCTCCGGTCTTCTCTCTTCGGTGGTCTTCCTCCGGTCTTCTCTCTTCGGTGGTCTTCCTCCGGTCTTCTCTCTTCGGTGGTCTTCCTCCGGTCTTCTCTCTTCGGTGGTCTTCCTCCGGTCTTCTCTCTTCGGTGGTCTTCTCCCTCCGTTGGTCTTCCTTCGATGTTCTTTCACTGGTCTTCTTCGCCTCTGCTGTCTTCTCTGCCACCGGTGTCACAAGGATTGGGGTCTCATGGTGACGTCACCGGATGGCCGCGCCCCATGGCTATATAAGAACCGGCAGAGCGCGGAGCTGGCACAACGATGGCAGACCGCGTTGGAGGAGGATCGGGTCGGCAGTAGAGAAGACGACTGGAGGAAGATTTTTAATAAAGGACATCTCATAACCGTCTTGTCTTTATTTACACTACACTGCCTTTATTATGGGAGGCGAATAGTTAGGGGTACAATGCAACCCCATACTCATTCACTTTGGGGGGGGGGGTGCCGGGATGTTAAAGGGGGCTTCCAGCTTCTGATAAGCCCCCTTCCCACAGACCCCCACAACCACCGCCCAGGGTTGGTGGGAAGAGGCCCCATCCCCATTAACATGGGACAAGGTGTTTTGGGGTAGGGGGGTGCAGAGCCTTCCTGCCCCAAAGCACCCACTTCCCTTGTTGAGGGCATGCGGCCTGGTATGGTTCAGGAGGGGGGTGTTCGCTCGTCCCCCCTCTTCCTGACCTGCTGGGCTGTATGCTCAGATAAGGGTATGGTATGGATTATGGGAGGGATTCCACGCTGTTTTTTTTTTTTTTTTTTTAATTATTTAAATCAAGCCCTGACAGGTACATGAATTGGGGGCATGCACCAACAAATTTGCAGCAAGGGCCCAGTGGATCTCTAAAGGGTGTTAACAACACCCTTTATGAATTCCCGAATTGTATCCAAGTTAGTGTTACATTATTGTTTTCATGTAAATGAGCAACACTGGTAAAATAAAAAATCACTTAGTCATAGGTAGAGAACCATTCCCATGCAAATTTTGTAGTACAAATTGTAATCTAGAGACTAGACACTGAGCCCCCGTTCACACTAAGGCGACCTGTGAGGCGACCATAGGGAAGCTGCGGACCCGTTCTAATAGGAGCGACACAAGTCGCTCCGACTTAGAAAAAGGGTCCGGAGCTTCTTTGGGGCGACCAGGAGGCGACCGCCATAGACTTCAATGTTATGAAGTCCGTGGCGGCCGCTCCGAGGTCACGGCGCGGTGCGAAGTAGCGTCGCCCCTATGTGAACGGGGCCTAAATATGGATACGGTTCAGATGCAAAACATTGCCAATGTTTGATAAATATTCCAAAATAGAAGAGATCTCCTTTAGTACAAGTCCATGTGGCCCCACTTGTATATAGATAAAATGTCACCAATATTTTCCTTTGAGTATTTATGCCTTCCAAAGCGATACAGTCCATATTAAGCATAACCTCATATTTATGCATGCACTTGTAAGGTGCTAATGAAAAAGTGGAAAGTGTAGATACTGTATGTATGCCAGCTAATTGTGAGGTACTAAAAAACAAGGGGGACACTATTCCATTGATAGAAAAGTCCACAGGTTACAATGCATCATGAAAACTTTCGATCAATCAGCATTCAGTGCCATTTGATATGTATCAATAAGTGATGCTTTAGTGCAACTATAGATACGTCCTCAATATAACACTGGTGTATTGTAAATGTTCACAGTTTGAATGAACCACATGGTACAAAGGAAAGGCTCTGCTTCTGAGGTGGTATAACACTGTATATAATCAATAATACAGTCAGATTTCATGCCAAAGGGGATACGGTAATCAGGACAAGAAATTTAATAACCCAAACAGGAATCGTGAACAAAGGCACTATAATTTCAGAGTAACTGCTCAATGATAATCACATGAAAATGTGATTGACATTTAGCAGTTACTGTGAACATTTTAGTTGTGATCATTGCACATAATTTATCTTGCCTTTGTTGATATTTTTGGTTTTTATATGCATTGTAATTTAAGTAGGATTACACTATTTCACTTCATTATTCATTGTTTATGTGGGAACACATGTAGGTGTCTGCAGCAACTTAAAGTTGAACTCCACATTCTTGAATAAAAAAAAAATCTGCAAATAAAAAAAAATATATAGCGTATTCAATTAGAACTCAAGTCATATTGCAATTGAAAATTATTAAAAATTACATTTCTCTATCGTTCGACAGATGCAGCTCCTTATCTTCATGACTCATAGGGTTATGCTCCTCCTTTTAGGAATAGGCACTAGGCAAAAAAAACACGTAACCACGCCTATATGTGCTGTCCCTGCAGGCATAACCCCTCAGACTCTCCTATCATCAAACAGTTTGTTCTGCCTAGTGTTAGAAATAGGACCTAGCTCCCTGCTGGGACTTCGGTCTTAGCTATAACAGGGAAAGTTTTTTATTTTTTTTTATTTTTTAACTAGTTAGTTCCTGAGGACCAAGATCCAGAGGAATTACAAGCAACAGCTGGCTGCGATTTCGTACTGGATAATCTAGATCCTTAAGGTCTCCCAGCCTGGCCAGCGAGTGTGAGCAGGTTATAGTCCAGAACTAGGCCTCGCCACGACAGTGCCCTGATGGATGGGGACAAGCCTGCGAGTGGACAGTCTCGCTGGGATGCATCAACCTGGAACGCCCTGTGTCGCAGCTTCCCCTTGGCTGACAGCACCCCCATCCCGAGTGGGAGGTGATCTGTTTCAGAGTGGCGCCCACCTGGTACCGTGGTATGGTGAGTAAAATTGTCCCCCTAAACACCCTTGGTTGCGGGGAGGGCATGGGCCCCTCCCTGGAATGGTTGGACCTTAGGGGCTCCCTCGGTTCCCTGGCACCCCGAAGGACTAATCTGGTGTACCCCTTGGCATTCCCCTACCCCTAGCAGGTTTTACCCTGGGGGGGGGGGTAATAATGTGGGCGTCATGGTGCTTATTTGAGGGGGGTGGATTGTCCTGGGTGGGTCCCTGGCTAGGGACCTTAAGATGCCTATTTTTCTGGGCCCCCTTTGGGGGGTCTTGGAGACTGCATGGCACGCCGTGGGGGCCACCATTTTGCTGTGGTTCATGATCTCTGTATTCCCATTAGTTTGCATGGGCAGCCTTTTTCTATACTTCCCCATTGAGAATGTATGAGCGGCTATTTTCTTGAGGTCCGTGGGATGGACAGGCATGTGGCATGACTTGTAATGATAGAGGCAGAGCTTCTTCCTCTTCCTGTGCAAACAGTGTTAGTTTTGTTTTTACACTGATTGGGCTTGATGCTTCTCTGTGGTCTGGTAACGTTCCTGGGTTTCCCTATGGGTCTTTTCCTCTTCTGCTCTGCTGTTATTACATAATAATCAGGGATTGTGAATCCGCAGTAATAGAGGTGGGACCACATTTTTGTCTTAAAGGGACATTACACAAACATTTTTTTTATTTGAGCAATTGAGTCCCAGGATAGGGAAGCAACTGTGGGACCCTCTGGTTCACAGTCACAGCCAGAAGTTGCAGTTTTTTTGCAAAGCCTGATGTAAAAGTGGATTTTGTCATTTCTGGTGCTTCCAGCCGCAAATGCCCTCCGCCCTCACCTCCATCGGCAGGGTCTTTGGATTCTGAGACAGATCTAGTCACAGTGGATGCAGACCACCTTGAGGAGTCGTTGTCTTGACATTCTGATACCATCAGAATGTGATCAGCCGCCACGCGGGAACGCGCATTGGTGGAAGCCCTGATAGTTTCTGTGCGGTAAACCCTAACATTGGCTGATCTAACCTACAGCGTCAGATACGCAGGTGTCTTTTGGCTCCTGCAAATCCCGTAAATCAGGCAAGGTATTCCCTTGTTCAGAATTGTTTCATACTATTGTGGATGAACAATGGCGACGCATTAAGCACATGTTGGTGGTGCCCAAGCTTTGTCTGAGTCATTGGACGACTCATCTGCAAGGTTGTCCGGTTCGGATCCAATCAGACAACGCCACGGCTGTGGCTTACATCAATCACCAAGAGGGCACCAAGAGTGTCTTGGCGGCAAAGGAGGTGGCCGAGATTCTGGCCTGGGTGGAAAGTTTTGTTCCAGCCCTCTCTGCTGTACACATTCCAGGTGTGGAAAACTGGCAGGCTGATTACCTGAGTCGTCGGGTGTTGGATCAAGAGGAATGGTCCCTACACCAGGAAGTGTTCTGCCTCCTGTGTGTTCGGTGGGGGACTCCCGAGGTCGATCTGTTTGCCTCTTGCCTCAACAAGAAGGTGCAGAGATTCGTAGCCAGGTCTCTAAATCCTCTGGCCGACGCCACAGACGCACTGGTGGCTCCTTGGGGTCAGTATCGGCTGATTTATGCATTTCCCTCATTGAAACTCTTGCCGAGGCTTCTGCGCGGGATAGTGGTGGAAAACATTCCTGTCATTCTAGTGGCTCCAGAATGGCCTCGCCGGTCTTTGTTCGCAGACCTGATAAAGCTGGTCGCCGATACCCCTTGGAGACTTCCTTTCAGGGAAAATTTGCTGTCTCAAGGCCTGATCTTCTATCCTGTGTTACATTTACTGGCTTTAACGGCATGGCTGTTGAGAGCTAGGGGTCTTACTGTCTCTGTGATTCCTACACTCTGGAAGGCTAGGAAGTCAACTTCCAGAAAGATCTACCATCGTACGTGGAAATCGTACATTTCATGGTATGAATCGCTGAAGGTGCACCCTCGCTTGTTTTCGATCGCTAGGGTTTTGGCCTTTTTGCAGAAAGGGATTGAACAGCAGTTCGCTTTGGGTACTATCAAAGGCCAGGTTTCGACTTTAGCTATATATTTTCAATGCCCGTTAGCCACATATGTCCTAATCCAGACTTTTATCCAGGGATTGCGCCATATGGCTCCTTTGATTCAATTCCCGTTACCTCCGTGGGATCTAAATCTGGTGTTATATGTTCTTCAAAAGCCTCCTTTTGAAAAAAATCGGGAGGTTTCACTGCTTTCTTTGTCTCAGAAGGTTGCCTTCTTGGTGGCGATCACTTCTGCCCGCAGGGTATCTGAATTGGCGGCGTTGTCTTGCCGCTCACCTTATCTGGTGGTACACAGGGGTAAGGTGGTACTTCGACCTAATCAGCCATTCCTTCCTAAGGTGGTTTCTGATTTTCATCTGAATGAAGACATTGTGTTGCCTTCACTTTGCCCTAAACCTCAGCATCCTAAGGAGTATGCCTTGCATTCTTTGGATGTGGTTCGGGTGATCAGGGTTTGTTTAGAGACCACTGAGCCCTTTAGAAAATCAGACGCTCTTTTTGTCCCTACTGGTGGACCTCATAAGGGATTGGCTGCGTCAGCTGCGACCATTTCCAGATGGATCAGGCAGACGGTGGTACAGGCCTATTCACTGAGGAGTCAGGTTCCTCCTTTCCCAGTGAAGGCACATTCTACAAGAGCGCTGAATGCATCCTGGGCTATTCGCCATCAGGCATCGGTGCTACAAGTTTGCAAGACTCCATGTTCCCCGGGTGGCTAAGTTTAGCTATTGGGGACTTGCGTTTGTTTCTGCATTGTTTCCCACCCCTCATGATTATACTGCTTTGGGACATCCCTATGAGTAATGAAGATAAGGAGCTGTGTCTGTCGATGAACGATAGAGAAAACTGGATTTTTGTAAGAACTTACCGTAAAATCCTTTTCTCTAAAGTTCACCGACTGACACAGCACCCGCCCCTCTATTTCTGCTTGCAACTTAACGGTTTGATGATAGCAGAATCTGAGGGGTTATGCCTGCAGGGACAGCCCCTATAGGGGTGGTTACATTTTTTCCTGCCTAGTGCCTATTCCTAGAAGGAGGAGCATAACCCTATGAGCTATGAGTCATGATAAGGAGCTGCGTCTGTCGGTGAACTTCAGAGAAAAAGATTTTACGGTAAGTTCTGTAAAATGCAATATGGCTACCTGGAGGTGTTCTGTACACAGATGGTGTACAGAACGCCCTCCAGAAACATCATTTCCTGCTTGTATCTTAGTGTAGACTGGGAGAATCATGTAATTTTTGGTAAGATACTCCCAAAGGGAAATCACATCCAACGGGATGCAGACCCTGCCACTTTCCTCATTGAGCCTTGCAGGTGCAGCAGCTGATTAATAATTATAAACCACTCCCATATGGATTCACTGTGCCCAAGGACACAGACAAACAAACAACTATTTCTTCAGAATAACAGAAGGTAGTTATTTGCATCAAAGTTTGGTAAAATTCAGCAGTGTTCATAGATCACCAAGAAGGGAATATTATTGTTTTTACAAAAGTTGAATTACTCTTTAATATTTAGAGTGGATAGGTAAATATCTGAAATAGCACAGAGGAGGTAGCGTAGGAGTAATTTCTCCAATTAAGTTACTATGATTTCGGAAACAAGGAATCCAAGTATTATGTTTTAAGTGGGTCTAATATCTCAAGTCCACATGTAACTTTTAAAATGTATTTCCAAATGGTTTATGAATAAGAGAAAAATTTTAGTGATGACACCAGACCACTGTTTAAACTCAATTTAAAGGAAACCAGTGCCTAGTTGTGGGGCTGCCATTGCTGACCAAATTCTAAAATGCTAGCTGCCTGGCAGTGATGCTTATCTTCTGACTTCAGTCCTTTTCCAGTCACTGACCTGGAATGATCAGGATACATGAAATATGAGAGAAAGCATAACTCCTTATCGGCATACTTGTCAAAAATCATTTGAAGTAGTAAAACTATTAGATCAGAGTGACTTCCAGTCAGCTAGCACTTTCTATAGAAGGCCAACAGTGAAAGCCACAATATTTCTAAATACACACACTCATGCAATCGTTGACCATGCTCCTGGAACACATGCTTTGCATTCACAATAAGCTCTGCTCACTGATTCAGTGCCGGACCTTCATGTGCCTTTAGCCAACCTTAGCCTGACCAATAATGGTTTTTAGGTACAATTACATATTTTATGTTGTCTGTATATACCTATGGGAAATTTTCTATGGGTAGAAGGAGATGATGAATCTTGTGTAATTTTGTGCTCTATAGTGATTTCTTTATAGAAATAAATGGAAGCCACAATCCACACAAAGAAAGCAGAATATTTGGCTTAGCCATGCATATAACATCTAAACCGGGTTTAGGGGATCCATTGTGCTCCTGTCATAGACCCATTTAATCTAAAACTGAAAAACAAATTTAAGATTTAGGATAAAGTTCTGCTTTAACCAGTTCTAGACTGAAAGGATTTGCACCCTTTCAAAAAAACCAGGCCATTTTTTGTGATTCGGCACCGCATAACTTTAATGGAAAATTGCACGGTCGTGCGATGCTGTACCCAAATAAAATTGATGTCCCTTTCCTACAAGTTATCGCGTCTACAAACTAGGGAAAATATTTATGTAATTTTTATTGTTTTGTACTAGTAATGGTGGCGATCTGTGATTTTTAGTGGGACTGACATTGCGGCGGACTGATCGGACCCCTGACTGACATTTTTTACTCTTTTGGGGGGGGGGGGGGGGACCAGTGACATTACTACAGTAATCGGTGATAAAAATATGCACTGTTACTGTAATAAGGGAAGGGGTTAACCTAGAAGGTGATCAAAGGGTTAAATGTAAGCCTAGGGGAGTGGTTACTAACTGTGGGGGTTGGACTTTTGAAATTATCATAGAGACCTGTGATCCTGTATAGAAGGATCCCAGCGCTCTATGATCATTCCAGAGAGAACGGTCAGCTGTGTTTACAACAGCTGCCCATCCGTCTCTCTCTCTCAGCGGGGAGCGTCCGCCGGCCCCGTGCATCGGCATCCCCGCTGCCGAGTGGGGGCGGGAGCGCGACGCACTAGGCGCGACCGACGTAGCACTACATCGGTTCGCGCAGGAGGGGGTGCGTGCCGCAGTAAAACTGCGGCGGGCGGTCCGGAACTGTTTACTTAACAATTACAGCTATACCTGAGAAATCTTTTCTCTCGTTCCTGTAACTAACTCAAAAACTTTAATCTGCTATTCCGCTTCTCAGTAGTTTTCTAAATAAACCTTGACAAAAAAATGTACCAGACTCTTCACAAAACTTTAGGATTAATTTGAAATACAGAGATTCTGGAGCATAGGACTTCATGCATTATGAAGATAATTTCATTGCAGAATCTACATATTATGTAATTGTTTATCCTGACTTCAACTTTGTGAACAGAGATGACAGCGGAGTATGCCTGTACAAGAAAACAGTTCAATAAGAAGTTGAGCGACTTTGAATTAATTCAGGTGAGAAAAGAATGAGAAAATTTCTGTGAGTAATAAGGTCACCACATTGGGAACAGTTATGTTTTTGCAAATATCTACAATACGATTTTCAATTCTAGAGAAATAATAGGAATTGTGCTTTAGGAGTTTACCCAGTTACATCTGTTTGCCAGTAGTTTTCCTAGAACAGTTATTTCACTTCTGCCTTCCCTTCTAAACACTTTATTGCTGAGTGACTAGCTGGCTAAGCTGATGCGCTACCCAGATGCTCAGTTGAAAACATTGCCGTGTTATGACATCGAAAAATGTTATCAAGGCATGGCTTGACAGCTTAGGTGAAAACAAGAGAGATGAACACACAGTTAAAGAATGCATCAAAAGCTAAACTCCAGCAAAATATATTACCATTTTTAAATGGGCACTACTTGGGTATATCACTCCAAAGACAAGAATACAGTCTTTGGAGTGACAAGATGTTCCTTCAGCTTTGTAATGGCTGGGCATTTGGCAATCCTGAAAGCAAGCACTGCTCTAAACTCCACTCTCCCTCTCCATTCAGTAGTGAAGCAATTCCCAGCCCAAGAATCCTGTCCTCGATCAAAGTTCCACAGCAAACTTCTAAAGAATTCTAAACACAGAAAACATCACACTACATCAAAGTTTCTTCCACTAAACTAGCTTACGGGAAGTCTCTGTGTCCACACCCCCCTGATGCGTTTCACCCTGATCAGGTTTAATCATAGAGCTGGCATTTGGGCTTAACTCGGAATTCTAGTGGTGTTGAGAGCTAATCACTGGTGTTTAGGGTAAATATAAAGATATAAGAAAGGAAAATGTAATTCACCTTAGCCTGTAATTAAAGTGCCTATCACTTTAACAAAAAGAAAATCAGGCAAAGCTTTGGCGCTCCCTATTAGTGTCAGAACATGCCTATCCCCTCTCTCTTGCCTCCCCCACATTGCTTTTTGCCAGTGGGCAGTCTGCCATAGTGTGGGGTCCAGTAAGATAAGTAGCGAAAAAATTCTAACTTTGCCCTATCAGAATGGCTGGCATTCAGACAGCGGAAAAGGGACTAAAAACTTCTGCAGGTATATGCATACGATTAAAAGGTATAAAGAATTACTAAAAAGCTGTTCTCATTCTGTAGGATAAATTTGCTCTCATGGCTCAGAAAGCCTATGTCATGGAAAGCATGGCCTACCTTACTGCCGGCATGATGGACAGGCCAGGGTTTCCAGATTGCTCTGTTGAAGCAGCTATGGTTAAGGTAAAGTAATACTTTTTATTTTATTTTACAACGGCATTTAATGCCTTAAATTCTGCTTTGTTTTACTGAGTACACTATGTGTATCAGTTTTTGACCCTGCTTATAATAAGTAAATCTGCGAATAAAACATTTCTGATTGGTCAGAATATTTGCATGTAAATTTGATTGTTGTCATGAAATTCAAAAATCCAGGCAGTTGTGGTTCATGAATTAAATTGCATGGTTAGCTTTAATATGCAAATAATGACTTTAGTTTCAGTTCCCTACTCCCTCATATACCTATATATCCGTGAGGCTGTCCATAACAAGGATGGTCCAACAGTATTCTACAGAAAAAGGCCACTACAAGAACTAAAGCCATCTTTTACATATTAATGCTTGTGGGCTAATAGCTTTTAGGGAGCTTTAAGGCTCCTTTGGACTTGGACCATCTCATTGTGGTATGGTATTGTACGTGCATTAATGAGTGTAATTTTGTACCCCTTCATCTTTATTCGGATGCGTCAGTCCCTATGTTACTACTTTGTCCGTAGTAAAGGGGCCAGTGGGAGGAACAATAGTGAGCGACAGGGGACCAGGAAATTAAAACTCCCAAGTGTCGGCTTTTGTAGGATCTTCAGACGGCTGTTCCTCTTCACTTCTGCAGACTGGCAATATGGATAGCAAAAGAGGCGAGAATTCCATGTCTTTTTTTGCAGGAAGAACTTTTTTTTTTTGAATATTTCTTTTAGTGAGTCACTTTAAATGGTATCTGACTATGCTTGGAGGGATCTCAGTTATAGCAAAATAGGTCCACTTTCTCTTACGTCCTCCGACAGTCGCCGCCTCTTCATATTCGTCACAATGGGGGTTATGACCTTTGCTCCGTAGGAGTAGCTAGGCAACAGAATATGTCAATATTAAGGCTTTTAACATATCCCACCCCCAGGGAGTGGTCCCCTCAGTCAATAACCTCCTACTTCCTGTATCCATACCTCAGTTTCAATGTCTAGCTTGTCAGGAGTAGCTGGATGTCTCTATGCTGGGGCATTTTGTCTCAGCCTTTTCTCTTTTTTTGATTTTATTTGAGTTTTTCTCTCTCGCTTTACTTAGCTGTTATTTTTGTCAGCATTAGTTAGTTCTTCTGATGAAGAGGATCATGCGGGCTGGGTCTCGGGCTGACCCCCCTGATCGCAGGTTGTGGGTCAGTGGCTTCCCACCCTGCCATCGAGCGTTCAGTCAGGTATTTTTCCTGGCGCAATGAACGACCCATCCCTGTTCGCTGCAGGGATGCTATGGTGAGGTGGCTACCTCACTGGACGCCTTGCGGTATCGCTCCGCAATTCTCCTGCGTCCTGGCTGCGACTCTCCCTGTCCCATGTGCAGTGGCTTGATCGCTTGTGCGGGTTCCCCACGCCATATTAGGAGGTAAGTGTATCTGTGTGGGGACCTGTCTGTTTGGGGGGTGTCAGTCTGGGACTGTGTAACCCTGCCCCTGTTCACACTGTTGGACTCCCTATCTGTTTTTGGCTGCACTCTGTGGAATGCAAGGAGGGGGGCTATATTGCACTGTCTCTCTACCAGGATGTGTGCTGTTATTTTACTGTGTGACAGGCTGTGTGCTGCGGGGCATGATGTGGATCATGTTTGTGCATACTTGAGGCGACCGCTGCGGCGGTCCGCCATTGTTTTTTTATTATACTGCATGTGTTTGGTGTTTCACTGTATAAAGGGGCGGGAGCTGCGTTTTCGGCGCCAAGCGCCGCCATTTTGGCGGCGATCGCTCCGGCCTCATGCTGACACTGCAGGCGGCCATTTTCTTGTAGCCTCCATAGGCTCTAATAGAGCGCCCTGTATTACATCACTTCCTCTTCTCCTGGGCGCACCGATCGAGGCAGCAGCAGCAGCGGTGGTCTCTGCAGGTTTTTTATCCTCTCTATCCTGAATCCTTGCCTGAGTTTTGTGCCTTTCCCTGTGGGGGTCGGTGTGTGAGTGCGGTGGGCTGCGCTGACCGCGCTTTTGGGGGATAGTTACTTTATTCTCCTGCAAATTTTTTTTTTTTGGGGGGCATGGATTCTCAGGAAAGCAAATTTCCTCTCACTTTGGTGGGAGGCCAAGGGGCTGCTGTTTCCCCCCCAGGGGGTGATTTGGCTACTGTAGTGGCTAACCTTGCTGCTCAGGTGCAAATGCTGGTGGCTGCTCAATCCACTAAACGGCCCAGACTCTCAATATCCTCTGATTCAGAGGGCGAAGGTGATGGGGCTGCTATGGCTGTGGTCCCCTTATCAGGGTCCCGTTCGTCCCTGGACTTTGCAGGGTCGGAGGGTGACGCAGAGGTTGAGGGGGTTGATGATTCTCCCCCTGGCTCGTCTGAAGAGCTTGCACTCATGGATGATTTGATTGCTTCTATCAAACAAACGCTGCATTTACAGGATGAACCATGTCCACCTGCCGTTCTGGCTTCCTATGGGACACAGCGGAGGCGCAAAACTTCGCAGGTTTTTCCTTGTACTGAGGACTTTCAGCGCGCTGTTGGTGAACAATGGCGCACTCTAAAGAAACCTTTTGCTGTGCCAAGTAGGTTCAAGCTGCGTTATCCTTTCACGCCCGCTACTGATGAACGTTGGTGTGTGCCACCTCCGGTGGATCACGCGGTGGCGGTTTTGAATAAGTCTACTGCGGTTCCTGCTGAGGATACGCCGGTGTTCCGGGATGCCACGGACAGGAGACTGGAGTCTCTTACCCGTCATACTTATTTGGTTACCGGTTCTATGCTCAAAGCTCTAAGCAGAAGTCCGGCCAGTCCGGATCCGCTGCCCACAACAGTGCGGCCTGAAGGGGCGCCCTCACCCGGTTCTGGGGTGGGGGGACGCTTGCTCGGTTTTCTTCAACCCTGGCTGGCCCGTGTTAGGGACAGGTGGGTTCAGGAAATCGTTCGATCCGGCTACAAGATCGAGTTTCTCTCTCGGCCGGAGAGCAGATTTTTTCCCTCAAATCTTCAACTGTCTCCGGAGCGTTTGCGGGCTCTGCACCTGGCGGTGCAGGACCTGCGGGCTCAGGGAGTGGTGGTTCCGGTGCCTCATCGGGACAGATTTCGGGGTTTCTACTCCAATCTGTTCACCGTGCCCAGCAAGGAGGGCAAGGTGCGTCCGATTCTGGACTTAAAGGCTCTGAACCGCTTTTGTGCGGGTTCGCAAGTTCCGCATGGAATCCCTGCGGTCGGTGGTGGCTGCCCTGGTTCCGGGGGAATTCATGTCCTCCATCAACTTGAAGGATGCGTATCTTCACATCCCTATTTTCGAGGGTCACCAGAGGTACCTTCGATTCGCCATTGCGGAGGACCATTACCAATTCGTGGCGCTGCCTTTTGGGCTCGCTTCGGCTCCACGGGTGTTCACCAAGGTGCTTGCACCGGTTCTGGCTTTGTTGAGAGCCCAGGGCTGGACGACATCCTGGTTCGGTCTGGTGTCGGACCTTTCAGTCACTGTGCAGACTCTGCAGGAGTTTGGGTGGACGATAAACTTTCCAAAATCGACGCTGTGTCCGTCGGTGCGTCTTCCCTATCTGGGGATGGTTCTGGACTCAGTCCAGGCAAAGGTCTTCCTGCCGGTAGAAAAACTCAGGACTCTTCAGGAAGAAGTCAGGTCCCTCAGGGACGTTCCGCGCTCGTCCCCCCAGACGTGCATGCGATGTCTGGGATTAATGGTCTCGGCCTTCGAGGCGATTCCCTTCGCCCAGTTCCACACGCGGGGTCTCCAAGCGGAGATCCTGTCCAGGTGGGACGGGCGACCGCATTCTCTGGATCTCCAGATCGCATTGAGCCATCGCACCAGAAGGGATCTTCTGTGGTGGCTCCGATCCCCGGCGGTGTCGGGGGGCAAATCTTTTCGTCCTCTTTCATGGACGGTGGTCACCACGGATGCCAGCCTGTCGGGCTGGGGTGGTGTTCTGGGCGTTCTGTCCGCCCAGGGGACTTGGTCGGAGGCGGAGTCCTCCCTTCCGATCAACATTCTGGAATTGCGAGCGATAAATCTCTGCCTTCGACGTTGGACGGACAGGCTGCAGGGCCGTCCGGTTCGGGTGCAGACGGACAATGCCACAGCGGTGGCCTACATCAACCACCAAGGGGGCACCAGGAGTGCCCGAGCGGCTCGGGAAGTGGCCGACATTCTGTCTTGGGCCGAGACGCACGTCCCGGCGATTTCGGCGGTTCACATTCCGGGGGTGGAGAACTGGCAGGCGGATTATCTGAGTCGCCAATCCCTGGACCAGGGGGAATGGTCCCTCCACCCGGATGTCTTCCAGATGTTGTGCGCGAAGTGGGGTCTTCCGGATTTGGACCTGTTCGCGTCTCGTCTGAACAACAAGGTGGAAAGGTTTGTGGCAAGGACGCGCGATCCTCGGGCAGATGCGTTGGTGGCTCCGTGGCATCAGTATCGTCTGATGTATGCGTTTCCACCGATTCAGCTGCTGTCCAGGTTCCTTCGCAGGTTGACCTCGGAACCGCACACGGTGATTCTTGTGGCACCGGACTGGCCTCGCCGGTCCTGGTACGCAGGCCTCGTGAACCTGGCGGTCGACGATCCATGGCGTTTGCCTCTTCGGGAAGATCTTCTGTCTCAAGGACCGATCTTCCATCCTACTTTACAGTCGCTGGCTTTGACGGCCTGGCTGTTGAGACCGAGGTCCTGAAGGATAGGGTTCTCTCTCCGGAGGTCATTCATACTTTGATCAATGCTAGAAAGGCCTCTTCGGGGAAGATATACTACCGCACTTGGAAGGCCTACTTTCCTGGTGTGAGTCCAGGGGGTATTCCCGTCGCTCATATTCGGTTTCGCGGGTGTTGGCCTTCCTTCAAACGGGCGTGGACCAGCGTTTAGCGTTGGCCACGATTAAGGGTCAGATTTCTGCTCTGGCCGCTCTTTTTCAACTCCCGGTGGCGTCTAATTCTCTGGTTAGCACCTTTGTTCAAGGGGTGCGACACCTGGTCCCTCCTCGGAGGGAGCCTTTGCTTCCATGGGACTTGAACCTTGTCCTGTCCGTGTTACAACATGCTCCCTTTGAAAAGATCAGGGAGATCTCGTTGCCTCTGTTGTCCAAAAAGGTCGCCTTTTTGGTGGCGATCACTTTGGCTCGCAGAGTTTCGGAGCTGGCAGCTTTGTCCTGCAGGTCTCCATATCTGGTTCTCCACTTGGATAAGGCGGTCTTGCGTCCTAATCCTTCCTTTCTTCCCAAAAGGGTTTCCGAATTTCACCTCAATGTGGACATTGTCTTGCCTTCGCTTTGCGCGAAGCCTAAGAATCCGAAGGAGGTGGCCTTGCATTCCTTGGATGTTGTCAGGGCAGTCAGGGTTTACCTGAATTCGACAAAATCCTTTCGCAAAACGGATTCTCTCTTTGTCCTTTCTGAGGGACCTCGGAAGGGCATGGCGGCGTCTGCTTCTACCATGGCCAAATGGATCAGACAGACCATTGAGCAGGCATATGCTTTGAGGGGAAAAGTTCCTCCTATGCCTGTGAAGGCGCACTCTACCAGATCTCTGAGTACGTCTTGGGCCTGTCGTCATGGGGCTTCTGTGGCCCAGGTGTGTAAGGCGGCGACTTGGTCGACCGTTCACACTTTCACAAAATTCTACAAGGTGGATGTTCAGGCATCGGCAGATG
Organism: Pelophylax lessonae; assembly: GCF_965119305.1. Taxonomy (NCBI): domain Eukaryota; kingdom Metazoa; phylum Chordata; class Amphibia; order Anura; family Ranidae; genus Pelophylax; species Pelophylax lessonae. Next base: position 82,153,655 of record NC_138775.1, on the reverse strand, counting down.
CTTCCTTTGGCCGCAAGGTTCTTAGTGCGGCGGTTCCTTAGGGCCCTTTGTTTTAGACCCTTGGCTGTTGGGATGTTTTTATCCCTAGGTTATTTGTTTTTTCCTGGGTTGTTGCTCCTGTTGAGCAAGTTTTTTTCATGCTTCCCAGCTGGTTTCCTTCCTTTGGTAAGGTTCCTTTTTCTGATGTGGAGACTGCGTTGCCTTAGGCGCGGCTGCGTTTCCCACCCCTCATGTTTGCACTGCTTTGGGACGTCCCCATTGTGACGAATATGAAGAGGCAGCGACTGTCGGAGGACGTAAGAGAAAACTGAATTTTTGTAAAATCTTACCTGTAAAATTCCTTTCTCTGAGTCCTCCTACAGTCGCCGCCCCCGCCCCTCTGTTGGGGTTTGGTTGTATACTCTACTGCTATTCCACTGAAACTGAGGTATGGATACAGGAAGTAGGAGGTTATTGACTGAGGGGACCACCCCCTGGGGGTGGGATATGTTAAAAGCCTTAATATTGACATATTCTGTTGCCTAGCTACTCCTACGGAGCAAAGGTCATAACCCCCATTGTGACGAATATGAAGAGGCGGCGACTGTCGGAGGACTCAGAGAAAGGAATTTTACAGGTAAGATTTTACAAAAATTCCGTTTTTTTTGGCCAGGGCCACCACACTGTGGCAGTACAAAAAGGGAAGTGTAAAGAACCCTTAGGTTTGATGTAATTCTGCACCGTTAAACATTACTGTTGTCACCAGTATTTTTTTTAACCTTCAAATCCCTTTTGGTTGGCTATAGGCACAATAAATGGTGCTTACTAATGCAGGGTGCATCTTGGTTAGTATGTGGTTTGAGGGGCATTGCTTTGTATTGGAGGTGGAGCTTACCATATCCTTTTAAAAATGCTTTAAAAATTATAAAGGATATCTTTTTCTCCAGTGCTAGTCACTCTTTAATATGGTAATGGCCTTTGTTGTTTCAGGTGTTCAGCTCTGAAGGGGCGTGGCAGTGTGTCAGCGAAGCCTTGCAGATTCTTGGAGGACTGGGTTATATGAAGGATTATCCGTACGAGCGTTATCTTCGAGACAGCCGTATTCTTCTCATCTTTGAGGTAAGGGAGCTCTGTTTTCCACAAACCCCAGCTGTTGAACATCTATATTTCTTAGGAACTGTAATTCTAGTCTTGTATATTAGGAAAAAATAAAATGGCTTTGTTTTAGGTTTACATTTGTAACCATAGCCTAACACCATGTTTAGAAATGTTGACCTTAAGCACAAGCTCAGGTGTAATAAATAATTATTTAAAAAAACCTACAAAAGCACCACTGGCTCTCTATCTCGAACTACCTAAACTAGATACCTCCCACCAGGTGCTTACATATTACATACCTGTTGTTAAAAAATGTACCTAAATTTGTCCTTTTTTTTCTTAAATTCTTTTTTATTTGAAGAAAGAAAGTTTAAGTACAAAAAACTGCCTATTGGGCATACCCAGGCTCTATAGATATACATCTAGAAAAAGCACATACAAACAACAACACTAATGCCAAACTGGCAATAAACGTTGGTGCACTCCAACAGCTACTTCCTACAAAAGGCTGTTATTCTCCTACCCAGGGACTAAAGTAAGAGCCAGATGGATGATGAAAATACAGTTAAAAATCAAATATGGTCCACAATATATGTTCTTACTTTGGCATGAGCCACAGGGGATTAGGCAAATTGACCTGACCGGTCTGGATCTGCATTGGTATAAGGGGCCTTAGTCCAAATATCCCACACATTATGGAATTTTTTGGGCATCCCCTTGACAGATAAGTGGCTTTGTACAAGAGTAGCTGGGAGTTACCTAATTGTTTCCACTGTGATAAAAAAGGAGCAAATATGGAGTTCCACTGGAACACAATCATTTTCCTTGCATAAAATAGAAGCAGTTCAGCTATGGCTCTTAGGGCTCTGCGGTGGGCTAGGGGGTCCACCAGACCCAGCAGACAAACCGTATAGTGGTTACTGAGCAGATAAGTGCTATTACACCTGTCCAAAAAGTTTGAATAAAAGGACAGTGCAATGTGCATGAAATCTGCTGTGTCAGCGGAACACCGCCAGCACACCGCGATGGAGGGATATATTCTGTGTAGTTGTTCAGGGGTGAGATAAATTCTATGTAGAATTTTAAATTATATAAGTCTATCTTTAGCTGAAACTAGTTGCAGAAAGGGACATTCCCAAAGCTCCTCCCAGTCCTCATTATCTAACACAGGAAAATCTAAGGTCCATCTAGATCTAAGATTTTAGATAAGTCCCAAGGGTACAAAATGGAGCATAGTCTTATAAATATTGGAGAGGGGCTTAACTGGAGACATATCTCGAAGTACAGTTTCAAGAGTAATAGTGTAAAAAGCTAACAATGACATTTCAAATTGTGTGAGCTGCAAATATTTAAAAAAAAAAAAACACTGTGCTTTTAGAGCATCTAAGGTCTTCAATTCCCCTCCCGAACAGATCTGATTCAGGTATTTATTGCCGTTTACTGCCCAGATCTGGGGGTTGGGTATAGAGGCAAATTCTGGTAGAGATGGGTTGAACCATATCTGGGTATTCGGTGAAAAGTGCCCGAGGGGGGGGGGGGGTCGTCAACCTTGCCCTCAGGGCGGCTTTCATTGCCACCGTTAGGGAAGTGATGTAGTGGAACCCCTATACACAAGGTTTTTGAGCGCCTCATAGTAGCCCATGTAGGATGCTTGCAAAACCACTGCAGCATTGGAGTCATCCGCTATCAGCCAGTTGTGGGCATGTATTAGCATAGCAACCAAAAAATATTTGTACAGGTCAGGACAGGCCTAACCACCCTGTAACCAGGGTCTTAGTAATGTTGTGAGTTTAAACCTCAGTTGTTGGGAACCACAAAAAAAGAACCTAAACAGGAATTGATCATCTTAAAATATTTCTTGGGAATCCACACAGGGGAACGTCATAAAATAGAAAGAAACCCAGGTAGCGGGTATATCTTAAAAGGAATAATACGCCCCATTAAAGAAAGTGGGACGTTGGCACCAAACCTTTAGTTTAGTCTTCATATTCCTCAGTAGAGGAAATAAATTTAGTTCACAGTAATCTGAGGCGTTCAGGGAGATTACAATGCCCAGATATCTAATGCTGTCTGCCCACATGAGGGTAAAGTTGGATCGGCTAAACGGGATGCCTCAGGGTCGATGGGAAGGAGTTGGGATTTCTCCCAATTAACCTTTACTCCAGAAAACTGAGAGAAGTCTGAGAGAATACAAAGGGCTTCCTTAAGGGAAGGCCCTGGGTTATTTAAAAACAATATAAGGTCATCCACATACATAGCTACCGTTTCTTCTTTAGTGCCTACCCAGACTAAATGTGTCCTTTAAATAGTCATTCAAGCTCCATGAGGAGCTGCATGACAAATTGAAGCAACACACCAGAGGGAAACTTGCTCTTAGCCAGCTGTTCTTTTATGAGCAAATCAAAAAAAGTGGCAGACTTCTCGCCAAAACATTGTCCCCAAAAAGGGGCGTGGCCTCGATTGAAAAAATTCAAGACTATGCTGGCAATTTGCATGTGGCCACAAAAGACATTGCTGGGCTAATTCAACAATATTATGAAATGCTCTATGCCCTACCTCATGGGTCTTCTCATGGCCTAGATGCGGAGCAGAGGCTGAACAAGATTAGGACTTTTCCTGGCAAGTATGCTCCATCATCAGTTTCGACTGACGAGGCTTGCTGATCTTTTGGAAGCCCCTCTGACCGAAGAGGAACTCCACATTGCGATCAGACAAACCAAACCTGGCAAGAGCTTTGGACCAGATGGTCTCACAATTCAATACTACAAGAGCTTTGAACAAATTTTGGTGCCTAGCTCTGTTAAGGCCTTCAATTTCCTGTAGAAGGACATCCTTTCCCCTTGTCTAGTGGAAGCTCACATTTCGGTTCCACTAAAGCTGGGGAAAGACCAGTGCCTAGTGTCTAACTATAGACTCCTTTCTCTTTTAAATGTTGACGTTAAATGGTACGCCAAGATATTGTGCAACAGATTGTGAATGCCTCCTGATTTGGTTAGACCCCTCTCAGGTGGGTTTTGTACCTGGGCGGGAGGTGCAGGACAATACTTTGAAGGCCATTAACATTCAGCTCTGGACAAAGCACTCCCATCACAAGGGCCTTCTCTTGCCTATGGACACTGAGAAAGGCCTTTGATCGAGTAATTTGGGACTACATGACAGAGGTCTTGATGGCCATAGGTTTATGCTCAGCAGTGCGCACCAGAATGCTTGCCTTATACTTGACTCCTTTGGCTAAAGTAAAGGTGAATGGTTATCTATCCAACACTTTTATCTATAATGGGACATGACAAGGCTGTCGATTTTCTCTCTTGATAAATATATTCATTCTGGAACAGTTCCTTAGGCGTTTACAGTCTAATACGAACGTCGTGGGATTTCAGGTGGCTGGTGAAAACAAGTTTGTTGCTTATGCAGGTGATTTATTACTCTTCCTTTTGCAAACCGTTTGCCTCCCATCCTAATGTGATTGGGGCCTATGAGGAATTTGCCTAAACTTTCTCAATTTAAAATCAACTACCTAAAATTCTATGCACTTAGAATTGGCCTTTTGGCTGCGGCGATTGCTTATAATCAGCATTTCCCATTCACCTGGAAACATGACTCAATTACTTGCCCAACTAACTTCTTAATGTGGAACTTTGCTCCCCTGGTAAAGAAAATTTCCAAAGATCTCCAGTGGTAGGATCTAAGGCCTCTGTCCTGGTTCGGCATAGCGGCGCTGTTCTTTTGGACATGGGGTCTTAAGTAGGAGGGATATCTGTAGAGTGGAGATTTCATCACAAAATTAATCAATCTTATTTTTGAAGTCATTGGATAAGAACGTGTTAATGAGAGTGGAAAAAATAGGTCTACTTAGCAGTGTGGAGGCCAGAATTGTATTTTTGGAGGGCAGATTTGCATAGGTTGAAGTCTTCATGAGACTTATGCCTAGTGCACATGAGCTGAATGTTGGGAGACATTGGCCGGTTCAATAAAAAATGTCCAACATTTGGCCTGTGTGAACGTCAGCTTGTTCAACAGAAGCCGGCTGAGCATGCAGGAAAACCAGCAGCCGACTGACTCCCGATCAGCGCTCTCAGCCAATTTCTGAGAGCGCTGATCGGAGTGTTCTGGCAGAACACAACAGCTCAGTGTGGGGGGGGGGGGGGTCGCTGTACTACCATCAGATCATTATTACAGTGGTTCCGACCGGATTTGTCAGTTTTTTTTCTTTCAACTCGAGGACATACAATGCGATTAGAGGAGAAGCATTTTGACCTCAGGCAATGCAGGGGGTTTTTTACTGTTGGGGCTGCAAGCTTGTGGAATTCTCTACCACAAGAGGTTGTTTCTGTGGGAAGTACGGCTACTTTCAAAAGACTCTTGGACGTACATCTCAAGGATCAGAACATTAAGGGGTATGAGAGATGATTACGACCACGCGCGCCTACACAGGTTGAACTGGATGGACTATTGTCTTTATTCAACCTCAACTACTATGTAACCTGCTCGGTTGAATGGGGAAAAAAAAAAACTGTTAGTGTGTACCAGGCTGTCTTACGCCACAGATGCTCAAGAGTGCCGCTATGTGTTTTGAGACTTCTGGTGTCATCTGATTACCGCAGTTGTAGGGGTTGGGACATGATTCTGTGTGTAGTGAGGGGGGTAAGCTCATCCAGGTCGAGGGTGTTGCCATCAGAGAGAGTAAAAGCATGTACCCATTGCTTCAGGCCAAATGAGGAGGTTAGAATAAGAAGTTTGCAAGTAGCAGGAGTGGTAGTATTAACATGGATGTTGAAGTCACCGAGAACGATTTCGGAAGAGAGAAAGTAGGGTAGCCAGTCAGAGAAGTCATCAAGGAAAATTGATACTTGTCCAGGGGGACGGGAGACAACAGCAGTTCTTAGGGAAATTGGAAAATAGACGTATACAGTGAGCTTCAAATGATGAGGGACAGAAAGGGAGGAGAGTGAAGAACCTGGAAGGTGCTGTGTGGGGATACAAGGATTCCCACTTCACCTCCCTTGCATCCATTAGGTCTAGGCGAGTGAGACCAGAGAAGGCCACCATGGGAGAGGGAAGCAAGAGAAGCAGTGTCGAATTAAGTCCTGTTGCGGTGACAGCAAGTAGATTAACCACTTCCGGACCACCCACCGTGTATTTATCTTGCTACTTTGACATTAAATACTGGGGTTATGGCAGCAGATAGCTGCCATATCCCCAGTACATTTTTACACAGCAGGCGGTCCGCTTTAACATAAAAATGGTCCGGAAGTGAGCGCAAGATGGCCCCCAGTCGACTCTATGCCTTTGGAGGACCGGAGCGATGTCAAACGTCAATTCCGCCTTCTGGCCTTACAGGGCCCATTTTTTTATTGCTTTTAAAGCGGAGTTCCACTCAAAAGTGGAAAGAACTCCACTGATCTGCTTCCTCCCCCCCTCCGGTGCCCCATTTGGCACCTTTCAGGGGGGAGGAAGGAACGGATACCTGTTTTTGACAGGTACCGTTCCCCACTTCCTGGGAGACAGCGCCGCGGCACTGTCCCTCTGAAGTTCGGCCCCCTCCTTTTTCCTCTGCCGCCGGGCCAATTACAAAGCGCAGCACGCTTTGCGCATGTGCAGTAGAGAACCAGCAATGAAGCCGGAAGGCTTCACTGCCGGGTTCCCTTACTCTGGATAGTGGTGGCACCCGAGAGCCAATACGTAAATCTGCTTCGGGGGCAGACATCGCAGGCTCCCTGGACAGGTAAGTTCTACTATTTAAAAGTCAGCAGCTACAGTATTTGTAGCTGCTGACTTTACATTTTTTTAAGGGTGCGGAACTCCGCTTTAAGTGTAAATGTGAGATCTGAGGTCTTTTTGACTTCAGATCTCACATTAAAGAGGCCCTGTCCTGCTTATTTCTGTTACAATGGATGTTTACATTCCTTATAATAGAAATAAAAGTGATCAAAAAATGTTTTTATATAAATATTTAAAGCTCCTCGTTCCTCCGAGCTTGCGTGCAGAAGTGAACACATACGCAAGTCACGCCCACACATGTAAACGGTGTTCAAAGCACACGTGTGGTATCGCTGCGATCGTTAGAGCGAGAGCAATAATTAAACCTCCTCTTTAACTCTAAACTGGTAACCTGTAGAAATTAAAGCGTCACCTTTGGAGAGTTTTAACCACTTCCGGTCCGCGCTATAGCTAAAGTACGGCTGCAGCGCGGACTCTAATTTTCGGGAGGCCGTCTTTATACGGCCTCCCAGAAACAGGCTCCCCGCGCGCTCCCGCGAGCGCGCATCGGGGAAAATCTGTGTTGGCCGTGTCCCTTGGACACAGCCAATCACAGATCGTGGTAAATGGCCAATCACAGCGGCCATTTACCACGTGATCGGGCCGTGCAATGAGAGATGATCTCATATGTAAACATATGAGATCATCTCTCATCGCCAGCGCTCCTTCCTCACACAGAGACTGCGTGTGAGGAAGGAGCAGAGCCCGATCACTGGTAAGAGAACACACAGCAATGTAATCAGGGCACTGATCACCAGTGCCCCGATTACTGAAGAGGGGAAATAATGCCACAACTGCCCACAGTGCCCGCCATCAGTGCCCCCTATCAGTGCTCATAGTGCTGCCAGTCAGTGCCCATCAGTGCCTGCTCATCTAGGCACTGATGGGCACTGACTAGCAGCACTATGGGCACTGAGTGTGGGCACTGATGGTGCTGCCCATCAGTGCTGATCAGTGCCACCCGTCAGTATCCATCAGTGCCACCCATCAGTGCCACCTCTCAGTGCCCATCAGTGCAGCCTCATCAGCGCACATCAGTGAAGGAGAAAAATGTATTTATTTTCAAAATTTACTCACAGAAAATAAGAGAAAACTTTTTTTTTTTTTTTCAAAATTTTCTGTCATTTTTCTTTTTTTTTTTGTAAGAAATAAAAAAGCCAGAGGTGATTAAATACCACCAAAAGAAAGCTCTATTTGTGTGAAAAAAATGATAAAAATTTCATATGGGTACAGTGTAGCATGACCGCGCAATTGTCATTCAAAGCGTGAGAGCACTGAAAGCTGAAAATTGGCCTGGATAGGAAGGGGGTATAAGTAGGCAAGTGGTTAAGTAGCAAAGTTTGTCGCCATTCCGTGAGCATGCGCAACTTTAATGCATGACATGTTAGGTATCCATTAACTCAGCGTAACATTATCTTTCACATTATAGAAAAAATTGGGCTAACTTTAGTGTTTTCTTATTTTTTTATAATTAAAAAAACTGTATTTTTTCCCCCAAACAAATTGTGTTTGTAAGACCACTGCGCAAATATGGTTACATAGTCAGGTAGAAAAAAGACACAAATCCATCTGGTTCAACCAATAAAAAACAAAAATCAGTAAAGAAAACCCAACCATACAATCCCATATACACAATCCTATACCCACAGTTGATTCAGAAGAAGGCGGAAAACCCCCTGCAAAGAAGGATTCAATTTGCTACAGCAGGGGAAAAATTTCCTTCCTGATCCCCTGAGAGGCAATCGGATATTCCTTGGATCAACTTTACCTATAAATATTAGTACCTAGTTATATTATTTACACCTAGGAAAGAATCCAGGCTTTTTTTTAAAGCAATCTAGTGTGCTGGCCAGAACCACCTCTGGAGGGAGTCTATTCCACATTTTCACAGCTCTTACTGTGCAGAAACCTTTCCGTTTTTGGAGACGAAATCTCTTTTCCTCTAGATGTAAAGAGTGCCCCCTTGTCCTCTGAGATGACCTTAAAGAGGTTGTACACCGAGAAAACATTTTTTTCTCTTCTTTACATCCTGAAAGAGAAACCCATAATGAGCTAGTATGCATCGCATAGTAGCTCATTATGAAATACTTACCTTAGAACGAGCCCCCGCCGTGCTGTCCGCTTACCTGTATGACGGGCGACATGTATAGTCGCCCGTCTTCCGGGATCGCGGCATCCGGCCATCTGATTGGCCGGAGCCGCGGTGACGTCACTCCCGCGCACGCGCGCGGGAGCCGACGGTCACGGCACGGGGCTCTGAAGGAACGGCACGATCTGCCGTTCCTTCAGAGCGCATGCGCCAGTGACGTCACTGGCTGCATTAAAGGTAAATATCTCCTAAACGGTGCATGTTTAGGAGATATTTACAGTACCTATAGGTAAGCCTTAATATAGGCTTACCTATAGGTACAACTTCCTGAGGAGGGCTTACTTCCTCTTTAAATTGAATAACTCAATACCAAGTTCACTATATAGACATATATATGTATTTATTTATACATTTTGATCGCATTCCCCCTTAATCTCCTCTTCTCAAGAGAGAATACGGTGTGACAAAGTATTGCAACGATCTCAGTTTTATTCTTTAGTAGGGTCACTGCTAAAAAAAAATAAAAATATTATGTTTGGTGAAAAAACAAGGAAAAGAAATTGGGACTTTGAATGAGGTCAACTGGACAAAAAAATGTATTAAAGTCACATATACAACCGATAAGGACACATACAGAGAAATGACATACAGTAGATTGTAAAATTCATATTAAATAAGAATAAATACAATTTTACAAGGATCAAACATAGATCTCTAGGGGGTATAACAAATTCAATATGACATCATGCTCTCTGTAGGCTCACAGTCTCTAATTGTATCAAATTTGGAAAGTTATTGTAGGCTCAATGCATTTCTTGGACCTCTGTCCATTCATCAGGAGCTTAAATATAGGTTGTATATCTGAAATTGATAATCTAAGTAATAACGAGGTATAATTTAGGAATAATTTAATTGTAGTATAATAAAAAAAAAAAAAAATAGGTAGAAAAGACACTACCTTGAGTAATATATGTTTAAAAAAAACACAATCCAATCCTGGAAAGGGAGGGCGGGGCCGATCCGGGGAACGCCTGGCCCGAGGCTGAGGCATGAACAACACCCAGCATAAGGGTGGGGAGGGGAGGCAGCAGGAAGAAAGAAACCATATGTGAAGTGAAAAACAGAGTTCAAAGGCAGCACTCCGAGGAATGGCAATGGAGGCACTCTGGGACCAAAAAGATCTAAAAGTATATATATGTATGTATTAGGCCATTATAAAGGGGAAAATCAATCTCAAAATTCATATAGGTAGACAAGTAAGATAACAGACAAGTTAGCCCAGGAAAGGTGGCGGGAATACAGCCAGCGAAATACCATCCTAGTAAAAAGTGCCAAGAAATAGTACGTAGAGCTAGTGCATCCATATGAAACACAATGTCCGCCAGGCAACTGCGATCACTCCCCATGGAGATGTAAACGCGGCAGACCGCTGTTCTGTCAGTGATGAACACAGGGATCCTGTGTTCCTCCTAGTTAGGAACACGGATCTCTGTGTTCATCCAGTGATTACAACCCCAACACAGTTAAATGAAGTCGCAAGCCGCAATGAAATCAGAGGTCCAAATCGCACTGATCTGCAGCTTTGAAATCACGCTGAAATAGCGCAATTTCAAAGCCACAGAGGAACTGTTCATAATTATAAACGGTAATCATTTTTCATTAGTCTACAAAAAAAACTGTCACGACATTAAAAATAGGTATCGATAATTGATATCGGGGAGTGCTTGAAGAAAAGTATCAGTACTCGTGCATCCTCTTCTGGGGTGCCCTGTCGGCGCTTCTTGCTCCTCTTGTCTTAACCACATACTACTCGCCCACTGTCAAATGACGGCGAAGCGGTGCAGCTATTGTTCTGGGGTGCTTTTATATGACGGCGTACCAGAACAGCCTCTCTCGTGCGCCCGCGGGGGCGCGCAGTGCGACGATCGTGGCCGCGCCGTGTCCTAGCAACATGGCGTGGCCACGATCTTGGTGAAAAGCCAATGACATGGCTCTTTACCCATGTGATCGGCTGTGTCCAATCTGTTAGAGTGTGTGGTGAGGAGAGCCAATCAGCAGCGGCTCCTCACAGGGGAGACTAGGACAGGTAATCAGGGCACTGATCATCAGTGCCCTGATTACAGAAACGTGATAAACAGTGCCAATCAGTGTCAACCATCCGTGCCCATAGTGCTGCCAGTCAGTGTCCATCAGTGCCTGCTCATCTGTGCTGCCCATCAGTGCCGCCTATCAGTGCCCATCAGTGCGGCATATTGGTACCTCCTCATCAGTGCCGCCTCATCAGCCCACATCAGTGAAGGAGAAAAATTATTTATTTTCAAAATTTACTCTCAGAAAATAATAAAAACGTTTTTTTTTTTAAATTTTCTGTCTTTTTTTTTGTAAGAAATAAAAAACCCAGCGGCGATTAAACACCACCTAAAGAAAGCTCTATTTGTGTGAAAAAAATAACATTTTTTTATATGGGTACAGTGTAGCATGATCACGCAATTGTCATTCAAAGTAGTATAATATAGAGTTCCCCCAAGGTAAAAAACCTGCCTTTAGAATCACTTCACTTGTGTATATCGACATGTATGGAGGGTGTGCTGCACTGTGTATACCGACATGTATGGAGGGTGTACTGAGCTGTAGGTGCGCTGTACCACGTATACTGACATGTATGGATGGTGTACTGAGCTGTATGTGTGTAGAACTGTGTATACTGACAACATGTATGGATGGTGTACTGAGCTGTATGTGTGTAGAACTGTGTATACTGACATGTATGGATGGTGTACTGAGCTGTAGGTGTGCTGCACGGTATATACTGACATGTATGGAGGGTGACTTGAGCTGTAGGTGCGCTGCAATGTGTATACTGACATGTAGGGATGGTGTACTGAGCTATATGTGTGCTGCACTGTGTATACTGACATGTAGGGATGGTGTACTGAGCTATATGTGTGCTGCACTGTGTATACGGATGTGTATGGAGGGTGTACTGAGCTGTACGTGTGCTGCACTGTGTATGACATGCATGAATGATTTATTGAGCTGTACGTGCGCTGCACTGTGTATACGGACGTTTATGGAGGGTGTACTGTATGTGTGAGCTGTATGTGTGCTGCACTGTGTATACGGACGTGTATGGAGGGTTTACCGAGCTGTAGGTGTGCTGCACTGTGTATACTGACATGTGGGGATGGTGTACTGAGCTGTATGTGGGCTGCGCTGTGTATACTGACAGGTAGGGAGGGTGTACTGAGCTGTATGTATGTAGCACTGTGTATACCGACATGTATGAATGGTGTACTGAGCTGTAGGTGTGCTGCACGGTATATACTGACATGTATGGAGGGTGTACTGAGCTTTAAGTGCACTGCACTGTGTATACTGACATGTAGGAACGATGTACTGAGCTATGTGTGCTGCACTGTGTATACTGACATGTATGAATGGTGTACTGAGCTGTATGTGTGCTGCACTGTGTATACTGACATGTATGAACGGTGTACTGAGCTGTACGTGTGCTGCGCTGTGTATACTGACATGTATGAACGGTGTACTGAGCTGTACGTGTGCTGCACTGTGTATACTGACATGTATGAACGGTGTACTGAGCTGTACGTGTGCTGCACTGTATTTTCTGGTATGTAAACAAGTAATGGTTTCTGTATGCAGGCCAACTAGTCGACTGACCAACTAATTGATTTTGAAAATAGTTGACAACAATTTTCTTAATCGATTAGTTGTTGATTAATCGATTAGTTGTCGATTAATCGATTAGTTGTCGATTAATCGATTAGTTGTCGATTAATCGATTAGTTGTTTCAGCCCTAATGCCCAGAGTGCCTTACAACCACTTTAATCATATTGTAAAAGTTGATTATAAATTATGTTTAGCCTAATTTAATGTCTGATAAGTCAAGCACTATACTGGTAATAACAGCTGGGTAATGAAATCCTATGTTCTACCTATAGGTTCACAAATCATGTAGAAGTTACTTTATAGCTCATTGCATGGCCATAGACCCTCCTGTGCAAGATTTTATCCCATTCCACAGATAATACAAGCGTCCTACTAGATTGTCATGCAATACGATAATTTTCAAATATATACATACTACCGAACAGGTCACTTCAAAGTTTTGTGACTAGTACAGCTCTTGCAGATAGAGTGACATTATTCATTAGGAACACACAGGACTCATGAGATGGTTACAAAGCTGTGGAAACTGCCTCATTAAATCTGCTAATACAGCCTAAAATGTAATGGCTTTATTAACCACGGAAGTGTCATTTAAATAGAAATATTTTAAAGTATGATTGATAGATAAATTGCTACTGCCAGTCTCCCCTTATTTGGCATGATGTGCCTATTCACACTCGGTATTCAAGGTTGTGCTGCTTAGTCAGTTTTGCAGTACTTCTCTGATCTGTAAGTCGTTTGAAGCCGAGAATGTGGCAATTTCCATATTTCCGTTCAGCTGTCCTGAACTTGGATCATTTTCCTGCTAGATCTGCTAAAACAACCCATCCCATTAGTGTTCAGGCTATTCAAGTTTAAATGTGTTTAATGCATTCACTTAACTGTTGTCAGATTACTTTTAACTCTTCACTGACTATCTCTACCATATAGCTTACTAATTATGTTTGGAACCTTTGTAAAATACAGGAAGTATATATATATATATATATATATATATATATATATTTTTTTTTTTTTTTTAATGATGGGTACATCTTTTGGACATTTAATTTTGATATTTTAAAAATGTATTGTTTTTTCTTTTTTTTTTTCTGTAGGGGACAAATGAAATTCTGCGGATGTACATTGCTCTTACAGGGATGCAACATGCAGGAAAAATATTGACCAGTAAAATAAAGTAAGTTCTTAATTAACCATTTATTACTGTTATACACGATGCATTTGCAGAAAGGATTTAAAAACCCTGTGCTGGCAGCACGAGCAGAGTCAGACTACAGTTTTGCCAGTAAGAACAGCAGGGAGAACAGCTGCAGAAGAGGAGTTGAATGTAGGAGATACAGTACCTTGAAAAAGTATTCATGTCCATTGACATTTTCCACATTTTGTCATGTTACAACCAAAAACGTAAATGTATTTTATTGGGATTTTACAGTGGGTACGGAAAGTATTCAGACCCCCTTAAATTTTTCACTCTTTGTTATATTGCAGCCATTTGCTAAAATCATTTAGGTTCATTCTTCTTCCTCATGAATGTACACATAGCACCCCATACTGACAGAAAAACACAGAATTGTTGACATTGTTGCAGATTTATTAAAAAAGAAAAACTGAAATATCACATGGTCCTAAGTATTCAGACCCTTTGCTCAGTATTTAGTAGAAGCCCCCTTTTGATCTAATACAGCCAGGAGTCTTTTTGGGAAAGATGCAACAAGTCTTTCACACCTGAATTTGGGGATCCTCTGCCATTCCTCCTTGCAGATCCTCTCCAGTTCTGTCAGGTTGGATGGTAAACGTTGGTGGACAGCCCTTTTTAGGTCTCTCCAGAGATGCTCAATTGGGTTTAAGTCAGGGCTCTGGCTGGGCCATTCAAGAACAGTCACGGAGTTGTTGTGAAGCCACTCCTTCGTTATTTTAGCTGTGTGCTTAGGGTCATTGTCTTGTTGGAAGGTAAACCTTCGGCCCAGTCTGAGGTCCAGAATACTCTGGAGAAGGTTTTTGTCCAGGATATCCCTGTACTTGGCCGCATTCATCTCTCCCTCGATTGCAACCAGTCGTCCTGTCCCTGCAGCTGAAAAACACCCCCACAGCATGATGCTGCCACCACCATGCTTCACTGTTGGGACTGTATTGGACAGGTGATGAGCAGTGCCTGGTTTTCTCCACACATACCGCTTAGAATTAAGGCCAAAAAGTTCTATTTTGGTCTCATCAGACCAGAGAATCTTATTTCTCACCATCTTGGAGTCCTTCAGGTGTTTTTTTTAGCAAACTCCATGCGGGCTTTCATGTGTCTTACACTGAGGAGAGGCTTCCGTCGGGCCACTCTGCCATAAAGCCCCGACTGGTGGAGGGCTGCAGTGATGGTTGACTTTCTACAACTTTCTCCCATCTCCTGACTGCATCTCTGGTGCTCAGCCACAGTGATCTTTGGGTTCTTCTTTACCTCTCTCACCAAGGCTCTTCTCCCCCGATAGCTCAGTTTGGCCGGACGCCCAGCTCTAGGAAGGGTTCTGGTCGTCCCAAACGTCTTCCATTTGAGGATTATGGAGGCCACTGTGCTCTTAGGAACCTTAAGTGCAGCAGAAATCTTTTTGTAACCTTGGCCAGATCTGTGCCTTGCCACAATTCTGTCTCTGAGCTCTTCAGGCAGTTCCTTTGACCTCATGATTCTCATTTGCTCTGACATGCATTGTGATCTGGAAGGTCTTGTATAGACAGGTGTGTGGCTTTCCTAATCAAGTCCAATCAGTATAATCAAACACAGCTGGACTCAAATGAAGGTGTAGAACCATCTCAAGGATGATCAGAAGAAATGGAAAGCACCTGAGTTAAATATATGAGTGTCACAGCAAAGGGTCTGAATACTTAGGACCATGTGATATTTCAGTTTTTCTTTTTTAATAAATCTGCAACAATGTCAACAATTCTGTGTTTTTCTGTCAGTATGGGGTGCTATGTGTACATTCATGAGGAAGAAGAATGAACTTAAATGATTTTAGCAAATGGCTGCAATATAACAAAGAGTGAAAAATTTAAGGGGGTCTGAATACTTTCCGTACCCACTGTATCTGATAGACCAACACAAAGTGGCACATAATTGTAAAGTGGAAGAAAAATGATAAATGGTTTTCACATTTTTTTTTACAAATATCTGAAAAGCGTGTCGTGCATTTATATTCAGCCTCCTTTACTCTGATACCCTTAACTAAAATCTAGGGGAAGCAATTGCCTTCAGAAGTCACCTAATTAGCTGTTCTGTGAAGCCCTCAGAGGTTTGTTGGAGAACCTTAGTGAGCAAACAGCTTTATGAAGGCCAAGGAACACACCAGACAGGTCAGGTAAAAAGTTGTGAAATTTAAGGCAGGGTTCAGGTTATAAAAAAAATATCCCAAGCTTTGAACATCTCACGGAGCACTGTTCAATCCATCATCAGTATGATCTGCTGATTATTGGTGCAATGCCTTAAAGGCTCACAAGAAAAAAAATAATAAATGCATCTTTTTTACCTGCAAAAAAGTGTATCTATTATTATTTAAAGGTGAACGTATCCTTTAAATGTTTACTTGCATTGTTTTACCTTTTCATAAATTATAATATGCCTTTGAATGTGCTAGACAATTTGACTGGTCAGTTACCTAGCACAACCACCCCACTTCTTGCATGCCATAGCCCTCTCCTCATCTGTCCAAATACTCTCTGTGCTGGTACAGGATCTCCACTCCTCCCTGTAACCTTTTACAGTGCCTTGCGAAAGTATTCGGCCCCCTTGAACTTTGCGACCTTTTGCCACATTTCAGGCTTCAAACATAAAGATCTAAAACTGTAATTTTTTGTGAAGAGTCAACAACAAGTGGGACACAATCATGAAGTGGAACGAAATTTATTGGATATTTCAAACTTTTTTAACAAATTGAAAAATTGAGCGTGCAAAATTATTCAGCCCCCTTAAGTTAATACTTTTGTAGCGCCACCTTTTGCTGTGATTACAGCTTTAAGTCGCTTGGGGTATGTCTCTATCAGTTTTGCACATCAAGAGACTGACATTTTTGCCCATTCCTCCTTGCAAAACAGCTCAAGCTCAGTGAGGTTGGATGGAGAGCGTTTGTGAACAGCAGTTTTCAGTTCTTTCCACAGATTCTCGATTGGATTCAGGTCTGGACATTGACTTGGCCATTCTAACACCTGGATATGTTTATTTGTGAACCATTCCATTGTAGATTTTGCTTTATGGTTTGGATCGTCCCAGTCTCGGGTCTTTTGCAGACTCCCATCAGGTTTTCTTCCAGAATGGTCCTGTATTTGGCTCCATCCATCTTCCCATCAATTTTAACCATCTTCCCTGTCCCTGCTGAAGAAAAGCAGGCCCAAACCATGATGCTGCCACCACCATGTTTAACAGTGGAGATGGTGTTTTTAGGATGATGAGCTGTGTTACTTTTACGCCAAACATAACGTTTTGCATTGTTGCCAAAAAGTTTGATTTTGGTTTCATCTGACCAGAGCACCTTCTTCCTCATGTTTGGTGTGTCTCCCAGGTGGCTTGTGGCACACTTTAAACAACACTTTTTATGGATATCTTTAAGAAATGGCTTTCTTCTTGCCACTCTTCCATTAAGGCCAGATTTGTGCAGTATACGACTGATTGTTGTCCTATGGACAGAGTCTCCCACCTCAGCTGTAGATCTCTGCAGTTCATCCAGAGTGATCATGGGCCTCTTGGCTGCATCTCTGATCAGTCTTCTCCTTGTATGAGCTGAAAGTTTAGAGGGACGGCCAGGTCTTCATAGATTTGCAGTGGTCTGATACTCCTTCCATTTCAATATTATCGCGTGCGCAGTGCTCCTTGGGATGTTTAAAGCTTGGGAAATCTTTTTGTATCCAAATCCGGCTTTAAACTTCTCCACAACAGTATCTCGGACCTGCCTGGTGTGTTCCTTGTTCTTCATGATGCTCTCTGCACTTTAAACGGACCTCTGGGACTATCACAGTGCAGGTGCATTTATACGGAGACTTGATTACACACAGGTGGATTCTATTTATCATCATTAGTCATTTAGGTCAACATTGGATCATTCAGAGATCCTCGCTGAACTTCTGTAGAGAGTTTGCTGCACTGAAAGTAAAGGGGCTGAATAATTTTGCACGCCCAATTTTTCAGTTTTTTATTTGTTAACAATGTTTGAAATATCCAACAAATTTCGTTCCACTTCATGATTGTGTCCCACTTGTTGATTCTTCAGAAAAAATTACAGTTTTATATCTTTTAAGCCTGAAATGTGGCAAAAGTTCGCAAAGTTCAAGGGAGCCGAATATTTTCGCAAGGCACTGTTGGAAAAGAAACAAAGAGGAACAATATAGAAAATCTGAATCTGCTGGAGTTACTGATATCACATCCAAGACAGCGGGGCCCAGCAGCAGTCTCTGGTCATTTGGCAGTTTACACAAGGTAGGCTTTTACAAGGAAAATAACATGTATATAAATACAGTATGTTAAATGTACATATAATCCTATAGGGAAATGTATTTGAAATATAGGGTCCCTTTAACCACTTCAAGTCTGGATTGTTTCCCCTATTCTAGTCCAGGCCATTTTTCAGATTTCAGCGCTGTCACGCTTTGAATAACCATGCAACACTGTAGCTAAATTAATTTTATGTAATTTGTGTAAGACCTATGGAGCTTTCTTTTGGTGGTTTTTAACCACTTATGCCCCAGAGGATTTGGCTGGTAAAAGACCAGGGGGTATTTTGCGATTCGGCACTGCGTGACTTTAACGGACAATTGTGCAGTCGTGCGATGCTGTACTTAAACGAATTTCACATCCTTTTTTCCCCACAAACAGAGCTTTCTTTGGTGGTATTTGATCACCTGTGCGATTTTTTGATCACGCGCTATAAACAAAAAAAGAGCGTCAATTTTGCAAAAATAACAATATTTTTCACATTTTTTTATATGAAATTCCCCCCAAAAAAAAGTAAAAATCAAAATTTTTTAACATTTTCGGCCAATTTGTTTTATGCTACCTATGTTTGGTAAAAAAAATCGCAAAAATCGTATTTTGATTGGTTTGCGCAAAAGTTATCGCGTTTACTAACAAAGGGAAAGATTTTTGTCATTTTTGTTGTTTTTTTTTTAACGCGTAATGGCGGCGATCTGCGATTTTTTTTTTTTTTTTGCGGTACTGCGACATTGGGGCGGACAGATCGGACCCTTGACTGACATTTTTGACGCTTTTGGGGTTACCAGTGACATTTCTACAGTAATCAGTGCTATATATATGCACTGTTACTGTAAAATTACACTGGCAGTGAAGGGGTTAACTTTATTTGAGAGGGAGGGGCTGTGTGTGTCCCTGTTGCTAAATGTTGTACGTTAAATGTAACCATATTGCTACACTTAGAGGCGCCTCGCTTCTCTTTTTTTACTCTAATGTGATGTGACACTACTTGTATAACAAGACATCACTTGTTTATCAAGTCAAAATTAATAAAAAAAATGTTGCTGGTCTTGCAAAACATTCTCAGACCAAGTTACTCTCAATCCAAGGTTTTACTGTAAAATGGGTTGCACAAAAGTTATAGTGTCTACAAACTATGGGATATTTTGATTTATTTTTGCTAGTAATGGCTGTGATCAGCGGCTTATAGCAGGATTGCTATATTGTGACAGACATTCGGACACTAGCTGACACTTTTTTGGGACCATTGACACTTATACACTGATTAGTGCTAAAATAATTTGCACTGTCACTGTACTAATGACACAGTGGCTGGGAAGGGGTTTTCATCAGGGGCGATCAAAGGGTTAACTGTGTGCCTAGCTAGTGTGTTTGTGTACTGTGGGGGGTGCTTTTACTAGGGGAAGACATGGATCCATGTCCCTGCTTTGCAGGAACACAGGATCCATGCCTTCCCTACTGACAGAATGGCAATCTTCCTGCTTTACATAGGCAGACCGCTGTTCTGCCAGTCTGCTGGAGGATTGATGGGTGCCGGCGGACTTTGAGTCCACGGTACCAGCCGCTGGGCTCCTGTGTGTGATCACAGTGGGAGCAAGCCGTCAGCGGTGCACATGTGCGTCTCCTACTCAGAAAATCTGGGTCACGTACAGTATCTTAAAAAAGTGAGTACACCCCTCACATTTTTGTAAATATTTTATTGTATCTTTTCATGTGACCATGCTGAATAAATTACACTTTGCTACAATGTAAAGTAGTGAGTGTACAGTGTAAATTTGCTGTCCCCTCAAAATACCTGAACACACAGCCATTAATGTCTAAACCACTAGCAACAAAAGTGAGTACACCCTTAAGTGCAAATATCCAGATCGGGCTCAAAGTGTCAATATTTTGTGTGCCCACCATTATTTTCCAGCACTGCCTTAATCCTCTTGGGCATGGAGTTCACCAAGGCTTCACAGGTTGCCACTGGAGTCCTCTTCCACTCCTCCATGATGACATCACAGAGCTGGTGGATGTTAGAAACCTTGCGCTCCTTCACCTTCTGTTTGAGGATGCCCCACACATGCTCAATAGCGTTTAGGACTGGAGACATTGGAGGATTGGCCAGTCCATCACCTTTACCCTCAGCTTCTTTAGAAAGGCAGTGGTCGTCTTGGAGGTGTGTTTGGGGGTCGTTCTCATGTTAGAATACTGCCCTGCGGCCCAGTTTGCGAAGGGGGGGATGGGGAACATGCTCTGCTTCAGTAAGTTGCAGTACATGTTGGCCTTCAAGACACACTTGTCTTTGTACTCCTCACCTGGTTGCCACCACACGCGCTTGACACCATCTGAACCCAATAAGTTTAACTTAGTCTTATCAGACCACAGAACATGGTTCCAGTCATCCATGTCCTTAGTTTGCTTGTCTTCAGCAAAATGTTTCCAGGCTTTCTTGTTCATCATCTTTAGAAGAGGCTTCCTTCTGGGACTACAGCCATGCAGACCAATTTGATACAGTGTGCGGCGTATGTTCTGAGCACTAGCAGGCTGACCCCCCACCCCTTCAACCTCTGCAGCAATGCTGGCAGAACTCATACTTCTATTTCCTAAACACAACCTCTGGATATGACGCTGCACACGTACACTCAACTTCTTTGGTCGACCATGGAGAGGCCTGTTCTGAGTGGAACCTGTCCTGTTAAACTGCTGTATGGTCTTGACCACCGTGATGCAGCTCAGTTTCAGGGTCTTGGCAATCTTCTTATAGCCTAGGCCATCTTAATGTTGAGCAACAATTCTTTTTTTCAGATTATCAGAGCGTTCTTTGCCATGAGGTGCCGTGTTGAACTTCCAGTGACCAGTATTGGAGAGTGAGAGGGATAACACCAAATGCAACATTACTGCTCTCTATTCACACCTGAGACCTTGTAACACCAAGGAGTCACATGACACTGGGGAGGGAAAATGGCTAATAGGGCCCAATTTGGGCATTTTTACTTAGGGGTGTACTCACTTTTGTTGCTAGTGGTTTAGACATTAATGGCTGGGTGTTGAGTTATTTTGAGGGGACAGCAGATTTACACTGTTATACAAGCTGTACACATACTACTTTATATTGTAGCAAAGTGTAATTTCTTCAGTGTTGTCATATGAAAAGATATAATAAAATATTTACTAAAATGTGAGGGGTGTACTCACTTTTGTGAGATACTGTATATATATATATAATAGGTGATCCCGCACAGAGGTGCCACCCTGTAGCAGTGAAACTGCTACAGGATGGCCCTTAAGTGGTTAATGAAAAGAAAACACAGCCACAGAGAGGGGCCCAACATGCAAGGAATACCTTAAGGCTTCTTTCACACTGCCGCTCCGGATTTATTCTCCGCTGCGGGACTTTTTTTTTTTTTTTTTACGGAGCGGATGACACTTGTGTCATCCGCTCCGTATGTCCGCATATCATCCCATCCGTTTGCGGATGATATGCGGACATAATGTAAGTCTATGGCATTGCAGATGACACCGCTGACATCCGATTTTCCTTCCTTTCCGTTTTTTGAATGGATGAAAAAATAGGGTTCTGTTCCGTTCCAAAAAACGGAACAGAACTGAAAGGAAGAAAATGGTATTCCGCTGACATTCGCAATGCCATAGACTTACATTATGTCCGTAAATCATCCGCAAAAAAATAGGATGATTTGCGGACATACGGAGCGCCCGTGTGAAAGGGCCCTAAGGCTTACAAGGAGTATACATACACATCTAATTTCCTCACTACACCAGGATAGTGGAAACACCCACAAAGTGACCAAATTTTTAAGAGAAAACACACCAAAGTACTGTGGTTTCTAATAGTCATAGTGAGTTATTTTTTTTGCCACGTTTGTAAAAATGTTAACCGAAAATTAAATTTTATTTTATTTTTTTACACAAAACTTTTAATTAATAAGATATTTTTAACAAAGGTTAAGAATACTTAGAATGACGCCCCAAAACACATTTTGCTTCTCCTCTAGAGTTTGGGGTATCCATATGTGTGAGACCTTCACAGCTTTTCCACACAGAGAGCCCCAAATCCAAGGATGTTCTGTAAGCCTACTAGAGGCATAAAATACAGATTTAACCACTTAAGAACCGGAAGGTTTTACCCCCTTAACCTTCCTGGCGGTCTGATTTTGTCAGAATTTTTGTGCTAAAAGCGGTACATTGTTTTGCATGGAAATATGTTGGTTTATATTTTAGTCCTGTAATTCTTAGGAATAACCCACTGAAATCAGTCCTAACAAGAGTCTAGACATCCCAGGTATGATAAAGTTTGAAACACAAATTCATAAATTATAATAACCTCTCTAGCAGTATTCCCGAGTGTGGCTCAGGGTTAATATAGAGTACCAAAAGCTGTAACCCCAAGCCACACTCAGGATTACCCCACAATAAAGCTCACCTTCCCCTGCGATCCCCCGCCGTCCTCCAGCCATCCTCCCGCTGTCCTCAGGGTGGTGCAAGATTTACTCTTACAAGGGGTCATTGTACCGGTTCCGGAATCGTTAAGATTTTAGGGGTTTTATTCAAACCAATTTACTGTTCCCAGAAAGGAAGGCAAAGTTCTTCCAATCCTGGACCTCAAGGGCTTGAACTGCTTTGTGCGGGTACAAAAATTCAGGATGGAGTCCATTCGCACGGAAGTGGCATTCCTTCATCAAGGGGATCTTCTGTCCTCTATCGGTATCAAGGACGCTTACCTTAATTTTCCAATAAATGTCATGCATCAGCGTCTTCTTCGCTTTGCCGTAGGCAAGGAGCATTATCAATTTGTGGTGTTACCCTTTGGATAGCCTCCGCTCCTCGGGTGTTCACAAAAGTTTTGGCCTCGGTGAAAGCGTTGCTGCGGCAGCAGGGGATTGAGGTACTGGGGTACCTGGACGATCTCCTTCTGCGAGCATTGACACCGACTGCCTTGACAGACAACCTGGACATTACTGTGCGAGCCTTGCAAGAGTTCGGATAGAAACTGAATTTCCAAAAATCTGCTCTGGTTCCGTCCACCAAGCTGGACTACCTGGGCCTGACCCTGGACTCGGCCTTAGCCCAGGTGTTTCTTCCGGGGGGAAAAACTCTGAAAGTTGCAGGATGCAATTCGGCTCCTGTTCAACAGGCGATCATCTCTCAGGACTCGTATGCAAGTGCTGGGTCTAATGGTCTCCACCTATGAGACGGTTCTGTTTGCACAGTTCCACATGAGACCTCTGCAAAGGGAGATTCTTGCAAAATGGAACAAGAATCGAAAATCTCTAGATAATGTGATCCTGTTGAGCCAGTGTACGAGAGGGTCCCTGATCTGGTGGCTTCGTTCTCCGGCTCCTCGACAGGGAAAATCCTTTCTTCACATGGACTGGACGGTGGTTACCACGGACACCAGCCTGTCCGGGTGGGGAGGTGTCTTGGGCACAGATTGTGCTCAGGGGGTTTGGACTTTGGTGGAGTCCAGGCTGCCGATCAATATCCTGGAAATTCGGGCGATCAGGCTTTGCCTGGCCCATTGGATGGATCGTCTGTAGGGGCGCCTGGTAAGGATTCAATCGGACAATGCCATGGCTGTGGCATATGTCAATCACCAAGGGGGCAAAAAAAAATGTCCTAGCGGCTCGGGAAGTAACCGGCATTCGAAGGTGGGTGGAACGTTTCATTCCAGCCCTCTCTGCTGTGTATATTCCAGAGGTGGAAAATTGACAGGCGGACTACCTGAAGGATAGAGGGGTGTCGGAATTGGTGATTCCCACGCTTTTAAAAGCTAGAAAATCGACTTCGAGGAAGATTTATCATAGAGTCTAGATTGGCGGAGTCTGGGGAGGTTCCCCCTGTTCTGTTTCGGTGACTCGAATCTTGGAGTTTTCTCCAAAAAGGTGTAGATCAGCGTTTGGCCTTGGGAGCCATCAAGGGCCAGGTTTCGGCCTTAGCAATTTTCTTTCAACGCCCGTTGGCTACACATTCCTTGGTTCACACCTTTGTTCAGAGGATCCGCCACTTGGTTGCCCCGGTGAGGTCTCTGTTGCCTCCGTGGGACCTCAATGTGGTGCTGTCGGTTCTTCAGAAATCGCCTTTTGAAGATATTCGTGAGTTTCCTCTGCTTACCTTGACACAGAAGGTAGCCACCTTGGTGGCTATTACTTCTGCATGCAGGGTGTCGGGAGTCGGCTGTGTTATCTTGCCGTTCACCTAATTTGGTGGTTCACAGAAACAAAGTGGTACTTTGTCCCTGCCACTCATTTCTGGTTTCCATTTAAATGAAGACATTGTGTGTCCTAAGCCTAAACACCCAAAAGAGATTGCCTTGCACTCTTTGGATGTGGTTCAGATGTGTACCTGGCGGCGGCTGAGTCATTTCGGAAATCGGACTCGCTATTTGTCCTCATGGATGGACCTCGTAATGGGCTGGCCACGTCTGCTGCATCCATTTCCAGATGGATGGCATTCAGGCAGTTGGTGGTGCAGGCCTATTTCATTAAGGGTCAAGGTTCTCCTTTTCCTGTTAAGGTGCATTCTACGAGGGGGCCTAATGCCTCTTGGGCCTTCCATCTGCAGGTGTCAGTGGTGCAGGTTTGGCATCAAGGCGGCTACTTGGTCATCTATGCACACTTTCACAAACTTTTACAAAGTGGATGTGTTGGCATCTGCAGATGCTGCCTTCAGCCGCAAGGTGTTGCAGGCTGCTGTTGAGAGGACTAGTCTTCTTTGAGGGTGAATTTTTCAGATGAGCTCCAATTGTTCCTGGTTGAGCTCTTTGTTACCTGGTTGGCTAGGTTTAGCCTTTTGGGAATTTTTCTGCTGTGTTTTCCCACCCCTCATGTTTGACACTGCTTTGTGACATCCCAGTGGTCAAGAAGAGTCTGGAGCTGTGTCCGTCAATGAATGAAAGAGAAAATAGTTTTTTTGTCTTACTGTAAAATCCTTTTCTCTGATGTTCATTGACGAACACAGCACCCACCCCTCTATTGAGTTGGGTTATATTTCTTCTGACACTGCTTGCAACAAAACTGAGTGCCTATAGCAGGGAGAGGGAATATATCCCTTGGGACTGCCCCATAGGCGTGGTAAAGTTTTTTTCCTTGCTAGTGTCCTACTCCTGTAGGTGGCAGCATAACCCAATGGTCAAGAAGATTCTGGAGCTGTGTCCGTCAATGAACATTAGAGAAAAGGATTTTGCGGTAAGACAAAAATCCCATTTTTTAATTGCTGACTTGGAACAAACATGCAGCCATTGAAGACAGAAAATCAACATGACACGGGCAACTAGAAGGTTCGGAAGGAGGACCGGAATGGCAGCCTATGTATTTTGTTTGATGTGTTTCCTAAAGACAGCTGTTAATAAACTCCTTGTCATATTTCCTATAGTGTTTTTTTAGCTCTTCGAAATGGTGGCCAATATCTCCTTGGTATTTTAGTGTTTATTTTCCATTTGATGTCTTGAACCTTTCTAACATGTAATTAATTTCACCTTACATTTATGTAGGGAACTGAAGAAAGGCGGTGTTGGCATTGCCATAGGGATGGTGACCAAGAAGTTACGGGATAGCTTCCAAAGAAATGTAGATTTAGGATTAACGGGAAAAGATGGAGTTGTGCATCCAAGTCTTGAGGTAAGTGTTTACTTTGCCTATCACTAAATTATTTCCAATCCGTTCTTACTGACCAGGCAGGGTTTTTCAAACGACTATTGGCTGTCTTCTAATTCAATAATAGATGCAGTACATCCTCTGTAAAACCTTGGGAACCATACCCAGACTCCACACTGTAGGGTCTGCCTGTAATGTTGCATTGCGTCACTTGCCACCGCCGCCTGCCTCCAGATGCGGCACGTCACTTGCCACCGCTGCCTGCCACAAAACATGGTATGTCCCTTGCCACCGCCGCCTGCCACCAGATGCGGCGTGCCACTTGCTACCGCCAAGACAAAAAGAGAGAGAAGACCAAGCGCCAATCTAAGTGTAGCAATGCAGTTGATTTATTAGCAATTAAAAGAGTATTACTCACAAACGTGCGTTAAAAACAGGCATCTCAAATAGTACAGGGCATCTGGGCGCTATTCATCCAGGGTGTCATTCCGGATCCCTTGTGGAGCTGGCGCTGTGGGGGATGAGCGGCGATCTCCTGTTGTGAGGCAGGGGACGTGCAGATCCTTCAGCGGTGGTGTAGCAGCGTGGGTCCTTGGGTCGGAGGGCTATGACATCACTTCCTGGGGATGCTGGTGCACCAGCATCCCCAGGAAGTGATGTCATAGCCCTCCGACCCAAGGACCCACGCTGCTACACCACCGCTGAAGGATCTGCACGTCCCCTGCCTCACAACAGGAGATCGCCGCTCATCCCCCACAGCGCCAGCTCCACAAGGGATCCGGAATGACACCCTGGATGAATAGCGCCCAGATGCCCTGTACTATTTGAGATGCCTGTTTTTAACGCACGTTTGTGAGTAATACTCTTTTAATTGTTAATAAATCAACTGCATTGCTACACTTAGATTGGCGCTTGGTCTTCTCTCTCTTTTTGTCTTGGATCCATACAGGGTTGCTTCACCCTACAAAGCCTGCAGCCATCAAAGTGTTTAGCAATTCCACTGGACTCAATCATCTGCATTTTTGCCCATATCTAGATTATCGCAGCAGCTCGTGTAATCCGATTGCGCCAATCTCCCCCCCTTTTTTCCCACTTGCTACCGCCGCCTGCCCCCAGATATGGCGTGTCCCCTGCCACCAGATGCGGCATCACTTGCCACTGTCCCCTGCCACCAGATGCGGCATCACTTGCCACTGTCCCCTGCCACCAGAAGCGGCGTGTCAATTGCGACCGTTGCCTGCCATCAGATGCAGCGTGTCACTTGCCACCAGATACAGCGTGTCACTTGCTACTGTCGCTGGCCACCAGATGCAGTGTGACACTTGCCACGGTTGCCTGCCACCAGATGCAGTGTGTCACTTGCCACTGTCGCCTGTTACCAGATGCAGTGTGTCAGTGTGTCACTTGCCACTGTCGCCTGTTATCAGATGCAGTGTGTTACTTGCCACTGCCGCCTGTCCCCAGATGTAGCATGCCACCGTCGCCTGCCACTAGATGCGGCATGTCACTTGCCACTGTCGCTGATCACCAGATGCGGCATGTCACTTGCCACTGTCAGCAGGTACAAGATGCTGCGTGTCACTCGTCACCCATCACCAGCCACCAGATACACGGTCACCTGCCACCATATGAAACTTGCCACCATTGCCTGCTTCCAGTCACCAATGGATGCAACTTGCCACTTTTTAAGAAGTTAAGGCCAATATCAGCAGTGAAAGAACTTCTCAGCGCCCCTCGCCTCTTCTCAGCGCTACGGACTTTGACATTCAGGAGCGGGAGGAAACCGGCACATGCGCAGTTAACTGCAGGGTTCGGCCTAGATGTAAATAGATGGACCTAACCGCAGTGATGCTGGCAGGCGGTGAGAGATGATGACATTGTCTCTCTGTTCGGCCGCTGTAGCTCCTTCAGCGCAGCCTATGCTGCTCGGCTGCAAACAGGTTGGGAAACACAAGGCCTAACCCTCCAGGCCATTTCATGTTTCTCACACACCTCTCTTGCAGCTGCGGCACCCCCCTTGTCTTTCCCCCCACCTTGTCTCAGCAGTTGGCAACATAGAGGTGGGCAGAACTTCTCTGCCAGATACTTTGCCTCTGTGCAGCTGCAGTACCCCCTCGTCTCCACCTCCCCTGGCCTCAGTATTCAGCAGAATCTGGCAGCTGCCTCTAGCTCTCCTCTGGTCCTCCTCCAGAACCTGCACGTAATGCTTCACAGCTCTGCCCCCAGCATTTTCCCTGGCATCAGCACAAGGGAGGTGCACTGTTATGTAAGAGAGAGTAGAGGACTCGAGTTCTGATGGTGGGTGGCTCTTGACATCTACTGTAAGGGGGGTGCTCTGGACATCTGTTTTTAACCAGTTGCCGACCACTCTATAGCACTTGTACTGCTACAGGGTAGCGGCGCTGTACAGGAACACACACACACACAACCCTGCACTTCTGGTTAACCGACACAAGTGGTTCTACACGATGTCCACCGGCATCCGTTATGAATTCTGTGCACAGGCAAAACTCTAGCTAGGCACACCGTTAACCCTTTGATTGCCCCTGATGTTAACCCCTTCCTAGCCAGTATCATTAGTACATTGACTGTGTATATTTTTAGCACTGAACACTGTAATAATGTCACTGGTCCCCAAAAAAGTGTCAGTTAGTGTCCATGTCCACTTCAATATCCCAGTCCCGTTACAAGGCCCTTATCACTGCCATTACTAGTAGAAAAAAAAATCTATAAATATATCCCATAGTTTGTAAACGCTATAACTTTTTGTGCAAATCAATCAATATACACTTTTTGGGATTTATCTCTTTACCAAAAATATGTAGCACAATATATATTGGTGCAATTTCATGAAGTAATTTGATTTTCTTACATTTTTTTTAATTGGATTTGTTTTATAGCAGGAAGTAAAAAATATAATTTTTTTTTTTTTTTCAAAATTATTTGTTTCTAGCGAAAGAAATAAAAACTGCAGAAGTGATTAAATACACAGCTCTGGTATCATTAACAAGAAACTTTATTGGAGACTGCTCAGACAGAATACCATGGCAAAACCATGTTCTGTCTGGGCAGTCTCCAATACATCTACTTGTGGGTGATGCCAGCGATAGCATTAACTGCTAAAGGAGTGTGAGCGGGCTCCATTCCAGTCTGCACCTGCTTTTCACAGCTGAAGTCTTAAGTTATTTCTAAAGTGCCGGTGCAGATGCCAGCATTGTAAACAAGGAAAACCAGCAGTGAGACTGACCAATGCCGGCGTCTGCACCCCAAGTTGATGTGATTAAGCAGGGCTGCCCCTTTTGGGTGGAGCTCTGCTCTAATGCCTCTCTGAGCCAAGTGAAATTCTGGGCATCCTTAAACATCCAAGATACTGATCTGCATATTCCCATTTATCTTCCCCCATCAGCACTTTCTGTACTTTGTAGTAGAAAACAATCACTTTGAGTTTGTCACACTGCCACTGGGCCTGTACTCTGCTCCTAGAATATTCACAAGGGCCTTTACATGTCTTCTTTTTTTTTTTTTGCAAATTACATTTTTATTGAAATTTGACAATACGAAAATTGTACACAACAGTGTACAGGGAAAAGAAAAAAAACCCTGCAAACCCTAGCGGAATATAAAACCATTACAAAATTGTTGCTTCAGTTCTGTGTAAATGTGCATACACCCCAGTCATTGTAGTAGTATGTACCTATACACATCTAGAGCCTCAGAGATCTTACTCAAAAGAGGTAATTCCATCCGCAATACACATTTATTGAAAGGGTTACATAATATAATAATATATATACAAATTACACATTAAACAGTATTTACAACACATTAACAGTATAAGTCCCCTGGCAAGCATGGAGGTAGTTTACCTTTCCACTTAAGGTCAGGGCATGGTGCATGCTGTGTGTCCCCACACAAAAGAGGAACATAGCTTGGTGACAGAGCATTCTATCCACTCCTTTCTGTGCTGTGGCTAATATAATTCTCCCTAATTGGTCGCTGCACCTAGAAAATGTATATTGGGCACATGCTTATTGGATGAGTCAAAGAAGACTGCTGTTTACTACCCATGTAGTGATCACGGTAAACAAAAGGCCAACCTTTAAAGTGAAACTAATTACAGTAACACCAACACAACACTCAATACTTTTAATATATTTCCTTGTAACTGAAATATATTTCTAATTACACTATTATATATAGCTGTTAGTGGAGGTTTCACATAAACCTATTGTGTAACAAAATTGCATACAAAACAAACTAGACATTTGACCCACAGAACACGCACTGATGAAACCTCCAACCGGAGGAGGATGATTGTCAAGCCAGTGAGACGTCACTCTATCACATCATTAATAGGACAAGTGTAGGCATTCCCATCCTCTGTTCCCCACCAGGAGAGCACCATCCCACACAAACTGTTCTTCAGGCAATGGTAATATAAGGTAATTGTAAACAGCATTCCATTCTCCCTAAAAGTTACTAAAAGAATACCAAGAGGAAATAGGCATTAAGAGACAGAGGAATAATACCCCATTTCATTCCGAGACTATATCTGAAGATGAGATCCAGCCCCCCAAAACCTATTCAAACTTGGTAAGGGCCCTCCTACTCAAATACCTGGCTTTGCAAAAGTAGAATTAAAAAGGTCAGTTACTGTCCATGATGGAACCTCCATCCCTAATATGCATATACAAAGTAGAAGAAAAATTGCCCTGGGACTTTTAATTGAGGTGAACACGCGTGGCCCCTGAGTGTAAACTGGAAATGGTTGGTTTATTGAAAAAAATTCCACATACATGAAATCATAAAGTTTTAACAGGTCAATCATAAAATACATGATAATATACATGCTTGTAGATACAGTTGTAAAGTAGAAAAAAAAGCATTTTGAAACTGACGCGCTTCGTGATAACGCTGCTCACTTCTTCAAAAGTGGATACTCATAGGCATATCTGGAAAGTACAAAGAGTATCATTGTCATATTTAAAGGTATACATCATAATGCCTAATAGAGTATAAGAACTCATGAAAGACCCTATGATAGGAATCTGTGCTTACAAGTAGATTGAACCAAGGTGAACAAATTTGCACTATAGTCCTGAGGCGGTGGTAAAAGGTGTGGTCTGGGAGCTGGAGGTGTGGGATCAAGAACACCCCCCTGGGGAACAGGTGAGGGACAGGTGAGTGTTAGGAAATATTCCTTTGTATCCATGTATGCTGCTGAAACAAAGGTGTATGAGTATAGTAGATGTAGGAGTATAGGTAAAAAAAACTGCAACACATATAGATGATAGCAGAAAAAAAGAGAGTATCAATGAAATACCAGAGTAGTGCAGCAGAGACATGGATAGAGACAAGGAAGAAAAAGTGGAGTGAACAAAAATTGGAACACAGTACCGAAAAAGTGAAAAAGAAGGGATGAAAAGTGCATGGAAATAAAAACACATAGATAGAAACAGTATAGTGAAAGTAGTGTAAAAAGGTTTGAAAGTGAAAAGTGAGTACTAACCACCTTGATGATGTAGAGATACAAATACATGTATATTGTCCTCCGTGTGAAACAAGTAATCAGTGGGATGTAAAAACCCTGACCACCGTCCTCCCATATGTAGCCCAGGAAGGGCGTAATGACTGCCCACCTCACGCCATATCAGTTGGCTAAAGGGAGCGTGCAGACGCCACAACGACATCTGTCACCACGTGGTGGTAAACGGCGCGAGCGCCGGAACCACCAGTCACTATAGATGACGTACTGCGGAAGAGACACAGGAGACGTCCCAGACTGTGGGCGTCAGGTGTCATGCGCAGAAGACATGGCGCCAATATGTAGGTGGCCCCTCCCTTCGGGCAAAGGAGGGGACAGCAAGGGAGGAAGAACCTCCCTCAATAACATATCACAGCTCCCGGAGCAGACCAAGAAACCACCACCAGAGGGAATGCTGATCACAAAATAGGCTCTAGGCCAGAACTAAGGGACAGGTCATGGCCAGAGCGTGTTGCAATGTAATAAAGTATATTTTCAAATACCAACAATGGTGATAATTACAAATAAGGCTGGGGCAGTGTCAGACCATAGTGGGCGAGTAGGTGTCTTCCACCTGAATTTGATACAAAATAGAATTAAAAAGGTCCGGTACTGTCCGTTATGCACCTCCATCCCTAATATGCAAATTTGTTCACCTTGGTTCAATCTACTTGTAAGTACGGATCCCTCTCATAGGGTCTTTCATGAGTTCTCATACTCTATTAGGCATTATGATGTATACCTTTTAAATATGACAATGATACTCTATGTACTTTCCAGATATGCCTATGAGCATTCACTTTTGAAGAAGTGAGCAGCGTTCTCACGAAACGCGTCAGTTGCAAGATGCTTTTATTTCTACTTTACAATTCCAGCTGTACCTACAAGCATGTGCAGTATCATGTATTTTATGATTGACCTGTTGATACCTTATGATTTCATGTATGTGGAATTTTTTCCGATAAACCAACCATTTCCAGTTTACACTCAGTGGCCACTCGTGTTCATCTCAAATCAAAGTCCCAGGGCAATTTTTCTTCTTCTTTGTATATGGCTTTATAAAAGGGGACAGTTTTTTTCCCCTAAGGATTTCCAGGTTGCCAATGTTGGCATAGAAGACCTTTTCCAGGATAAGAGGATCAGTTTTCTAGCATAGAATATTAAAATGGTAAGAAGGGTATGTATAGCCTTAGTAGTCGCCAGGGGTTCAACCAGACTCAATAGGCATACTTCCACCGAGAGGGGGATGGAGATGGAAATGATTAATGCAATACATTGTGCAACCCCCAGCCTGAAGGGTTTAATGGCAGGGCAGTCCCAGAAGATATGCAAAAAGCTTGCACCTGACATTAAACATCAACAACTATATGATTGGTCCCTATATATTCTAGCTAGCCTAGCTGGAGTGAAATATACCCTTTGCAGGAATTTAAAATGTATCAACCGGTCTCTAGTGGAGACTAAACACACAAATGGGGCTACCCACACATCCTTCCAATCATCTTGATCTAATGCAGGGATGTCAGCTTCCCAAACTAGTTTGCAGGGCCACAATAGCTGAGCTGTTTTGGGAAACAAGTCATATATATATATACATATATATATATATATATATATATATATATATATATTAGTCAACAGCGGTTTGGTTAGTTCGTCATTGCGGGTTAACAGCTCCAGGTAGCTGGGTTCAATGTTTAGGGGACCTACACCAAATTGGGACATAAAGGCATGCCTCCGCTGTATAAACCTGAAAAAGTGCTTGTTGGGTAAGTTAAAGAGAACTTTAAGTTCCTCTAAAGTCATTAGGGGGCCTTGGGATACAACATGTTTTAGCGTTTTAATGCCAGATTTAGCCCAGATTACCTGATCAGACAAATCCAAGAAGTGAGGGAAATTTGGGTTTCTCCATAACGGGGCATGGGGAGAGACCTAATCAGGGCTAGCCAGTGAAGACCTATGCACCAGACTTTAATAACTGAGAGCATAAAGGAGATGAGACAGTAAGGGGCTTTTAAGCCTTTATACACTAAAATGAGCAAGGACTCCGTATGAGCTCACACGGGCCGCCTCCAAGGATACAGAGGCATCATAATAAGGGGTGGGCAAAAGTCAATTGACCAGCTAGAAAATACTTTTAGAAGTTAGGGACCGCCATTCCCCCCTCCTCCACAGCTGCTGTAATAAGGTCAATGTGAGCCGGGGGGGGGGGGGGGGTATAGATATAAGATCATGGTATGAGGATATATCTCCCATTCTATTATGTATAGATATTTTTACATTTTGGCATTATCAATTCCCACCAGGGACTTCCGATCCCTATATAGGGATAGCCCGTTTTGTTTTTTACTTTTGCCTTTTTTTCTGATCAGCTCTTCCATGTTTATACAAACTAGTTTTTCTAGCAGGACAGCGGAGCGAAGTGTCCACTCGCTCCACTGGTCAGCCGGCATCTCACACTACTGTCCCCTTTTCCAGCACATTCTTCTCTGATTTTACAGTCAATCTCCCCTTTCTGGTTCCATTTCCTTCTCCCCCCCTCCCCACCCCTCTCCTCCCGATCATAGCCATGGGATTCACCACAAATTTTTTCAAAAAACTTTTTAAATATCTTTTTTTTTTTTTTTGCTTCTTATTGTATTCCTCTTTCTCCATGCATTTGTCTGATTTTTTTTATGAAATTGCCAGATTTTTATAGACTTTTTATCAATATTTTAATATATGCATATCCTGTTGTATATACAAGTTACTATATATTTTTTTGTATTTGTGTTAATTTTGTTTCCAATAGCCCTGAAGAAGGGGGGAAGAAGGGGGAGTCTCTGTTCCATGTTCTGCTACCAATAAAACAACAATCTTTTGATCTAAGTGGGATTCTTATTCCTGGTTTTGGGCGCTCCTTTAACCGACTACCACTAGAAACTTTGGAAACGACCACTAGGCCGTATCTTAAGGTAGCAGCCCAGACCCCTTAACAAGGGTCCACTGCCTTTTTTCATCGTCAGGCCAGATATTGATTGGGAGTAAATTTCCCCAAGTGGCCCTCTCTCACCTTCCACCCACCCACAGACCCTCTATCAAGCAGGTCAGTCCAGCACAGCCATCAACTTTTCAAAGGATTGTAGAACAGTATTGCCACAACCCCTCCAGTAACCAGGCAATGGAATCCAGCCAATCCGCCGTGTCAATTGGAGATTTTAAAATCTTTGCAGAGCCATTATGGATGACTTTAAGGCAACTAGGATAGAGCATACTGTAAACCAGACCTTTCTCTCGTAGTCATCTGCGAACATCTGTGAAGAAGCGGCTTTTCTTTTGTAGATCAAGAGAGAAATCAGGGTAAAAGTGGACCACTGCATTCTCATACTGCAAGTTCTGGTGTTTCCGAGCCTCTGCCAGAATCATATCCCAATCCCTGTAGTTTTTTCATATCATCTTGCCATTCTAAGAACTCAGAACAGTGGCAGTTGTGGCTGCAATCTTTCTTGGTCTGCCTGTTCTAATAAGTGATTGAACAGTACTGACTGGCATTTTCAAGGCTTTGGATATCTTTGTATATCCTTTTCCATCTTACCTTGTTACGCAGGTCTTTTTGACAGTTTTTTTTCTGCTCCCTGTGGCTCAGTATCTAGCCTGTTCAGTGCATCCACGTGAGAGCTAAGAAACTCATTGACTATACACAGACACTGATTGCAATTTAAAAAGCAACAGATGTGAGAAGTTAACCTTTAATTTCCTTTTTAACCTGTGTGTGTCACCTTATGTGTCTGTATCAAGTACAAACATTCCAGGATATGTAAACTTTTGATCAGGGCCATTTGGGTGATTTCTGCTATCATTATGATTTAAAAAAGAGACAAATAACTATGTGATAATGAATGGCTTCATATGATCACTATCCTTAAATAAAAGACATTTTTTTTTGGCATGAACAGACATATTTTCAATAACAATGCCAAAGTTTAAAGAATTCTACCAGAGTATTCAAACTTTTGAGTAAAACTGTATAGATTGCATTGTACTTTTGCAAGAAAACCTGGACAAAAGAAATCCTTCTTTATCTCAAAAGCAATTTTGGTATCATGTTAACCACTTGCCGACCGCCGCACGACTATTTACTGCGGCGGTCAGCCCCGTACAGGCAAAGTGACGTTTGGCTACGTCGCTCGCCTACAAGCCTCTAGGGGGCGATCGCGCGCCGCCGGAGGCGCACTCCCGCCCCTGCTCATTCCCTGACATGTCCGCACGAGTGACCGGCCGTTCCGATGTCCGCCGGTCACCCGCGATCTCCCGGTGCAGAGGGAGAAAGGCAGGCGGCTGATGTAAACAAAGCCGCCTGTCATTCTCCCTGGTGTAACTGCAGAGATCATACGAACCTGCTATGTAGGATCGTATGTCTCTGTGGTTACATCACTAGCCACGCCCCTTTACAGTTAGAAGCACACCCCTAGGGACACACTTAACCCCTTGATCACTAATAAAGTTAACCCCTTCCCTGCCAGTGTCATTTTTACAGTAACAGTGCATATATATAGCACTGATAACTGTAATAATGTCACTGGTACCCCCAAAAGTGTCAAAAATGTTAGTCAAGGGTCCGATCTGTCTGCCGCAATGTCGCAGTCCTGCAAAAAAATCACAGATCGCCGCCATTACTCGTTAAAAAAAAAACAATAAAAATGACAAAAATCTTTCCCTTAGTAAACGCAATAACTTTTGCGCAAATTAATCAAAATACGCTTATTGCGATTTTTTTTTACAAAACATATGTAGCAGAAAACAAGTTGGCCTAAAATGTTAAAAAATTTTGATTTTTACATTTTTTTGGGGAATTTCATATAAAAAAAATTGAAAAATATTGTTATTTTTTCAAAATTGTCGCTCTTTTTTTGTTTATAGCGCAAAAAGTAAAAATCGCACAGGTGATCAAATACCACCAAAAGAAAGCTCTGTGGGGGAAAAAAAACGTCAATTTAATTTGGATACAGCGTCGCACGACCGCGCAATTGTCCATTAAAGTCATGCATTGCCGAATCGCAAAATAGGGCCTGGTCTTTGAGCAGCCAAATCCTCCAGGGCTTAAGTGGTTAAGCAATGACATTTTCTGCGAATCAGTAGGCCCATACCAGAAATGTGAAAATTGCTGTGGTCCACAAGGTGTATATAGGTTCTGGAGCTAAAGTGGGTAAACAAGCTTGCAGATACAATTTTATCATAGCTCAGTTATTCTCCAAGATATACTTTTTACAGCCTACTTGTCAGACATTTCTGATTAAAACACCATAGAGATAATAAAGACTCTTGAGTATTGGCACTTGAAATTGAATCTGTTTCTTCCCACAGGACAGTGCAAAGAAGCTGGAGGAGAATGTATACTACTTTGGCAATACTGTGGAGAGTTTGTTGTACAGGTTTGGCAAGGCAAGTTCCCATCTGAAATCAGTGACCATTTTTTTTTTGCTAAAAATGTTTTAGTGCTCTTGCCCTTACACAATTAATGAAGAGGTACCTACATCATGAATAAATATATTCTAAACCAAAAGGCAAATGCGGGGGAAAGAGGCAGGAGGATTTTTCCTAGTACCGTCAAAAGCATTCCAGCCAAGTAAAAATCAAAAAATATTTATTACCTATATATAAAGAATATACAAAAGAGACGTATAACCAAAGATTTAAAAATAGCCAATTTCAATGGCATAACTGTGACTTTGATGTTGTACCCATAATCGTGAATATAACACACATGTACAAATGGGCTGTACTGTTAGCCAGCACTCTACATGGTTCACGGTTGATCCACTTCTTTAGGAGTTCAAATGGGGGAAACCAAATCAATCCTATAACAGAGAAGAGTAATTCAGATAATAAGATTGATTTAACCAGTTCTAGACCGCCCACTGCATATATACTGCGGCAGGCCAGCCCAGCTGCGCAAAATCACGTACATGTACGTGATTTCGTGCAGGTGATGTAGGGGGCACGCGCGCACACAACAAGAGCCAATCAGTGGGTCCGGCAGCCACGATGGCCGTCGGGACCCACCGATCGTTCGGCGTAATGACAGAACGGCGGTGTGCCTATGTACACAAGGCAGACCACTGTTCTATCAGGGAGTAAAAGCGAGATCTTGTGTTTTAACTAAGCTGGGGACACCGATCTCTTTTCCTCCAGTGCATCCACTCCCCCCACAGTTAGAAAGCACTCCCTAGGAGCACACGTAACCCCTTGATCTCCCCTGGTGTTAACCCCTTCCCTGCCAGTGTCATTTATACAGTAACTGCATTTTTTTTAGCACTGATCACTGTATTGGTGTCAATGGTCCCTAAAAAGTGTCATTTAGTGTCAGATTAGTCCACCACAATATCGCAGTCCCGCTAAAAATCGCTGATCGCCGCCATTACTATTAAAATGAATTTAAAAAATAGTAAAAAGTCCAGAAATGTATCTCATAGTTTGTAGACGCTGTAACTTTTGCCTAAACCAATCAATATACACTTAATAGGATTTTTTTTTTTACTTTACCAAAAATATGTAGCCAAATACATATTGGCCTAAATTGATGAAACATGTAGATTTTTAAATGTTTTTATTGGGTAAGTTTTATAGCGGAAAGTAAAAAAATATATATATATATATATTTTTTTTTTTTTTTCAAAATTGTGGTTCTTTTTTTATTTATAACGCAAATAATTAAAAAATGCACAGGTGATCAAATACCACCAAAAGAAAGCTCTATTTGTCGGGGAAAAAAAAGACATCAATTTAATTTGGGTACAACGGCGCACGACCGCGCAATTGTCAGTTAAATCAACGCAGTGCCGTATTGCAAAAAAATGGCCTGGTCAGGAAGGGGTTAATACCTTCCGGTGCCGAAGTGGTTAAACAAATGGTAAATAGTCCTAAATACATTCTAAACGTCTGTGATGATCGCAAAGGCACTCATCCCGAATGTCAGATACACCTATGATGGCAGCAGACTATGAAAAGGCGCCAGGTTATTTCCCCTGGGGCCAGTGTGGGAGCAGGCAAAGGGGGCCACTAGAAGCTATGTGGATGAAATGGATTGATATTAAAAAGTATGTCACTATAAATAAACCATGATGGACGCATTTCTAGCATGACCTTAAGGTATGAAGAGGACAGTTAGTCCTTAATTACCAACTTAAAACGGTTATAGGCATACACAAAGAAATATGTTGATTGGAGTAACCATTCCTATAGGATCCACTTATTGGGACCCAAAATGAGTGGTTACATCAATCAACAGATTTTCTTGTGTTTGCCTATAACCATTATAAGTTGGTATGTATGGACTAACTGTCCTCTTTATACCTTAAGGTCATGCTAGAAATGCTTCTATTACTAGTTTAGGCCCCTGGAAGAAGTCCTCTGACGAAACATGTAGGGCTGTGCTGCCTGGTGATTTCATCGTGTTTACACTGATACCGGAAGTGCGGGTGTATTGTTTTGCTGGCAAGAAAGACTACAGTTGGTTTATATACAACTTTTAATAGTTTTAATAAATTAGTAAATTATTTTACATTATTACAGCATCTCTTTCCCTTTATACATTCGTCCATGTGAATTTATGTGGCTGGTCTGGAGTTGAGGAGTGACAGTCCAAGGTTCATAGAGGGCCATAACAACATCTCACCGATTGTTGTGATTATTGCTCGCTTGACCGTTCTAGAGATGGAAGGTCAATAAGATCTGGTAAGCGCCCTTTTTATCAGAGGTGGTGGTATTCACACAAGGAGTCTTTTTTACTTGCTGGAACTGGTGCTGGAACCCTGAATGAACTTTTAAAGAAGATTGTTTTAATATTTTGTCACAATTTCATGAGGACTATATTATATCACATTTTTTAAATAAGTTATATGTAGCGCAACGTTTTGCCTTTTCATGGTCTGCTTCCATCATAGGTGTATCTGACATTTGGGGTGAGTGCCTTGGTGATCATTACAGCCGTTTAGAATGTATTTAGGACTATATACTATTTGTTTAAATCGATCTTATTATCTGAATACTCTGTCATAGGATTGATCTGAATACTCTGTCATAGGATTGATCTTTTTCCCATTTGAACTCCTGAAGAAGGGGGTCAACCGCGAAACATGTCGAGTACTAGCTAACTTCACACCCCATGTGTACATATGTGTTATATTCAGGATTATGGCTACAATATCAAAGTTAGTTAAGCCATTGAAATTGGCTATTTTTAAATCTTTAGTTTTATGTCTCTTTTGTATACTCTTTTATATATTTTTATATAAACCTTTTGGTTTAGAATACATTTTTTGTTGCTGTTACGATCCACAATGCTCTGCAGTAAAATAGCTCTCCTCCTGTTATAATTGAAGCAGAGCTAGTAAATAATTTTTATGGTCATGGAGTGACATTAGGAAAACATCTGAGAGGAAAGTCCTGAGTGTTTTTCAGTTTTACCGTGCAGTACTTTGGTGTCCCACTGATTACATTTTTTTTTCTTCTGCAGACAATTGTAGATGAGCAGCTTGCTCTGAAGAGAGTGGCAGATATTCTTATTAATTTATACGCAATGACAGCTGTAATATCTAGAGCAAGTCGCTCCATCAGCATTGGCCTGCGAAATCACGACCATGACGTAAGTACAAAGATTTGACTGGTTCAGATCCTCAAGTACAAAGGAT
This sequence comes from Pelophylax lessonae, assembly GCF_965119305.1. NCBI lineage: Eukaryota > Metazoa > Chordata > Amphibia > Anura > Ranidae > Pelophylax > Pelophylax lessonae. The sequence continues at coordinate 82,113,789 of NC_138775.1, read as the reverse complement.
TAGATTATGGACTGCCATATGTGATGGCACAGCAATGGAAATTACTCTGGTACTGAAGTCATAGCTCTTTATACAGTCTGAGATTATGGAGAGATTTATACACTGCTCGAAAAAATTAAAGCAACACTTTGAAAACACATCAGATTCCAATGGGGAAAATCATCATACTGGATAGCTATACCGATATGGACTGGGTAATGTGTTAGGAACAAAAGGATGCCACATTGTTTGATGGAAATGAAAATGATCAACCTACTGAATTCAAAGACACCCCAAAAATGTCATTGCAGCAACTCAAAATGGTACTCAGTAGTTTGTATGGCCCCCATGTGCTTGTATGCATGCCTGATAATGTTGGGGCATGCTCCTAATGAGAAGACAGATGGTGTCGTGGGGTATTTCCTCCCAGATCTGGTCAAGGGCATCACTGAGCTCCTGAACTGAGGTGCAACTTGGTGGCGTCAGATGGACCAAAACATAATGTTTCAGAGGTGTTCTATTTGTTCATTGAGCATGGGGGCTATTCAGTGGTATCAATTCCTTCATCCTCCAGGAACTGGCTGCATACTCTCGCCACATGAGGCCGGGCATTGTCATGCACCAGGAGGAACCCAGGACCCACTGAACCAGCGTAGGGTCTGACAATGGGTCCAAGGATTTCCTCTCGATACCCAATGGCAGTTAGGGGGGGCCATTGTCTAGCCTTTAGAGGTCTGCACATCCCTCCATTGATATGCCTCCCCAGACCATCACTGACCCACTACCAAACCCGTCATGCTAAACTATGTTACAGGCAGCATAACGTTCTCCACAGCTTCTCCAGACCCTTTCACGTCTGTCACATGTGCTCAGGGTGAACCTGCTCTCATCTGTTAAAAGCACAGGGCGCCAGTGGCGGACCTGCCAATTTTGGTGTTCAATTGCAAATAACAATCGAAATGCACACTGTCAAGACGTGAAAGCATGGCCCACTAGTGGAAGTCAAGCCCTTATGAAGTCTGTTTCTTTGGTCAGAGACATTTACACCAGTGGCCTGCTGGAGGTAATTTTGTAGGGCTCTGGCAGTGCTCATCCTGTTCCTTCTTGCACAAAGAAGCAGATACCGGTCCTGCTGATGGGGTAAAGACCTTATATGACCCTGTCCAGCTCTCCTAGAGTAACTACCTTTCTCCTGGAATCTCATCCATGCTCTTGAGATTGTGCTGGGAGACAGCAAACCATCTGGCAATGGTATGTATTGATGTGCCCTCCTGGAGGAGTTGGACTGCTTGTGCAACATCTATATATGGTACAGGTATCGCCTCATGCTACCAGTAGTGGCACTGACCCTAGCCAAATGAAAAACTAGTGAAAAATAGTCAGTAAAGATGAGTAGGTAAAAAATGTAATTGGCCTCCACCTGTAAAACCATTCCTGTTTTGGGGGGTCATCTCATTGTTGCCCATCTAGTGTACCTGTTGTTAATTTCATTAACACCAAAGCAGCTGAAACTAATTAACAACCATCTCTGCTACTTAACTGACCAGAACAATATCCCATGAGTTTAATTGACTTAAATCTATACTTTGATTAAAAAGTGTTTCTTGTTTTTGAGCAGTGTATATTGTAAAAAAATCTACAGGGAGACATGAAACGATGTGTAACTGATGGCACACAGATTCCTTTCCAATGGGTTCAAAGCATGTAGTGAATTTGAAGTCTAAGATAATGATTCTCCTATTTACAAGATCTTAATAGAATTAATAAATATTATAGTCCTAACTATTGCTCTGCTGGCAGCATACTTGTTATATCGAGCATGAAATCTTGGTCCTAATCTGGGAAACCATTACTTTGAAATTTAGTGGTAACAGTGCAGAAAATGTGGTTCACTCTTCAGGAGGAAAGAACCTCTAGTGACATCATAGCAGCTCCATTTCTTACCACAAACCACAGATGACAGTATAAGTCCTCTGTGTCTCGCCTAGTTAATGCTCTTCTGAGCAGATCTCCCAATGTTTTGTGTCTACATCTTTCTATGAAATTGAACATCTGCAGGAATCCTTTTCCCTAGAAAGGAAAAGAAAGACCCAACAGGATCAAGATTAAAATGTACCTTGTTATGCATCAAGGCTTTCTGTACTGAACTATTCTGGTGCCTTGATCACAGGAAATGACCGGTGCTTTTCTTGGTGCCAGTCATCTTTTTAATATACTTTTAAGCCCTCTGACACAGGCAAAGTAGAACTATAGGCAAGAGCTTTAAGCCCTATGAGTTTTATTTGTGCGGTCTGTGTCCCATTTGGGTGATTTCCCTCCACTTCCTTCCCCAGAGACAGAATAGGACGTGAAAGGAAATCGCTCCAAAGTAAGTGATTGTCCTCAGGGTCACCAGACCTCGTGTTCCTATTGGAAGATTTTCCCTGTATTATTGTTCTGGGGACAACGCTACATTTGGGATTTTCTTTTACTTTTGTTGATGACAGTAAACAGGACAACACAAGAGGGTGAATCTCCCTAATGGGGGCAGCAATAGAAACGTGACCGGTGTTCTGATCCATCTCCAATCTACCCAAAACTAACTTTTAGTTATACTTTAAACGATTAGAACACAGTAATATTTTAAGTTGACACTGTGCATATTAATTTACCAGCTTTCCAATCTGTTTTTAGTTAAATAGACCAGTAGCTCCACAGCATCTTTAAAGAAGAACTCCGGGCTAGTGATAGAATTTGCGCATTAGCCCTGTGTAGTTATGCAAAACTGCTCATGAGATTAAAATTGCACGTTGTGTACAAAAGTCAGTTTTAAAAATCAGTAACATCATCTTTTTACACAGAATTTTCTCAGAGGGATCTCTGAAGCTGCAACATTAGTTCCTGTTAGTGTTTGTCACCACATACTAAGACTACAAATCCCATCATGCCCTGGGATTTTGAGAGACTGTGGGTGTGCATGGATGAATATGTGCATAGGATGAATCCGACTCCTGACCTGTGCTGTACAGTGGGCAGAGCAGACCAGGAGTTTGAACCTTTTGTGTCCACCCTATGCCGCAAGTGATGATGTAATCACCACACCACTCACCTTATTAAGAACTACAGGGGGGATGTACAAGACTGGTGGCCAGGGGGATAAAGGACACAGAGGCTGCTGGTCTTATGAACAGGATATGAGGAAAATGGAGGGCTCCTCAGAACAAATAAGGCTTGATTTCTGAATTGCAAGGGGAATGTGCATTAAAACACAAAGAAATTATTTAAAGGTATGGGAACACTTTGTATGTATACAGTACAGTATATACATCAACATTTCTGCCCGGATGTCAGCTTTACATTTGTTGCTGAATGATAGTTTTATAGCAAGCTTTGAAATTGCCCCTTTCACCCACCACTCACCTGAATTCTCTGTTACTGCATATAATTCTGTGTCACTGTTGTAGGTGCTGCTTACAAACATGTTTTGCACAGAAGCATTCTTCAGGAACAACTACATGCTGGCTCAACTGGGAAAAAGTAAGTTTTTAACTTTGTTTAAAAAGATGCGATAGGGAGAGGGGTGTTTGGACAGGCATTGCTTGCCACACCTATATTTACCTATTGTTGTAAAAATTGGATATGTGTAGTTTAAAAAAAATACATTGTTGGACTAAAGTTAATAACCAAATGTTGCTGTTTAACCACTTGCCGACTGCATTACTCAGCTGTACGGTGACACAGCGGTTTTTCTGTGCCTAATACGTGATCTGGCACTTCAGGGTAGTCGGCAGGCGCCACCAGCAACCCTGCTGTGCTGTGATTAGACACAGCACACGCTGATCGGTAAGTGCCGGCCAATGGATATTCACCGGCACCCACTGATCAGGGAGGAGAGAGACAGGACAGAGCTCTGTCCTGTCAGTGGGGAAGTGATGGATTTTGATTCCGAAATAAAAATCCATCACTTCCCCCTCGTAAAAGTACAACACATAGTGTGCACAAACACTAGTTAGGCACACATTTGACCCTTTGATCACCCTAGATGTTTAACCTCTTCCCAGCCAGTGTCATTAGTACTGTGACAGTGCATAAGTTTAGCACTGATCACTGTATTAGTGTTACTGGTTCCCACGAAGTGTCAAAAGTTTCAGTGTGAGAATGTCTGCCACAATATCACATTCCCGCTATAAGTTGCTGATCGCCACCATTAGTATAAAAAAAAAGTTCTATTTGTAGAAAGAAAAAATCGCGTAAATGTATTTATATTTGGGTACAGCATTGGATTTTTAACTTGGTTGTAAAGCCTGAAGGTTTTTTTTGTTTTCTTACCATAATGCATTCTCTGTATTAACATAAAAAAACATAAACCTTCTCATTTCAGCTCCCCCCCAATCCCCAAATCCTTACCGGAGACCAAACTTGATCCTGCACTTTGCCCTAGAGCAGTAGGGCTGCTCCCTCTCACCCTCCTCACTGAACTCAGTGAAAGCAATGGGAGCCATTGGCTCCTGCTGCTGTCAATCAAATAGGAAAGTGTGGGCAGGGCTGATTTGCACTGTGTGTGTCAATGGACACACTCAGCATGGCTCGGGAGCGAGCCTGCATTTGTGCCACCATAGGATAGCAGCTTCCTCAGGTGGTACACGGAGAAGAGGAGGAGCCCAGAGGGCCACTGGAGGACCCCAGAAGAGGAGTATCGGGATTGCAATTATTGCAGTTTCTGGATTCCCTCCCCCCAGTACCCAGACCAAGCTGCATGGTGAGGTACAGTTAGCCACAGATGATCTACAGGCCCAAGGCAGTGGTGATCCACATTGGTATGACCCATTCCCTAAAGACCCTTGAGGAGGAGGGGGTATGCCCCCAATAACTGAGAGTCCGTGCTTCTCCCCTGGTAAGGATTTAGTACCTTCATGTGCTTTGCCCCTTCCCCCTCTGCCAGCCAACCTTCTTTGGGCTGGTAGCAGTGTGTCGCAGGGCTCCTGTAACACCTTTCAATAGTTTGTCGTGGCCAAAAAAAAAAATGCTTTTAAATAATTTTTTGTGGCCATAACATGCCGCCACATTTCTCATAGTAAGGACATATTTTACGCCTCCTCTATAAAGCATTTGTGCAATGGACCATTCTGTGCCCACAGTCAGGTCCCTGTAGGTCCAGGTGCCATTTTGAACACATTAATATACTACAGTCAAGGTACATTGCAGCTCCAGCTGTGCACTTCTGGGAGTTGTGGCCTAGGTCCCCTAATCAACCTTCATCGGGTTATCTAGCAACCTTCCTTAGTTAGACACAGAATGGCTTCACCCCTTCTGCTCTGCAGCAGCAGTTGTCTCTCAAGGGTGATCCCCTCACCTTCATGTTTGACATCGGGGATTAGGGAAGTGGGATAAGGGGGCACACATTGTTCATAAGGCCATGATGAAGTTATTCAGGGTTACTCTGAAGGGGGGTAAAACTAAACCAGATGCAGCGTGTCACTTGCCACCTTCACCAGCCGCCAGATGCAACTTGTCACTTGCCACATCGCCTGCCGCCAGATGCAGCTTGTCACTTGCCACATCGCCTGCCGCCAGATGCAGCTTGTCACTTGCCACGTCGCCTGCCGCCAGATGCAGCTTGTCACTTGCCACATCGCCTACCACCAAATACAGCTTGTCACGTCACTTGCCACCATTAAGTCCCAGAGAGGGGGGGCAGAGAGAGAGGGGGGGCTGTTGGCTGCTTGTTTAATCTTCCCGCCCTCATATCTCCTCCACAGATGCAGCACACTGGCAGGGAGAGAGTGGCGGGAGAAGAGATGCGTGTGTGACACGCTCAGGCATGCTGGACGGAGCATTGTGCGGATCACCTCCTTCTAGGACAGCTGCAGCGAGTCAGCTGTCACCTGCTGCCTGCACAGTAACACCAGGGATGATTGTGAGAATGGAGCCGCAGCAGCTGTCGGAGGCCTTCTGTCCCCACCCACCACCTATCCGAACCCTATCACAGAGCCAAAGGAAGTGCTCCAAAACCCTGTTGGCTCTGTGCTACAGGTGGTGGGTGGGCCGACAGAGAAGAAACCTGTAGCTTCTGCAGCAGCAAAGAAGCCTGAAGTTCCCAGCACCTGCTCCGTCCCCCCCTCAACATTGCACCTCTACCTCTTTTACTAATGCTGCACACCCTCCTCTCCAGCTACCGACATTGTGTTTATAAGACTCTTCGCTACCCACATGCCGACCGCCCTATAGCAGATTTACTACTACAGGTTGGCCGTTCTGTGCAGAATCACTTCTATACACATGACTCCGCACTTCCGGGTAGGGGGCGCGCGTGCCGCTTCTGCTGTGATTACTCCTAGGAGAGAGGCTGAACGGAACTCTGCATATGTATACAAGGCGGATCTCCCATCATGACAGCGGGGATGTGATGGATAATCTTTCCCTGCAAAGCAGGGAAAGAAAAACCATCACATCCCTCAGTGAAAGCGGCACACACCGTACACAAAAACACTGGTTAGGCATACATTTACCCTGGATCGCCCTGGATGTTTTAACCCTTTCCCAGCCAGTGTCATTAGTACAGTAACCTTGCATATTTTTAGCAGTGATCACTGCATTAGTGTCACTGGTTCCCAAAAAGTGTCAAATTGTCCCCCGCAATATCACAGTCCTGCTTTAAGTCGCTGATCGCTGCCATTACTAGTATAAAAAAAAAATAACAGTATAAATCCCATAGTTGACACTATAACTTTTGCGCAAACCAATCAACATGTGCTTATTGGGATTTTTTTTTTTACCAAAAACATGTAGAATAGAAATTGGACGAATTTTCTGAAGACCTTTAATTTTTTTTTATTGGATATGTTTTAAAGGAGAAAGTAAACATTTTTTTTTTTCAAAATTGTCAATCCCTTTTTGTTTATAGCGCAAAAAATGAAAAACCCGGTGGTGATCAAATACCACCAAAAGAAAGCTCTATTCGTGACAAAAAAATGACAACTTTTGTTTGTGTATAGTGTTGCATGACCGTGCAATTGTCAGTTAAAGCAACGCAGTATTCTATTCTAGTATCATATTGCAGAAAATGGCCTGGTCATGAAGGGGGTAAAACTTCTGGAGGTCAAGTGGTTATACACTTTCAGCTGCCGTTTTCTGACAACAATACAAGGTGATCACATGTAGCCCAATTAGGAGGGAAACTGCCATTGGAGCTCAATTATTGCCTGGGTTATCGTGACTCCCGCATACCGGACACGCTATACCCCCTTCATCCATGTCCTTCTGTGAGTACCCCAAAGGGAAAGACACTTGGGAGTAAGAACAGACAGCAGTGAGTCCACCACAGGCCCAGAGAAAGTTACTAGTAGGACCCCTTGCTCTGTAGCAAGGTCTATCACCACTCCAGCCTGCTTACATGTAAGCTTCATGTGACTCGTTTGACTAAAGCTGAATTCACAGCCACTGTCTGATTTGCCTGACACAATCAAGGGGGATGCAGACTTTCCTTAAGATTTTTCTCCTTGACCATTTATTCTCTATTTCCTTGACTATTTATTCTCTATTTCTTTCCATATGTTGGTTACTGTGGATTCATTGATCGAAGTAGTGTGTACTAGTCTCTGGAGAGGATACGCCTAGGGCTACCCATAGACTCAAAAATGCTCTAAGAATAGGACCTTTTGTAGAAAGCTCCTTTCTACTGTGGATCAGGCAAGTTGAGTCTTATACAATGACTGGTCAAACTCAGAGAACTATTGCCCCCTTTTTGACAGTTTCAAAGCCCTATATCCTATGGATGCAGAATTTAATGGAGAATGATCTGTCCCCACTGTGGATCCTGCCATCCAAATTCTGAAACCACCATCCATTTGGATGGTATCCCTTCCTTTAAAGATTCAGTCGATAGACCTTTGGAGACTGTTCTAAAAAAAAACCCTAGCCGGCCCTGCCCTACAGCTAGTCATTGTTACCCTGGCTGCCCAAACTATAGATAACTGGGCTGGAGAAACTCATGATGACAACTCAAATCTGCAGTTATAACTTTTACCTTAGCCCCTAGTATTCTGTATGGAAGCCATGAAGAACCTGATCTGTCAGATCTCCAGAAATGTCTTTACTTTTTGTGCTGCATGTAAACAAAGTGGTTCCCCAGTTGTGGGACTTTATAGGCACTTCAAACACATAACCGATAAATTGATAAAAATAGATATGTATTTTGAATCATAAGTAAAAGACAAGAAACATGAAATTCACATGATATGGACAACTGGAAATACACCAACTGAAACGATGATGATACAGTCTGGTATCCTCCACCCTACCCTTTACTTTTTGTACATATGCACATAATCTGATTCAGTGTGGAAAAGATCAATTTTTTTGTATACCTTTTAAGGGTGCTTTTCTTTTGCAAGTCCCTTGATAAATATATTGAGGCCGCTAACAATGGGAGAAGCCTTATTATTCAGCCTTACAATTCGCTCTGCAATATGTAGCTCTTACTGTATGTATTTCATCCAAACACGTTTCTCAGATGCAATCATTTACTGTGGGTCCTTTTCATTGTGGCAAACCTTCCCTCTCTAAGCCCTCTGAAGCTGATAAAAAGCCTTTTTCAAACTAAAGGTTTACACCTTCCTATAGAAAAGAGATGTCCCGAAAAAGAAAAACTCTTTTTCAGGAGATGCACCATTGTTCTTGATTGCTGTTCTCTCCTTCCCTCTCTAATTATTCACACACTTAGGAATAGAACAAGATTTCTCTAACGCTATTCTCATTTTGTAACATTTGTTCGTATCATTTCCTAATGGGGAAAAAAAATTCTGCATTTACTGACCTCGAAGGCTTTATTACTGTGTTAACCACTTGCCTACTGGGCACTTTAACCCCCTTCCTGCCCAGGCAAATTTTCAGCTTTCAGCGCTGTTGTACTTTGAAAGACAATTGCGCAGTCATGCAACACTGCATCATTTTTTTTTTTTCAAATAAGAGCTTTCTTTTGGTGCTGAACAAACAAAAAAAGACTGAAATTTTTTAAAAAAAAAAAAAGTTTTTATAGTTTGTTATATAATTTTGCAAACAGGTAATTTTGCTCCTTCATTGATGTACGCTGATGAGGCGGCGCTGCACCGATTGGCACTGGTGGGCACAGTTGCTCTTCCTCGTCAGGACCGATGTCCCTCTGACAGCAGCCGGCGATCGGCTTTTTTCTCTCCTCACGCTGACAGAGCGAGGAGGAAAAAAAAAAAAAAAAAGCTGATCTCCGGTTGCTGTTTACATCACATGATTGGCTGACAGCTGATCACATGGTAAGGTGGCGGGGACCAGTCCCTTATTCCGATCTGTGATCAGCCGAGTCTCATGGACTCACTGATAACAGCGAGTTGAGCGCGCCCCACAAGGGGCGTGCAGGCAACTCATGAACGGGAGGACATAAATGGATGCCCTCCTGGCAAATTTTAGGTCTGCGCTGTAGAAGTCTTTTCGGCTATAGTGCAGGTATGAAAAAGTTAAGATATATTGTTATGAACTATTGTAGTAGTCTGTCTTCCGCAGGACCCCCTCTAATTCTATAGTTCATTTTACAGACTCCTTGTACAACTGCACCCTTGAGATAACTAGTGTGAATCCTCAGAGTTTGTTGCTATAGACCTCTGTCATCCAATATTGGACAGCTGCTGCTTTTACTCTCTCAAGAGAGAGAGTGTGAAAAAGAGAGGTTTGGGAGCTTGCAATAACAAGGAAGTAGAAAAACACAAAAAGAAACCATTTCATGAAAAATTGATTACAGGGCCAGTAGTGGATGTCTATGGATTCTTTTTTACGCTTTGTCCTGAGCCCTAATGCAGCATTTCACTTTCCCTCCAGGGATTCAGTTCACCAGATTTGACAGTTCCAGAGCGTTGTGTTTAGTCTGCTCCACTCTGTCTTGGTTTTGTCCTTGGTGCAGGACAATTTATGGCTAAATTGTATCAGAAAAGGTTGCAATCTCCCTATTCCCAGGGTTTATTTGGTGATTCTGCTTCCTGTCCACCTATAGTCAAAAACAGCTTGAGCACTTGCCTAGCATGCTCAGCCATCCCTCTTTAGCCTATAGATACATGACTACCCGGGCAGGCAATTTCCTGATATCCTTAGCACCCATATATTCCCTAAGTTAGCGCATTCCTTCCTTGCGTTGAATGTTCCCCTTTACATACCCATTCAGGCAGGTTGATTCTCCTGCTTGGTAATCTTTTGGTAAAACAGCTTCACCGAGTGGGCTAAAAGGAAACCTTCATCTGAGTTCCCTGCTTGTCCCTCATTATATTGTCCTGTTCAAATGTATGGCATTTTATTTAGAGCCCTGTGGGTCCTTGTGACCTTATAAAGGGGACTGTACCTCAGCACCCGCTGGGACTCCCTGCAGGACCACGTAGCCCTCTCAGGTTTAATCCTTTTAAATAGAGAGATTCCTTTGTGGGATAAGATCCAATCATTCTCCTCCTCCTGTTATCAGCAGTGGTAACCTTATCTTGGACTTCTTTTTCCACTTGGGATCAGGATAGCCAGAGGCTAGTGTTCTCCTTACCTTCATGATGTTTCTTGTTGTTCCTTGACACCTCCCACATTTTGCTGCCATGTTTGGCACATATCTTGTCCTTTGATCCCCTATGGGTCAAGCATGCCATTTATGGTTATGCACTATGTCCCTGTTGGATCCTGCCCCCTTCCTCTTTTAGTTCCTGACTCAAAGGTCTCTTTCCTTAGAGCTGGGTGGCCATTTTGCCCTCTTTTTTTTTTTCTCCCCTTTTTTATAGCGATTCTATCCTCCAGGAACAGGTCCCTCCCTCCCTGAACCCATTAAAATTGGGATCTGGGACCTATGCAGTACATAAAGTCTGCACCCTTCCTTTAAGCGGGGGCCACTCTGCATTTTTTTCCTGCATCCAAAACGGTTAAAAAATTAATTTAGGCAATTTATAATGGCGCACATAGCTGCTTGACCTGTTTTAGATACATCTACCCACTCACAAAACAGTTTCTATTTCACAGTGAAGAAGCTGATGCGGGTTCTGCACCTAATTAAATAGCGGCTGCTTTCGCTATAGAAACTATTTTTATGCTGACTAAAATACACTGTCCCTGATATTACAAGGGATGATGTTTATTCCTTGTGATAACAATAAAGTTGATATGAAATTGTTTTTTAAAACAATTGCTCACACAAAAATACCTTCCGTATGCACACGTAAACAGTGATTGCACCACACATGTGAGGTATTGTCGCAATGTCAGAGTTAGAGCAATAATGCTAGCCCCAGACCCGCAACATTAAACTGGTAACCTGTAATGAAATTTTTTTTTTTAGATATCGTAGTTTGTCACGATTATATGGGCATATACAATTTTAAAGCGTGACATGTTGGGTATCTATTTACTTGGTATAAACATCTTTTATATTTCATCAAACAATTGTATATATTATATTGTGTTTTATGTGCACTAAAGTTCATTAAAGTGTATTTTTTCCTAAAAATTTGCATCTTTAAAAATGGCTGTGCAAACATCAGGCAACATTAAAAAAAAAAGTTGTTTTTTACGTGCATCTCAGAATTGGCCTGAGGATGTAAGGTGGTTACCCTGGGGTTGAGGGTTTTTAATGATCTGTAATTATCTTATCATTTTCTTTAGACTTTCCTGAAAATCAGGATGACAGCATTCGCAAGATAGCAAAGTACGTCTTGGAGAACCGTGCTTATACATGCTCACACCCTTTGGACAGAACATTCTGAAATGTCAGCCACAACCAGAAGAATCCGTTCTAAAATGTGATTGCTATAACTAAACTCTGATTATTAATATGTTCATCTACCTTTATTTCTGCTGCGGTTTTTTTCACTTTTGTACAGTTAATATCCCTATTACTTTTTGTAAGTTCTAATGCAATATAATACAATGCAAAGTTCAAATGCAAAATAATACAATGCAAAAACCAAAACCACTGTGCCTTCTTTTCTTAGGTATTTATTATTTTTAGTCCTGTTTGTGTGTATAGGACTAAAGAAAGTTTTGGCACTCTCAGAATAAAATACATGTATAAAACCATAGCTGACTAATTGTATAAGAAAGTTACCCTATGCCTATACACAGAGTACCCTGATATTCCAGTAGCAGTGAATACAATTAGACAATTCTGTCATATTTGGCAATGACTGCTGCCCTTGTACTTGTCCTGAGGTTATTGTATATGAAGAAGAAAACCTTCATGGCTCTGGATTTGTATGATATTTTGCGAGTCCTCTGCCACCTTTGTTACTTGAGCTCCTCTGTTGTCTTGTGGCTGTGACTTTCTAACAACATATAAGTTCTTCTCCTCTTGGGTTATTTCCTCGACTCTCCTCTTATGAAGAAATGAATGACTGGTAGAAAGTAAGCTGCATGAGAAAATTCACTTTTAGTTCATAGCCAGAGAAACACATTTTACCTTTAGAGCTAGCGGCAAGGAAGTAAAGCCGGCCATACATGGATCAAAAATTGGCCGGGTCAGCAGGTACCAGCTGAATTTCGATCCATGTATGGGCACCCTGGTTCTACTGAAGTGGATTTACTGCTTAACCACTTAAGCCCCGGAAGATTTTACCCCCTTCCTGACCAGGGGGTATTTTGCGATTCGGCACTGCGTGACTTTAACAGACAATTGCGCGGTCGTGCGACGCTGTACCTAAACAAATTTGACGTCCTTTTTTTCCCCACAAACAGATCACCAGATTGGTGGTATTTGATCACCTGTGCGATTTTTTGATCACGCGCTATAAACAAAAAAAGAGCGTCAATTTTGCAAAAATAACAATATTTTTCACATTTTTTTATATGAAATTCCCCCCAAAAAAAAAGTAAAAATCAAAATTTTTTAAAATTTTCGGCCAATTTGTTTTATGCTACCTATGTTTGGTAAAAAAAAATTGCAAAAAGCGTATTTTGATTGGTTTGCGCAAAAGTTATCGCGTTTACTAACAAAGGGAAAGATTTTTGTCATTTTTGTTGTTTTTTTTTTTAACGCGTAATGGCGGCGATCTGCGATTTTTTTTGCGGTACTGCGACATTGGGGCGGACAGATCGGACCCTTGACTGACATTTGTGACACTTTTGGGGTTACCAGTGACATTTCTACAGTAATCAGTGCTATACATATGCACTGTTACTGTAAAAATACACTGGTTGTGAAGGGGTTAACTTTATTTGGAAGGGAGGGGCTGTGTGTATCCCTAGGGGCGTGCTTTCTACTGTGATTGGCTGTGGCTTGAGCTGTAAGGACACTGATCAACGGATCTACATACTAGATCCGTTTTATCAGTGTCTTTACAGCGAGGAGAATGACAGGCAGCTTGTTTACACAAGCTGCCTGACATTCTCCCTCTCCCCCGCCGATCGCCGAGTGACCGGCGGACATCGGGTCCGCTGGTCACACGCGCGGGGGGGTCCGTGACCACGCGGGAGCGCGCCTCCGGGGGCGCGCGCTCGCTCCCTAGACCCTCACAAGCTAGTGACGTAGCCCTACGTCACTTTGCCTGTGAGGGGCTGACTGCCGACGTAGATCGGCGTTAGGCAGTCGGCAAGTGGTTAACTTCTGTACAGCCACCCAGTGAGGTTTTCCCTAATCGATAAGTGCCCCTAGCTATAGCTGGCAGCATTGATTATTGAATTCTGATGGCGGGAAGGTTCCCTGCTCTCAGAACACAATAGCATAGTGGGAGGATTCCCCTGAATGTGTGGATGGGGGAATCCGGATTTTTTTTTTTTATGTGGGCTGCATCAGAATGGTCAAACACTAGCCGGATCTACAGCATACAGTCTTAATTTTGCAAGACTTCATAGTATATATAAATATTTTTTTTGGCACAAAGAATATGCAGCACCTACCAAATAATCTTATGGACATTTTTATTTGAGACTTGATTCTATTAAATCAGTTCATTAAGGTGCCATCAGTATAAATATATATATAACGGAAAATTCCTATCAGATACTTACCGTAATTTTCCTTTCCTGATGGTCTCCATGGCAGCCTACGTGTGGGTTAACCCTGCCTCCTCTCCAATGGTATTGGACCCCCCCCCCCCTCCCATAAATTTCAGCTTGTAGGTACAGCCAGTGTTCTATATCTTAGCTGAATCCAAGACCAGATGTTGGGAACTCCGGCTGCCTTGGAGACCATCGGGAAAGGAAAATTACGGTAAGTATCTGATAGGAATTTTCCATTTTCCTGATAGTCTCCATGGCAGCCTACGTGTGGGAAATAACTAGCCCAAGCCACATGGGTGGGAATGCTTTAAACAAAGAACATTTTTATTAAAATTATTAGCAGACAAGACAGTCAGGCCAAAATTAACTGAAGACAAGGAGGCTGGCTCCACACAGTAATGGGTCATAAAGGTATTGACAGAAGACAAGGAAGCTGCTCTACAGACTACTTCTGGAGCCACGTGATGTGAAGCCATCCAGGACATCGAGATGCTTCTCGTTGTGTGGTCTGTCACCGCCTCTAGAGGAGCCAAACCCTCTGCACTGTATGCCTGTTGTATAGCTGCCACAATCCAGGCTGCAATAGACCTCGACAAGGCCCGCTTCCCTCTGTTCCTGCCTGAAAAGAGGATGAAAAAGTTGTCTGATTGCCTGAAGGTAGTCCCTTAAAGTTTTACCCACATCCAGGGGATAAGGTTCAGAATCAGAGGACCGAAAGGTAGGAAGAACAATCTCTTGGTTTTCATGAAAGATTGATGTCACTTCGGATTGGAATTGAGCCCCCCGCAAGGAATGGTTCTTTGTGACCAAGGTAACTGATCTCAGAGACTCTTTTGGCTGAAGTGATTGCCACCAAGAAGACTGTTTTAATGGTAAGATGGAGTTTATCGGACCAGTTCTTGACAAAACATTAAGAACGAGAGAGGAAGGTCCCATTTTGGAAATCTTGGTTTCCTCTGAGTCCTGAGTCTGACCGCTCCTTTGAAAAATTGTTGGACAAGTGAATGTTTGGCCCAAGGAACACCAGAGAAAACAGACAAGGCAGATATTTGGACCCTGAGAGTGCGTACTGAGAGAGATTTATCTAAACCTGCTTGAAGAAACTTTAGTACTTCCTGTACTCCAAACTTTGAGGATGAATTTCCCTCCGGGTATGTGAATTCTAAGAATCTGGCCCAGACTCTGCAGTGAACCTTATTCGTGCTTGGTCTTCTAGAATTCATCAAGGTGGGGATGACCCCAGGAGGGGTATCCAAGGGATTCCAACTGCTCCCTCTCAAGAACCAGACTGTCAGCCAGGGCAGGGGTGTAGTGTAGTTCCCTGCGAGAGAAGGTTCGGTCTGAGAGGAAGGGGAATCGGGCTCTGATAGCTGAGCTGCAGGAGAAGTGGGAACCATGGCCTGTTCGGCCACTATGACGATGTCCACATCTTCTGCTTGGAGTCTTTGCAGAAACTTGAGGATGATGGGAATCGGAGGAAAGGCATATGCTCTGCTGAATTCCTATTTGTCAGTCAGAGCATCTATCCTGCAGGCTTGGTGACACCTGCTGCGTGTGAAGTACTTCTCCAATTTGTGGTTGCAAGGAGACGCAAACGGGTCTACTTCGGACGAAACCCCCCCAGTGACAGAATCCATTTGAATTCGTGTGTGTGTGGAGAGACTACTCGTTGTGATTCAACTGGACTCTGGAGAGAAAGTCTGCCTGGACATTCTGTGGTCTGGGAATGTAGACTGCTGAGATGTTGGTCAGATGGACCTGTGCCCATGTCATGAGTGGATCTAACTCTTGCAGAAGGGAGAGACTCCGGGTTCCACCTGGTCTCTTCAGGTAGGCCACCACCGTGGTGTTGTCCATTCTGAGAAGTACGGATTTCCCCTCTACTAGATGACGGAAAGCTTAAAGAGCCAGAAAGGCTGCACGGAGCTCCAGGATATTGGAGACAGGGGGTGTGAGTTTGTGGAGACCACTTCCCTTGAGTCACTTCTGCCATGCAATGGGCTCCCCAACCAGAGTTGCTGGCGTCTGTTGTAATGATGGTCCAGGAAGCGGGAACTAAAAAATGGCAGTTGAGCAGGTTCTTGCGTTGAAGCCACCATAGAAGGCTGTTTCTCATGTTGTGGGAAATATAGATACGCTGCTCGTGCTCCTCCGGATTCCACTGAAGATGAAAGCCTCTTTGAAAAGGCTGCATCCGCCATAACGCCCACTTGACATAGGAGTTGTTGAGACCATAGTGCCTCTCAGGAAGGAGGAGGAGAGAGCTGGAATAATCCTCTCTCGTACTACCGGAATTTTTTCCAGAGGTAAGGAAATTGTACCTCGGACGGTGTTGAATTGCGCCCCCTAGACTAGGTGTTGAGTAGGTTCTAGGTGGCTTTTCTGTAGATTCAAAAACCAGCCGAACTCCGTGAGAGTTGCAATGACCTGATCCCTGTGGGTCAAAAGTTGGTCTTTGTCTTGGGACAACAGGAGAAGTTTGTCGAGGTAGTGATGTAGACGTACGCCTTTTGTCCTGATTAGAGCTACTGCAGCCAGGAGGATCTTGGAAAACACCCTTGGAGATGTAGACAGACCAAAAGGGAGGCAGGTGAATTGAAAGTGCCGATGCTCGATTGCAAAGTGAAGATATTAGTGGAACTTCACTGCCACAGGCACATGGAAGTATGCGTCTTTGAGATCTATTGATGCTAGCCAATCGCCTGGGAGCACCGCCTTCTGGATGGTAGATAAAGTCTCCATCTTGAACCTCTCGTTCTTTATGAACTTGTTAAGATAGGTGAGGTCTATGAAGGGCCTTCAGGATCCATTCTTCTTCTGTACCAGAAAGAGGGGTGAATATATGCCCTGAATCCTTTCTCGATCGGGCACCGGAACTACTGCGTCGCAGGCCACCAAAGTGCTTACAGTCGAGCAAAACTTCTCTTTTCTCGCCCTGACAAGGCAAGCGGGTGGGTATAAACCTGGGAACAGGATCTGCTGAGAAAATCCACATGTGGCCTGTGGACACTGTCTTGATGATCCAGAAGTCTGAGATTGAGGCCGCCCAGACATGCTGAAAGTGGAGCAGACGCACCCCCACCTGGCAGGTCTGAACGGGCCCAATCTCAAAAAGACTGAGGCTTCCTGCCCAGAAGGAGCTGAATTTCTGGCTGTTCTATGGGAAGATGCCTGACCTCCTTTCCAATTCCTCCTAAAATCTCGACCGGGTCTGTAAGAGCGGGCATCTCTTGAGCGCTCTGAATATTGTTTTCTCGGTTGCGACTTCTTTTGACCAAAAAGGCGCCTATCCTGAGGGAGAGAACCTGATTTTCCCCCAGTAGCGCGTGTTATGGCGTTATCCAATTTGTGCCCAAAGAAGGAAGAGCCTTCAAAGGGGATTTTGCACCAGGCTTGCTTGGAGGCTGGATCAGCCAGCCAGGTGCGCAACCACAGGGCCCGTTTAGCTGTAACAGAGGATAGCATTGTCCTGGACAGGAGACAGAGGACATCAATAGAAGCTTCTCCAAGAAAGATTGAAGCCAGCTTAAGCTCTTGAATGGGGGAGCTTTCAACTGCTTCATCTGAGATATAGCCTAGCTTTATCTCCACGTCAGAAACCCAGGTTTCCATGGCCTTGGAGATGGCTGCCAGCGCCAAAACAGGTTTGCAGGCCACACCAGCCGTAATATAAAATCACTTCAAATATAGATCATTCTTTCTAGCTAGGGGATCTTTGAAGGAAACTGCAGAGTAACATGCTTCGCCAGTCTGGTGACTGCAGTATCAACCAGAGGAGCCGACTCCAAATGACTAACGTCCTCCGACTTAAAAGGGTAAAGCTTTGCCAGTTTAGAAGATAGAGAGTATTTGCTGTTCCCTTTGCTCCATTCATCCGTTATTACATCCTTTAACTCCATAAGGAGTGGGAAGTTCAAATGCTTTTTTCCCAAATGTTTGAAAAACTTCCGCTGTTTCGTCTGCGGGGTTACAGGATCTTCCCATTTCAGCGCTTCTTTGCTCGCTCTGATAAGAGGTGAAACAAGAACAAAATCAAAGCCCCCAACTACACCCTCCTCTTCTGAGTCACTTTCTGAAGACCTTCCGGAGGCAAAGCTCAGCTGAGAGGGGCCTTGATCTTCAGGGGCTTCATCGGGAGAGCTGGTTGTAGAAGGACCATGTGCGTGACTAGTGCCCCATTCATTCAGGGACTGTTGAACTACCAGCTTTACCAGGGACTCCAACCTCTGGTCTTCAGTCTCCCTCTCACTGGCTGTGCAAACAAAACAGGGCTCACAAAGGGACTTGTCCTCCGGGATATGTGCCCCACTACCCCAACAGCCTCTTTAGGACGCATGGCTACTGTGGCGGTGTCTGGAGGAGGAACTTGAGCATCTCCTCTGAAGCCTACTCCCTGTCGGAGACTCAGGGCATCTGGACCTGGAAGATGAGTCTCTTCGTGGCCTGACAGGGTCTCTTTCTTGATGAGCTGGGGAGAAAGAGAAATCCAGGGAGACACAGGATTTAGCCATGAATTATGAGCCAGCACCACCCCCCCCCCCCCCCCCCCGAATGTACCAGCACCCACCTGTTGTGAGAGGGCTGGCCACAGGAGGGCGGTGACGCAGGATCCATGCTTCAGGCAAAACCACAACTGACAAGGGAGAATACAAGGGGTCAGGAACAAGCAGCACTGAGCCATGTAGCGTCCCCCCCCTCCACACCGCCAGCATCATGCAGGACCCGGCAGACCAATCCCCACATACCTGGATCACTCAAGGTAGAGGCACAGGGAAGCTGTCGCTACGCCCACAGTACTTACCAATAGTACTGGGGTTGACAGCTGTTTAAATTTCACGCCAGGATGACGTCAGCAGTGACCTGGCCGCGATCCCGATCGCGGCAAACTGCGCGAGCCAGGAACCAGCAGTTTGCGTTCCAGCAGCTATTGGACCACTAGCACCAGGGAAGTAAGAAGATACAGGCACATATAATAAACAAACATACTGCCATGGAGAGCAAAGCGTCCATTTTCAGACCCTGCCAGGATGTCGCCGGCCAAATGGAGCACTGCACAGAGCCAGAGGGGATTTTTAAAGTGCCACTTACCCGCCCATGGCTGGGCCCTGGGCACACAGACACCGCTGCTCAAATCCTGAGGTAAGCTGGCTATCCTTCATAGAGGTAATCCATTAGGGTCCTTGGAGGAGGACAAAAAAGGAACACTGGCTGTACCTACAAGCTGAAATTTATGGGAGGGGGGGGGCCCTATACCATTGGAGAGGAGGCAGGGTTAACCCACACGTAGGCTGCCATGGAGACTGTCAGGATATATATATATATATATATATATATATACATATACATACACAGAGTTGAAAACAATTTGACATCCAAATCCTGAATCCGCACACAGTGAAAATGGGGCACCCATCACCCAGAGGTAAGACGAAAAGTGGTATTAAACCGAAAATGAAAAATGTAATATATTGCAGCCTGCCAATCATTAGCTGTGGTGGCTGCATTAAGGGGCACCTTTGGACAGCAGCATTATCAATCTGGTAGGAGGGGAGTGTGAGATGTACTAGTAGATTTAGATAAACCAACAAATTGAAGCCAACCGTCAGCTTACACTTTATAACCAATTACTGCAAACATTAATTTTCCTTTTGGGAAAAAGCTTTTACATAAAAGTGGATAAATGTAAGCGCCCCTCCTGTGTTACATGTATTGTCTCATCACTTCAAATGACACATTCTGCTGGAGAGTTTGTTCTTTTGAAAAACAACAGACTTACTGGCCAAATCACCAAACAAACCGTCTAAATAAGAAGGCTAATGCAGTAAATCAAAGCTAAGAAATGGTAATCTTTAATATAATACATTTTTGCTTTTGGATAACCACTTTAAGCTTGCCAGAGCTTCAACCTCCCAAATAGAGGCTGAAAATGCATGCATTACGATGAATGGATGATGTAAGACAGAAAGATGGCAACTTGGGACCTACAGTGGGGACCGAAAGTTTGGGCATCCTAATAAAAATTTGTATTAATGTGCATAAAGAAGCCAAGGAAAGATGGAAAAATCTCCAAAAGGCATCAAATTACAGATTAGACATTCTTATAATATGTCAACAAAAGTTAGATTTTATTTCCATCATTTACACTTTCAAAATAACAGAAAAAAATGGCGTCTGCAAAAGTTTGGGCACCCTGCAGAGTTAATATCTTGTACTGCCCCCTTTGGCAAGTATCACAGCTTGTAAACGCTTTTTGTAGCCAGCCAAGAGTCTTTCAATTCTTGTTTGAGGTATCTTTGCCCATTCTTCCTTACAAAAGTCTTCCAGTTCTTTGAGATTTCTGGGCTGTCTGTCACGCACTGCTCTTTTAAGGTCTATCCATAGATTTTCAATTATTTTGAGGTCAGGAGATTGGGAAGGCCATGACAAAACCTTCAGTTTACGCCTCTTGATGTAATCCCCCGTGGATTTCGAGGTGTGTTTAGGATCATTATCCATTTGTAGAAGCCATCCTCTCTTTAACTTCAGCTTTTTCACAGATGGCATCAAGTTACCATCCAAAATTTGCTGAAATTTTATTGAATCCATTTTTCCTTCTACTCGTGAGTTGTTCCCTGTGCCACTGGCTGCAATACAACCCCAAAGCATGATTGATCCACCCCCATGCTTAACAGTTGGACAGAGGTTCTTTTCATTAAATTCTGTGCCCCTTCTTCTCCAAACGTACCTTTGCTCATTCCGGCCAAAAAGTTCAATTTTAACCTCATCGGTCCACAGAACTTGTTTCCAAAATGCATCAAGCTTGTCTATATGTTCATTTGCAAAGTTCAAACGCTGATTTTTGTGGTGAGGACATAGAAGAGGTTTTCTTCTGATGACTCTTCCATGAAGACCATATTTGTACAAGCATCTCTTTATAGTGGAATATTGTACCACAACTCCAGTGTCTGCCAGATCTTTCTGGAGGGATCATGCAGTCAAACGTGGGTTTTGAATTGTTTTTCTCACAATCCTGCGAGCTGTTCTGTCTGATATTTTTCTTGGTCTTCCAGATCTTGCTTTAACTTCCACTGTTCCTGATGACAGTCATTTCTTAATTACATTCCGAACAGAGGATATTGACAACTGAAAACGCTTTGCTATCTTCTTATAGCCTTCTCCAGCTTTGTGAGCGTCCACTATTTTCAGTTTCAGTTTTCTAGACAAATGCTTAGAACAGTGGTTCCCAACTCCGGTCCTCGGGACCCACCAACAGGCCAGGTTTGCAAGATAACTAAATTACATCACAGGTGATCTAATTTGCTGCTCAGTGATTGCAGTATTGTAGTCTGCATCCCCCAAGGTAATACTTAAAATCTGGCCTGTTAGTGGGTCCCGAGGACCGGAATTGAGAACCACTGGCTTAGAAGATCCCATGGTGCTGACTGTTGGGGCAAGGTCAGATGAGTCTGGGCATTTAAAACCTTTGAGATTGACATCACCTGGTCTTCCCAGACGATGATTGAGAACAATCCATGACACTGGCAGGTCTCAGCCTTGCAAAGGGGGTAGTGCATTCTATAAATTCTGCAGCGTGCCCAAACTTTTGCAGACGCCATTTTTTTGTTTTCTGTAATTTTGAAAGGTTTGATGATGGAAATAAAATCTAACTTTTGTTGACATATAAGGATGTCTAATCTGTATTTTGATGCCTTTTG
The DNA here is from genome assembly GCF_965119305.1 of Pelophylax lessonae. Lineage (NCBI taxonomy): Eukaryota > Metazoa > Chordata > Amphibia > Anura > Ranidae > Pelophylax > Pelophylax lessonae. The sequence continues at coordinate 82,092,154 of NC_138775.1, read as the reverse complement.
GAGATTTTCCCATCTTTCCTTGGCTTCTTTATGCACATTAATACAAATTTTTACCTGGGGTGCCCAAACCTTCGATCCCCACTGTAGCTTGCAGCTTTGGATCACACCAGACAACACTGGATTTGCTGGACATACATTTTTTTTTTTAAGACAATGCAGAGAGATATGGGTAGAGGAAAGAAAAAAATAGTGAGTGAATTTCCTTGGTAACCCCCTTTTCTCTTTCATTCATCAACAGACACAGCTCCTCATCTTCATGACTATATGGGTTATACTGCCTCCTACAGGAGTAGGACGCTAGGTAGATAAAAACTTGACCATGCCTATGGGCAGTCCCAGGGGGTATACTCCCACTCTCTGCTTAAGGTATTCTGTTTTTTTCTAAGAGTAAGAACCTAGTCCCTTGCTGGGATCTCTGGTCCTGTCAATTTTTTTTTCCCCTCTTTTTATTATTTTGTTCCTGTGTGATCTACAATCAAGTGTCAGACTGGGCGACAAACTGGATAATCTAGATCCTTAGGGTCCCCCCAGTCCGACCAGTGAGGACGTGCAGACCGCAGCTCCCTGCTAGGTCCGTCATGACATAGCCCTGGCCTGCAAGTTAAATGTCTGCGAGGGCGCATACAAATTGGCTTCAGCCTGAGTCACAGCATTTCCTCCTGGCCGACAGCACCCACATTATGATGGAGCGGTGGTCTGTCCGGAGCGGTGCCCACCCTGTTCCTGGTGTGGTTAGTAGCTGCCCCCCCTACCCCTGGGGTGTTGCACTGGTGATTGGGTGGGGAGCGTGCCGCCGTTGACCAAGCGATCATTCCTAGGGAGGGGAATGAGCCTGGTGGGGGCGCTTGCCGGGGCCCCCATTCTAGTTGGGATTGTTTTTTTTTTTTGTGCTGCTGGGTTCCCCCCATGAGCCGCCATTTTCTTGTAGCTTTTCAAGCTACAGATCGGCCATGTTTGTGAAGCATCGGCAGCCATTTTCTTGAAGTTTCCAATTGAAAATACAGTAGCAGCGGCCATGTTTTTTGGAGCTGGATGAGCGGTGATTTAGCAGTGAGAGCCTCTCCTCTGCCTCTAGTGCTGATCCCTGGATGTTCCTCTTCTGATTGCTGCATGGTGTGCAGTTAGTCAGGTGGTGGTGAGTCCTTTTGTGGGGTTTTCTCTCCCCCTCTCTACTATTGCAGCGGTAGTGCTCTGTGCTGGGCCTTGGGGTGCCACAGCACTCAAGGAGTCCATGGAGCATATTTCAGCACCTGATCCCCTCTCAGCAGCTGTTAGGTCCTCCGGGTCCCAACAACTGAATGCACTGAAAGCGGTCCTGGAATCCAAGGTAGATTTGGTCCTGGGCAAACAGGCTAGCAAGGAGTGTCCACCACCTTTACCCCTGTTTCCTCTGGCTCATCAGATCCAGAATCTGATTCGGCCGCCGCAGATCCGAGTTACCTTTCAGAATCTGCATCCATGCACCTCACGTGTTAGGATAGTGAGGATGATTCCTCTGCCTCTCTAGCCGCACATGAAAAGGCACTAGTGGATGCACTGATTGAATCAATGCAGGAAATCTTAAAGATGGAGGATGCAACTAACGCAGCATTGGAGGGCGCAGGTAACCTTTGGCGGTCCTCAAAAGCGGCAAAGGTGTTCCCCTTTCCTGCCTTCTTTGACAATATTGTCTCAAAACAGTGGGGGTGCCCGAAATTCATCATTGTAATCCCTAAGCGTTTTTCAATGTGGTACCCCTATAAGGATTCCCATCTTTAAAAATGGACAGTTCCTCTGGTAGTGGACTCCCTGGTTTCCAGGTTGAATATAGTCACCGTATTAACGGTTGGAGAGTGCCTGGTCTTCACAGATCTGGCTGATAGGAGGTCGGAGGCCTTGACCCGCCATATGTTCACTGTGGCTGGTTCGGGACGTAGACTGCTTTTTACTATTACCCTGGTATCGCAAGCTATGACAGAATGGGCAAAACTTATACGCCGGGATCTGGAGGGTGAACAGCTACCCCCTGCCTTTGCGGAGCTGGTGGATCAGTTGGTCAAAGGGCTACAGTTGACGCCGCTCCCTTGATTTCCAGACTGTCGGTGGTCCTGTGGCGTATTATCTGGCTAAAATGCTGGTCTGCGGACCAGGCTTCTAAGAAGGCCTTATCTGACCTTTCATTTGTGGGGGATGGCCTGTTTGGGGCTTCCTTGGATGACGGCCTCACAGGGGGAAAGAGTACTCTTCTTCCTCAGGGTTCCAAGAGTAAGGAGTCCCGTCACAGGCAGGGGCCTGTCTTTTCGGCTCAAAAACTGCCTTTTCATCCCTCAGGGTTTCAAGACAAGGGATCTAAGCCCTTCAGGGCCTCGGCTGGGGGTTCTAAGAGGTCTTGGTCCAGCAAGCCCCTAGCCGGTTTTGCCAGACCTGCAGACAAGACCCGTATCTGGAGTGGGGGAGGGACATCTTTGCTGGTTTCCGGATCTGTGGACCTCCTTGATCCAGGACAAGTGGGAAAATAATTTCTTCTCCTGTACTGGACAGTCATCACTACAGACGCCAGCCTGTCCGGGTGGGGAGGCGTCCTCGGCACATAGTGTGCTCAGGGGGTCTGGACGCTGGAAGAGTCCAGGCTACCGATCAATGTACTGGAGCTCCCAGCAATCAGACTTTGTCTGGATCATTGGACAAGTCGTCTCCAAGGGTGTCCGGTACAGATTCAATCAGACAATGCCACGACCGTGGCCTACGTCAATCACCAAAGGGGAACAAGAAGTGACCTGGCGGCTCGGGTAGTAGCATTCTAAGGTGGGAAGAACAAATCGTTCCAGCCCTCTCTGCTGTAAACATTCCAGGGGTGGAAAATTGGCAGGCGGATTACCTCAGTCTACAGGCGTTAGAACAAGGGGAATGGTCACTTCATTCGGAGGGGTTTCCAGTGGGGTACTCAGGAGGTGGATCTGTTAGCCTCTCACCTCAACAGGAAAGTGCAGAGGTTTGTGGCACAGTCTCGGGATCCTCTAGCTGACGCCAGATGCATAAGTGGCTCCTTGGAGTCAGTATTGGCTGATTTACGCCTTTCCTCCTCTCAAGCTTCTGCCGAGACCTCCTGTGCAGGATCGAGGCAGAAGGGATTCCAGTCATCCTAGTGGCTCCAGACTGGCCTCGAGGGTCTTGGTACGCCAATCTGGTACGATCGGTCGCCGATGCTCCTTTTGAGACTGCCTCTCAGGAAAGATCTGCTGTCCCAAGGGCCAATCTTCCATCCTGCTTTACAGTCGCTGCCTGTGACGGCTTGGCTGTTGAAAGCCAGGCGTTGAAGGATAGAGGGTTGTCTGAACCTGTGATTCCTATGCTGTTAAAAGCTAAAAAATCTACTTCAAGGAAGATTTACCATCGTACTTGGAAGTCATACATTGCGTGGTGTGAATCCCTCAGGGTTCACTCTAACTCCTTTTCAGTGACTCTGATCTTGGCTTTCCTCCAACCAGGGGTTGAGCAGTGCCTGGCCTTGAGTACCATCAAGTGCCAGGTCTCGGCTTTGGTGGTTTTCTTTCAATGTCCATTGGCCACACACTCCTTGATGTGTACCTTTATCCAGGGAGTGAGACACTTGGTTCCTCCTGTGCGGTCTCCGTTGCCACCGTGGGACCTCAATTTGGTGTTGTTGGTCCTCCCTTTGAAAATATTCGAGAGGTTCCCCTGCTTACGTTATCCCAGAAGGTTGACTTTTTGGTGGCTATCAATTCTGAGCGCAGGGTGTCGGAGCTGGCGGCGCTATCTTGTCGTTCACCTTACCTGGTAGTTTACAAGGATAAAAGGTGTTCTTCGTCTATGTCCGTCGTTCCTTCTGATTTTTTATTTAAATGAAAGCCTAAGCATCCTAAGAAAAGTGCTTTGTATACCTTGGATGTTGTCGGGCAATAAGTGTGTACCTGGCAGCTACAGGGTCTTTTAGAAAGTCACACTCACTATTTGTCCTCATGGATGGACCTCGCAAGGGGCTGGCTGCTTCTGCTGCAATTTCCAGATGGATCAGACAGACTGTGGTTCAGGCTTATGCCATTAAGGGTCAGGTTCCTCCTTTCCCTGTTAAGGCGCACTTTACTCGGGCACCATCATCAGGCGTCAGTGATGCAGGTTTGCAAGGCGGCAACCGGGGCGTCTGTACACACGTTCACAAAGTTTTATAAAGTGGATGTGTTGACATCTGCAGATGCTTCTTTTGGCCGCAAGGTTTTGCAGGTTGCTGTTTAGAGGACTTGTCCTCTTTAAGGATGTTTTATATTTTTTCAGGGGAGTTCCAATTGTTGATAGTTGGGCTCCAAGTTACCATGTTTAGCCTTGGGGGGAGTTTTTTCTGCTGTTCCCACCCCTCAGGTTTGACACTGCTTTGGGATGTCCCAATGGTCATGAAGAGGAGGAGCTGTGTCCGTCAATGACCAAAAGAGAAAATGAGATTTTTGACTTACCTTAAAATCCATTTCTCTGATGTTCATTGATGGACAATGGCCCCTCTTTGGAGTTGGGTTTTTTTTTTCTTCTGACACTCCTTGTTACAAAACTGAATACCTATAGCAGAGAGTGGGAGTATACCCCCTGAATGGACACACAGGGCAGCAGCTCGCCTCAGGTGCCCCATTAGCAAGCTGCTTGCAAGGGACCCCAGAAGAAGAGAATCGGGTCTGCTCTGTGCAAAACCACTGCACAGAGCAGGTAAGTATAACATGTTTGTTATTTTTAAACCAAAAAAAAACCCCAGAGACTTTATCACTTTAACCTACATTCCCCTTTACTGTGCACTAGTTATGAGACTGATGGCTCAAGGTCTCAAACAGCAATATGCAACCAATCTTTGTGTACATCCCAATCCCCACGTCATCTATGATTTGATAAACACATTATTTTATTTCTAAATGGAACTGACAGCTGCTTCTGTATTACTTATTACTCACCTTTAAGGAAATGTTCTTCTTTAAGAAGATAGTACACAGGTGAAACACATTCACATGTGTTTACCAACCTGTACAATCAAATGTAAGCCTCATACAAAAACAGAATTTAGGTTGGCAAATTAAGAGACAAATACTGACACTGGACATCTAGGTATTAACATCTGACACTGAGTCAAAGTGAGCTAGAAATACTAGTTCCTTGACATACAGTGCCTTGCAAATGTCTCCCCCCCCCCCCCCCATTGACTTTTTACCTATTTTGTTACATTACAGCCTTAAGTTCGATGTTTAGTTAATCTGAATTTCTCTATCGCTCATTGACAGACGTAGTCTTCTTGATTCTCAAGAGCTGGGTTATGTTGTCTCCGCAGGAGTAGGACTAGGCAGAAAGACAAAACGTTCTGGCTCCACCTTAGGGGCAGTCCCTGAGGGTATATCCTCCCTCTCTCTGCTACAGGGAATCAGTTTTTTTCTGTCTAGTCAGGAGTAAGGACCTAAGTTCCTTGCTGGGATCTTTTGGTCCTGGCAAGATTTTTTCTTTAAAAAAAAAAAAAGATTTTTTAGGCAGTTTTTCTCCAGTATTTTTTTCCTGTGAGATCTTCAAGCAAATACGCCGGACTGGGCGACACTAGTGGTCACCCCAGCCGGCCTACGAGCGCGCGCAGACCATTGCATTGCGCTTGGTCGGCCGCGACACATTCAAGTAAGTATGCGGGGCCGGGCGACGGGCTGGGTGTTGAGATCCAGTGGTCACCCCGGTTTCTGCCTACGAGCGCGTGCAGACCAGAGCTCCGCGCTGGGTCGGCCGCGACGGAGTCCCAGTGGAGGGACTGACCTTGCGAGTTAAAAGTCTCGCTTGGACGCCAGGAACCAGAGAGTCGAGGTGTCCGGAGTGGTCCACAACCCCCTACCCCGGTGGAGAGGGTATTGTGAAGAGAGGGTGCCTGTCGGTTCGGTATGGTGAGTAAACGTTCCCTTTTTTCTTTCCTCGTTATGAGGCAGTATGAATTATGGGCCCCTCCATACATGGTCAGTATATATCTGACACTAAAAGTCCCCCTGGTAAATACAGTATGTGTTTGTGGGAAGTGGACTTGGTTTGAGAGCTAACACTCTACCCAGCAGACTGTAGCATTACAGCAGACATAGGAGGTATAATCCTACCTTATTTGTAGTGTATCTCCTGTAGATCAATAAATCGCCACTTAGCAGAGATGCAGGTGGATGTGCTGGGAAAAACGATTTCGGCGGTCCGCCGCCATTTTGCCGTAGACCAGGTGCATGTATGTCCTCAGGTCACGCCGGCCGCCATGTTTTTGGAGTCTAATGTCTCCTGTATGGGGGCGGCCATGTTTCATGAGCCCAGCTACCTCGTGGAGAGCTGGGAACGCCGGAAGGCGTACACAGGGGGCGGAGCCACGTCCTTCTACCCGGGAAAAAGCAACAGCTCCTTCCAGTCTGTAAAAGACAGACGCTGACTGCAGTTGGTGGGAAACTTCACTGCATCGGTTGGTGAGCCTTGGGGGTCCCTCTCGCTCTCTCTGTGGGGATCGAGAAGCAGGTACTCTGAGGGGCGCTATTGCGCTAGGGGGAGACACATAAAAAAAAAAAAGTTTTTTGTTTTTTCTGACAAAGGTGTCCTGAATTAACATGGACCCTGCCACTCATGTATCTCCTCCGAATCCCCTCGAGGGGTCTGCAGGATCCTCCAGCACCCCACTGACGATTGAATCATTGTCAGCTATTATGGAAACTTTTGTGTCCCGGGTGGAAGTGGCTTGTCAGGGACAGGGCGCAAGAAAGCGACCCCCGACTAACCCCTTATTATCTGAAACCTCGGATTCAGACTCTGAGCCTATTTCTGCAGTTGCAGGTACTTCATCTGGGATTGGTGTCTCGTGTACTGTCTCTTCAGACAGTGAGGAGGATGTTTCGGCATCAGCCATAGCCAAAGAGGAAGCGTTGGTAAACGCACTCATTGTATCTGTTCAAGAAACCTTAAGATTACAGGGTATTCCGTCGGAAATAGCTGAAACTGAAATCCCTTTTGGGACTAAAAAACGCATCAAAGTGGCGAAGGTTTTTCCATTGCCCAAATGTTTTGGCAATCCAATCAAAGAAGAATGGAGTCTGCCAAAACGCACTTCTACTATTTCTAAACGCATTAACAGGCGTTATCCGTTTGAGGAAACCCTCATTAAGAAATGGACAGAACCACCTGTGGTGGATTCACCAATTGCTAGATTGAATAAAGCCACGGTTATTCCTCTAGAAGACGCTCCGTCTTTTAAAGATCCAGTGGATCGCAAGATAGAAGCTATGTCTCGCACCATGTTTACCTTGATTGGATCAGCTTTCAGACCAATAATTGCTATTGGTCTGGTTTCGCAGGCTGTAACTGAATGGACCAAGTGGTTACGCCGGGACTTAGAAGAGGTCCCTCAGGCGGTATCAGATTTGTTGGAACAAATGATACAGGGGTTACAGTTTGTGTGTGACGCGGCGTTAGACGCCACTCCATTATTGGCGCGAGCATCTGTCTCAGCGGTGGTTCTCAGGCGTACACTGTGGCTAAAAGGTTGGTTAGCCGACCAAGGTTCCAAAAAAGCATTGGCTAATATCCCCTTTTTAGGAGAGTGTCTATTTGGAGCCAACTTAGATGAGATCATTAAGGATCTCACGGGTGGAAAGAGCACCTTTTTACCGCAAAATGTTAAAGGTAAAGGAACTCGTCAAAAACGAGGGCCTTCTTTTTCTGCTCACAAGAGGTTTTTTCGTCCCGCGGGTGAAAAAATTAAGTCCTCCAAAGCTCCTTCAGGAGGCTTCAGGGGACGTTGGTTGGGCAAGCAAAAGCCCGCCCCCTCCAGACCTGAAGATAAATCGTCCAAAGCCTGAAGGTGCGCCCCCACCCATAACTGGGGTTGGGGGACGTCTTCGCCGGTTCCCGGATCCATGGCTTTCCAGAATCCCGGACAAGTGGGTTTGCGAAGTCATAAGGTCAGGGTACAAGATCGAGTTTCGATCTCTCCCACCGGCGCGATTCTTCCCTTCCAATATTCGACTATCCCCGGATCGTTTAGAAGATCTGCGGAAAGCAGTCACGGATTTACTACAACAAGGAGTGGTAGTCCACGTTCCTTGGACAGAACGTTTTCAGGGGTTTTATTCAAACCTATTTACAATACCCAGGAAAGAGGGCAAAGTGCATCCAATTCTGGACTTAAGGGCACTCAATTCTTTTGTCAACATAAGAAAATTCAGAATGGAGTCCATTCGCACAGTAGCAGCCTTCCTGCATCCAGGGGATGTCCTAGCGTCCATAGACATCAAGGACGCATATCTTCACATTCCCATTTTCGCAGGACATCAGCGGTTTCTACGCTTTTCCGTAGAAGAGAACCACTATCAGTTTGTGGCGTTACCTTTCGGTCTCGCCACGGCTCCTCGGGTCTTCACGAAGGTGTTGGCCCCAATGTTGGCACTACTGTGCCAAAGAGGCATATCGATTCTTGGTTACCTAGACGATCTTCTGCTTCATGCAGAGTCTCCTCAGACCTTGCTACAAAACATAGAAATTACTATAATTTCTTTACAGGAATTCGGGTGGCTGGTGAACCAGCAAAAGTAATTTCTGGTTCCCACCCAGAGGCTCGAATATCTGGGTCTAATTCTAGACACAGTCAGGACAAGAGTTTTTCTTCCGGTAGGGAAACTCCGGAAGATTCAATTAGCAGTCCAGTTGTTACTATCCAACAGCTGGTCTTCTCTTCGAACTTGCATGAGGGTTCTGGGGTTGATGGTGGCTTCCTTCGAAGCAGTCCCATTTGCCCAGTCCCATACCCGAATTCTTCAGCAAGAGATTCTTCTCAGATGGAATCGGAATCCGGAATCCCTGGACAATCAGATCCGATTGAGCAAACAGACCAGAGAGTCTCTGGTCTGGTGGCTTCGGTCTCCGATGCTCAGCCAGGGAAAGTCATTTCTGCCAATATATTGGACGATAGTGACCATGGATGCCAGTCTATCCGGATGGGGAGGAATTCTCGGTCAGTTATATGTCCAGGGACTTTGGTCCCTGGAAGAATCCAGGTGGCCGATAAATGTATTGGAACTGAGAGCGATCAGACTTTGTCTGATTCACTGGACCGAGCAGCTCCAGGGCAGCCCGGTTCGGATCCACCGTGGCTTATGTCAATCACCAGGGGGGCACCAAGAGTGTCCGAGCGGCCAAAGAAGCGGCTTGCATTCTTCGCTGGGCGGAACGATTTGTTCCAGCTATCTCTGCGGTGTTCATTCCGGGGGTGGAGAATTGGCAGGCAGATTATCTCAGCCGTCAGACTCTGGATCAGGGGGAATGGTCCCTCCATCCAGAAGTTTTCCACCAGTTGTGCCTACGGTGGGGCACCCCGGATGTGGATCTGTTGGCATCACGATTCAACAGGAAAGTACAGAGATTCGTGGCTCGCTCCCGCGATCCTCTAGCAGAGACCGCAGACGCACTGATCGCCCCGTGGGGGCAATACCAGCTAATGTATGCCTTCCCTCCTCTCGGGTTACTGCCAAGACTTCTTCGCAGGATAGAGGAGGAAGGAATTCCAGTAATCCTGGTAGCTCCGGACTGGCCTCGTCGAGCTTGGTACGCCGACGTGGTCAGACTGGTGGCGGACGTCCCGTGGAGACTTCCTCTCAGGGAGGACCTACTGTCTCAGGGACCGATCTTCCATCCTGCTTTACGATCGCTGGCTTTAACGGCCTGGCTATTGAGACCCAGGTGCTGAAGGACAAAGGTTTGTCAGCTTCAGTTATTCCTACTCTAGTTGAAGCAAGGAAAGCGACTTCCAGAAAGATTTATCATCGTACATGGAAGTCCTACATTGCATGGTGTGAACCTCTGAGGTTCCGTCCACGGTCTTATTCGGTTAGTCGAATATTAGCTTTTCTGCAACAAGGGGTTGAGCAGAAACTGGCCTTGACTACTATCAAGGGTCAGGTCTCAGCATTAGCTATCTTCTTTCAGAAGCCTTTGGCTACTCATTCCTTGGTGCGGAATTTCATCCAGGGGGTGCGACATCTGGCTCCGCCAGTGCGCGCGCCGTTACCACCCTGGGATCTTAATTTAGTATTGTCGGTTCTTCAGAAACCTCCCTTTGAAGATATTAGGGAGATTCCTCTACCTACGTTGTCCCAGAAGGTGGCCTTCTTGGTGGCTATTACTTCTGCACGCAGGGTGTCAGAACTGGCCGCATTATCTTGTCGTTCCCCATATCTGGTGGTTCTTCGTCCGAATCCATCCTTCCTACCAAAAGTGGTTTCAGAATTTCATCTGAATGAAGAAATTGTATTACCTTCCCTGTGTCCTAAGCCCAGTCATCCTCGGGAGTTTGCTTTACACTCCTTGGATGTGGTCCGGGCGATCAGGGTATACTTGAAAACGACAGACTCGTTTCGCAAGACGGATTCACTTTTTGTGATCCCGGATGGACCCAAAAAGGGGTTGCCTGCATCTGCCGCGACCATTTCCAAATGGATCAGACAAACGGTGGTACAGGCTTATTCTATTAAGGGTCGGGAGCCCCCGTTCCCTGTTAAGGCGCACTCCACTCGGGCGCTTAGTGCGTCATGGGCCTTTCGCCATCAGGCGTCAGTGGTCCAGGTGTGCAAGGCGGCTACCTGGTCGTCGGTGCATACCTTTACAAAACATTATAAAGTTGATGTAATGGCATCATCTGATGCCGTGTTTGGCCGCAAGGTTTTGCAGGCCGCCATTTGAGGAGACCAGTGGTCTGCCTCGAGGGTTTTTTTCCGTTGGAAATTTTTCTTTTAAGTCTCATTCTTTGTTTATAATGAGCCTTTAGAACTTCTAGTTTGGCACCGGTTGGGCCTTCTAGATTGGATTTTGATTTCTGTCAATCCCACCCCTCATTTGTGGCACTGCTTCTGGATGTCCCAGCTCTTGAGAATCAAGAAGACTACGTCTGTCAATGAGCGATAGAGAAAAATGGATTTTTGTAAGATCTTACCGTAAAATCCTTTTCTCTTAAGCTCATTGACAGACGTAGTACCCGCCCCTCTATCATTGAGTTGGGTTGGGTTAAATTCTCTGTTACTGCTTTAGCCAGAACGTTTTGTCTTTCTGCCTAGTCCTACTCCTGCGGAGACAACATAACCCAGCTCTTGAGAATCAAGAAGACTACGTCTGTCAATGAGCTTAAGAGAAAAGGATTTTACGGTAAGATCTTACAAAAATCCATTTTTTATGTGATGGATCAGAACACAACAGTCTAAATTGGTGAAGTGAAATGAGAAAAATATATACATGAAACTATTTTTTAGAAATAGAAAAAAGAAAATTGGCATGTGCGTATGTATTCACCCCTTTGTTATGAAGCCCATAAAAAGCTCTGGTGCAACCAAGAAGTCACATAGTGAAATGATGTCCACCTGTGTCCAATCTAAGTGTCACATGATCTGTCATTACATATACACACCTTTTTGTGAAAGGCCCCAGAGGCTGCAACACCTAAGCAAGAGGCACCACTTATGCCCCGTACACATGTGCCGATTATCTGAATACTTTTGTCTGCAGACTTACCAAAACCATATAATATATGAGGTCAAACCTAAACACTTTCAATTTGTATGCAATCCGGAAGGCCCTTGCACTACATAGAAAAGGTAAATCTGCAGACAAAAGTCTTCAGATAATCTGCACGTGTGTATGGGGCATAACCAAACACTTCCATGAAGACAAAGGAGTCTCCAAACAAGTAAGGGACAAAGTTGTTGATGATCCCCAGGAGCACCATCAAATCTATCATAACCAAATGGAAAGAACATGGCACAACAGCAAACCTGCCAAAAGACGACCGCCCACCAAAACTCACGGACCGTGCAAGGAGGGCATTCATCATAGAGGCAGCACATAGACCTAAGGTAACCTTGGAGGAGCTGCAGAGTTCCACAGCAGAGACTCTAGTATCTGTACATTGGAGGCCAATAAGCCATACGCTCCAGTTGTTGCTTTATGGCAGAGTGGCCAGAAGAAAACCATTCCTTTCAGCAAAAAACAAAATGGCACGTTTTGAGTTTGTGAAAAGATATGTGGGAGATTCCCAAAATGTATGGAGGAAGGTGCTCTGGTCTGATGAGACTAAAATTAAACTTTTCGGCCATCAGAGAAAATGCTATGTCTGGTGCAAACTCAACATATCACATCACCTAAAGAACACCATCCCCACAGTGAAACGTGGTGGCAGCATCATGCTGTGGGGATGTTTTTCAGCAGCCAGGACTGGGAAACTGGTCAGAGTTGAGGGAAAGATGGATGGTGCTAAATACAGGGATATTCTTGAGCAAAACCTGAACCACTATGTGCATGATTTGAGGCTAGGACGGAGGTTCACCTTTCAGCAGGACAATGACCCCAAACACACTGCTAAAGCAACACTTGAGCGGTTTAGGGGGAAACATGTAAATGTGTTGGAATGGCCTAGTCAAAGCCCAGACCTCAAACCAATAGAAATTCTGTTGTCAGACTTAAAGATTGCTGTTCACAAGCGCAAACCATCTAACTTAAAAGGAGCAGGAGCAGTTTTGCAAGGAGGAATGGACAAAAATCCCAGTGGTAAGATAAGGCAAGCTCATAGAAATTTATCCAAAGCGACTTGGAGCTGTGATTGCTGCAAAAGGTGGCTCTATAAAGTATTGACTTTAGGGGGGTGAATAGTTATGCACATTGACATTTTTTTGTTATTTTGTCATATTTGTTGTTTGCTTCACAACTAAAAAAAACATCTTCAAAGTTGTGGGCATGTTCTGTAAATTAAATGAAACAAATCCTCAAACAATCCATGTTAAATCCAGGTTGTGAGGCAACAAAACAATAAAAATGCCAAGGGGGGTGAATACTTTCACAAGGCACTGTACATGCCTGCTGATCCAATGGTTTCATAACATTACTCACGTAACAAGTATGCATACTAGGGATAGACCGATTATCGGCGGGCCGATATGCACTTTCCCCGATATATCTGTATCGGCCCTGGAACTGGCCAATATTGCAGATATTTTTGTGACGTCATTCTGCCTTCTTAGGCCGCCTCCCTCGCCTTGGACAGCCTCGTCTGGAGTTGGGACTAGTCTCGCGGGAGTGTATCCCAGCCATACACCCATCCACACCCACAGGCCCTGTACCCGCCACCCACCACAGGGTGCCAGCCAGCCACCCACCCACCACAGGATGCCAGTCAGCCACCCACCCACCACAGGGTGCCAGTCAGCCAGCCACCCACCACAGGGTGCCAGCAAGTCAGCCATTAGGCATTAAACAAAAATTAACATGTTTAATACCAGATTTGTGTAAAAAAAATTGTCTTTATTTTTCAAAACTTTAAATGTACAAAATATCGGCCAATACCGATATGCGATGGCCAAAATATCAGTATCGGCCCTGAAAAAACATATCGGTCTATCCCTAATGCATACCAGCAGTTCACTCTTGACTGCATGTTTTAGGTCAGTGACTCAAAGCTTTGACGTCTAGGCAACTGCATTTTTGGTGATGGCGGCCTACATTTCTTTTAACCTGTCAGATGCATTCATAATCTCGTTTGCTTCAGATCATCAGCCATGTTATTTATGTCTATCTGAGATCAGCATCTACTGGAGGCCACTCAAGGAGTAGAAGTCATATTTCTGAATGGGAACCAGAAGAATGTTTCTGTGGTTAATTACACTATTGTGAATGGAGAAGCTGGACTTACTCAAGGTCTTTTCCTCTCAGTTGCTGAAATGTTTCATGCTCCATGTGGTGGCGTGGGATTACATTGTCTCTCCACTTCAAGCTATGATCTTTGAGCTCCCCAGGAAGAAATCCCCTGCTGATATGTTCTTCTGAATTCTGCATCACAGTTAAGGCTGGGATTGGCTGCACATCATAAGAATTGAACAAATTAGAGAATTCATGCAAGGCTTTCATTTGGCCAAGAGCTACATTTCAAACAATCGCACCTAAGTAGGAAAGGGTATATAAAATGTTTCAAAGGAACATTCTGAAAGTGAAAGGGGTTAGAAAGTGAAATGAGTGCATCCCTGGAAGGGCAGAGCTATTTGGGAATTAGGAAATGCATTTTTTTTATTTAGTCTATTAAACAAATCAAATCAAGAAAATGCCATTTTGGGGATGAACCCCCCTCCCCTTGTGAGCAGTCAAGCGGGATTGCCACTAGGCAAGGTGAGCTGTGGCATATGGGCTACATACCTGGCTTTGCAGTGAATACACTGCATGAGCAGCCCCTGCAGAGTTAACAACTGTAGAAAACTCTACTTAAGCTGGATACACACTATCCAACTTTTGTGGTTAGATTTCCTTCAGATTTACCTTTTCTATGTAGTGCAAGGGCCTGCCAGATTGCATACAAATTGAAAGTGTTTAGGTTTGACCTCATATTATATGATTTTGGTAAGTCTAAAGGAAAAAGTCTTCAGAAAATCTTATAGTGTGTATGGCCCATTAGACTGACCTTTAGGTCTATTCTACAACCCTTCCTCCTCCATTCTTCTCTCAGCTGAGCGAGGAGGGTGGGCAGAACAATTAGAGCACACAGCTCCAGTTGAACTGGTCTGTGTCAGCTCTGCCACAGACACAGCATAGAACAAGGAGCAGATACTCTTAACAAAGGGGTAGTGTCCCTTTTATCATTTAGGAGCAGCATCTGTAATATATTGCTGCTTACCAAACATTTAGACCCTGTTCACATTGGTATAACTTGTCATGCAATTTGACAGGTCCAAATCGCATGCAAGTCGGCAATGAAACCGCTCAAATTGGTGCAATGCCGACACAAATGTAGGCCAAGTCGCACTGACATGCGACTTTGAAATTGTGCGATTTCAAGTGAAGTCACATGATTTCATAGCCACATTCAGTGTGAACCAGGGCTAAATGTGTTGGCTGCATTAGTTTTCTTTTTTAGGCTTTTCCTCCCCGTTTACACCTGGTGATCTGGCCAGTATCACATCTCCTGTATTAGAGGGCCTCCACTATGGAGGAAAGCACAGGAGCACATTTAGACAGCAGAATTGTCAGTCTGGGGAGGAGGGGGGTAGTGTTAGATGCACCAAACTCCAGCTAATGCTTTAACCACCTCCTTCCCAAGTCTATTCTGATACTCCGCTCCTACATGTAAAAATATTTTTTTCTCTTTTCCGTTCATTGACAGACACAGCTCCATATTCTTAACAATAGCGTTATGATGCCCTTAACAGGAGTAGGACTAGGCAGACAACACAAAAGCTTGGCTACGTCCCATGGGCCGTCCTCTGCTGGCATAATCCCCCTCTCTGCTTAGAGATACTGTTTTTGTTTGCCTAGTTCAGGAGTAGGACCAGGTCCTGGCATTTTTGTAAATTTTTTATTTTTTTTTGCTGTTTGTTTTTGGATTTCTTCCTGTTTTTTTCCTGTGGAGATCTTCTAGCAACTGCCAGGGTGAGGGACGAGCTGGACTATTAAAGTTCCAGTGGCCCCCTCAGCCCGGCCAGCGAGCGCGCGCACACCGTAGCCGGTTGGCCACGACATAGCTCTATTGGAGGGGGGCTGGCCTGCTATCTCGCAAGGTCGCATACGACCGAGTCTCGGCCGAGAGCTCCCCCACTCTGGTGGTGAGGAGGTTTCTGTCTTGGGAGTATTACCCTCACGCTTCGCTGGATCCATAAGTAGGGCCCCCCTCCTCTCCTTCCCTGGATTTGGTGTGGGTGCGGGTACTCCCTGGGGTGTTTGGTCCCTCCGGGGTTCTCTACAACCCCTCTTCCCCCTCCCTGGGTGGCACTGAGCTGGCTTGTCTGGTGGGGGGGGGGGTGGATTGGTGCCCCTGGCCTTGGTGCCTGTGGGCCTGCTGTCACCCTCAGTGGGCCTGCTATGGGATGGGTGACCTTTTTGGGTCCCCTTGGGGCAGCTGGTCAGCAAGGCTGAAAATTTAGGCTGTGGCTTTGTGGCCTACTAGCTGGACCTTGTATGGAGCGGCCTCAGTTACGGTGGCTAAAGCCGCCATTGTACCCTGAAATATCAGTCCCCCCGCGTCCTACCGGTAACGTATGCACTCGCATTTGCACGGGTACATCCATCTGGGGAAGCGGTTAAAGGTAGTTACAGCAAACTGTTTTTTTTCCTTTTGAGATAAAGGTTTTACATTAATAAAAGCTGAGTAATGTAAGCCCTTCTGTTAGTGATAATTTTTTTTTTATTAACCCTGTAACTGTTACATCTGCAGGTGAGCTTGTTCTGTTGAAAAACAACAGACTTACTGGCCAGATCGCCAGGTGAAAATAAAAAAAATAAAGCCTAAAAGAGAAAACAAAAGCAGCCACATCTAAACCTTGGTAATCTGCAAGAAAATAGATCTTTACTTTTGGGTTTAATGCCACTTTAATCCCCGTGAGCACTGATCACTCTGCTGCCCTTATTAAGAAAAAAAAAAAGGAGGATCTTGAAAATCATGCTAGAAAAGGAAATTTAACAGAGAAGTTCAGGATTTAAAAAAAAAACAATTATACTCACCTAGGTGGATGCAGTATCGATCAGATACTGCATCTGTCCCCCGCTGGCTCTGCACTGCTCAGCATTCTATGAGCAGAGAACCAGGACTGTCAGTCTCTGGGTCTCTGCTCTGCCCCTCCAGCATTCACTGGAGTGCTGGGCTGTGGAGGGGCTGGTTCAGGCTCTCAGCAGGTCGCTGAGAGGCTGAGTCAGGTACTGGTCCAGCCTTCTGGGCGGATCCCAATCATTAGGTCAGGATCCTTCCTGAGCCTGGACTGGGTGAGTGACCGCTGTTAGCTAAAAACGGGTCACAGGAGTGCAGATCAAACCGTACTCTTGTGATCCATTGGAGAAGTATGGCCAAAAAAGCTTTGGCCATACTTCTCCTTTAACCTCCCTGGCGGTAACCCCGAGCGTGACTCGGGGTGGATTTTTCAGTGCAGGATCGGTATCCCCGAGTCACGCTCGGGGTGGATGTGCAGAGAGCGCAGCGGTGTTCTCTTACCTTCTCCTGGCGATCCAGCGATGATCTCTCATTGCTGTGACCGCCAGCCGAGATCCCCGCCGCTCTCCGTCGGTCTGATGACTTCCTAGTTCCGTTCCCTGCAGCAGCAATGCTGCATGGGAGCGGAACTAGGGAGGGAAATTAAAAAAAAAAAAAAAAGTTGCACAAAACACAAACACATTACACATTTTATATATATATATATATATATATGCACACACACACATATATATACACACATATATATATATATAAAATTATATTATTGATTCGATTATAATTCATGCGTTATATATATTATATATATATATATACACACATATATATATATATATATATATATATATATATATATATATATATATATATATATATATATATACACACACACATATATATATAATATATAACGCATGAATTATAATCTAATCAATAATATAATTTTATTATATATATTATATAATAAAATTATATTATTGATTCGATTATAATTCATGCGTTTGGGTTTCAAATTTATCACATCTGGGATGTCTACTAGAGTCTTGTTTTGGTCAGGTTTAAGTCAGTAATTACTAAGAATTGTAGGCCTATAATACATAACGCCAAATTTCCATGAAAAAAATTGTACCGCTTTTGGTACAGAATTCCTGACAGAATCATACCGCCAGGGAGGTTAAGAAAGGGAGCTCTCTCAGTGTCTATAGACAATCTCACTTCCACTGTTACAGCTTTGTTTCAGGAAACAACAACATCAATACCTCTTGATAAGTTTAAATTTGATCGGTTACACTCTGCCCTTACACAGAAAAGACCAGAGGGACCCCCAGAGACATTATTGCAGCACCTACATTCTTACAAACAAAGGGAACCATAATGTTGGCAGCAAGGGGTCCCAGGGAGCTTATATTTTAAGGACATTCATATCAAATACATGCAGATCTAGCACTTGTCACCATACATAAACATGGGGAATTCAAACAATACTTGGATGTTACAGACATGAAATCCTGAACATATGGGCATTCACCTTTAAGCTTTAACTACATTAATAAGATGCACACTTTCCACCCTGGCTGAAATGCATAAACTTCTGAAATATTTTGAGCTTCTTCTTGCAGATCTGCAGAAGCTACTGCAGCCAGCCCCTGTCCAGCTGAGTCCACTCTGAGAAAGGATTGGGTTCCTCAAAGCAAGTTAAAGAGTCCTATGCCTTTGGATCATCCTTGTATAAGACCTACATGCAATCTACCTAACTTACATCCTCAAAGGTGTACAGTTTTATATAACCCTACCTCTACCTGTGAACTGTACACTGTACTATTTTTTTTATATTTCCCTAAAGATTAGAAATACTGACACTAAAACAGTATAAATGGGCATAGGACAGGGTTAATCACAGGCAAATTTATTCAGTAATAAAAACAATATCCACTCACATGACTGATATCCAAAGATAAAGAAAGTATCCACGAATCACACTGCCAGTGGACAGAAACCAGTCAGCCTGGATGGTGGCAAGCTATCACTCCTGAAGCCAGCAATGAAGTGCTTAAAATTAGACAGCAGCTGAAGCTTGAGAATGAGGGGGTGTCCCTGAAACGCATTGTCAGTTAGTCCCATAGATTCTTCCCCTCCACTTGTGTCTTAAACTACTCCGGACACTGCTTACTCTGACAGATAAATGTGTCCAGCGCAGCAGTACCAGTTTCAGGAGTCGACAGGCTTGTCGGCCTCCGAGCTATCCGTTTTCTGTCCTCTGGCAGTGCAGGTTTCTGGACACGTTGCTTATCTTTGGATACCAATCATGTGAGTGGATACTGTTTTATTACTGAACAAAGTTTGAATTATTACTAAATAAATTTGCAGGAAAGAAAGGGTCAGCTTGTATTCTTTTGACTGTTACTATAAAAGACTAAGACTATATTTGAATTGAATTTACTTCAGGGTAAATGTTTCTAATTTGGTTCAAGGTTCATTCAACATTCAGAGCTTAGTCCTAGGGGGGTGACCAGGTGTTACATCATACCACACGTTGCACATTTTACCGCCACTTTTGCCTAGAGTCCTTATATGGTATTCCTCTTTTTTGCCACTAGCATTCACTACAAAATGTCTACATCTGGGTTGCTGTATTCTCCTTCTGGATAAGCTTACCCTATATCAAGCATTCTACTTCGTAAGTATCCAACAGGGGAATACCCTCAGGCATGGCTATGCTGGAGACCAGGCAAAGGGGAGCCACGATAAAACCACAGACAAACAATTGCCCACACAACACTCAAAGGTGTTGTAAAGTCAGAAGTTTTTTTTATCTTAATGCATTCTATGCACTATAACATCTGTGTGCAGCAGCCTCCACAACACCCCCTAATACTTATCTGAGCCCATATCTCTCCAGAAATGTCCACGAGTGTTTCGGCTGTCCGAGACTCTCCCTCCTGATTGACTGAGACAGCAGCGGCGCCACTGGCACCCGCTGCTGTCAAAGTCAGCAAATCAGGGGAGAGAGAGGGCGGAGCCAGGCCGTAGCTCCATGTCTGAATGAACACAGGGAGCATTGACTCTGCTCGGGTGCCCCTATAGCAAGCTGATAGGGGGGCACTCGACACGAGGATGGGTCAAGAAGCAGTAAAGAGGCACCAGAGAAGAGGAGGATCTGGGCTGCTGTGACCAAAGCCAAGTGTACAGAGGAGGCAAGTATAACATGTTTGTTTTTTCTATTGAAAAGAAAAGGGAATTTACAATCACTTCAACCTCAGAGTGACAATGTGCCCTTAGTACCAGTCCAGGAGCTGATACAAACACCGGGCTCTGCATTCAATTCTAGCTCTATTTCAAGTATGCAACAAGTGACCTACTGGACAAAAGAAGAATTCTCTGCATCTATGTCACAATTCCTCAAACAAAAATGGCTTTAATACAATCATCTCTCTCCAGGGCTCAAAATTGCCCCGTTTCCCGAATCAGATCCCAATGAATAGTCTTTTAAGGCACTGTATGCCTTCTTCCCTGTGCAAATCCTGCCATGTCTGCTCAGAAAGAGTAAGAGAGGAAGCCAGTGGTTCTCATTGCACCAAACTGGCCAATTAGAACCTGGTACAAAGACTTCAGCCACTTCCAGAAAGATCTGCTATTGTACCTGGAAATCCTTATTTGCCTGGTGTGAACACAGGCACTTCAATCTCAAAGGTTACTCTGGGTCCTCTATTCTGGCCTTCCTACAATCAGGTCTTGACCAGAATTTGGCCTTTAGCCTCTGGCTTCTCTCTCTCCCTTGTAAAAACTTTTATTTTTTTATACCCTTGTTGTTGCTGGGCCTGTTGGCACAGTTCAGTTTGCCTAGTTGTTGCCCATCCTTCTTGTTCATTGCTTGAGAATGTCCCAGAGTCTATGAATACTTTGTCTGAATTCTGAACTGTATGATTAAGATAAGAGGAATTTTAACGTACCTGTAAATTCCATATCTTGGAGTAAAAGGACTCACTTATTGGGGTAGGGTTAAAGGGGAGGTGCCCAGTAGGCGTGTCCTTGAATGCTTTGCCGGTGTCCAGTCACCTGATGATAGTGATACAAACCTATAACCTGGGGTCTATTAATACTTTGCCTGTGTCCTGTGCTGTAAACCATGTATGTTTATTCATCTATACCTCAAGTTGGCCCCCCCTATTTTTATAAACGGACCACCAAGACATTTTCTTTCTCTCAACACATGGGCTGGACGAGACACATGGACAGGCATCCTTCACACATCTCATGGAGGTTATGTAATATAAAGGGGAACAGGATACTTTTTACATTTCTAAACCAAAGCCCCCCTTTAATGCATTTGTTTTGACTACAATACAAATCTTAAACTGTGCACCACAGAAGCACACTGATGGAAATCAGCTGATCAGTGGTTTGGCACAGATAGCTATCCCTGTAGACTTATTATATCACTGCTTCTGCTGATATCTAAATGGTATGTAATATCTGTTACACATGCCGTACTGTGCAATCAGCATGCTCATCGTACGTTTAATTTAGCTATTCATTGGTAAACTCAGTCCCTAATGATATGACAAGCTTGTCTCCCATAACCTGGTTCAGATAATTGTCTGTGCATCTTTCAGCCCCTCTGATAGTGTTCTTTTAGCTGCTCTAATGTGCTGTTTATACTAGAAAATCCACTTTTAGTACCCTGATGTAGGCTTCCCCTTTGCATGCAAAAGAAGTGGATGGATTTTTTTCTACCCTCACTTTTGCTACGCTTGCGCTTCTGGACTGTTTCTGGTTCTCTTACTACTTTCTTTGTTCAGGTATCTCTGTATTTTTCTGATACCCATGTTTGTTCTTTTTCCTTAAATAGGTTTTGCTGTGCATACCATTTCATAGGTGAGACTTTGGGAGCACCCCTTCTTCTTGACATGGGTACAATGGTAACGTTCGAATAGGCTATGAGCGGTCAACAGTCATGACTAATCATCTCACCATAATGTCCAGGAATTAACTTCCCAAACAAGTGCGGTTAGTGCCGGTTCACATTAGTGCGATCACAGAGATCGCATGTAATGCGGAGCGCACTGCTCCTAAATTACATGCAATCTCTGTGCAGTGCAAATTTCAGCCATACAGTTTGTATGGCTGAATTGGCACCGCAATCGCACTAAACACGCACATGACCCTTTTTTTTATCCGCAGCAGAATCGGATCGCATGGTGGTTCGGATAGTGCGATCCCATTCTGTGCGAACTTGCAGATCGCACTGCGATATACGATCTCAACTGGGGGTGTCTTTAACCTTTAATGGACACCCCCTGCGTATCGCATATGGCAGTGTGAACTGCCAGGGGTGCGGATGAGATGCGGGAACACGCTGCATATTCGCAGCGTTCCCGCATCGCAGAAGTGTGAACCGGGACTTACATGTGATAAACATGGCTGTAGCCTTATTCTGTGGGGTTAGGAGCACCTAATGCTAACAGTCATATGGCTTTGTGATTTGTTTGAATATGTTAGTTGGTTAAAGCTTAACTTTACATAGTTAGTCTGATTAAAAAAAAAGACACAAGTCCATCTAGTTCAACCAATAACTTTGGGAACTAGACAAAATCTACCCTTGTAGTTCCCCCTCCCCATAACAGTGAAATGTTCCCTTAGACTAAGGGTGAAGGAACAGGATGCATTACTTACCCTATTCCTCAGCCAGCAAGTTCCAGTGCTGTAATCTTCTACTTCCAGCACTGTCCTCAAGGCTCTGAGTGGTCCTTCACTTACAGTGCAGGGCTATGAACCCTGCACTGTATATAGAGGAGGTGAGTATGTGAGTGCGGCTGAGAGCACAATGGAGAGGTGGCAGTGCTGGACCGGGTGCGTGGATGTTACCTAGGACCATAAATAGGTCCCCATACGCCATATTTTTCATCACTGATTAACTTCCTTGAAGGATAAATAAATTAATTCCGCCGCTTACCGGTCCATGTTACCACACACCTACTAGACTAGTTTAGAGGTATAATGCAAATGAATTAAATAAATTATTGGAAAGGAAAAACTGCAAGTAAGCATTTAAAATACTTTGATCCTTTCTGTGCTTTTGCCTGCAATTTTTTAATGGGTGACATATTACATAGCTTGAGATATACAGTAGATCTTAATCTTCAAGTCAATCTCCAGCTTTGTGTATACATCAGGGAAAAAAACAGGGTGGTCAATTAAAGGGTAACTAGTATCCTAGATAAGCACAAAAAGCGTCTAAACATATAGAACCTTGGATAACACTCAGAGAACACTCAGAAATGGAAACTGTTAGTCTTAGGTACCTTCAAAACCTTTGGTGTCCAGAGGGAGGGGGGCTACCCTATGGTCTTTGTTCCTGACCTCCTTAATGGCTGGTCAACATTGCTTCCTGTACACCTGTGTGTGGGAAATGATTGTGCCAGTTCCAATATTTTTATCTTCTCCTTCTCTTTTTCACCCCCTTTCCCCATCTCTTCTCTTTAACATCACACTAGAGATGATTTTCTCTCACTGTTAACATTGCATACAGTTGTCACTCTTTTTAAGGCAGCTTTGTACATCCATCCATTTTGGTTTTAAGGTAAAACCAGAGTTTCTAGCACAGAAATGCTAATAATGAGTTTCAGTTAAGTATATTATTAGTGCATGTAGCTTTATACCTTCAATGCTAGTCCAGGCTTCCGCAGAGCCACTTTAGCTCCTTTGTCTTTTAGCAATCCCTGGAGTTTTGTCATCTGGTTACTGGCCTGAGGTCCCTGCGAAGTCAACTCAGTCTGTGGCAGACATCGATAGAATTTCATTTTCTGCTTATATTCTGCAGGACTTTGAGCAGTCTTTTGTTCTTCCTTAAAATTATCATCTACAAGAAAGAGAACATCAATCAAAACTTATGCCGAAGCTGCATACAAACTTTTAGGTATTGTTCCCCATGGAGGAATCTCTGGGAGTACTACATACTATCAGCTATTGTTCTTGACAAAATCCAGAACTTTCCACTGCTTGTCTAGCTATTATTTATTTAGGCAACAGAAAAGATTGTCTTTTGTCTCCCAAACTGAGCATTCAACTCTACAAGCAATGGTTTTCACTTTGATGTTCAACTTATGGTCAACTTTTTAAAGGTAACCTGTAAGTTGAATATGAATATTAAAGAGTACCTGTCTCAATGTTTAAAGATATTAACTAAGTTTGGCAGTGTAATTAGCAGACATACTAAAGTGTGTGCTTCTACCTACAGTATATCTCACCACACTTATCCAGCATGTTAAAAATTAATTTCTAAAAGTTGGTATTTGCATAGTAAAAGGCACATTTGCATGTCCATATGTAACAATGCTCAGACATGGCAATGGACTGCTTGGGCACCAAGTACTATGGGGGGGAAGGGGGAATTACCACCTATGACCTGTACCCTGAGCCTGAGTTACCAGGCAATATATTTTTGCAGGTACAGTATGTACAATTTGTTGCTCACAATATCATAAATTTTGCATTTAAAAATACATTTTAATTGTACAGTACAAGACAGACTGAATTTTCATGAACCCTGAATTATAACTGGTGCCTTCAGGTGACTGGACACTGGAAAACTTTGCTGGACACGCCCTATTGGGTCTCTAACGCCCCCTAACTCTACCCCACTCTATCTCATGTTTTTTCCTACTGTCCTAAGGTGATAGACCTCTTCTCCCTTACAGAGAAATAATTAGCTTCATTAGTATATTGTTTTACTTCAAATTCTTCAATCAACTTCTTACTCTCTTCTAATTCAACAATAGAAGCATCCGAATGACTGCAACCTCAATATAATCTTGGGAGCTGTACCCAGACAGTGGACAGCCTGTTTTGTTGCTTCAGGTACTGGAACCTGCATGGGCGCTCACCCCAGCAATGAAATGGGTGTAGCTAGCTGCAGAGTTTTGATACAGGTCCACGGCAGTGGTCCATCACTATGGAACTCAGACCCTGGAGACCCCTGCCGGGGTATGCCCACACTAACAGGTGAAGCCTGAGCCCTGATTAGGACCGGTGACGTTGACAGGTAAAACAAGTTTACTCTGTACTATTCCGACACTGTAGCCTTACTTATTACAGTTTTCCTACATAGTATTTATTCTATGTTAAAGAAAACCAGGGAATTATGTTTGAAATGTTTAACACTTGTGACAGGAAGTCCGGTAAATCTGTGGATGTAGTCACAGACAGGAGATACATTTCCACCTGGTTTAGAAAATTCACCAATTACTATAGGGTGTCGGCTGAAAAGGTAGCCAGGACGGCTTAAGGAAGTTGAAAGGCCTTCAGCTGTTCGGAATGAGGAAGTTAAGGCCTCTATAATTTGTCCAAAGGAAGTCTATTGATTGCTGCCTCCTGACGCTGTGTGAGCTGGG
The DNA here is from genome assembly GCF_965119305.1 of Pelophylax lessonae. Classification (NCBI taxonomy): domain Eukaryota; kingdom Metazoa; phylum Chordata; class Amphibia; order Anura; family Ranidae; genus Pelophylax; species Pelophylax lessonae. The sequence continues at coordinate 82,067,296 of NC_138775.1, read as the reverse complement.
GAGAGGAGGACAGTCAGATGTGTGCCTCCCAATGCTGTGTGAAGCCTGGGAGAAGGATTGCTGCCTCCTGATGCTGTGTGAAGCTGGGGAGAGGAGGACAGTCAGATGTGTGCCCCCTGAAGCTGTGTGAGCATGGGGAAGACCTCCTGGAGCGATGTGCGCTGAGGAGGGTAAAAAGTGTGAAGACTTCTCAAGGTGAGAAAATGAACTATTTCTATGTGGAAGAAATAAATGAACTATTTGCTATGTGAAGAGACAAGCAAAGGGACACGTTCAATGTGAAGAGGAACAGGGACATGTTCAATGGACATTTGTTGGGTGAAGAGAAAATGAATGGACTATTGAGTGTCTGCTGTAGGATCAGCAAAGTTTGCCCAACAGTAGGTTGGAGACAGACTCCGTAGGTAGGTTCCTGTATGTGAGAAGGTAGCCGCCCACAGTGGCAAGGATTTATTTTGTGTTTTATTTTTATTTTGATGTTTTGACACTTGCACTTGTGTGAAGAAAATTGCATGAATAAACCAAACTGTTGTTTGCAACCACTTCTCGGCTATCTCCCTGTGTGTAACGAACCCCCCCAAAGGGGTCATCCATACCCGCCACCGAGCTTATCTCCCACACACTATACAAGTATTTACTTATGCACTTTAATCAACTGTTGAAGCACTTTATATTTATTTTTATATTTATATATATTTACATATTCATATTTCATATAACTCCATTTGTCAATGGCTCACAATGTTTGACAATCTTAAAACACATAGTGCACCTTAGATGAGCGCGGCTTAGTACACCTCAGCAGGTGTATTTATACCATACCCTGTCATATGCCTTTTCGCCGTCTATTGACAGGAGTAGAGCTAGGGACTTTTCTCTTCTCAGTTTATGCAATAGGAGTATTGTTATCACCCTATTATCTCTCTGCCTTCTGTTCAGGTAAAAACCCGGCTTGGTCTGCATGGATACAGTCAGGTATCATATCTTTGAATCTGTTGGCTAGGAACTTTGCGTATAATTTTGTGTCCGCATTCAACAATGCTATTGGTCTATAACTAGAGCACAAAGTTGCGTCTTTCCCTTCTTAAGGTATGATAAAGCACTTTCGCAGTTTACCATTTATTATCATTTTTTGCAAATATATACATGTATATATAGTTTGATATTTACACATTTAGAGTGGCTTAAAGAATGGCTTGCTATATATACAGTGCCTTGCAAAGTTTTCACCCCCTTGGGTGAAAATGTTTTTTTTTTTTTTTTTTTTTTATTGTGAAGCAAACAACAAATAGGAAAAAATAACAGAAAACGTGCATAACTGTTCACCCCCACCTAAAGTCAATACTTTGTAGAGCCACCTTTTGCGGCAACAGCAGCTCCAAGTTGCTTTGGATAAGTCTCTATGAGCTTGCCACATCTTACCACTGGGATTTTTGCCCATTCCTCTTTGAAAAACTGCTCCAGCTCATTCAAGTTGGATGGTTTGCGCTTGTGAACAGCAATCTTTAAGTCTGACCACAGATTTTTTATTGGATTGAGGTCTGGGCTTTGACTAGGCCATTCCAACACATTTACATGTTTCCTCTTAAACCACTCAAGTGTTGCTTTGGCAGTGTGTTTGGAGTCATTGTCCTGCTGGAAGGTGAACCTCCATCCTAGCCTCAAAACACACACAAAGTGGAACAGGTTTTGCTCAAGAATATCCCTGTATTTAGCACCATTTATCTTTCCCTCAACTCTGATCAATTTCTCAGTCTCTGCTGCTGAAAAACATCCCCACAACATGGTGCTGCCACCACCATGTTTCACTGTGGGGATGGTGTTCTTTGGGTGATGTGATGTGTTGGGTTTGCGCCAGACATAGCGTTTTCTTTGATGGCCGAAAAGTTTAATTTTAGTTTCATCAGACCAGAGCACCTTCCTCCATACATTTTGGGAGTCTCCCACATGCCTTTTCGCACACTCAAAACGTGCCATTTTATTTCTTGCTGAGTGTAATGGCTTTCTTCTGGCCACTCTGCCATAAAGCCCAACTCTATGGAGCGTATGGCTTATGGTTATCCTATGTACAGATACTCCAGTCTCTACTGTGGAACTCTGCAGCGCCTCCAGAAGGGTATCCTCGGGTCTCTGTGCTGCCTCTCTGAATATTGCCCTCCTTGCCTGGTCTGTGAGTTTTGGTGGGCAGCCATCTCTTGGCAGGTTTGCTGTTATGCCATGTTCTTTCCATTTGGTTATGATAGATTTGATAGATTTGATTGATTTGACATTGTCCGTTACTTGTTTGGAGAGTTTTTTAGGTCTTCGTGGCAATATTTGGTTAGTGGTGGTGCCTCTTGCTTAGGTGTTGCAGCCTCTTGGGCCTTTCAAAAAAGGTGTGTATATATGACAGATCATGTGACACTTCGATTACACACAGGTGGACATCATTTCACTAATTATGTGACTTCTGAAGGTAATTGGTTGTGCCAGAGCTTTTTATGGGCTTCATACCAAAGGGGGTGAATACATACGCACATGCCAATTTTCTGTTTTCTATTTCTAAAAAAATTGTTTTATGTATATATTTTTCTCATTTCACTTCACCAACTTAGATTATTGTGTTCTGATCCATCACATAAAATTCAGATTAACAAAACATCGAACTTAAGGCTGTAATGTAACAAAATAGGTAAAAGGTCAAGGGGGAGAATACTTTTTCAAGGCACTGTATAGATTACCTAATATGTAATTTAGAAAATATTTATGATTTAGCGCTACTTCTTCCTATTTCCACTGGTGTTACAGGGTGGTACACCTATTATCTGTGTTATAACTAGGAGAAGAATATAGAGTGGAGTATGAGTACCCTCCTAATATTTTCTAGAAATATCCAGTCTGAGCTTACTGGAAATTACAGGTAAGTCAAAATTCATGTTTTTTTTCTGCTGCATATAGTACACAGCAGTTCCACCAGAAATGTCACATGTTTAGGTTACATGTGTTTTGTTGAACAAATAACAGCCAAGAATTCACAAGGAAAGCGTCTCAAGAGGTCTCACCTTTCAGTTTCATAGCTCTCATTCTCTTTGTATCAGGAGCTCTGACAACAGCTTCTGAGGGGGAGAGGAAAGCCTGCAGCCCCAACACCCCCCACCAATTGTACCTCCCCTGCCCTTGCATTGGACCGGCCCCCTTTTGTGTGGATGTTCCTTGAAAGTCATCTGGCCAAATATTTGCTTATGTATGACACAGCTAAAGTAAGCCATACATTATACAGTTTTCTTTCCTTTAACCACGGGCTGAAGGAAAGAAAATTGCTGGATTCCACCATCAACACAGTCAGTGTTGATAGGGGAATCCCTCCCATTGCACTAATGTATTCTGACAGCGGGAGGTTTTCCACCATCAGAATACAATGATCACTGCCAGCAGCTATAGCCGCCAGCACTGATCGCACAAAGAAAAAAAATAAAAGGCTAACTGTAATAAAGTCAACTTCAACACAAACAGCCTGCTCATAGACAGATCGAAATTCGGCTCATTCTTCTGAACCGGCCAAATTTCAATCCATTAATGGCCTTTTTCAGTCACTGCACAGCTTCTGAAACTTCAATAACCTTTAGCAACATTCTGAACTACAAAAACTATAACAGAAACATATTTGGCTCTTATAGTGTTAAAGTAAAGAATACTGCTCTAGGAAGTATTGGAAGGTTTTGTTTGGGGATATAGAAAACAGGAAACATAACTTTGCTGCCAATTTGAAGATTTAGTTAGTGTGCTATATTTCAGGAAAACACATTAAACAGAGCAGATAAAAAGTGCCGTCTCTCAATATTTCCTCTGCAAAGTCTGAGGCTGCATGTTCTTTAATATCTTTTCTGTTTGTGTACAGTTTCCCCCTCCAGTCATTTCACAGTTACTCCGACTTCTCCTAGAGTTTATTCATTTGCACATTGGGTGCTTGAGGGAGGTCTAGCCACATCTAAATATACCAGCTCTTCCGGGGAAATGATAAATGTGTTTTTGGCTTAATCTTATATCGTGCTGTTAATTACATGAAAGCAGCAATAAGGCATACTAATTATATCAGTCCTGTGGGAAGTTTACTGCAGTTACATTTATATAAAGCTGTGCTTGTAATTAGGAACATGTTTTACTACAAAAAATTAAGAGGTTTCCTCTTACCTGTGAGATGGATGGGGCCCAAGTCCAACGCAGAGCATCTCTCTTGGGGCTTCCTGTACAGGTTGAAATCAATGTTTCGCTTAGCCCAGCTCCAGCGGTCTCGGGAAAGGGTGGGCTGTAGAGTATTTGCATGCAGGATATTTTCTTTCCAGGCCTTCAATAAAAATGAAAACAGTATATATGTATTTACTCTCTCAGACTGACCTTTCTGAAAGCGAGGGGAGATGTGGCTGTGCTATGTTAAGACCTAATTAAACTTGCAGAGAAACTATTTGGCTGTCAAGTCTGACCTTTCCATTTTGTAGGTTTTAGGAAAATAATTTTTTATTGTTTTCACCTAGATATGCTGTTTTTTAGGTTTAAGAAAGAAGAAAAACAATTATACTTTTTTCTTAGAGGCTATCTATGGCCTATACCAGGGGTATCGAAACTTTGACCCATTACAAAAGTTTTCCGGCCCTCAGCTGATATGTGCAGTCTCTGCATTGATTGGGACCCTGATGTAAGATGGGAGTCTGATGTGGAGTGTGATATAAGGAAGGACCATGTTGTGCACTCTGACAAAGAGGACTAGAGTGTAAGTGGGACTCTGATGGAGACCCTGATATAAGGGGAATCTAATAGGGTTCCTGATTTGAAGGGGACTCCTATGAGAAAGGTGCAGACTGAATGAAGTGAGAAAGATGCACACTGAATGAATTTTTGTTCAAACTTTATTAATGGCTCCAATTTATTCAGAATTTCAGTGCTTTGTTTTACTGAAGTTGCTTTTCTACAATACATCATATCCCGCTGATTAACCACTTAAGCCCCGGAAGATTTTACCCCCTTCCTGACCAGGGCCTATTTTGCAATTCGGCACTGCGTGACTTTAACGAACAATTGCGCGGTCGTGCGACGCTGTACCTAAACGAATTTGACGTCCTTTTTTTCCCACAAACAGAGCTTTCTTTTGGTGGTATTTGATCACCTGTGCGATTTTTTGATCATGCGCTATAAACAAAAAAAGGGCGTCAATTTTGCAAAAATAACACTATTTTTCACATTTTTTAATATGAAATTCCCCCAAAAAAAAATGCAAAAATCAAAATTTTTTAACATTTCAGGCCAATTTGTTTTGTGCTACATATGTTTGGTAAAAAAAAAAAAAAAAAAAAAAAAAAAAAAAAAAAATCGCAAAAAGCGTATTTTGATTGGTTTGCGCAAAAGTTATTGCGTTTACTAAGGGAAAGATTTTTGTCATTTTTGTTGTTTTTTTTTTTTAACGAGTAATGGCGGCGATCTGCGATTTTTTTTGCGGTACTGCGACATTGCGGCAGACAGATAGGACCCTTGACTGACATTTTTGACACTTTTGGGGGTACCAGTGACATTACTGCAGTAATCAGTGCTATACATATGCACTGTTACTGTAAAAATGACACTGGCAATGAAGGAGTTAACTTTATTGGAGAGGGAGGGGTTAAGTGTGTCCCTAGAGGCGTGTTTCTGACTGTGATTGGCTGTGGCTACTAGTGTAAGAACAGAGATCAACGGTCCTACATAGTAGAACCGACAGGGAAGAATGACAGGCGGCCTCCGGCGGCGCGCGCTCGCTCCCTAGAGCCTCACAGGCTAGCAACTTAGACCTAATGGATCAAATGTGCACAATGTAATTAAGACTGAAATGCACACTAATATTTTGAAGTGTGCATGTCTATGCATTGAAAAGACAGCCCTATTACAATACAGGGAAACAATAGCTATCAGCTGGGGAAGTGTTCTGTGCGTTTTGGTACCCACAAATTTAACAATGGACATATCAATCTGGAATTTAGATGCCACTAGAACTAGGAGGAATTAAGACACATTTCCAAAGGCAATACATGGGAAAAGGCTTACAAAAAATAAGGTGCTAGTGAGGATGCTCCAGGCACATCAGATATCTGGCTCTTAGGAGTTGTCCATTTCTGAACACAATAGCCATTCAGTTCTAGCAGGATTGGAGCAAAAATAAAATGTCTATTGTATATTTACTCTAACACTGCTTTGGTGTCATCAGCTTTGAAGTTGGTGGTGTCTTTGCCCAATGCAGAATTACAGGCTAAGCATTTTATGCTTAAGTGTGAAATTACACAATTTTTCTTTTTTTTTATATATATATATATATATATATATATATATATATATATATATATCTCAACAAATGTTATTGAACATTATGCACAAACAGTACAGATTCCAGAGCAGATGTACAATCAAATCAGACACTCCACAAGATTGTAACAAGCCAAATCACGAAAGAACAGCAGTGAGTTTACCAGTGCTGCTATCAAAACCTTCAGAAAACCAGGTAGACGATGTATTCATTTATTTTATGTATCCATTCCATGGCTTTATCATATTGGATGAGTTCAATAGTGCATCAATAGCTTGCTAAGGATCAGGTCCACTTGGGCCAATCCCAGCGAGGCCAACCACGGGGCCCATGGTGTGTCAAATTTACTTGAGTTACCCCTATGTTGAAAGATGTACCTCTCCAATCTTAAGGTATCTCCCATTTGAGTCACCCATTCCCTGACTGTGGGGAGTCAGAGGATATCCAGCGTCTCAGTATTAGTTTCCGGGCCTGAAACAATGCCCTAGCTATGGCTTTTTGTAGTGATATCTGCCACAGGAACATCGCTTAAGATGCCAAATAAGCATAGTTTAGGATCTTCATACAACTGGACCTCATATGCCCTAGTTAGGGTGTGGAGGACTCCCTTCTAATTGATATGTAGCTTTGGGCACCTCCACATGAGGTGTATTAGATCACCATGGTCTCTGTAACATCTTGTACATGTAGGGCTGTCCCTTCTGCCCATACGAAGCTGGGGTGTAATGAACGCTGTGACGAACACCAATTTGCTGGGATGTTCGCCACAGGCTACTGGAGGAGTGTGGAGGTCAGCCTCCTGCCCACGGACTACGGGCCCTGGCTTGTAGGGGAGCATGGCTCTGTGTGGGGGTGTATGCTGGGGGACCCTTGGAGTACTGTTATTTTGAATTCAAGTCCATTCAAGACTCTGGGCCTAAGCTGCCTATTACAACAAAGGACTTCACACAATGAGAGACTAAACAGATGCTAACGACATAAGACTCAGCTATTGTCTACTGTGTGGATGTGTATTGACACTTCTAAAAGGATGTGTTGAAAACGGAGACGGGCAGTCTGTGAGCCTATGTCTTCTTCTCTCATCTGTTTAGAGGTGGTGTGTGTACACACTTCTAGGAATGCGTATTCGGCTATGTTTTGGGCTTGTTGTTTGTTGAGTCAATTATGATAATGCTAATCCTGTCTGAGCCTGTAGTGTCATTCACCTATTGTTTCGGTCCAGATGGCCAGGTATGTTAATTATGTTCTGTATACAAAACATTTACATATGATGTAATCAAGCACCTAAGACTGTATACATTGGAAGTGAGTTGTTGAATATAGAGTCTTTGTTTTACCCTTCATCAAGCTAAGGCTGATGTTTGGGGGGAATTGGGGGCCATAGTCACTGCATGACATGGGATTCGGGAGACCTAAGACGGAAATACTTGGTCGAAGTATTGGGGGTCCATTACAAATGCTATGTAAAATATAAAGTTTGGAAAGGTGCTGAGCAACGTTCAGAGAGCACTTCCGGACTGCCTGAAGTGCCTCCTCCCTCGTCCTCCTCAAATGCCCCTACATCTCTCTCCCAACGAGAAAACACATTCAGGGGAAGCTCTTTTAGGAAAGTATTCAACAGTAGAGAATACCCGTGTGATATAAAATCCTTATAAGCGTCCATTTCTTCCATAAAATTAAACACCGGGGTTGGCGATTGTACCCACAGGTCAACTCCCCTCTGAGCCCTCACCGCATGTTGAAGTTGCATGTAATAGAGCTTCATTGAAACAGGGAGGTGAAATGTTTCTCTCAGTTCAGTAAATGACCAGAGCACTCCATCTTTAAAGATATGGCATAAGTGCATAATACCATAGCGTTTCCACCTGGCACCATAAGGTAACAGGGCTATTTCCAGATAGCGAGGATTATCCCAAAAGGGACTAAACCTAGTATATCCCATTACCTGTTGTAGCTGCCTGACTTTATTCCAAGTCTTTTGCATGAGGGTGTATGTGGGGAAGAGTCTATTAGATTTACTGAATTTCATAGCTTCCAGACCACTCACCACTTCACCCAAGCCTACAGTGTGAGCCAGCAAGCTGGTATAGGGGTCCTCCTTAACACCCCCCCCCCCCCACACCCCTAAACGCATGGCTCGTGAGATATGTTGCATTTACGATGCCAAGTAATTCAACCAAGGATTAGGCAAAGCAAGCCCCCCAAAGTCCGTGGGCCGTTGCAATTAATCTAGTTTTATCCTGGGGTTTTTGGACAACCATAGGAGGGAGCGAAAAATAGAGTTGATAATGCGAAACACTTTTAAAAAAAAAACAACTACTGGTGAATTATGGAAGACATACATTAGCTGGGGCATGAGAATCATTTTTATTAGGTTTTTACGTCCATCCAAAGACATTTTAAGTCTAGACCATACCTTCACTTTCTCTCTAAACCTGGCCAAGAGTAATGTTAGATTGAAGTGTGTGAATTCCAGGGGGTTGGGGTTTATCTGAATCTCCAGATACTTAAAGTTAAGGGAGGTGGGTATATTGGTTCTTGCCAAGGAAGGGGAGCCCAGGGCTCTGTCTAGTTGCGTGAGAGAGGATTTGGTCCAGTTAATAATTAGTCCAGAGTAGGAGCCAAGTTCAGTTATAACTGACGTGGCCTGACAGCTGTCACCCAATAACATGGTATCATCCCCATATAACATCATTTTTTCATATAGTGCACCATATTTAAAGCCTTCAATTAGTGGGTTTGATCTAATAAGTGCTGTCAGGGGCTCTAAAGCTAACGCAAAAAGGAGTGGGGATAGAGGGCATCCCTGCCTAGTGCCCCTCTATAGATCAAAACTAGAGAACATTCTTCCAATCTCCCTAATAGATGCTTTGAGTGCTTGATAAAGGAGTTGAACCCAGGCAATGTATTCCCCTCCAAATCCGAATTTGTGCATTATGGCCCATAAGTTATCCCATTCAACACTCTCAACCGCTTTGTGTGTGTCAAGGGATAGCAGCGCTCTTTCTTCCCCATTATGCACCGGAGATTGCAGATTTTAAAATAACCTGCGGAGATTGATAGAGGTGGATTTTTGGGGCATAAAGCCAGCCTTATCTGAGTGAATAATATATGCATTAAGCCGGAGGGCCAGGACTTTTGCCCGAATTTTGAGACCGCTTTGTAATAGCGAAATGGGCCTATAGGATGACCAGTCTGTTTACCCTTCTCGTAAAATCCTGGCTATTAAAGAAACGTTTCTTTTCTGCCACCGAGGTGGTATTGCAAGAGAACGCCTCCTGTGCTGCCAACCATTCCTCCTTTATTCTCATCTGAAATAAAAGCAATAAATTCAGCCTCCAGGTGACTAACCAGCCGCGCCGCCTGTTCCCCCTGAGTAGCCGTTGCCTTTTTGATGGATTGAATTTCAGCTATGAACAGTCCCCACAGGAAAGACTTAAATGTCTCCTACGTGGAGCCCACACCCAGATGACCTCCATGGATCTCCCAAAATCCCACTAACATGGTCCTGATACCATCATAGGATGGGAAGAAGTGTAGCCAGAAGGCATTTAATTTCTATGGAGTCCTATGCAGAGTAGATTGAGGACGGACCTCCAAAGTTCTCGAGGGGTGTACTTGACATCTGAAACATATCTGGCTGCCCATGGGGAACAGAGGCAGAGTTCTATCCTCGACAAGGACATAGGAGTTTTGGAAAAACATGAAAACGTTTTTTCATGTGGGTGCATGTGGCATCATGGATCCATCTAGCCCATTTCCCCAGCTAATTTGGCTAGTACTGTACGACCAGAGCCCCTGCCCACCGAAAAAGATGGAAGTTTGTCCAGTTTGGGGTTACAGAAACAGTTAAAATCCCCATGACATAAACTGGCACCTCAGGGCGTCTCATCTGGTACACTACCAGCTTCCGCATGACCCCGCTGTGAAACGTGGGTGGTATATTCATGAAAGACAATATGCATTTGAAAGTGTACAACCTACACAATAGGAATATATACCTCCCTTCTTTATCAATGATGCAATAAAACTCCTGGAAATCCAGGGAGACATGGACCAGTACACACACCCTTGAAAATGAGGTGTGTGTGGAGTTGTATGGCTTTTCCCCCCATGCAAAATTGAAGCATGATTTAGAATCACTGGTGAGAGGAGTCTCCTGTAAGGAGCAGATCGCCGGCAAGTGTTTGCATAGGGCTGTCGATACCATTGTTCTCTTCAGGGGATCATACAAATCTTGAACATTCCACAAGATAACCGGTATAGAGGTCATGATGTTGAAAAGAACACACAGTCAGCAGTATGGCAAACAAGTTCACATCTCCCCCTGACCAACATAAGGGGGAATTACTCTTAAACCAAGGGGTGGTCAACCCTTTCCAGGTTTCTTCACAGGGGCATGTGTATGGAAGGGGAGTCCCTGGAGACAGTATGTATAATGTACTCCACTTTGGAACATTGGCATAATGTGAGTAGCAAAAACAGACAGTGCAACTGCAAACTAGTGGTGACCTGTGTGCCGGGAGATGGGCACCGACCTCTCGCCCGTGAGCCTAAGTCCACAGGCCCATTCCTCCCCGACACACTATCGAACATTCTTGGAGAACTTTCCAAACTGTGATTCCCACCTCTATGGAGGACAACAGGTCTCTCCCACTGCAAAATTTACGGTGTATGTATGATAGTAAAGTTGGTTGAAAAGAAAAAAAAGGACAGATCAAATGGTCGAACTAAAGTTCTGTGAAATGGACAGATTCTTTAAGCTCTAAAAAGACAAAATAATTGAACGTTACCATATAAACTCCTTAACAGGGATCATATGTAGGTGCAATACTCTCATGCAGTACCTCCGTTGACCTGCTTGATATGAAAGTGTTTCAGTCATCGCCCTCCATGTGCGGGCGCATGATGTGTTTATGGTGATCTAGCTACATTGAAGCTTCTGCAGGATTTTCAAAGTGGCTCTGCCCTCTTGCTGTGATGTGAAGTTTCACTGGGTACAGCATGGCGTACGATGCTTGTAGTTTTTGTAAGCGTTGTTTAACCACTGTGAATTTTGCTCTGCTCTTCTGGACTTCTGCCAAGAAGTCTGGGTAGAACGATACCCGCACACCATTAAATTGAATGTCCCGGCGTTCTCTGGCAAGGAGCAGGATAACCTCTTTATCTTTAAACTTCAACAGGCATGCCAGAATTATACGTGGTGGATGGCCTGATTGTAAAGGCTGAGGAGGGAACCTGTGAGTCCGTTCCAAAACGTACAGAGGGGAGAAAGCCTTCTTGCCAAAAATGTCCCTCAGTCAGTTCTCCACAAACTCCATGGGACCCCTGCACCCCACCTTCTCAGGGAGGCCCACTATCCGAACATTGTTGCGCCTAAGGTGATTCTCAATGTCCTCCGCCCTCAGCTCTATTGCTCTGGCCAGCCTGGCAGTGATCTGTGATTCTCTTATCAGAGGAGGTATTTGATCTTCAATATCATTGATTCTGCCCTTTGCAGCAGTTGTTCTCTCCCTGACCTTCTGTCAGGTCTACAAACTGTTCCTTTAAGTGATCCATAGAGGCATTACACTTATTGACAGGCCACAGAATGTCAGCCAGGGTGGGTTGCTCACAGTCCCCCTCCCCCCTCCACACCGTCAAAGGACCTGTTGTTTTGATCCATACTGGCATCATGGTGTGTCTCAGCCCCATCTAGAATGGCCCCTGGTGTGCTGGCCTGGGTAATTTTTGAGTAAAAAAGCTGTGTCTCTTTAGGAGAGGGCTTGTGAGGCTTGCTCGAGTTACTGGAGCCTGTTTGTCCACTCCTCTTGGACCCCTTGGGGAAAGTCCTGTCACGGCAACATTTTGAGGCCCGGGGATCGCGGTGTCCTCTCCCATTTTGGGGTGCTGCATCACTTCCGGACGATGATATGGCTGCTCTGGCGCCTGCTCGTGAAGTATGTGCAGGTGGTGGTGTTCGAGTAACAGGGCTAAGAGACTGGGGACAGGCTCTATGAACGGGTATAGACGGGAGCTCCGTGAGACACGTCCTCTTACATGCCGCTCTTGGCCACGCCCCTGACACAGTTTTTCTTAACAAAGAAGAATTTTGTCATTGCTGAACTATCAGGAAGTAAACCAGTGCCTCCACAATGTCATTCCAATTCTTCCCAATCACTCATTTGCCTAATTTTCTCAATATTCTTTATCAGTTTTCACATATAAAACAAAAGAAAAACAAAATGGGGTAGTGAATTTTAGGTAACAACCCATAGTCACTTTCTCTGTTTTGGGAAGTGTAATTTATAGTTTGCACATTGCCCCCCCCCCCCTCTCTTTTCCTCCACGAAATCTAATCAGGACATCATCTCTTATTCCAGTGCTATCATGACATGGTTACATTTAACATCTTGGGACTCTGTAACCATCTTTATACCAAAGTAAGTCTGAGGGAAAGTAGCAGCAACAGTATGGGCTTTATTAATGATACTATATGTTCACCTGTTGCAATATAATGTGTGTGTTATATCTCCATTTCATATACACATTGTAAACTACTGGATAGTGATACCACAGCTATACAACAAACCTTTGTTAATTCTAAAATCCGGGAATCATGTGGCCTTTTAGGGTGTCTGTTGCAATCAATGCTACTTTTGAATCCTGGATATATGAATCCATTTGGTGCCATCCATTCCTCCCTGGACTTTGCACTATTGTTCTTAAGGTCCTCCTGAATGTCCACTGGGCTCACAGTTGCTGACTGGAAATCTGCAGAGTATGTGAATCTGCGGTTTGGCTCCTGTGGATCAAAAAATTATATAAATAATATTAAATGACTGTCTATTCATTCTATGCATTAAGATAAAAAGCCCTCTGTGTGTAGCACCCACCCTCAGCCCCCCCAATACTTACCTGAGCCTCATCTCTATCCAGTGATGTCCACGACTCCCTCGGCCGCCTGGGACTCTCCCTCCTGATTGGCTCAGAAACAGCAGGGGCGCCATTGGCGTCCGCTGCAGTTAAAGTCAGTTAGCCAATTGGGTGAGAGAGGGGTGGGGCCGAACGGCAGCTCCGTGTTTGAATGGGCACAGAAGGCTGCAGCTCGGCTCAAGTTCTCCCATAGCAAACTGTTTGGGCACTCAACGGGAGTGAGCATCCAGGAGCAGTGAAGAGGGACCCGAGAAAAGGAGGATCAGCGCTGCCCTGTGCAAAACCATAACACAGAGGAGGTAAGAAGGACATGTTTGTTATTTAAAAAAAAATAAAAATAAACTTGAGACTTTACAATCAGTTTAGGGCAGCAGACCTATAGGTAATGCACCCCCCCCTGAACTATAGGTAATGCACCCCCCCCCCCAACTCTCTTCCTCCCCTCCTAAATGCCCCTTTCCCCAACCACTTTTTATTTCTTTCAATTGCTTTCTACATACCTGTAATGCTGCAGTCTTCTGGCTGGTTCCTCTTCTCTGGCAGCAGCAGTGGGCTGTCCTTTCTCCTGGACTGCGTGGAATTTATGTAATGATGTGAGAGTGCCGACCAGTTTAGGAAAACTGTGAGCCCTGGCGAAGGGTTGACATTTCCCTTGCCTGGGCTCACAGGAAGAAGACTAAATGATGCTGGCAACATCTAGAGTCTAAAAGAATTATTACAGCAGGGGGCAGCTCTGAATTAAAGGTGAATATTGCTTTTATTTTTATTATTTCTGGGCATTTTCATTATATATTTTTTGACTGGTTTTATGATTTAGTCTTACTTACATTGCATTTATTACATGCAACCGCAATTAGTTTCACATTAATCTGTTCAATTGTGCTTTACCTCTGCCATTTTCTGCCGTAGTATTCTGTATGCCAGTTCTGTGGAATTGAATGTATGAGTGCTATAGTTGTGAATAGCCATCCCATCCACAGGGGCAATCTCCACATACTCAACTTTGGGTCTCCTCACCTTTCTGCTTAGTTGATAAACATGCTCGATGTTTCTCTGCATGTAACAGAAACAATATTCACTTACAAAATATAATTTTTATAAAGATTCCACATGTACATGTATACTAACCGATCCCTTTCACCACTGTGGGTCATATTTATAATACACTGAAATGAACTACCATACATAAGACATGCCAGCGGCTAATTAATAAGTTATTCGATTGCAAAAAAAATGTCCAGGTTTATGAAATAAAGAACAAAATGGATTTCTGACATACCTGTACAATTCCTTTCTTGGAGTACATCACAGGACACAGGGGAGTATATTCTTAGACCATTGGGTTATGTTCCACCTCTAGGTAATTGGACACTGGAAAATATTAATGTTTGACTCAGCCCTGCATAGCCCCTCCCACTCCCAGCATTATCTCAGTCTTGTCAGCAAGCAATACTGGATCTAAAGAAGAGGGGAGAGACCTGTAAGCCTGTGATGTATTCCAGGAAAGGGATTTTATAAGTAAGTCAAAAACCCACTTTTCTTAAATCATACATCACAGGACACAGGAGAGTTTTTTCTTAGATCACTGGGACATCCAAAAGCAGTCCCATGAGGGGCCGGTAACAGCAAACAATGGCTAACAGACCTACCAAGAACAAGCCTCTTAACACAAATAAAAGAGGTATAAACAGAGAAGGCCCTCATTCAACTACCTGGAGGTTTTTCCAACAAAGGACAGCATCCACCCAGGAAAACCTGGCAAATGTGTGTGCAGAAAACGAAGTGGTAGATTTACAGACCTGGGAAACCAAGGCCTGATACTGAAAAGTCCACAAAGCACTGAGGGTTCTGGTGTAGTATGCCTTTTTAGACAGTATGGCTAAATAATGACCTGCCCTATTCACCTTGCAATTGTGAATCAAAAGGTAGACTGTCCCTTGTGGGTGCCGTTTTGGCAACACAAACACAATGCCAGATTGAGGGATTAAAGCTGTGGCTTTTGGTTTAAGACCACTTTAGGCAGAAAAGTAGTGCAAGGTCTGAAAAGAACCTTGTCCTTGTTCGAGAACAATAAACGCTTCCTAGTGCAATAAGGCCACATAATTCAAATCTGTAAAGAAAAGCGCACGCAACCTCGGGCAATAACGCTTTAATAAAGAACAATAACACAGTACATTGGAATTGCACTCACACTTTTCCTTTAAGGCAATCGCTTTACAGCATTCCAACAGGAGCTACTCGCTCCTCCTGTCCCTCCAGATGGTGACTCTGCGGTCTCCTCATCCGCGGCTGCCGCCGCTGTATCCCCGCTCTCCTTCACTTCCTGTGTTGCCTGGTCACCGGATGCCGGTTCTAGTGCGCCTGCGCACTATACCGACGTGATCTACGACGCCTCAGGAGAGCCTCAGCCAAAGCCGGAGCCACAAGTTGTACGGAGCTGCGAGGTGGGGGATTCAAGACACGGGTGCACTGCCTCTGCTGTTACTACGGACAACGCGTTTCCGTAGTAACAGCAGAGGCAGTGCACCCGCGGATGAGGAGACCGCAGAGTCACCATCTGGAGGGACAGGAGGAGCGAGTAGCTCCTGTTGGAATGCTGTAAAGCGATTGCCTTAAAGGAAAAGTGTGAGTGCAATTCCAATGTACTGTGTTATTGTCCTTTATTAAAGCGTTATTGCCCAAGGTTGCCTGCGCTTTTCTTTACAGATTTGAATTGTTTTGATCCGCCCCCCCCCAGTGGAGTGAGAGAGGAGCAGCAGCAACCAGGACATTTCAGCTAAAAAACATACAAACAAAGGAGGTGAACACATGGACAGCGCCATGGGCTGGTGAAGTACTCCTCTTTGTACTTGTTGTATATCAGCATGTGCAGGATCTGTCCTTTTTGATTGTTAGAATAAGGCCACATACTCAGGCACCTCCCCTGATCTAAGTGATTGACACAAGAAAGGCAACCTTATAGGGAGAAAATTATCCTGAATAGGCTCAAATGGAGGCCCCTGAATGACTGACAACTCAAGATTGAGGTCATACATAGTCAATGAGAGTGTACCAGTGGTACAATGTGAACCATACCTGGTTCAAAGGCTCTGACTAAGGAATGGGAAGCTATCGTTCTCTGAAACAGCATTGTCAAAGAAAAAACATAACATAATAAGTGCTGACTGAAGGAAGAATAAAACCTGTGCCATGGAGTATTTCTTGGGATGAAGCTTCCTCTCTTTGCAACAAGCAAAGTTACATAGTTAGTCAGGCTGACAAAAGACACAACTCCATCTAGTTCAACCAACAAAGATAAATAAATAAATAAATCATACAATTCCATATACACAATTCATTACCCACAGTTGATCCAGAGGAAGGCGAAAAACCTCAGTAAAACATGATCCAATTTGCTACAGCAGGGAAAAAATTCCTTCCTGATCCCCCAAGAGGCAATCGGATTTTTGCTGGATCAACATTATCGATAAATGTTAGCACCCAGTTATATTATGTACATTTAGACAATAACCCAGACACTTTTTTAAAGCATTCTACTGAGCTAGCCACAACCACCTCTGGGGGGAGTCTATTCCTCCTTTTTACAGCTCTTACTGTGAAGAAACCGTTCCATATTTGGAGATCAAATCTCTTTTCCTCTAGATATAAAGAGTGCCCCTTTGTCCTTAAAGTGAATAACTCAATATCAAGTTTACTATATGGACCCCTCATGTATTTTGTACATGTTGATCATATCCCCCTTTAATCTCCTCTTCTCAAGTGTTTGGTTGCCCTTCTCTGCACTTTCCCCAGTTCCCCGATATCTTTTTTGAGAACTGGTGCCCAAAACTGAACTGCATAAAACTGAGGCATTGATAGATACAAATCACATTGGAGGGGAGGATCTCTAGTGAGAGGGGTCTCTCAATTAGAAATTAAATGGATCTTTATAATGAAATTGAAAGCCCTCAACGTAGACTTAGATGTCAATGCCTTTGTTGATAATTCCTGAAAAGTTACGGCCCTTACAGGTTGTGGAGGAATTTGATTTTAATTTTTTTTTTTTTGAGTTTAGATATGAGTAGTTTATTTGTTTAGTCTGATGTCGTATGCAATATCTAACAGCAGGATCTGGACTATGGGAATTTTTGAGTTTTGGACATTTTTTTATATATGTGTCAAATTTACAACTTAGTTTTTTTACATTTTATTAAATTTTTTACTCTTTATATGTTATAATTTGAATTAGATTAAAGGGGCATCAAATTTTTACATACCACTCCTAATTCATATTAGGGTTGATTATTAATAGCTGCCATTGAAACTTTGACCTGCAAGATCCACCTTTGTCCATAGGAGGGCAGCAGGCGCTAGTTTACCTCATACTTGTCGGATGGTATTAGTGTGATAGTCACACATACCATATAATATAATATGAATGGAGGGGATGTTTTTTACATTTTATAGTTAGGCCCATTATAGTCCAGATTAACTGTTATTTATGCTCCACCTTTAGTTTCCTATTTATTCTAGTACTATATGCTTTGAGGTTTGGATTAGGCCCCGCCAAAGACTTGGAACTCAAATCGAGGCTTGGTTTGTGGCTAATGTATTTATGGCGATGGCGTGGTGCGTCGCCCTTGACCCAGGATGATGTCATCTATGACCAAACGCGTAGAGCGGACGACGCGGCGAACAATGACATCATTGTGGTATACGAGTCCCGGAAGTGCGGGTGTCACTCTCTAGATGTGCAAAGCTGGTAGAGCCAAACTCAAAAAGACTTGCAGCTGTAATTGCAGGAAAATGTGGTTCTACTCTGGGAAAATCATTTTACATTTTCCTTCCACTTCACAATTGTGTCACTTTGTGTTGGTCTATCACATAAAATCCCAATAAAATAAATTTTGGTTTTTGGTTGTAACATAAAAAAAAATGGGGAACATTTCAAGGGGTATGAATACTTTTCAAGGCACTATATGCTTTCCATTTGCAGTGATAAACCCTACAGGGTGAGGGCTTTCTGACCTTCAGCAAGGTAAGAGTTACGGAGTCTGAGAGACCCCAACAAAGCCAGCAGCAATAAAGTAGGATGGAACATGGTACCTTGAGAAAGAAGGTCTGGACGATCCAGTAGGGGCCAATGTCTGAATACCATGCCCTTCTGAACCAATTCAGTCAGAATAAACAGTTTTCCTTCTCTATCCTTCAAGGCAAGTAAGGTTTGAGCTTAAGGGCCCTTTCACACGGGCGTTCCGCATGTCCGTATATCATCCTATTTTTTTGCGGATGATATACGGACATAATGTATGTCAATGGAATTGCGGATGTCAGCGGATGGCCATCCGCTGACATCCGCTGACATCTGATTTTCGTCCTTTCGGTTCCATTTAAAAAACGGAACAAGTGTCATCCGCTTCTTGAAAAAAAAAAAAAGTGCCGCAGCGGAGCAAAACACCGGAGCGGCCGTGTGAAAGAGGCCTAAGAGAGGAAAACAAAAATCAGGTTGTACTGATTTCACAAAAGGACTGGTTATCCAACCTAATTGCCTGAGGATTCCTGGACACAAACCTGTCCAGATTGTTGTCGAGTTTGGATGCCAGTAAATGTATGGCTGGCATCCCACATCAGAAACACATTAGAAAGCAGAGACCATTCTCTGGGATCGAGCCACCTGCAACTTAAGGAGTTCACTTGTCAACCCTGCGGACAGGGAGGGAACACAAGTTTCTGCCCAGGTCAGAATGAACTTTGCTTTTTGAAGATCAAGCTGACGCACTGGGGTACAGGTACAGTTGCAGCCCCTTTAGGAATGGCCATCTGTATGGACCAATATGAATAACTGCTACTGCTTTAGAGCACTGAGGCTCAGCAGCCAGATGTAGTTTTGGTAGTAGATTTTTGTGCATCATAGTAGAAGCCTCTCTCAGCAGAGAGATACAGGTACTGGGAGTACAACAGAAAAAAAATGCACCTCCTTACCAGAATAAACGCTAGGGATGTCAATTTCAAACTGCATACCTTCAAAACTTTGAATAGATAAGGAAGCTGGTCCTGAATGAGACTTTATTAATAAAATGGCAAGCAATCCAGTTCATCCATAAGATCAGTAAAACACAAAACGTGTTTCAGCAGAAGCCTTAATAACAGTTATGATGATTAAAGCTTCAGCTGAAACACGTAAACGCTTTGCTGATTTTATGGATGCTCTGAATTTCTTGCCATTTTAATAATAAAGTATCATTCAGGATCAGAAGCCAAGACCAACTTCTTTATCAACCCACAATACCAAGTGTGTGTGGGGTTATGCAGGGCTGAGTCAAGCTTTGCCATTCGCTATTTACGAGTAAGAAAGAAAGCTTACAATAAATGTAAAAACCTACACTAAAAACTCCTACTACTTTATCTACTTCCTAGAATTCAACCTAAATTATTAAATTATTCAGACACCATACATATATTGGGGGGGGGGGGGGGGGGGACTAATGTGGGCAACATAACAGGAAATTTTAGATTTTTTACATAGGTACACTGGTTTAGCTTGGACCTGTAAAAATATGCATATATCATACCTGGCTGACCCCCCTCAAAACTAAAATTTACTGCATTGATCTCCACTTGCTTCTGGGTCAAATGCTGAGTGGTTTCCCTGTTAAAGGAAGCCACCCACTCAGCCTAGGCGCCATTCAGAGAATCCTTTGTATCTTCTAAATAAATGCAAAGCAATCCCTAAATGGACAAGGTGCAGAGGTGGGTAGCTGATGTCATGATCTCTACCCTGTACAAATCGAAGAAAACTTTGTTTTCATTGAGAAAATGCAAAGTGTCCTCTGAAGGGTGCCTGTTTCGGGCGAATAGCCTCCTGTGTTCTTAATGCAGCAGGTCAGCAGCTTGGCATGGGACCTGGAAGCTAGTGGAGATCACTGTAGTATCAGAGCCTACTACATGATTTCCAGCTTCCACAAGGATCTCGTAGATGTGGTAAATGCATGGTTACATTTGTCAAAGCTGGAATTCATCTTTAATGCTGTACCCCAGGCAAATAGTGACTATACATATACATTCAAACTTATACCTGTCAAAGTAACTGTAATTTTGTTTCGGCCAGTCTTGTGATTTACACAGCTTTGTCACATGAAACAGCTAGAAAGATCGCTCGACTACTTTCTGGTTAAGCTTTATTGCTTTACGTTTGTTGTTTGACTGGGGTTCTGCCTTAAAGGATACATCCACTTTTTAAAAAAAGTGAATAAATATTTGCACCCACATTTGCAGAAAAAAAAAATGTTCATTTATACATTTTTTTCCAATGAGCCTGAACCATCTCTTTCTTTGTACTAACTTTCAGTTCAGAGGAAATGTCACTGGAATGCAAGTTCAGTAACCATCGCACTTGTGTATAAGTCTACCTGCCACGTGCCAGATGGTACTTGCAGTTTATCCATTCACAGATCTCTGAGAAATCTGACAGCTGCAACTGGGGAGAAGAACCTGACAGACTGTCCATTTGGCAGTATGTTACACCCTAAATATGGGTGTAATGTGTGACATACTGTAAAAGGTGGGGTTAACGTTTGTCCATTATACATATTAGACATAGGATGATAAAAAAAAGACACAAGTCCATATAGTTCACCCAAAATACATAAATAGAAAATTACAGTACATTCACAGAACACTATACTCACAGTTTATCCAGAGGAAGGCAAAAAAAAAAATCTATAGTGCATGGTACGATTTATTCCAGCAGGGAAACTAAAACAAAATCCTTCCTGATGCCCCGAAGGCAATCAGATTTTTCCTGAAAACAATCTCTAGTATTATTACCTATAAACCTTATTAACCCGTTATATTTTGTGCATTTAGGAATGCACCCAGCACTTTTAAAAACAATCTACTGAGCTGGTCATAACTATTTCTTGAGGGAGTGTAGTCCACATTTTCACAGTTCATACTGTGAAGAAGACTTTTGGTGTGTGGAGGTTAAATCTCTTTTCCTCCAGACATAGAGTTTAATTTACTAAAGGCAAATATACTGTGCACTTTAACTGCATTTAGATCTGAGAAGAAGCTCTACTGGTTTCTATCATCCAATCATGTAAAACAACAAAAAAATGGGATTTTTGACTTCTCATATAATTCATTTCTCTGATGTTCATTGACAGACACAGCTCCTGATAGTCTTAGCCATTGGGTTATACTGTCCCCTACAGGAGTTGGACACTAGGCAGAAAAAAATCTGGCTACGCCTTTTGGGCAGTCCCAGGAGGTATACGCCCTCTCCCTGCTATAGGTACTCAGTTTTGTTACAAGCAGTGTCAGAAGAATTACAACTCCACAGAGGGGTGGGTGCTGTGTCCATCAATAAACATCAGAGAAATGGATTTTACGGTAAGTCAAAAATCCCATTTTCTTTTTCGTTCATTGATGGACAAAGCTCCTCATATTCTTGAACCATTGGGACGTCTCAAAGCAGTGTTAAACATGAGGGGTGGGAACAGCAAAAAAATTCCCAAGGCTAAACAGTAGCCAACCAGGCAACAGAAGTGCAACCAAAACAACTGGAGCCCATCTGACACCCTAATTGCCCAGACCACATCCAAGGCATGCAAGACAATTTCCTTCGGATGTTTAGGCCTAAGGCACAGGGAAGGCAACACAATGTCTTCATTCAAATGAAAATCAGAGACAACCTTTGGAAAGAACGACTGACAGGGGCAAAGAACCACCTTATCTTTGTGAATTGCCAGGTAAGGTGAACGACAGGATAACGCCACCAATTCCGACACCCTGTGCGCAGAGGTGATGGACACCAAAAAGGCCACCTACTGGGACAGCGTAAGCAGCGGAATCTCCCGAAGATTCTCAAAGGGAGGCTTCTGGAGGGCTGAAAGCACCAAATTGAGGTCCCAGGGCGGCAACAGAGACTGCACTGGAGGAACCAAATGTCGGACACCCTGAAGAAAGGTACGCACCAGGGAGTGTGTGGTCAAAGGTCGTTGGAAGAAGACCAATAAAGCCAACACTTGGCCGTTGATGGTACTCAAGGCCAAATTCTGTTCAACCCCTGTTGAAGGAAGGGCAAGATCCGAGCCACCGAGGAGGAGCGAGGATGAAACCCAAGAGACTCGCACGTCTGCCACGTACGATGGAAGATCTTCCTAGAAGTACATTTCTTAGCTTTTAAAAGTGTAGGGTAGCCGACTCAGATAAACCTCTATCCTTCAGCACATGGCCTTCAACAGCCAAGCTGTCAAAGCCAGCGACCATAAAGCAGGATGGAAGATCGGTCCTTGGGACAGCAGATCCTTCCTGAGAGGAGGCTTCAAAGGAACGTCGGCGACCAGCCGCACCAGATTGGCATACCAAGCCTGGCAAGACCAGTCCAGAGCCACAAAGATGACCAGAATCCCTTCGGCCTCGATCCTGCGTAGAAGTCTTGGCAGAAGCTTGAGAGGAGGGAAGGCCTAAATTAGAAGATATTGATCCCACAGGGCCACCAACGCATCTGTGGTGACCGCCAGAGGATCCCATGACCGAGCCACAAACCTCTGCAACTTTTTGTTGAGCCGGGACGCCAACAGATCCACCTCGGGGATGCCCCACCGGAGACACAACTGATGAAACACCTCCGGATGAAGGGACCACTCCCCTTGGTCCAATGCCTGCCGACTGAGGTAATTCGCCTGCTAGTTTTCCACCCCAGGAATGTGTACGGCGGAGGGGGCTGGAATGAACCATTCTGCCCACCTTTGAATGCCGGCTACCACCAGATATGCCAGGACACTTTTTGTGCCCCCTTGGTGAGTAACATAAGCCATGGTCATGGCATTGTCTGATTGAATGCGCACTGGACATCCCTATAGACGATCCCTCCAATGGTCCAGACACAGTCTGATTTCTCAGAGTTCCAAGACATTGATCAGTAGTCTGGACTCTTCCAGTTGTCCAGATCCCCATGAGCATAATGCTTACCGAGGATGCTTCTCCAGCCGGACAGGCTGGCATCCGTTGTGACCACTGTCCAATACAAGGGGAGAAGGATTTGTCCAGCCGAAGCGCCAGGGAACGAAGCCACCATATTAGGGACTTCTTCGTTCCCCGACTCAGCCGGATCTGATTGTCCAGAGACTGTGGAGTCTTGCCCCATTTGGCCACAATCTCCCTTTGCAGGGACCTCATATGAAACTGTGCAAACGGAACTGCCTCAAAAAGGTAGACACCATCAGGCCCAGCACCCGCATTCAAGTCTGGAGGGATGGCTATCTGCTGGACAGCAGGAGACAAATTGGAGCCTGCAATTTCTGGAGTTTGTCCAGAGGAAGGAGCACTCTGGCTAAGGCGAGCCCAGAGTCAGGCCCAGATAGTCCAGCTTTGTGGAATCCAGCCGAACTCCTGCAGAGTTCGTATTGTGATCTCCAGGTTTTCCACCAGAGCAGTAAGAGACTCTGCTCGCAGAAGGAGATTGTCCAAGTAGCCCAGCACTGCGATTCCCCGTTGGCGTAACAAAGCTAGCACCGGGGCCAACACTTTTGTGAAGACCCGAGGAGCGGAGGCGAGACCAAAGGGTAACGCTACAAACTAATAATGCTCCTCTCCCACAGCAAAGCGGAGAAAACGCTGGTGACTGGCACATATAGGAATGTGAAGGTAGGCATCCATGTCGATAGAAGCAAGGAAATCCCCGACGCAGGGATGCCACCACCTCGCGAATGGACTCCATTCGGAACTTCTGCACCTGCACAAAGCAGTTCGGCACTTGAGGTCCAGGATTGGACGCATTTTGCCTTCCTTCCTGGGAACTGTAAACAGGTTTGAGCAAAATACCTGTGTAATGGAACTGCAGCCCACTCTGTGTTTGTGGATTTCTGTCAGTATCAGGCTTCCTCCAGTCTGGAACATATATATCAGATATTCCAGCCGCCCTACATAAAAAACTAGCCTGCAACTTAGCTTGTATGTATCCGAAAACATCAACTAACTCCTTTATTAACAGTCTCACACAATTGATACACACACATGAGGACCTACCCCTCCTGAACAAATTACCCCATCAGGTCACGTGCCTGATTATATTATCATATGCAAATGAAATTATATACAGAAATAGTATTAAACTGAACTAATTATCTAGCCATCTGGACAGAAACAATATGTGAGTTCATTAACAATTAACAATGGGACAGACAGGCTTAACAGAATACACATCACACCTCAATACACAGACAATAGGGAAAGACCACCAGTGACAGACTGTCCGTCTCCGACATTGAAGAACATAGAACAGAGGTCAAAGTGATTAGCTCTTTCAATCAACATGTTCAAAATCAATCAGGCCAGGAATAGACTTCACAAATTTCTTGAGATACATGGCTGACAGATATCACTATCCCATTTGAAGTAATTCAAACCATATTCTCAGTGTCCATCAAGTGGTTGTCTATCATTTCCTTGGTCCCCCTGTGTCACTAATAGAAACAGGGTGACTTACACATAAGAGGGGCCCAGGGAGCTGAGACGGGGATTTCCCAACCTCTCTAAGGTAAGCTGGGTTCCACAGGCCCCCCAACCAAAGTGACTCTTGTCACACCCTGAAAACGATCCAAATTCAGAACCAGGACAATCACCCCTTGAAGCAACGAGTCTTGTACCGCCCCAAACAGACCCTGTAAGCGGTCCGGGGACAGGTGCAAGTTTGAAGGAAAGAACCTGCCGAGGGACAAGAGCGAAACTCGATCTTGTAGCCGGACCGAATGACTTAGTGGACCCTTTTGTCTTGTACAGGGAAGTACACAGGTCTGGGGACCAGCATAGATGTTCCCCCCACCCCCGATATGGGTGAGGGCGCCCCGTCATGCTGAAGGAGCCTTGTTCGCGGGTCTGGAGAAGCCCGCTCTCGGTTTGCCAGACCAGGTTCGCTTGGATCCTCCAGAGCAGGCCCTGAAAGGCTTCGAGCCATTTTCAGTCAACCCTGAGGAATAAAAAAACTTCTTATGAGCCGAGAAGGAAGGCCCACGTCTATGACGAGGTTCCTTGCCCTTAGTAGCCTGCGGAAGAAAGGTACTCTTCTCCCGTTAGACCTTTAATTATGTCATCCAGGGTAGCTCCAAACAGGTGATCTCCTTAAAAGGGAAGATCAGTCAAGTCTTTTTAGAAATCTGGTCCGCAGACCAGCATTTGAGCCAAAAAACATGCCAAAGGATCACTGCCCAAACAGAAAGCTGTGCCACTAGGGAAGCCTCATCCAAAGAGGCATCACAGATAAATTGCAGCCCCTGGAAAAGCTGGTCCCCTAGCTCAGCAAAGGCAGGGGAGAGCTGTTCTCCCTCCAGGTCACGGCATAAAGGCTTAGCTCACTCGGTCAGAGTTTGCAACAGCAGGACAATGGTGAATATTGGCCTCAGTGCCAAACCAGCCAGAGTGTACATATTTCGGGCCACAGCCTCTGCCTTCCTGTCAGCCAAATCCTTAAAGACCGAGACTCTTCAACTGGAATCAAGGTTGCCTTTGTAAAGGATGTCAGGTACCCCATAAAAAAAACACATTTCCATTTTATGGCATTTCTATGAAACCACCAGTAGATGGCAGCACAAAGCACAACTGCAAGCAAGGCATGGGAGGAACTAAAAGTTCGACGTTTTGTTTCTGGGGGAACAGAATAGCTGTGCTGTGTCCCTCAGAATCATACCTCACTCATGTCCTTGTATTTGCAGGTAAGGAGTATATTTATGGTTATAAACAGGGCAAAATTGATTTAATTTACATCCCTGTGATCAGTAAAGGCTCCTGTCACTACTGTGTGATTAAATGACATACTGCACAAATGTTAGTGGGTCACACTGTAGCATCACATGACTACAGTGTACCAGGAATGTGATTATTATAGTGTTATGTTTTTATATCTTATATTAGATTGTACTATAAGACCACCGTGATGCAGAAGTAGTAACAACATCTCAGCACATGTTTAATTGGTTATTATTTTCTATGAGGATGTTATTCCTGTATATGAGAATGTTGATAATATATATATATAGTTATGTAATAGTATGTATGAACAGAATAGCTGTGCTGTGTCCCTCAGAATCATGCCTCACTCATGTCCTTGTATTTGCAGAAACGTTTTCAATAAAAATAATTCTGGTTTCACCCGGTCCGATCCCTTCGCACATTGGAATTATTGACCATACTTTCAGCATATGTGCAACAAAATTGGCGCCCGAACAGGGACCGGGTGAAGAAAACACAAAGGTCACGGAAGTGGAAGAGAGCGGTTACGCTGTCCATGGCGAAGCTGAGAGAAGATTAAGGTATTAACCGTTGCTGCACAGGAATCGCACACAGATGGATGTAGAAAAGTTGCAAGATGAAATCAGTGAGCATCTGATTCACATGACATTCAGTGATCTCATTGAGACTTGCCAGTTTATCAAGGCCTCTGAAGCAAGTATGGCAAAAGGAAAAACCCGGCGCCACTACATGCGGATAGTCAATGAGGTGATAGATGAACTGGTCGAGACTGAAAGTGAAGAAGCGGTGACACAATTTCTCCAAGCAACTAAGAGATTTGTCAATGAGCTAGAGAAAAAGAGGGACAATGCTAAAGCAACAAACACCAGTGAGAAAGACCCCCAACCAGAACAGCAATTAACCAATCTAAAACGACAATACCACACTATGCAGGAGAAGTTCCAGGAAACGTCCAGAATGATCAAGGAACGGATAAAAGAGCTGAGTACTAAAAGCCAGGACACAAATGACAGTCATTCAAAACAAGAACCTATTCCAGTTACTCAGAGACTTCACCATGGTAACTTGCCAGAGGTGACAATCAGGAAGGACTTTAGGATTGCTGGTCAGATAGGTGAAATGGAACAGAAAGTTGTCCTATACAAACCTTATGCACCAGATCGATATGGGACTACAAAAAGGTTATCCCTAGTCCGAGATTGTGGAAGCTGTGGTAAAAGCCATTAGTCCCGGCTTAAGTCTCAGAGGTATGCTGGAAATGAAGAATGGACTGACCCTAGTGCAACTTAGGAGAATCCTAAAAAGCCATTACAAGGAGGAAAATGCTTCCGAACTGTACCAACAACTGATAAACATCTCACAGAATAGTAAGGAAACTCCTCAGAATTTCCTGTTCAGAGCTATTGAATTGAAGGACCGCCTGTTTGTCTCACAAGGAGAAGTTTCGGATGAACACTTCAGCGCTGAGCTGATACAAAAGAAATTCCTACGGTCAGTGGGTACCGGACTGAGAAGTGACTACATCAAGTTCCAGTTAAAGCAGTATTTAGATGATCTGTCCATTCCAGATGAGGTGCTCATAGAGAAAACAAATGAAGCCACTAATATGGAGATGGAAAGGGAACAGAAGCAAAAGAAAACTCAGCCCAGCAATTCGATGAAAGGGAAAGAGTGTCAGTCCAATGTCATACAGTGTCCTCAGGAACCAGATGTCCTGACAACGACTGCCGACACAAGATCAAGTAGCCAAACCATCCAACAGCTTTCAAAGAGCAACTCTGAACTGGAAAAGCTGATACTCCAGATGCAAAAAGAGAGGATAGAGATGAAAACACTTCTCCAAGGTTCGAGAACTCGACGAGATCATGAACTTAGAGGGCCTCAGGTAACAATGGGCATGAGCAATGGAAGTTGTCAATCTTGTAAAAGAACTGGTCGGAGAACTGCCTGTGACCATTGCTTCCCCTGTGGTCAATCTGGACATATAGTGAGATACTGTAAAATGACCAGTCCCAACCAGTTAAACGGGAGAGGGTTGCTGTCAAGGGACCGACAGTAACCTGTGCGAGAACCAACCCTGTGTCCCAAAGTGCAACTCCTGTCGGTAGCAAAGAAACAAGCTCTCAAACCACCATCAGTGCCATGGCTGGAAGGGTGAGCCCAGATCCCTTGCAAAGGGTACCCACCCGCAGTAACCAAAGATTCTACCAGGTGGCTGAGGAAGTGCCAACTCATGTGGACGGTGTTACCATGAGACAAAACAGCAAGTTACTGAGTCTCGTTGGAAAAAAGTGCCTTGTGAACTGTGAAATAGATGATACTCCTGTCCAGGCCCTATGGGATACTGGCTCTCAGGTTAGCATTATCAATGAGAGCTGGAGACAGCGGGTTCTGCCACATACGGTGCTCCGATCTTTTGAAGAATTGCTTGGGCCCGGAGTCCTCCTAGGTAAAGCAGCTAATGAGACTGAGATTCCCTTCTCTGGGTGGATTGAGGTAGTTTTGCAGCTAACATCGGGAAGTAACACCTGCCAACAGTTAATAGTGCCCCTTGTGGTATCGGAGGATGAGAAAGTAGCTGAAAAGCCCATCATCGGTTATAATGTTATTAAAGAACTCTTCAAGGAGACATCTGCCAAGGGAAAGAAAGCTATTCCAGGTTTTGTAGACGTACTAGGGACAGCATTGGAACTGGCGACTACCAAAACAGAGATCCTTGTAAGTCTACTACAAGCCAGTCACAGGGAAACTGGTGGTGCTACACTAAAGACTGGTGCTAAGAGCCAAAGAATTCCGGCAAACACTGGGACGTATCTCAGGTGTAGGGCTCATGCCAAACCAGCACTACAAGATCAGACAGTTTTGTTTACACCTGATGAGGCACATCACTGGCCTGATGGACTGCATGTAGGTGAGACATTAGTATCACTCCAAAAGGGACAATTTTCAAAACTATCCATCCCGGTTTGGAACACAACTAAGCAGGACATTATTTTATCAGGTCAGACTAGGATGGGGTGCCTCGAGCCCATAAAGGCAACTTACCCAGCTCAGGTGAAACTGAAACAATCAGTGAGTGTGGCCACTCAATCAGTAACTCTTCGGCCAACGACATCCAGACCAGGGCCGGAAGGTCGAGTGGATAACCTAAACACCAGTCAATCACCGGTAAGTGATGCTAATCGAGAACACTGGGATCCACCAGTGGCTATCGAACACCTACCAGAGGAGGATCAACAGGTAGTCAAGATGATGTTAAGGGAGGAATGCAATGCTTTCGCCAAAGATGACTCTGATGTAGGATGTATTCCTTCCCTACAATTGCAACTTCGCCTCAAAGACAACACACCTGTTAGGAGAACTTACATGTCTGTACCGAAACCACTGCACCGAGAAGTGAAAGAGTACCTGCAGGATCTGCTGAACCGCGTATGGATTGCGGAGTCAAAATCTCCATACTCATCACCCATTGTGTGTGTAAGAAAGAAGGATGGTAGTTTAAGACTGTGTTGTGACTACAGAGAATTGAACCAGAAGTCCATCCCTGACCGCCATCCAATCCCTAGAATCCAAGACATGCTGGACAGCCTAGGAGGAAGTTCATGGTTTTCGGTGCTAGACCAAGGGAAAGCCTACCATCAAGGATTTGTGGAAGAATTCAGTCGACCACTGACTGCATTTATCACACCTTGGGGTCTGTATGAGTGGATCAGAATACCCTTTGGCCTTAGCTCTGCACCAGCTGAATTTCAACGCAGCATGGAAACCTGTTTAATGGGACTGAGGGATGAGATATGTCTGCCATACCTAGATGACAACCTTGTTCACAGCAGATCATTCCAAGAACATGTGGAGCATGTCAGGTTGGTACTGCAACAATATCAGCAACATGGAGTCAAGTTAACAGCTAGGAAGTGTGAACTCTTCCGAAACAAAGTCAGATTCTTGGGCAAGATCGTGTCCAAAGATGGTCATTCCATGGATCCAGCAGACACTGCGCCTGTGCTGGCATTGAAGAACAACCAGCCAAAGACTGTTGGAGAACTCAGGAAATTACTAGGATTCATTTCCTATTATCGCCCTTATGTCCAACTTTTCCAGAATTGCAAAACCTCTCTATGAATTACTGTCAGCGGATACAACACCTGCTGCATCATCAGCACCAACTAGCCAGTCCAGGAAGAAGAAGCCATCACCAAAGCTAAGAGGTCAACTACCCTCTCATCAGTCTATAGTCTGGACTGACCACCACCAGGTAGTGCTTAACCGGCTTATTGAGGTGTTAACTCATCCTCCAGTGATGGGTTACCCTGACTACAGCAAATCCTTTGTTCTACACTGTGATGCCTCGCAAGAAGGACTAGGAGCTGTGCTGTACCAAGAGCAAGAGGAAAAGTTAAAGGTAATTGCTTACGGGTCTAGGACTCTCACACCTGCCAAGAAGAACTATCACATGCATTCGGGAAAACTAGAGTTCTTAGCGATGAAGTGGGCCATATGTGATAGGTTCCGAGATTACCTATACTACTGTCCATCCTTTGTAGTATATACTGACAATAATCCCCTAACCTATGTCCTCACTACGGCTAAACTAAACGCAACAGGTCATCGATGGATTGCAGAATTAGCTGACTTCAATTTCACCATCAAGTATCGTCCAGGAAAAAGGAATGCGGACGCAGATGTACTCTCCCGTATGCCATTAAGTCCTGAACAATACATGCAACAGTGTTCGCAAGAAGTTGACCACAAAATCGTCGGATGCATAACCCAAGCACTTCAAGTACGTCAGAAGGAAGAAATGCCTTGGCTGTGCCCAGTAACCATCGCCCATATGACATCAACAATAGATGGTACTCAAAATAAGGTAGCTCAAATACCCAAAGGGACCATTAGGACAGCCCAAAAAGAAGACTCTGTGATTGGCCCAGTGTGGAAGTACAAGAGCCAAAACCGGTTCCCATCAAAACAGGAACGACAAGGTGAACCGCTTGATCTCTTCATACTAATGAAACAGTGGACCAAGCTATACCTTGATGAAGATGGAATCTTGAGACGGAAAACATCATCAGGTTCTCAACTAGTGTTGCCCAAGTTGTATCATCAATTGGTATTGAAAGAATTACATGAAGATATGGGACACTTAGGAGTCGAAAGGACTGTAAACCTGATCAGAGAAAGATTCTTTTGGCCACATATGCAGAGAGACACTGAGCAATACATCAACCCCCAGTGCACTTGTCTGAAAGACAAACGCCCACATAAGCCTACTAGAGCTCCATTGAACAGTATTGCCACCACTTATCCTTTTGAGCTGGTCTCCATTGACTTACTTGAGACTTGTAAAGGAGGTTATGAGTACATATTAGTGGTAATCGACCATTTCACCAGGTTTGCTCAGGCCTATGCAACCAAAAACAAGTCAGCAAAGACTGTTGCCGACAAGATATTCAGTGACTTTGTCTTGAAGTTTGATTTCCTACCAGAATGCACCATGACATGGGTAAAGAATTTGAAAACCAATTGTTCTTGGCATTAGGGAAACACTGCCATATCCAGAACTCTCACACAACTCCATATCATCCAGAAGGCAATGGACAATGTGAAAGATTTAATCGTACCCTGTCACCAGATTCCAAGAAAGACTGGAAAAGTTCCCTTGCACAGGTCGTACATGCATACAATTGCACCAAGAGTGAAGCTACATATTATTCTCCATTCTTTCTACTGTTCGGAAGGTCTCCAAGATTACCCATAGATAGCATGTTTGACACTCCAGTAACAGAAAAATACAAGACTCACTCTGAGTATGTGAAAACGTGGACAGATAGGATGACTGAGGCCTACCAAGTTGCTTCAAAGGTAGCTACTCAAGCTGCACAAAGAGGAAAAGAACACTATGACAAGAAGACTCATGGAGTTGAACTTGCACCTGGCAGCAGAGTTCTTGTAAGAAATCTTACTGAAAGAGGAGGAACAGGAAAATTAAGATCGTTCTGGGAAGATGCCGTACATGTTGTCCTTAGGAAAAAGTGTGAAGATAGTCCAGTGTACGAGGTCAAGCCAGAAATTGGAAAAGGCCGAACAAGGATTCTACACCGCAATTTGTTATTGCCATGCGATTACCTACCCGTTGACAGAGGTCAGAAGATACCTGACAGACCCAGTGCCAGAAAACAAGGCAAGTTCCAAAGACTACTCAATTGCCTACACGGATATCTGAGGAAGAAGTATCAGAAGATGAATCCGACCATGAACAAGAGCAATGGAGATCTTTCATTCCTGTAACTCAGAGAGACCACGCAAGGAAAGACACAGAGTTGAATCCAGAAGCAGCAGAGTTCTACCCCTTTCAGTTTGAAACAAGTGAGGAAGTTACAGAGGAAGGTACAAAGAACGCTACAGCGGAAGTTACAGAGGAAGCTACAGTGGAAACTACAGAGGACAAGCCTGTGGATCAACCTGAACAAACTGCATGTTCACCAGGAGATATAGAAGAAGAATATCCTTCACCAGGAAAGCCAACAGAGACAGTTGACTGTGATGAAGGCGAGTATGAGGATACTTCGGATGCCCTTCCTCTACGCAGGATACAGCCCAGCAGGAACAGGAGACAACCAAAAGTTCTGACTTATGACACTTTGGGTCAACCAAGTAGTACTGCCAGAAATGCAGCTGTACAGGTCATAGACTATTCATACACTACCCGTTTGCCCTAGCTGGTATTTAAGTCCAGAATGTTTTGCTGAGGACTCTAAAACCTGGTAAAAACAGTCATGAATATATTGATACGGTCTATTAATTATCATTATGTTACAGTTGTTTACTTATGTTGAAGATGTTAGGTGTTATTTTCTGTAGTTAACAGAAGGACATTTCTTGCACTCTCACTGCAGATTTTCCAGGTCAAGCAAAAATAGCTTCACGTGATGGGACTAGGTAGTTAAGGTAAGACAACAAAATGGATAGAGAGTATTAGGTGGTTATGCTGTATTGTATTGATAATGTACCATGGGTATTCCACCTTAAAAACAAAACAATGGACAGAAGTAATAAGGTGTTCCCTAGTTCTCTATCAAACCACCTTCTCAATAGCCTACACAAACCTGTGTTGTAGAGGTTTACTAATTGGTTGGCTATAAGCAACAATATCTCACCAGGTACATGAGCGCTCTGGACCTGGTGGGAAACTGTGACATAACTGGGAGTAGATGTCGTAGGGAGGACGGTTCCTCCAGTAATTGGATTACTACTTAACCTTGGCTCCCAATGGCTATTGTGAGATGGGGAACGGAATGGTTCTAATACTAAATCTGCATATGTTGGGGACGACATCAAATTTTGTGGGGGAGAGTGTAAAGGATGTCAGGTACCCCATAAAAAAAACACATTTCCATTTTATGGCATTTCTATGAAACCACCAGTAGATGGCAGCACAAAGCACAACTGCAAGCAAGGCATGGGAGGAACTAAAAGTTCGACGTTTTGTTTCTGGGGGAACAGAATAGCTGTGCTGTGTCCCTCAGAATCATACCTTACTCATGTCCTTGTATTTGCAGGTAAGAAGGAGTATATTTATGGTTATAAACAGGGCAAAATTGATTTAATTTACATCCCTGTGATCAGTAAAGGCTCCTGTCACTACTGTGTGATTAAATGACATACTGCACAAATGTTAGAGGGTCACACTGTAGCATCACATGACTACAGTGTACCAGGAATGTGATTATTATAGTTTTATGTTTTTATATCTTATATTAGATTGTACTATAAGACCACCGTGATGCAGAAGTAGTAACAACATCTCAGCACATGTTTAATTGGTTATTATTTTCTATGAGGATGTTATTCCTGTATATGAGAATGTTGATAATATATATATATAGTTATGTAATAGTATGTATGAACAGAATAGCTGTGCTGTGTCCCTCAGAATCATACCTCACTCATGTCCTTGTATTTGCAGAAACGTTTTCAATAAAAATAATTCTGGTTTCACCCGGTCCGATCCCTTCGCACATTGGAATTATTGACCATACTTTCAGCATATGTGCAACACCTTGTTCAATCTGGAATCCGAAGGATCCACCACAGTTGGAACAGTCCACTTCCTAACAAGGGATTGATGGTTGGTTTGGACCCGAAGGGCCCGCAGCCTCAGAGAAGGGATCAGGTGGGGAGATGTGCTCCAAAGACTCCATGAGTCACCAGGGGAACCCCACAAAACAGGAGTAAAACACTGCAAGGGACACCCCCACCACCCAGTCGGCAGGCACAGAGCACCAAGCGATCCTCAGCAGAGAGGGAGAGAAACCCAAAAGACCCACCAGAAACAGGCACCTGCAGCCACCAGAATAATCTGCATTACACGCACGGCTATCAGGAAGTAAAAGGATCCAGGAGTCAGCACCAGGGGATGAGGAGGGGCTCCCCCTGCTGAAATCACCACCCACAGGGCTCCTCTGTGATGGCCGCCGCTATTTTCAATGACAGACCACCGCAAAATGGCCGCTGAACTACACAAACATGACCGCTGTGCAAAGAAACACACAGGCTGCAACAAATGGCGGCCCCACGTGGCACCACAAGGCTTCCAGGGACCCAGGAGGGATGCCTAGCCCTCAAGAACACACTCAGGCAGGACCGAGAGCTCTGGCAGGAGCCCCCACCAGGTACAACCCCCCCCCCCCCCCGCACAGCCGATCATCCGGTCGCCGGCGGCACCCACCCAGCCACTATTGCCGGTATAGCACCCTGCCCCCACCCCAGGAGGAGGACCAGACCAGACCCAGGAGAGGGACCAGACCAGACCCAGGAGGGGGACAGATGAGAGGGGGGTGCCTGACTGGAAGGAGGGGAACCCAGGAGCCTGACCGTTCCAAGGAGGGGCCCACGTCTACCCCAAAACCCTTCAGGGAGAGAGGGGGGACAGCTACTCCCTATACCAGGAACAAGGTGGGCACCGCTCCACACAAAACCCCTCTCAATCGAAATGGGGGGGCTGTTGGCCAGGAAGAATGCTGCCACTCGGGCCGAGACCCGGTCATATGCGACTTCGTGAGGTGTTTACCTCACAAGCCAGCACCCGTCCAGTGGGGCTATGTCACGGCTAACCTAGCACAGAGCTGAGGTCTGCGTCCGCTTGCTGGCCAGCCTGGATCTAGATTATCCATCCAGTCACCGAGTCCGGCAGTTGATTATAGATCTCACAGGAAAAATGCAGGAGAAAAAAATTTCTTTCTAACAAGGAAAAATTTGCAAGGAACGAGGTCCTTACTCCTGCCTAGGTAGTACCTATAGCAGGGAGAGGGATTTTACCCCCTGGGAATGCCCATAGGCGTAGCCAGACTTTTTTTCTGCCTAGTGTCCTACTCCTGTAGGGGGCAGTATAACCCAATGGTTATGAATTTCAGGAGCTGTGTCCGTCAATGAATGAAAGAGAAATGCTGTTTTTTATTGTCCTTGCATGTGAATGAGTATTCTTTGCAAAGTGAAGTTTTATCTCATTTACTAAGCTCTGGAGCAAGTGCACAGAATATTTGCTTTTAATAAATCAACCCCATAGTGTCCCCTCACCCTCACTTATAACCATCAAGTTCAGTATATTGATCACTTATGATCATTTTCCCCCTTTATCGCCTCTTCCAAATGGAGGATATATTTAGTTCCACTAATCTTTCCTCAAACCTCAGCTCCTTCATGCCTCTTATCAGTTTGGTTGCTATTCTCTGCACTTTCCCCAGTTCTCCGATATCCTTTTTGTGAACTGGTAACCAAAACTGAACTGTGTATTCCAGATGAGGTCTTGCTAATGTTTTCTACAGGGTTAAAATTATGACTTTCTCTCTCTGGAGAATATACATCTTAATAATTTGCTTGCTTTAGAAAGTGCAGCTTAGCACTGCATGCTACTACTAAATCTATGACCTACAAGAACATCCAAATCCTTCCCAAACATTGACTCCCCCAGTTGTACTCCTCCAGGAATGTAAACTACATGCATGATTTTAGACTCCAAGTGCATAACTTTACATTTAGCAATATTAAACTATAAGTTAAAGAAATCCTGTAATAACTTTATTCCACAACATAAATAGACAAACTATAGACTAAACTATAAAAATTCACAATGAGCATATATTGATTGGTTTTTGCAATAAATGTCTATAAACTATGGTATATCAACTGGAATTATTTATTTTATACTGGTAATGGCGGCAATCAGCGACTCATAGTAGGACTGCGATATTGCGGAATACATTTTGACACTAACTGGCACTTTGTCAGAACCAGTGACACTAATACAGTGACGCTGGCTGAGAAGAGGTTAAACATCTAGAGAAAACAAAGGGTCAAATGTGGGCCTAGCTAGTGTTTTTGTATCCTCTGTTTGGTGTTTTTACTAAGGGAAGTGAAAGATTTTCTAAAATCCATCACATCCCCCTTTCGTTATATAGGCGGAGCTCCATCCTATCTCTCTTCCACATGAGCAGGGGGTGTCGGCTGACATGCAGTGGCCGGCACCCGCCGATTTGGCTTCTGCTGTGACAAATCACAGCAAAAGCGGCATGTGCACCTCCTACCAGGGAGTACAGAATCTTGTTAAAAGTACATATCTCATCAAATCCAAGAATACATAGTGTCCCTATCCTACCGATGATAGAAAACCACAGCCGCTGGAGGTGCTCACAGGGCTGGAGGAGATGTATAGGCGGTCTGCCACCAAGCTGACATCACTTCCGCCCTATGCCTACAGGGGTCCTGGAACTTCTCCTCTAGTGGCCATGGTTTTCTATCATCGGTGGGACGGGAACACTATGCAGATTAGGATTTGATTCAATATTTACCGTAATGTGAGTTGTTAGAACATTTTTAATAAACTGCCCATTGCTGCACTAGATGGTTCTTCCCTTTCTATACTGAGTTCACACACACAGGAGCAGTGCGGGAAATCGCATGTGATTTGGACAGGAATCCAACGGCATTCCTGTTCAAATCACATGCGATTATTTGCAGTGCGATTTTAGGGCATTCATTTTGTATGGGCTCAAACTGCACCGCAAAAGGTATCAGAACTCGGTATCGGCAAGTACTTGACCAAAAGTATCGGTACCCGTAATCGCGGGTGAAAAACCAGTATCGGTACCACCCCTCTTAATAATTTCAAGAACTTTTGGGGGTTTGTCCTATTCTTTTTCACAATGTGTCACTTGATTTATTTTTTGAGACCTTGATTTCCTTTTTACATCTTTTCATATTATTTTACATACTCTAAGTAACTTTAAAATGTTGTGGAAATAAGGGTCCCTTTTGGTCCGTGTTGCTGGACCCCTGGGTGCAGGGGACACATGATGAATGGGTGACATGGGCACACCTTTTTTTGTGTTATATCTGTTGCACTATTATTGTAAAGCAACTTTCTCTGTATTCATTGAAACTTGCTCTATTAATGTGTTGTAATTTTCATAATAAATGTGTGATTCTTTTGTGGTATCAATTGTATATATTGAAAAAAAAAGTATTTTTGCATAAAGTAAACTATGGTATTGGATTAATGCAGTGCAGTGCCTTAACCATCCACTAGGGGGAGCCAGGACTGGTAGTCTCATACAGTGGGTGTGCGTTGCCTGGATGGGTGGCATGGGCGGGTTGGAGGGGAATACTTCCGCTCCCTCACCTTTGCCTCCCCTGGTTTGGTGTCTCCGCTATGGTGGATGTATTTTCGCCGTGTGGCCGTAAACCGGCACTGGGCATGCGCGGAATCCCGCACATGCGCAGTTTGGCAACAGGTCAGGCGCGTCACTTCCGCCATCAAGAGATTGGCGGTCATGCGAGTGGAGTCTATCTTGGAGAACTAAGTAATACTGGAACCAGCATATCTCCTTTACTATTGTGAGCCATTACAATTTTGGAAAAGCTCTTTGGGGAATTTCCTGTTGTCTTCTACTTATATAATATCAACTTTATCATTTACTAGATTCTTGGAACAGCCCCTTGTTGCATTAGTCTGCTAAATCTTGCATACCCCATGGAATTTCAAGGGTGAATGCTTTACTATACGGCAGTATGTTGAATCCCCTCCTTATTTGAAACAGCATATGTCCTCACTGGGATATTCTCCACATATAATCCGCATGGTTTCTTCTGTGTGTGTGCACACAGTCCTACAGGGTAAAATAAGTATGGTCCTACTATCTTTTTTTATATATGGTGCAAACATTTATATTTTTCACCCTCTTTTTTGCCCTGCCCTTCGGTTTTTGCATATAGGATTGTGTTTGGCAACTATATTTGAATCATCTATACCTACACAGGGCAACAATACAATAGTAATCTTCCACTGAGGGACATGTTGATCCTCAGGGTTTTACTCTGAGGTTTACTTCTGCTCCAGTTAAACAGGTTAGGTTACTCCGTGCTATCTTGAGTTATATGTTGCTGTCTCACCATGGACACTTTACCTATTTACTTTGTACATATGTTTATTGTTGGTTGGGTGTTTCTTTTGGGGGCCTCCACACCCGCTAGGGGGACATCTGTGGTCTGGGGCTTTATACTTCCCCATATTTCCATCTTGGTGGTGATGAAACTGCATGACAGGAATGCTTATTAAAATAGCTTCTTACCCCATATATTTGGAGTAATAAGACTAATGTATATGTTATTGTTATTTATATTGTACTTTTTTGTCCACTACATTGAAATTGCTAGAACTTCTGAAGAAGCGTCTTATGCCAGCGAAACATGTCAAGTATGGATGGGCATGGATGTGATTTACATGACTATGCTATGCTCAGGATTGAAAAATATGGTTATCTTGATTAACCAGTCCTAAGCCCATTCAGCATAATTTTGACTGTTTAGGTGGACAACTGCTCTCATGTATAATGCTATTGTTCTGTTGAAACTGTATTGTATAGATATTCTGCTTTTATAATAAGTTTTGTGTAATACATTTTGGTTTTAACATATTACATGTGTTTATAACTCTATTAATCTATCCAATTTCTATGGCACCATTAATGTCCTCTCTTTTGACCCCTTCCTTTGCCCCACTAATGCACCCGTTTGGGCCCACCTTGACCTGGATCTTGGGTCATTTGGTCTGTAAGAGAGTTATATCCCACATGGTTGCAGTGTGAGGTTGTTGTTTCTTCTTCATGCATGTTAATGGACGTAGGTGCCTGGTTTACTATTGCCAATTACAGCCTTATATAATATCAACTTTAAAATGAGGATAATGTTTATATTTTTTTAAATGCTACTTTCTTTCTATAGCTTTTTTACCATGCGTATGTTTTCTTTCTTGTTTAACTATTTCAATCCTTCATAAAATTAATTTATCTCTTCCATTCTCCCATTTTTCATAACTTTTTTCTGCTATCTTAACAGGTGCCGATTCCCTGTATGTGAAAGCATACTGATGCCTTCAGTCTATTATCTTTCAGGGAGCCTATGGCAGGATCATATGACCATGAGGTCATGCCACGTCTAAAATATTGCCTGAATACCTACAGCAGCCAGGACAAAAGAAGACCAACATAATCACAAGTGTATTCAATGACAGAGACTCAACCAGGGGATCTGCACCCACCTTGATGTGATCTTTGATTTCTTGCCTCTCCATTTCCCACTTCCACAGAATGTAGGCTTCATTATTATTATCTAGAGAGCTGCGCAATAAGTGTCTTCTGTACCATTTATCTTCCCATTCAGAAATCACCAGCCTTTTACTAGGAGAAGTTTCGGTATCTGCAAGCAAGTCACCAAAATTGAATGGAATTCCGAATTCACGGCTCAGAAGGTGGATCATATCTGCAGAGGGCAGCAAGTTGGAATGGATGACGTCTCGTAGTTTTTTGGCACTGCGGATATAGTCTAACCTAAAATAATTACATATGTATGTAAATATTCTAAAGGATATAAACTACATACTGTACTTTCATACAGAAATGTCTACAGACTCTAGGGAACTTCGTTTTTCTGCATCAGAACATAACATAGATGTGATTTTCTTCTACACTTATGGGTAGACATATCTGACTTGCAAGTGGAAGCATAGTATTTTATGTGCAATATAAAATCATTTAAAAAATTAGGTATACCCCATGGCAACTCTTTTTTTCAACATATTTAAACACGCAAATGCTATACCTTTAATCAAACAGTGCCTACAGATGAAGGTGATAAACTTGAGTAAGAACCCATGAAAAAAACTGAATTTTTGTAAAATCTTACCTGTAAAATTCCTTTCTCTGAGTCCTCCGACAGTCGCCGCCATCTTCATATTCGTCACAATGGGTATTAGACTTTGCTCCGTAGGAGTAGCTAGGCAACAGAATATGTCAGTATTAAAGCTTTTAACATATCCCCACCCCAGGGGGTGGTCCCCTCAGTCTATACCCTCCTGCTTCCTGTTTCCTGCTTCAGTTTCAGTGGAATAGCAGTAGAGTACCTAAACCCCAAAAGAGGGGCGGGGGCGGCGACTGTCGGAGGACTCAGAGAAAGGAATTTTACAGGTAAGATTTTACAAAAATTCCGTTTTCTCTTACGTCCTCCGACAGTCGCCGCCATCTTCATATTCGTCACAATGGGGACGTCCCAAAGCAGTGCAAACATGAGGGGTGGGAAACGCAGCCGCGCCGAAAGGCAACGCAGTCTCCACATCAAGAAAGTAACCTTACCAAAGGAAGGAAACCAGCTGGGCAACACGAGAAAAAATTTGCTCAACGGGAGCAATAACCCAGGAAAAAAAAACAAATAACCCAGGGATACAAAGAAATCCCCAACAGCCCAAAGGACCAAAACCAGGGACCCTAAGGGACCGCCGCACTAAGAACCTTGCGGCCAAAGGAAGCATCTGCCGATGCTTGAACATCCACTCTGTGGAACAGAGTGAAGGTGTGCACGGTCGACCAAGTCGTCGCCCTACACACCTGGGCCACAGAAGCCCCATGACGACAGGCCCAAGACGTACTCAGAGATCTGGTAGAGTGCACCCTCACAGGCATAAGGGAAACTTTTCCCCGCAAAGCATAGGCCTGTTCAATGGCCTGTCTGAACCAATTGGCGACGGCAGAAGCCGACGCCGCCACGCCCTTCTGAGGACCCCCGGAAGGACAAACAAAGAATCCGACTTGTGAAAAGATTCAGACGATTTTTAGGTAAACCCTAATCGCCATGAACAGCATCCAAGGAGTGCAACACCACCTCCTCCGAATGTTTAGACTTCGCGCAAGGCGAAGGCAAGACAATGTCCTCATTGAGGTGAAATTCCGAAACCCTCTTCGGAAAAAAAGAAAGGTTAGGTCGCAAGACCACCTTAACCAAGTGATTGACCAGATACGGACAATGGCAGGACAGGCTGCCAGCTCCGACACTCTGCGAGCCGAATTGATCACCACCAAAAAAGGTGACCTTCTAGGACAACATAGACAACGAGATCTACCCGATCCGTTCAAAAAAGAACCATGTTGTAACACGGACAGAACAAGATTCCAGTCCCAAGGAGGCAGAGGCACCCTCCTAGGAGGGACCAGATGCCCCCGAACAAAAGTGCCAATCAAGGAGATAGATGCCATAGGACGTTGAAAAAAGAACGGCCATCGCAGACACCTGACCCTTGATCATAGCCAGCGCCAAACGCTGTCAACACCCTTTCGAAGGAAGGACAACACCCCAAACACCGACCACGGGTGAGGTGAAGACCCCCTGAACTCACACCAGGCAAAATAGGCCTCCGAAATACGGTAAAAGACCTACCCCGAGGAAAAATTCCTCGCGTCGATCAAAGTGTGAATGACCTCAGGGGAGAGACCCCTATCCCTCAGGGCCTCGGTTTCAACAGCCAGGCCGGCAAGGCCAGCGACTGCAAGGCAGGATGAAATATCAGCCCTTGAGACCGGAGATCTTCCCGAAGAGGCAGATGCCACGGGGCGTCGACCGCCAAATGCACGAGGTCTGCGCACCAGGACCGGCGAGGCCAGTCCGGTGTCACAAGAATCACCGTGTTTTGGTTCCGAGACCAACCTGCGAAGCAACCTGGGCAGCAATTGAAACGGTGAAAACGCATACATCAGTCGGTACTGATGCCACGGAGCTACCAACGCGTCTGACGCGTCTGCCCGAGGATCGCGTGGTCTTGCCACGAACCTGTACACCTTGCTGTACAGACGAGACGCGAACAGGTCCACCTCCGGAAGACCCCACGTCGCGCACAACATCTGGAGAACACCCGGACGGAGGGGCCATTCCCCCTGGTCCAGGGACCGGCGGCATCAGACAATCCGCCCGCCAGTTCTCCAACCCCTGGAATGTGAACCGCCGATATCGCCGGGACATGCGTCTCAGCCCAAAACAGAATGTCGGCCACTTCCCGAGCCACCCGGGCCCTCTTGGTGTCCCCTTGGCGAATGACGTAAGCCACCGCCGTGGCAATGTCCGTCTGCACCCGAACCGGACAGCCCTGCAGCCTGTCCGGCCAACGTTGAAGGCAGAGAATCATCGCACGCAATTCCAGAATGCTGACCGGAAGGGAGGATTCCCCCTCCGACCAAGTTCCCTGGGCGGACAGAACGCCCAGAACACCACC
The DNA here is from genome assembly GCF_965119305.1 of Pelophylax lessonae. Taxonomy (NCBI): domain Eukaryota; kingdom Metazoa; phylum Chordata; class Amphibia; order Anura; family Ranidae; genus Pelophylax; species Pelophylax lessonae. The sequence goes on along the minus strand of NC_138775.1, from coordinate 82,024,754 downwards.
CTAGCCCGACAGGCTGGCATCCGTGGTGACCACCGTCCATGAGAGAGGACGAAAAGACTTGCCCCCTGACACCGGCGGGGACAGGAGCCACCACAGAAGAACCCTTCTGGTGCGATGGCCCAACGAAATCCGGATCCAGAGATCGCGGTCGCCCGTCCCACCTGGACAGGATCTCCGCTTGGAGACCCCGCGTGTGAAACTGGGCGAAGGGAATCGCCTCGAAAGCCGAGACCATCAATCCCAGACATCTCATGCACGTCCGAGTGGACGAGGACGGAGCGTCCCTGAGGGACCTGACTTCCTTCCTGAAGAGTCCTGAGTTTGTCGTCCGGTAGGAAGACCTTCGCCTGGACAGAGTCCAGAACGATTCCCAGGTAAGGGAGACAAACCGATGGGCACAGTGCTGACTTTGGAAAAGTTATCGTCCAACCAAACTCCTGCAGAGACTGCATCGTAACGGACAGAGCCTTCTCCAGACCCTGGCTGGTCGCAGACCGAACCAGAATATCGTCCAGATACCCTAGGACAGAGACGCCCTGGGCTCTCAACAAAGCCAAAACCGGTGCCCGCACCTTGGTGAACACCCGTGGAGCCGAGGCGAGACCAAAAGGCAACGCCACAAATTGGTAGTGATCCTCCGCTATGGCGAATCGAAGGTACCTCTGGTGACCCTCGAAATTCGGGATGTGAAGATACGCATCCTTCAAGTCGATGGAAGCCATGAACTCCCCCGGGACCAGGGCAGCCACCACCGACCGCAGAGATTCCATGCGGAACTTGCGCACCCGCACAAAGCGGTTCAGCGCCTTTAAGTCCAGAATCGGACGTACCTTGCCCGCCTTCCCGGGCACGGTGAACAGATTGGAATAGAACCCCCGAAACCTGTCCCGATGAGGCACCGGGACCACCACTCCCTGAGCCCTCAGGTCCTGCACCGCTAGATGCAGATCCCGCAAACGCTCCGGGGACAGTAGAAGATTTGAGGGAAAAAATCTGCGCTCCGGCCTATAGAGAAACTCGATCTCGTAGCCAGATCGAACGATTTCCTGAACCCACCTGTCCCGAACCCAGGACAGCCATGGCTGAAGGAAACCGAGCAAGCGTCCCCCCACCCCAGAGTCGGGTGAGGGCGCCCCTTCAGGCCGCACTGTTGTGGGCCGCTGAACCGGACTGGCCGGACTTTTGCTTACCAGTCCACGGCTTCTTACCAGGAGCCGTCTTAGCCTTGTGGGATTAGGGTAAGAGCGTGCTCTTAACACCCGCGATCCCCCTAATTAACGTATCTAAGGACTCACCAAAAAAGGCGAGAACCATCATAGCGCAGATTAGCCAAGGTCTTACGCGAAGATTGGTCCACCGACCAACACTTCAACCAAACCAAAACGGCGAGACAATACCGCCACACCATGTACACGTGCAGCCAACGGAACCATATCCAGGTCCGCATCACACAAATACATGACACCCTGGTGGATTTGATCCACCATATCCAAAGTAGCCTGGAGGGCAGAATCAGCCACCAGGACGCGATTAAGCACCTGCGTCCAGCTCGCGACAGCCTGGGCCGCCATAAGTGAAGCAAATAAAGCTTTCAGCATAGAACCCATAATAGAATAGGCATGACGGGCAAGGGACTCCGTCCGTTTGTCTGTGGCATCCCGGAACACCGTGATATCCTCAGCAGGAATCGCAGTGGGCTTATTCAGAACCGCTATCGCGTGATCCCCGGAGGTGGGACACACCAACGCTCATCAGTAGCGGGCGTAAAAGGATGGCGCAGCTTAAACCTACTTGGTATAGCAAAAGGCTTTTTTATATAGCAAAAATGTTCCTTTACAGTGCATTGAAAATCATCAGTGCAGGGAAATACCTGCGATGTTTTGCGTCTTTTCTGCGTCCCATAAGCCGCCAAGGCAGCAGGAGGACAAGGTTCATCCTGTAAACGCAGTGTTTGCTTGATAGAAGCAACCAATTCATCCATGAGTGCAAGCTCATCAGACGAGCCAGGGGGAGAAATATCAACCCCCTCAACCTCAGCCTCCATTTCTGACCCTACAAGGTCCAGGGAGGAACGGGACCCCGACAAGGAGACCCCAGCAACAGCAGCCCCATCACCAACACCCTCTAAATCAGAGGAAATTGAAAACTCTGGGCCTTTTTCAGGATTGAGCAGCCATAGTCGCAAGGCTAGCCACAATCGCAGCCAAATCCCCCCCCCCCCCGAGGGGGAAAACCGCAGTCCCCTGGCTTCCCACCAATGTGACAGGAAATTTGCTTTCCTGAGAATCCATGCCCCAAAATGAGTAAAAATAAAATGGGTGACCGCCCCTTTAAATAAGGCGCTGCGAACGTAGCCCACCGCCACACAAGCACACCCACACCAGGGACCCCAACAGGGAGAAGTTATACTCAGGCAAGGATATAGAGAATAGAGTGAAAAAACCTGGAGAGACCGCTGCTGCTGCTGGCCAGATCGGTGCTCCTGTAGAAAAGGAATTGCTGATATTCAGGGCGCTCCATTAAAGCCTATGGGAGGCTACAAGAAAATGGCCGCCATGCATGTGTACCATGCGGCCGGAGCGAGTACAGCCAAAATGGCGCCGTTTGGCGCCGAAACTGCCGCTCCCCCACCTCATGAAGGTGGAATAAAAATACACCACATAGTTATAAAGAACATGGTGGACCGCCGCAGCGGCGCTGTAATGTGCCCCAAACATGATAGCATCAAGTTCCACAGCACATAGCCGTTCACACACTCAGACTGACACAGAAGTGCAGCACAGCCCCCCCTCCTTGCAGCCCACAGCATGCAGTGTGAGAGATAGGGAAACATCAATAGTGTGAACACAGGGCAAGGTAACACAGTCCCAGACTGACACCCCCCAGACAGACAGGTCCCCACATGAATACACTTACCTCTTACATGGCGTGGGGGACCCGCACAGGCGAACAAGCCGCTGTACATGAGACAGGGAGAGTCGCATCCAGGACGCAGCAGAAGGTGGGTTGAGAAACCGCACAGCGTCCAGTGAGGTAGCCACCTCACCCTAGCATCCCTGCACGGAACAGGGATGGGTCGTTCAGAAAACTCAGGAGCGGTACCTGACTGAACGCTCGATGGCGGGCTGAGAAGCCACTGACCCACAACCTGCGACCAGGGGAGTCAGCCCGAGACGCAGCCCGCATTATCCTCTTTATCCGAAGATCTAACTATTGCTGGTAAAAATAACAGCTAAATAAAGAAAGAGAAAAAACTCAAAATCAAAAAAGAGAGAAGGCTGAGACAAAATGCCCCAGCATAGAGACATCCAGCTACTCCTGACAAGCTAGACATTGAAACTGAAGCAGGAAACAGGAAGCAGGAGGGTATAGACTGAGGGGACCACCCCCTGGGGTGGGGATATGTTAAAAGCTTTAATACTGACATATTCTGTTGCCTAGCTACTCCTACAGAGCAAAGTCTAATACCCATTGTGACGAATATGAAGATGGCGGCGACTGTCGGAGGACATAAGAGAAAATTGTATTTTCAATCATTTATTCAACAATAATAATATTACACTCTCCGTAAAACAATACTAACTGTGCAAGGGTGTTCCACAACCTCACATACGCAGTTTAAGATTGAACCCTTTCTCATTCAACTTCATTGTGTTGCCGCATGTCTTCTTTAAAAGATGAAAACAATTCCTCTCAATGCTACAGTCACCATTCAAGGATTTGTATGTCGCTTGTATATCCCCTCTTAAGCACCTCCTCTCCAGTGTGAAAAAGTGTAATGTTTACAGTCATTCCTTATAACTGAGGTCCTCTACCCAACCTTTTAGCTTTGTTGCCCTTCTCTGGACTCTCTCTATTTCAAGCCCATCCTTCCTGAGACTTGGTGCTCAGAACTGGATCGCATACTCAAGATGCGGCTGAACCAGAGTTTTGTAAATTGGTAAAAATAAAGCTTTATCTCTTGAGTAAATACTATTTTTAATGCATGCCTTGCTTGTTGCAGTTTGGCATTGCATGCTTTTGCAGAGCCTGTCATCTTCTAGGACCCCCACATCCTTTTCCATCCTAGACTCCCCCAAGCGTGTAACCTGCATGTAAATTTTTAGCTCCCAAGTGCATTACTTTACCAGATTACTGTGCTCTCCAGCCAGTATTTCGCTTTTGCCCCTGCTCCTGCCGTCCGTATCTCAGCTGCCACTCATTACTGGCTTTTAGCATGCTCCTCAACTACCCTTCTGTTTGATCCGTACATACTCTATCTGCTAATGCACCCTGGCTTGCTTATCTCCTGATGGGGAGATCCTGAGGACTGTTACCTGGTACTAACACACAGTAAAACCCATTTCCACCATCAGGAGCTCTGGTGAATACTGGTTAGTACTTAGATCCCACACTTTAGATGAGCCTGCATCATACGCCAGGCTAACCTGCTTGCATATTTATCCCGCTGGTTGGTGGGGACTCTCTCTTGCTACAGCTGGTCTCTGAGGCTGACCCTTGACCACGGTATGATAACTGGGTGTTGCCAGGCCATGAAGAAGCAAGCTGTAACATTACCACCTTCGCAGCTTTTAAAAAGTTCTGATGAAATACAGTTTGGTTTGAGACAAATATGTCTACACTACATTGTTCTAGAAGGCCTGGTCTTTGCCTATATGTTTAACAACAAACTGTAGTCTTGCTCTAATATTCTTTTTCATAACACACTCCTCATGCATGTAGAGGGGCTGTGTCATCTTACCACCGAACACCACAAGCACTCGTACAGCAGCACTGTTCCTGTGTACCTCACACATATCCTATCTGCTTACCAGTTAAGAGCAACAGCAGTGATAAAACACTGCCCAGCTTTCCATTGTACACAGTCCATAGCACAAGGTTTCATAAAAAATTGTATAAAAAATAGTATAAAATCATTAATGAAAACTTTGTTCTCATACAGCTTCCACTCCAAGCTTGTATACAGATATGGCATGTAAGCCACGCAGTAACAGCACTGCTGTGAGCGTGCCGTTGTAGTTGAGTGTTAAACTGACACATTAGGTAGGAAATCATTGGGCGTACCTGACATTTTCCTACATATCCCCAGGCAAGTTTCATTATCAGAATTTCCTTATCCTTGCACAGGTGCTTTAAATCAATGCCTATGACTTTAGTATTAATGGCAGCTATTTATCTAAGGGACATTGTTAAAAAATAGCCCGTTGGAGGTACTTGAGGATCGAGGTTGAGAACCACTGACCTAGAGTTAGCTACAAGAATCCAATAGATCTGTCAGACACAGCCCCATCCTCCTGTGCACTACGAATTAAGCATTGGGGTATGGCCAATACTCATCAATAGCAGTATAGAGGTCAAGAGTGTGCACGTTTCCATCATCAAAAAAGTAAGGTATTAACAAACTGGTAAAAATTAGAGCATAGAGCAAAAAAGGTGTGTAATTTTGTATGGGTTTTACCTGTATCGGGTACACTGGTTTAACAGGGACCTAAGATTAATAGTTAAGAGTACTTTGTAAGCATTGCAGAATATGCCAGTATTATGGAAAAGCAAAGAATAATTAATCAATTCCATCTCTACCCTAGGAAGACTGCTTACCTTGACAAGGCGTGAAAACACAATGGAGGAACCATATCCCTGACATAGAGAAGAGGTTGATTCACTAAGGATGCGAGATTCTCAAGCAGATGGATGTGGCACAACAAGACTCCAAGATCTTTGTATAATCGCTCACAGAAAGCCATTTCCGAGTTGTACAGGGTCTCTAACTTTTCACTCTCTCCTTTTGGCCTGTACCAAATTGCAGAAAACTTAAAATTTGTACAAATGGTCATTAACTACTGTACAATGCATACGAAGGATAGTTCAGAGAAGAAAAGAGAAGGTACTTTCTGTACTACTTAGACCTATTCCTACATTTCACATCTGTACAAGCACAAAACAGTTACAAGCATACATAACTGTGCATATACTCACTAAGTACCTACCAACACATTCACTGTTCAATAAAAATAAGAATTCAGTCTAAGGATACATGAAATATAAAGAAATTGTGCAGACCGTAATACCTGTTTGATAGAGTTTCCCACAATTCTTTAATACCTTTGTCCTTCAGTCCTTCCAAAATAAAGAGGTGGATGGAGCCATCCATGATATGTATACCAGTTATAACATCCAGGGTAACATCTTTTTTCTGATGATCAGTCAAGGAAACTCTGGACAGAGCTTCCACAGTGACATTCCAAGGGTTAAAATCTAAGCCTAAAGCCTCTGAGTTTATATTTGAAATCTTAATGATAAAATCCCTGAACAGCTGTTTGTTCCTGTATTCAAATATGCAAACCATACGCCCAAAGGGACAATCGTGACTCTCCTCATCAAAAGACAGTGGCACTGCAAGGTCTACTCTAACTTTGAGGTGTGACTCGGCATCCAAATAATGTCCCACTGGCAACGGAGAATCTTGAGGGCCATCAACTGACCCTATAACCCCTAAAATCTTTCCATTTTTGCTGTCCGATTGATAGCCTGTAGGATCTGGGCATTCGCAGCTGTGTATTGGAACAGAAATGTTCAAGTATGTGGCACCATAGACAAGCTCAGATAAACTCAGCCTCGCAATTCCATAAGGATCCCATTGTCTGTTACTCTTTGTGAATGGATTGTGGACAGTACGTTTAGAAGTCACAAGACCAACATTACTCAGTTTCTCATCTTCAGGTTCCATTCCAAAAAGTGATGGCTTGCTGACACTCTCCTCTATCCTCTGATCTCGATCATGTACCTCAATCTCTAAAGGAGGCCCAAGAAGAGATTCACGCAGTTCACCCACACTTATGGTTCCTGCAAAAATAACAAAAACATCCCTAAAGAAAACATGTGTTCCGTGCGTTTGTCCATGCGTCTGGTGATAAGACTGATCCCAGAATCTGTATCTGCAGTAGACAGGTACACACTTCTCCTGTAAAAAAAAAAAAAAAATACGATTTTTGTAAGATCTTACTGTAAAATCTTTTTCTCTGATGTCCATTGACAGACACAGCATCCACCCCTGTGATGGGGATGTTTTTTTGTGTTCATTGCTTCCAACTAAACTGATGTGATGGGTTGTGTCTGTGAGGGTTATGTCTGGAGGGACAGCACCGTGGGCGTGTATATGTAAAAACTTTGTACTAACGTACTGCCTAGACTACTCCTGCAGGTGGCAGCATAACCCACACAGCTCATGAAAATGAGGCTGCGTCTGTAAATGGACGATAGAGAAAAAAAAAATATATATATATATATTATATATACACACACACACAGCGTGATCATCATAAATGAGTACACCTTTGCGGTGCTATACAGCTTTGAAGCCATCAGTTCCAAAAACATGTATTTTGGTCTCATCACTCCAGAGTCACAGTAGTCTATTTCTTTTTCAGCATGGGCCCTGGCAAATTCTAGACTTGCTTTTTTGAACATGGGCTTTAGGAGAGGCTTCCTTCGTAGAGGGCACCCATGCATGCCATTCCTCTGCAGTGTTCTACTTTTTCAGCTAACTGTAGTGAAATTGCATGGCGATTTTCTTCAACCCTTCTTACCAGAAGACGCTCCTTTTGGAGGTGTTAACTTTTGTGGACCACCTGGACATCTCTGTGAGATGGTTGCAGTTGCAACTTTGTTAAATTTTTCTATCACTTCTGCTACATTATTCTGACTGATAAGTAAAGCTTTGCTGATCTTCTTGTAACTTTCACCTTTCTTGTGTAAAAGAAATTATTTTCTTTCTCAGGCCTTGTGACATTTCTCTTCCATTTGGTGCCATTGCTGACAGCATGAAATGAGAAGGGGTTTTCTCTGTTAAGTAATGCCCTTTTATAATCAACTGTGTGCTGGACAGTTGTTTATTGAATTAGACTCACCTGTAGATGAATTCTTGTTAATTAGGCTTTTGTGGTCTAAAATTTAGCTTTGCTCCCAAGACTTTCATTGGGGTATATTCATTTTTGCAACATGGTCTTGAATGAATGTTTTAGGAAAAATACTTTTTTGTGTGCACAAATTAACAACTCTTGGTTGCAATCAATGGCCTGCATATGTGGGAGTATCCTAGAGTATAGTGCCCCATAGAAAATGTTGATTCTGAAAGGAAAGTAAAGGTTTTCTGAGAAATCCGTTGGGGTGTACTCATTTATGCTTAGCACTATATGTACAATGAAGGCAAATAGACAGTGCACTTTGCAAGTGCAGCTGCACTAACTTTCCCCAGAGCTTAGTAAATGTAGTAAAGCTCTGCTGATTTTCATCATCCGATTATGTGTAGGCAAAAAAGCTTTTTTTTTTTTTTTCTTGCACCTGACTGGGTATTTTTTTTTTTTAACCAAACAAAACTTTATTGAGTCACGTACAGTACAAAACAAAAAGAAATGCAGGAATACATTCAACAGGAGAGAAACAATTGCAACATGAGAGAGCACATATAGAAATATAAATTGACATGGCAAGACCATAGCAGTTATCGGACAATGTACAAAAATAATACACAAAAGATAAGGGAGAAAAGTCGTACAAGGATCTTAGTATTCAGTACAGAGATGTAAGGACCCGGCCGTGGGTTAACCAAAAAGTAGCAACACAAGACTGGGGGGTCTGAGTGGGGGCAAACCGTGCAACATAGCAAGAACATTGAAACCCAATATACATCCGAATTCTAAGGGGAGCAGGTGGCGGAGGCCTCCAAAAACCTGTCCCAAATTTTGTGATAGCGTTTCGGACATTCTCTGCTAACATTCATCACTTTCTTATAGGGAAGAGTGGCATTAATGTCGGCTTTCCAGGCAATAGAGTAGGAGAGGATGACTGAATCCAGGTGCGGGCTATCATTTTCCCAGCACTGAAGAGGGTTTCATGCAAGAAACGTATTGTGTGCTTGTCCATATCCTCATCGGGGAATATCCCAAGTAGGCACAGCTTAGGATCCATTGACACCGGGAAGCTCATGTGATCATGAAGAAATTGGATCACCTTGGATGCAAGGGCAGTGCCACAGAAGATGTCCGAAGGTGCCAGGGGACAAAAGACACTTGGGCCAAGTGGGCAACTTGGAACGGTCAAATCTGGCTCGGCTAACCGGGGTAAGATATGCCCTGTGTGTAATATAAATTTGTGTGAGTCTTTCAGAAAGTTTTGGGGAAACGAGTACACAAGTCTCAAGGGTGTCGCTCCGGTCATCATCGTCTAGGTCCCCTACATCTTCCACCCAAAATGTCGCAGAAGGGGTGCGTATGGGCTGGACGACTGACCAGCGAGAGATATCTAGTACTGTCATGCTTGTCGATGTGAAAAAAATGGGACAGTTGGGCTGCGAGATAGTAGGCTGCAAACTCAGGGACAGCCATGCCACCTAACTTGGTCGATTTTTTCGCGTGCCGCCACGCTATCTTGTGCCTATTCGTACCCCACATAAAAGTTCTCAAAAGTTTATCCAGAACCATGAAGTAAGGAATGCCAAAGCACATAAAGAATCTTGGGGAGGAGAATCATTTTTATCAAGCCAACCCTACCCATTATCCCCAGTGGTAGTCGCGCCCACGATTGCATCTTGGTTTTAACATTTAGTGGGATGCAATCAGACAAGGAGCGTGAAACATAGACCCCAGATGTTTAAAAGAGGCAACCCGGGACAGTGGGGGTGCAGACTGGTCAGCAGGCGGGGGAAATACGTCTATGGGGAGAATCTGGGATTTATCCCAGTTAACAGTAAGACCTGAGAAGGTGCCGAACAGCTGGATGAGCTGCAGGGCCACAAGGAGGGAGGGTCCAGAGTCTTCGAGATAAAGGATCATTTTGTCCACATAGAGACCAATCCTCTCCTCGAGTACCCGGCAGCCCAGCCCGCGTATATCAGGATGGGATCTTATGGCTATGGCAAGGGGCTCCACCGCGAGAGCGTAAAGAAGAGGCGAAATGGGGCACCCCTGCCGCCTTCTCTGCGAGAGGGGAAAATATCTAGTTGTCCAGCCGTTGGCCAACACTCTGGCCCGCGTCTGGTGGTAAAGAATTGTGAGCCACTTAATAAAGTTAGGGCCAAACCCAAACCGGAAAAGGCATTGCCAGAGGTATTGCCACTCCACAGAGTCAAACGCCTTAGCGGCGTCCAGAGTCACAACCACCCTAGATCCTATGCAGTCATGAGGGGCCTGTAAATTCATGAACAGCCATCTAGTATTAAATGCAGTGTTCTTGGCCGGCATGAAGCCAGTTTGGTCCGAATGCTGAAGGGATAAGAGGACTTTGTTTAGGCGTGAAGGTAGGAAATTAGCTAGAATTTTAATGTCAGCTGGAGCAATGAGATTGGCTTATACAACTCTGGGTATAGAGGATCCTTACCCAGTTTGGGGACCAGCACAATAAGCGCTTCATTCATAGAGTCCGGCAAAGTGCCACTTTCAAATATGGCGTTGTATACAAGATAGCCAAGAAGCGCCAAGATTTCGGAGTAGTGGGAAAATAATTCCACAGGTAGCCCATCCGAGCCCGGGGCTCTGGCTTTAGCAAAGTGGGACATAGCAAGGGTCACATCGTCAACAGAAATAGGAGTTTCCAGTTGTGCGACCTGGGCAGAGGTCAGTGTGGGGAAGTCGACAGAGTCCAGGAGCTGTGAGAGGTCAGACGTGTATACCTCACTGAAGGAGGACGCAAAAACCTCCGCCACAGCCGCAGGACCAGTAGAGTCACCCATCAGAGACTGGTGGAGGGAAATGACCACCGGAGGTCTGGTATCCATATGGGCCAGATATGGCAGTAGCTTGCCAGGTTTCTCACCATATTCGTACGTCCGCTGTTTACTAAAAAACATTTTTTGGTTAGCTTTTTGACGACAGAGCTGCTCAACGGCTCTAGTTTGAAGTCGTAGTTGGATCAACGGGTCATGGGAAGGGGAATGGGCATATTGACGCTCCAGTTCTGCCAATTGGGACTCAGCAAGGCGCTGTAGTCAGTGTGCGACGCCCTTTTAAACAGAGATATGCGTTCTGTTCAATGCAGATGGGCGTGTTTCTTAAATGCCTCCCACCCCCCCCCCCCCCCGGGATACGGAGCCACCATTGGTTGTAAAGAAATAGTTCCACTCCCGATCCAAGGACTCCAAGTCCGAAACGGCAGTGAGCCAAAAGGGATTAAGGCACCAGTGTCTGGGTGGGGCGCCAGTGAGTGAGGTGAGAGTGATGAAGTAGGTCAGACAGAAGACGGGGACCAAAGTTAGGAAGGCGCAACTTAGGAGAAATAGTCATGGACACCCAAATAGAGTCAATCCTCGACATTGTGGAGTGGGTGGTGGAAAAGCATGAGTAAGCGCAGGTCTCAGAGTGGAGGTGCCGCCACAAGTCAAGTAGGCCAAAGCAGCGCAGGAGTTTACTGAACAGGGTTTCATGGTCAGAGAGATCTGACGTCAGCGATGGACCCAGTCTGTCTAGGTGTGGATTAGACACCATATTAAAATCCCCCATCTATATAGCCGGGGATGCGGGGAACATGGTCATAAATGCTAAACCATCAGTAAGGAGCGTGGCATTATACGGGGGAGACATACCAGGCTAACAACAGGATAGCATTGTCACCAATCCTACCAGATACAAAGACATACCTGCCCTGGGGATCTGTCAGCACCTCCTGAGGGGTGAAGGGTACAGTTTTGGAGATAAGCAACATCCCTCCCCTGGAATAGGAGGAGTGAGTGGCATGAAAGGACCAACCCCCCCAGGGCCATTGTAGAGCACTCAATAGGGGACCCTCAGCATGAGTTTCAACCAGGGTGATGATGTCAGCGCGCTGCTCCTTCAGATAGGAGAAGACAACAGCGCGCTTAATTTTATCACATAGGCCACGTACATTCCAGGTGAGAATTTTAAGTTGCATCATGGTAACAATGTAACAACATAACAATGACGGAGGTCGGGAGGAGTCTCCAGAGCAGGCTGTGCCCCCACCAGCATGCAGTTGAAAAACACGGTATCACAGAGTAATAAAGGCCATGGCCACATAAAAGTTGTCACACATTTAGAAGGCTTGTAAACTGCACATGACTCACAAAACAACCCCCCCTCCAACCCAGCCCAGCACATACCCCAACTCGTGTGAGCATAGTACCCAGAACATATAAAAAAAATATTGGAGTGCGAGCAATTGCCAATGAGTTGAATTAAGGCACACAGTAGCGAGCAGTTGCTGGATAAACCCGATACTCGAAAACATAGGCATTGCCAGCAAACAAAAACATATGGTGCGAGGAAAGTTCTCTCTGAAGAAAAGTCCCAGAGGTTGGACATAGCAGTGGACAAAACGCAGGCAAGTTCAATGCAGGAGTAATCAGGGGGTCTCCCGGTCAGAGGAGAGAGAACTATACACGGGCACATGTTGCAACAGTCAATCACTCCGAGGCAGATTAACAAGAAAAAGTGAAAAAAGCAGGCGGCAGTCATCTCTTCAAATCCCAGAGCCACCAGCAGTAGTGGGTAGCCATAACAGGTAGAGTAGAAGAACAATGTCAGGTTGCAATGTTAAAAGAGAGTGAGGGCAGTCTAAGTATATAGGAGAGATCCATGAAAAGAAAAAAAGGGGGATGATCCATACTAGAAGAGAACAGGAGGTACTCACAGCAGGCGATCCAACCAGGCCACAGCGGAATCGGGGTCCTCAAAGAAATGAACTCTATCCCCCCCAACAACCGCATTGTTGCATGTGGGGTAAAGCATGGAATACATCAGGTTGCGGACTCTGAGGTGCCGTTTGGTCTCTGTGAAGCGGCTACGCTGCCTCTGCACCTCGGCAGAGAAATCAGGAAAAGCAAGCACCTGGTGGTTGTCCAAGGGTATGTTACCCTTCTCCCTGGCAAGGAGGAAAACAGCGTCCTGATCTCTGTAATTCAGATATTTTGCAATAAACACCTTGAGGGGGCTGCTTGGCGGGAATGCGGTGGGCCCGCTCCACTATGAAGGCATGAGAAAATGCCTCCCGGCGTATGTCTTAACCAGCAACTCTTCCAGAAAGGGAGCAGGGTTAGCACTCTCAGCACCCTCCGGCAGATCAATAAACCGCAGGTTGTTCCTCCTGGCTTGATTCTTGAGATCGTCCTGTTTCTGCAAAAGGTAGGCAACATCGCAGGAGGCCTGCTCCACCGCACTTCTGACCGGGGGAATGTCGTCCTCCGCCTCTGAGTTTTTGTAGGTCCTGTTGAAGGAGGGATATATCTACCTTAACCTCCTCCAGTTTGGTAGTGAGAGAGGCTTTGCAATCTGTGATCGCCTCCAGGATCTTGCACTGGTCCGGTGGTGATGTGGTCGGGGCGGGAGAGGAAGACAGGGAGCCGCCATCTTTAGACTGCATACCACTCTCCTGACGCCGGAATCTATCAAGTTTTGTAGCTGCCTCGGATGTTTTCCGGGGAGGCGACATATCTGTGAGGTATGCTGGAGTGGTCACACATAAAATGGGGTGAGTACAGCGCGGAATATCGGGCGCAGGATCAAAACGGATAGAGAGAGCTCCACTCACCAGCGCCTGTTCACATGCAGCTCCAGGGCATGCCCACGACCGGGTATTTTTTACAAAATGAAGCTTTACCACATTTAAATGTACTAAGGGAAATTAGTACAGCTGCACTTGCAAAGTCTATTTGCACCCCAATAATTCATTCCTCCCTGAAAAATGATAACATTAAGTACAACTGTCTCATGTATGCCTGCATTCTTTGGGTACCTTCTGGTCAGATCTGTAGGTACCCCTAAAAAAGATTATGTGTAAATGGATCTTAATGATATCTCAAACTAACGGTTTTCTATAATTAGTGTCACACATATCCTCAATCTTGTAATTAATCAGTTAGTCTATTTAAATGGAGAAAGACAAATGTTTGGTATTGTCATGTGCACAACATTAAACATGGACCAGAGAAAGCAAATGATAACGCCTAAGGAGATCAGAAAGAGATATATAGACCAGTGTGTAAAAGGCAAGGGCTTTAAGACCATCTCCAGGCAGCTTGATGTTCCTGTGGTTACAGCTGCAAATATTAGGAAATTTAAGGTCCATGAGCGTATAGCCAAACAACCTGACCTAGGTTGCAAGAGGAAAATCGGCCCCAGATTGAACAGAGGTATAGTGTAAATGGCAGAAAAATGTACTGCCTAGTGTCATAAAGCTGAGCTCCAGTCACAGGGGTGTTGCTATGGATATTTAGGTGATTTTTATAGCAAATGTATTTTGTTAGATACAGTATCTCACAAAAGTGAGTACACCCCTCACATTTTTGTAAATATTTTATTATATCTTTTCACGTGACAACACTGAAGAAATGACACTTTGCTACAATGTAAAGTAGTGAGTTTACAGCTTGTATTACAGTGTCAATTTGCTGTCGCTTCAAAATAACTCAAAACAGCAATTCATATTTAAACTGCTGGCAACAAAAGTGAGTACACTCCTAAGTGAAAATGTCCAAATTGGGCCCAAAGTGTCAATATTTTGTGTGGCCACCATTATTTTCCAGCACTGCCTTAACCTTCTTGGACATGAAGTAAACCAGAGCTTCACAGGTTGCCACTGGAGTCCACTTCCACTCCTCCATGACGACATCACAGAGCTGGTGGATGTTAGAGACCTTGCTCCTCCACCTTCCGTTTGAGAATGCCCCACAGATGCTTAATAGGGTTTGGGTCTGGAGACGGACCCAAAAGTAAACGGAGTGTGAATTAGGCTGACATGTTTCTCAGGTGTGCTTCAACTGGAGCTCTGGTTCATCACTCTGCAAGGGTGCTTGCAAACAGGGTCAGTCAAGGGGAGGGTGATCGAAAGGGCCAACAACATTAAGCCGAAGAAGCCAGCAAAATTAAGCTGGGATATACTTGTTGATACCTACAAGAACGTTGATCCTTATCCAACTGGGACTGCGGTTACAAAGTGTAGGGAATTGGCTTCTAAGAGACCGCCCAATAATCAATAGGAGTAAGGTGAGGTCTCTGATAATCAGGTAAGAAGAAGTCAATTGGCAAAAATGGAGTCCCACACAAGAGGCTCAAAGTTTGATCACCCCCCCAGGGATGGGGAAATACCGCCATGCCCAATACCACCTCTTGGGCATGGAGTTCACCAGAGCTTCACAGGTTGCCACTGTAGTCCTCTTCCACTTCTCCATGAGGACATCATGGAGCGTGTGGATGTTAGAGACCTTGCGCTCCTCCACCTTCCATTTGAGGATGCCCCACAGATGCTTAATAGGGTTTAGGTGAGGAGACATGCTTGTCCATCACCTTTACCCTCAGCTTCTTTAGCAAGGCAGTGGTCTGGAGGTGTGTTGGAGATGTTTTTGGGGTCGTTATGTTGGAATACTGCCCTGCAGGCCCAGTCTCCGAAGGGAGGGGATCATGCTCTGTTTCAGTATGTCACAGTACATGTTGGCATTCATGGCTCCCTCAATGAACTGTAGCTCCCCAGTGGCAGCAGCACTTATGCACCCCAGACCATGACACTCCCACCACCATGCTTGACTGTGGGCTAGATACACTTGTCTTTGTACTCCTCAGTTGATTGCCGCCACATACGCTTGACACCATCTAAATCAAAAAGGTTTATCTTGGTCTCATCAGACCACAGGACATGGTTCCAGTAATCCATGCCCTTAGTCCTCTTGTCTTTAGAAAACTGCAGGCTTTCTTGTGCATCATCTTTAGAAGAGGCTTCCTTCTGGGGCGACAGCCATGCAGACCAATTTGATTCAGTGTGCGGCATATGGTCTGAGCACTGACAGGCTGACTCCCACCCCTTCAACCTCTGCACCAATGCTGGCAGCACTCACATCAGTGGCAATACAGTGTGCCATCACAATGCCCCATCAGTGTCATCATGGTGCCCCATCAGTGGCATTACAGTGCCCCATCAGTGCAATCATAGTGCCATCACCGTGCCCCATCAGTGCCATCAGCACCACTATAGTGCTAATCAGTGCCCCATCTGTGCCATCAGTGCCTTACGGTGCCACTACAGTGCTCATCAGTGTCGCTACACTGCTCATGCGTGCCACTACCATGGGGGTATTTGTACTGTCCTTACATTTCAGGGCCTCAAGAAATTAGATTGGCCGTCGGTATATCAGGTGTGATCAATTTTTATTGATTGGCACCATAGCTTGTAGACTCTATGACCTCCACAAAGACCAAGTAATATACACTGACTTGGGTTTTTTTAACTAAAGAAATGTAGCAGTATACATTTTGGTCCAAATGTATGGAAAAAAATTACTAACTGGCAACATTTTAACAAACAATGAAAAATGCATTTTTTTACAAAATTTTCAGCATTTTTTTTTATTTATAGTGCAAAAAATAAAAAACACAGTGGTGTTTCAGGGGTGCCCAATCTGTGGCCCTTCAGATGTTGCAGGACTACATCTCCCATACTCCCTTGCCAGCCACTTTGCTGACAGAGTATTATAGGAGATGTAGTCCTGCAACATCTGGAGGGCTGCAGGTCGGACACCTCTGCTCTAAATGGCTGTATGTTTGTTAAATCCACAAAGGAGAAGGCTTTAGGTGTTTTTGGATGATAGTAGACAAGCTGTTGTCTTATAATAAAAGGTGAATAGGTCTAAAGCAGGGGCTGTTAAACTGTTGCCCTCCAGCATGACTACATCTCTCATACTCCCCTGACAGCCTCTTAGCTGACAGAGTATTATGGAAGATGTAGGCCATTAGCAGCTGGTGGGCCATAGTTTGACAACCCCTGGTCTATGGCTTCAGAACATAATTTTGCCTGTTTATACATGAGTGGTAAGACTGCATCTGGAATATGTAATTTTATGCACCAGTGCAAAAAAAGGACATACTGGAAATAGAACAGGTTCAGTGACTCGTATAACAAGTACACAGGCAAAATAGCAAGTGATTTAGGGGTTAATGTAGCATGTGATTTGTCGTCCTGATACGCAATGGCATAGTCCCTTTTTTTTTTTTTTTATGGACAACATTATGCAGCAGCCATGTCTGGTGGAAAAAAACAAACACATACATCTTTCTGGTGCACAATATGCAAAGATTAGAGCAAAGAAGGAGGCTTTTTTATTAAAGCAGAAAGGAGCCATGCTGACATTTATTAATCCAGGAAGACAAATCTCTTATGGAACAGGAGCCTCCATCTGAGCAGACAACTGTTAGCTCAGATAGTGAGACCCCTGTTGAAATGAGTCCTACTGCATCCACATCAGCATCGAAAAATGCAGAAGCTGTACATGTTCCTGATCCTGGAGAGGAAAGTCCAGCGGATGTGAGCATGGTGGAGGAGCTGGTTCCTGGTGACTCTGAGTTCAGTTTTTAATGTCTAGAAGACCCAGGGCTCTGGCCAAATATGAGCAGTAAACTAAGGGACTTCCTGGTAACATACGGCCCACACCAGGTGAAAAGTTTCAGCTTTCCAAAAGACAAATCTGAACACAAAAGTAGCTTTCATCGGATGCATTATTGGCGGACACTACCCAATATGGAGAAAGTGGAGAGACCGTGGCCGATGTACTCAAAGAGCAAGAATGCTGCATATTGTTTTTGCTGCAAGGTCTTCCAACAAGAACTCATTGCATCTGGTTTAAGTTCTAGAGGAACAAAGGACTGGAAACATCTGTGTAGGAATTTGACATGTCATGAGAAGACACCATCTTACGAGAGAGCATTCCATAGCAACAGACTCAGGTGTAAATGTCAAAGAACATTTCTTGGGGTTCATCGACATAGATGATACTACAGGATCTGGGATGACAAAGATACTTCTTGAGAAGCTTGAAGAAATGGGAATTGATCTTAAGGATATGAGAGGACAGGGATATGACAATGGAGCTAATATGAAGGGAAAAAACAGTGGTGTACAAACACGAGTGCGAGATTTAAATCCCAGAGCCTTTTTTGCCCCATGCAGTTCCCATTCATTGAACTTGGTCATCAGCGATGCTGCCTCGGCATGTTCTGAAGCTTCTGAGTTCTTTAATGTAATACAAAGAGCATTTGCATTGTTCTCTGCATCTACCCATCATTGGCAAATTCTAAAACGAACCCCGCAGGGATCGCACAGGGAGTCACACAGGCACAGACATGGGGACACACAGCAACACAGACTGCCACCCCAGACAGAGGCCCCACACAGAAAAGTACTTACCTGTACCCGATGGCGTGGGGGAGCCTCTATGCACGGATAAACCTCTGTCCTCTCCTGACAGGGAGTGCCGTGAGCCAGGGACATAAAGCTGCTACAGCGCAGACGAGTCCTGTGAGGTAGCCACCTCACGGCTGCATCCCTGCAGCGAACAGGGATGGGTCGTTCATAATGCCAGGGCGAACCATAGCTGAACGCTCGATGGCGGGCTGGGGGTCCATCTGACCCTCTGTGCCCTGGAGAACCAGGGCGGCCAGTCCGAATCCCAGCACCGCATGATCCATCTTCATCCGAAGAATAACTAACTCTAAAGCTGACAAAATAAACAGCTAGTAAAGTGAGAGAAAAAAACTGACATTTTTCAAAGAAAATCAAATGAAAGATAAAGGAAGGCTGAGACTGAAGCCCCAGCACAAGGGAGCCTGACTATTCCTGAAAGCTAGGCAAACTAAAACTGAGTTGGGAGTGGTGATGCAGGGGGGGTATTGACCAGATGGGACAGCCCCCGTGGGTGTGTACATGCTAATGCCTTTTGTCTTTTGACTAAGTCTATATGCCTAGCTATTCCTACGGATAGGTGGACAATACCCAATTGTGATGACTTAGAGGAGGCGGCGACTGTCGGAGGACGTAAGAGAAAGTAAAATTTGCTATACATACCTTTTCTGAAGCCGATCCGATCCCACACTGAGCTGTCAGTGATGGCTTCTATGTAAAGGCGGGTGCAGAGGAGGCAGCCGACAATAGAAGCCCCATAGTAAGTCTATGGGTGCTTCAGAAAAGGTATGTATAGCGAGTTTCGCTTTACAGGGTTAGATAGGTAAGTCATAGATTGTGCCTGCAAGTAGATTTGGAGATTTTAGTTTTAGGCTGGACTTTCCCTTGAAATATGTCAGGATGAAGGACCCATTATCTTTAGTCCAGATGGTGACGGCTAAGGTAACCACTTTCCGATTGTCCACTTCTAGAACAGAACACTCAGAAGGGGGGTCAGACTTAATTCTGTTAAGAATGTCTGACTCCTGGTGCCCCCTTGGTGGTTGATATTGGTCACAGCTGTGGCATTGTCTAATTGTACCCTGATAAGAGGACTCTGAAGAAGGGGGGTCCAGAGATTCAGAGCCAGGTTTATTGCTATGAGTTCCAGGAAGTTAATGGAGACTGGCACCCCTGGGTGACAATGTTCTATACAGTGTGAGGGATTGAACATTTCTCCCCAGCCTGTGAGGCTGGCATCTGTTATTATGACATGGGTGTAGAATAAACAACCTCCCTATTGTCCAGGCTTGATTGGATATCCAAAAAGCTAAAAGCAGGTAAATGGGAATATGTAGATAAGCATCTTGGATGTCTACTGATGCCACGTATCTCCCTTGTCTCACAGAAGCAATAACCAACCTCCAACCTTGCAGATTCTATGAGAAACTTTGGAACGTGGAGAAAATGGTTTAAGGATTTAAACAAGGCCCAGGATATGATTAATACCCCCATTGGGTTCTGGCACTGTAAACAGGTTTTGAATGGAATCCTTTGAAAATGTCCTCTAATGACGACTTACTTAGACAGGATGGGTCAGGGTGGTCTGCAGATCTCAGTTGGTTTGAGAGAAGAAAATGGTGAGGGGGAAAGAGTTTTTCAGCCTATTTTGTACCTCTTTGAAACCACAGGTCGAGGACATCTATGACCCAGACAAAGGCAATTTCTCCCCACTCCTAGGACTGGGGTAAGCAGTCATTGTGAAGAGGGTTTTGGTATTGACTTGGTAGGTTTTGTTTTCCAAAGTTTGATCCTAAAAGACAGGATCCTGCTGGTTGTTCACTGCCCTAGTCCAACTAGCTGCAGTCTGGCAAACAGAACAATTTATGTACATCTTCAAAAAGCATTGTATGATGTTTAAAGCGGTTGTATACCCTAAAAAAACAAAAAATAATAAAAAAAAATAAAACCTGCAAGACAATGGCATAATGTGCTAGTATGCATCCAATACTAGCACATTATGAAATACTTACTGAGTGGCTGAAGCCGCGATTATGTCTCTTTCGGGCATGCCTTGGCAAGAAGCTCTGAAGTTCCAGCGCAATATGCTGGACCTTCAGAGAGCATGCACCGCTGATGTCAGCAGCTGCATGCAGGGTGAATATCTCCTAAACGGTGCAAATTATTATAGGCCTACCTGTAGGTAAAAATAACAAAGTGGTGTATACAACCGCTTTAAAATTAAATGGAAGGGTCTACTACTGGAACAGACTACTTTTTAGTGAACTCTTATTCCAGCCATGATTCTCAAAGGGGTTAAAATCATGGGTCGCAGTGCAATGCAACAATGTCATGACCCTTGAAGGGGGGGGGGGGACTGAATTTTCCAGTGTGGGGGGAAAACCTTTTCACCTGTTATGACTTTAATAAATTTGTCAAGTGCCTCACTAAAGAGATGTCCTCCCTCATAGGGCATAGGTGTGAGACATCTTTTATCTTTTACAGGGGGTTTCAGCTGTCCGGGCTTTGAGCCACAAGATTCTGCACATATAAATAATCATAACTTTCCTTATGATAACATGTTATAAGTATTTATAGAAACACTGGAAATTGTATCTGAAAGCCTAGCTGTCTGTTATCTTTTCCTTTTTACCATGCCCAAGTAAAATGAAAGAAGCAATGGGTGGGTCCACTTTCCTTTCAAAGACACAAGGATTGTTTTGTAAAAAATAAAAATTAAGAGTTACAAATCCCTTGAATCCCAGTTCACATTTGTGCGATGCGGGAACGCTGCGAATATGCAGCGTGATCCCACATCGCATCCACACCCCTGGCATTACACACTGCCATATGCGATACGCAGGGGGTGTCAATTAAATGTTAAAGACACCCCCAGTTGCGATCGCATATCGCAGTGCAATCTGCAAGTTTGCACAGAATCGGATCGCACTAGTGTGAACCACTATGCAATCCGATTCTGCTGCGGATAACAAAAAGGGTCATGTGCGTGTTTAGTGCGGATGCGGTGCGAATTCAGCCATACAAACTGTATAGCTGAAATTTGCACTGCACAGAGATCGCATGTAATTTAGGAGCAGTGCGCTCCGAATATACATGCGATTTCTGTGATTGCACTAATGTGAACCGGCACATACAGAAACATTTACTATATAACCTTTACTGCTGCTGTTCTGTGGAAGCATGCAATCTTTGTTTAATGTAACAAACAAAATGAGCGCTAAAGGGCAGTATACTATTGATATTCATCAGAAGAAAATACATTTAAAAGGATAAATGGGAGGCAAGCTGTGCCCATGGGAAGCAATGGTCAATTTTCATCCACAAACACATGCAATCCAAGTCACAAATCAATCAGACTAACTTTTTGTATTTCCAGATACTAAGGGTGAAAATCTGTTTTCAAAATTCGGTTTTAGAAATATACTTGTAGCTAGCAAAATCCTGAAGCTCTTAATACAGAGTCAGATGTGCACCTTACTTACATTTTTGCTTAGCCTTTTTCTGGGTAATAGGATGTGTTAGGATGGCGAGGAATAAACAATGAAGGGTGTTCTTGGGGCAAAGGGTGGTAAAGGGGATGAGATTGGCAAAAAATGATGAGATGACAAGACGTCATGTGATGTCAGAAGGAGCGATGCCACCAGGTGACCCCGCCCCTTGCCTATATAAAAAAATGTCTAAGCGCAGAGACGGGAGCCTTTTTTACTTTATCAGGTCCGGCAGGCAGCGTGATTGACGATGGATTTTTTTTATTTTGTAATAAAGGACTTGTCAAAAACTGTTTTTTGTGGTTATTACTTTTTGACAGGTTTCTGGTGACTGGGTAGGGGTAAGATTCAAAATGGGCACTTTTGATTTTTAAAGTTTGGCTCCCATAGACTTCAATGGGGTTCGCAGTTTGGGTTAGAACATTTCCCCTGTTCGGGAGTTCTGCTGCAAACCAAACAGGGGGGCGTGTTTAGCCCATTCCTTTTGGGGATAAGACTAAAAGCCCCAACACTGAAGAAGCAGGAGGTACAAATGAGAAGGGAGATGAAAGCACAGACTGAAAAATATTTAAAAGGCAAAGGTAGAATGCAGACAGGGTGGCTGACTGTATAATATATAAATGCATTAATAAATATAAAAAACAAACAAATGAACCAAAATGATGACCAGAGGTATCACTTTAGGGTTAATTAGGTACTTCACAGTTATTATATATTGTTCTGAATGCTCACTTTCCTGTTTAAAAATTCTGTTAACATTCTGCAGCCTGCCTAGATGACTCAAGCATGAACAGATACCTTCAGCATCTTCTAGTTGAGTGTATGTACATTATATATTAACTATTACAATTAACTCAGATTAAGTGAGGTAAGAATAATGGGAACAGAAACTGATGCAACATCATAAAATGTGTATAAAATAAACTGGAAAATACACATTACAATAAACAAAAAAAAACACATTTACGTATACATGACAATGCGGTGTATAAACATCATTACAGTAACTATGTTTTGAACTTTTAAAAATTTGCCAAATTTGTTAGATATTATACTATTTAAAGCTAAATAGCAGATCATTTGAACAGTCCAATCCTCCTCCATGTTCTTGAATCTGATTATTTGGAATCATCTATTAGTTTCTCGTAAGCAGGAAATGCTACCTTAAGGCCCCTTTCAAACATACGGTCCGTTTGTCCATTTTTCATCCATCCGTTGACAGATGAAAACCAGACATCAGTGCATCTCTATGTAAAAACGTATGACAACGGATGATCATCCGTTAACATCCGTTTTCATCCGCTTCCGTCAATGTCCGTTTTTTGGAATGGATGAGTGCCCTATTTTTCATCCGTCAAAAAAACGGATCAGACGGAAAACGATGTAAACGGACAAACGGTCCATTTTTCATACTTTTTTTGCATTGGTAATGGTTGTAAAAAAAACGGATGAAAAATGGATGAAAAACGGATGAAAAATGGATGAAAAAGGACAAAAAACGGATAAAAAACGGATGAAAAATGGATGAAAAACTGATACATTTTGAAGTGACTGAACTGATGGAACTGAACGTTCAGTATGTGTGAAAGGGGCCTTAATGTGTAGTATTTCAGCGCATTGCCCTAGAGATGCACAGTGATGGGCAATATTCTCAAATCACTCATCCTGTACAACAATTTCTCTGACATAAGCTTTCTCTGTACATCACTGCCCCCTGCTTGGCCACAAAAGCAGGGAAATTATACAAAAGTACTTTAGTAATATGGTATAGTGAAATAAACATAGAATTCAAGTAATAACTGAATCTGCTCTGGATAATATAAAAATTCCTATCACAGAATAAACATTACCTGTAACATACTAATTGGAGTTGGCATCACAGGGAGCGATGTAGCTGAAAGAATGCGAATAATCAATGGATTGAGCTCCTCTCTTTGTTGTTGTGACAGTAAAGGGGAATTTATTGCCAAAGTCATATAGCAATCTAATATTTTATCTGAGCTTTCCTGTATCCGACCTGTAACAGCTAGATCTCCTGTAAAAAGAAGAACAAAAAAAACAACCATTTTATTTTTTTATAATTTATAGTGCACTAGTCAGTTGGTTCCTGCTGTGATTACTTTAAGGCAAATTACCAGTATTTCTATTTCCCCAGGTATTGATCCAATAGGGAGTCATAGGCTTTTCACATGGATATTGCCTGAAAAAATAATGTTTCCTTGAACTGGTGAGACTGCAACCCTAACCCCAAAAAAGATGCTTCTCCACCCCCCTCGAAAACAGATATTAGCCTAGGATTCTGTGTGTCACCACCCACCGCCATAACCCTCCTCAACAAACTTTGGACTGGTACGACCAATCTGAAACCCTTACTACACCAACCCCCTTACTTTTTAGATATATGTTCTCATATTTATCCTGAACACATTCTGCTCATGGGCCAACAAGGAACATGCTGATAGGAGAAGATAGCAGAGTGAAAGAGATGACACAATCAGTCTGTGACTTAGACCCCTTTCACACGGCTGTTCTGATAAGGTCTTCCTTGTCAGTTTTTCAGGGGGTCCATTCACCCCTATGGACCAGCGGGTGCAAACAGACTTCAATATATACCTGCTTAGCTCCAAATCTGATCTGGTCCGCTAATAACAAACAAAAGAGGATTCATTTTCCTCCATGTAGCTAGATTGGAATGTAGTCAGCTGTCCATTTACACCTGGCCATCCATGGAGCTGCGCAGGCTCTGTCTGTGTCCGCTCTGCATAAATTGAGCAGACACAGACCTGTCATCTGACCTGCTGCTGAAGGGGCATTAGGCTAAAGGTAGGCAGATTAAAAACGGGCAGGCGTCCATTTACATTTACTACCTCTGAGTTGGTCTAGGTCTGAAAAAATACAGAAATGCAAACATCCATTCCGTTGTGCTCTGATTCAGCAGGAGATTTGTTCATGGATCCCCATGGATGAATGTAAACCTGTAAGCAATATGGGGGTGCTATTATTTATCCGCTTTAAAAACCTTAGTCAATTGCCTGACCCTCTGGCTTAAGGGCTCTTTCACACATTATGTCCGTCAAATGGACTCCGTTTTTCTCAGCGGGGGATCGAGCCGCCGATCCCCCACTGAGCAGGAGAATGACAGCTGTGTCTCCGCGCTGTGTGCGGAGACACAGCTGTCAGTTCCCCATGCATCTCTATGGGGGAAATCGGATGGGAACGGACCGTCGGTGGACAGATGGAAAATAGGGTTTTCATCCATCCAGATTTGACGGATCGGGTCGGATGTCAGCGGACATGTCTCCGCTGCCATCCGATGCCCCATAGGAATGCATGGGGGGACCGTTCAGATCCGCCAAAAAAACGGACAGGCGGATCTGAACGGTCCGCCTGTGTGAGAGGGGCCTTCTTCTTTTTCAATCAATCACTAACCAGGATCAGGTGTTCAGATTAAGGGCTTATCTGCATGCTGCAGGATCAGTGACCCATAATATTGCAGCATTTTCAAAAGGCAAAATAAGCAAAACCAGCCTTGGTGTTTTTCTCAAGACAGGTTTTCTTTTATATGCGCTGAATTTAAAGGAGTTCATTCAACAATATGATTCGACATAACTACTCATAATATAAAAACACACTCTTATGCTTTATTCAAAGCCTCTAAAAGATGATCTATATTGTGACACGTAGTCTGATTAAGCGATTAAAGCCAACACTGAGTAATGGTGAGAATCCCAC
The DNA here is from genome assembly GCF_965119305.1 of Pelophylax lessonae. Lineage (NCBI taxonomy): Eukaryota > Metazoa > Chordata > Amphibia > Anura > Ranidae > Pelophylax > Pelophylax lessonae. Next base: position 81,999,363 of record NC_138775.1, on the reverse strand, counting down.
TGATGTTCAGAATGAGTGAAACTGTTTTTTAGTGAATAGTACTCATTTTCAGAGACAGCTTGGGATAAAAGTGACAGATAATACTATGTCAGTACCAATACGGGTATCACTTCTCATGTTAATAAACTGTCTGAACAGGAACTTGACAGGTACAGCCTGTGGTATAACTAATTCTATCAATCAGCCTAGCAACCCTCTAATTTAGTGCTTGCACAGCCTGAGCAGGAATGTGTATAATGAGGCAGCAGGCTCCACAGCAGGTAGTGCAGCAAACTGACTAAGACAGTGAATTAAAAATGTTAACAAGACACTGACATTTAAAGTTAGGAACTCATCAGCCACTAACATAGAAGTACAAAATAACCACACTCTGGAGTCTGGCTATGACTCCCATTCCCAGCTAGAGCTATTTCTGTAGGCTGGCTGAGGCCACAGTCTGCAGAAAGGGGACATGCCACCGAATTGTATTTGTAATCTTGAGTGCTTGTAGGCTATTGTAATTGGTATTCCAGTACTGAGCTCCATGACGTTATGCACCACAGCTCTGCTGATATTCTGGGTCAGACCCTGAGCAGTGTCAGACAATATAGGCACTTTAACTGTTCATCTCAGAAAAATTGGTGGTTTCCATTTTGTTGTAATAAGGCTAAAAGTAATAGTATTTATATTTGGAAATGTACTATATACTGATGTAGGGTCAAAACTGGTATTTTTGACATTTTATAGGAGACATTTCAACTTCGACTTTCACTTCCACTTCATTTCACCAATGCGTTTTAGCACAATTACAAAGTTTAGCCATAGATTTAAAGGATAAGTTCACCTTTCTACAAAAAATAATAAATGCACATCTTTTTGCAGGTAAAAAAATGTGCATTTATTATATTTTGTAGTAGGAGCCTGAACGGTATTGCACCAGCAAACAGCAGATTGCTGATGACATGCAGGTCTTCTGCATACGGTCAGTGTATCTGCTTGCCCGTACATCCCCCATATGGGCAAGCTGATACTGACAGGAAGACTCAAACTACCACAGCGCTCCACAGCGCCATAGTAGTTCACTGAGAACTACAAGCTAATAGCCGCTAAGGATATCGGGACTTGTACTTAAGTCGGACAAACACAGAGCTGGTTTTATGAATAACACGGCTGAGTGGACGGAGCCCTGCATGGCTGCACTGTTTTCAAACAGTGACAGCTAGTATGGCGAACTTATCCTTTATATAATGCTAGTTCATACCTGTAAGGTGAACTGGCTTTTTTAAATGCACTAATATTTGTTCAAATCATCTCAACTGATACCTCATTATCATGTTCACTGAAGGCTCTGATGTATGTTAGGACTCTGTGGGCTCTGTTGCAAGGTGGCAATTTGGGAGCTCTGATGTAAGGTGGCACTCTGTGGACACTGAGGTAAGGTAGGACTTTGGAGACATGGATGCAAGGGGGGACTCTGCAGACTGATTTATTGGGGGAAAGCTGGGGACTTTGATCTAAGAAAGTAATCTGATGTGAATGAGGAGTCATCCGGACTGCTGCCACTCCTTATGCTGTGTTGTTTGTTACTTACTCCTGACCCCTGCACTCTATACATTATCCTGTACATAGACCTGACCAAGGTGTTCATTGTTTCAACAGGTACTGGTTTTAATAAAGTTTTTTGTGTGTATAAACATATGTATTAGACAGGTTTAATTAAAAAAAATGGTCCCATGTCCTGAGGTTTATTTGGGTCTGTGAGAGTATAAGTTGGGGCACAGTAATTAGTATTTTGTGAGTACAATGACTGTGGCAGATGTCTGAAATGTATACAGCAGGTGCAGATTCTGTTCAAACGTCCTTTAAGATCCTCCTACTGGTTATGTCCCATGTTTGCCATGGTGCACTATGCACCCTTTCATTGTCCTAGTCTTTCTCACATTTTTTGAAAATGAATGAAGACATCACATCTAAGAAATGGTAAGCTGATTTTGGGTTTAATACTGCTTTAAAGTCTGGGCTGGAGATCAACCAAGCTTGAGAAGCCCTTGCTTGGTTGGACACAGGGGCGTACCTACAGCCTTTGGCACCCGGGGAAGATCCTATATCTGGCAACCCCCTACTTTAAAATGTAAAAACACCCACAAAAATGTTTTCAAGAATATGTATTGCACACATTTCACAGCCCCCCATCACATTGCCCCTTGCAGTCTCCCCCCCCCCCAGTCTCCCCCCCCCCCATCTCTCTGATCACAGTGCCCTCTTTTACTCTCTGCCTCCCCTGCACTGTCCTATCTTTGGCATACACAGATAGCTAATACTATTAGCAATGTGTTTAAGTGAGATATTGCAGACACACTGCAGGAGATGGTTAGCAGTTAAGGACATGATACAAGAGATGGTCAGAGACTGCTGACATGATACAGGAGATGGTTAGAAACTGAGGGCATGATACAGGAGATGGTTAGAGACTGAGGATGTGATACAAGAGATGGTCAGAGACTGCAGACATGATACAGGAGATGATCAGAGACTGAAAACATGATATAAGAGATGGACAGAGACTGCAGACATGACACAAGAGATGGTCAGAGATGGCAGATATGATACAGGAGATGGTCAGAGACTGAAAACAGGATACAAGAGATTGCAGACATAACAGAAGAGATTGTCAGGGACTGCAGACATAATACAAAAGATGGTCAGGGACTGCAGACATGATACAGGAGATGGTCAGAGACTGAGGACATGATACAGTTCTAAAGTTGCCTGCAGGCCGTCATATGATGACCTCCTGTGATTGCGCTCTGCTGATCATGGATTGGGGTAAAAGGCCAATTACAGTGGCACTTTACCACGTGATCAGCTGTGTCCAATGACAGCTGAGCATGATGTAAACACAGGCCGGTTTTTAGCATTCCTTTCCGCATGCTGACAGCGTGAGGAGGGGAGAAGAGAGCCGATAACCGGCTTGTGTTAAAGGGACATCTACACTAGTAATCAGGGCACTGATTATCAGTGTAATGATTATCAGTGCAGTTCTAACAGTGCCCATCAGTGCTGCCAATCAGCGCCTCCTCATCATTGTCACCTATCAGTGCCACCTCATCAGTGCCTTCACGCCGTTGCCCACCAGTGCCACCTATCAGTGCCCATCAGTGTAGCCTCATCAGCACACATTAGTGAAGGAGGAAAATTACGTGTTTGCTAAATTTTATAACAAACTATGGAAAATGTTTGTGTTTTTTTTTTTTCAAAATTTTCAGTCTTTTTTCGTTTGTTTGGCAAAAATTAAAAACCCATTGGTGATTAAATACCCCCAGTGGTGTGAAAAAAATTATAACAATTTCATATGGATACAGTGTTGATTGCAATTGTCATTCAAAGTGTGGCGCTAAAAACTGAAAATTGGCCTGGGCAGGAAGAGGGTAAAAGTGGCCAGTAGACAAGTGGTTAACAAACGACTGATTGTTGCACCATTGGACATTTTTTGGATGTGGGATATTCAAGAATAATTGGCTGGAGTTTTAATTTATATATATTTCTAGGATATAGGGGTGATATACGTATATATTATTATGCATACATATTGTCAATGCCGCACTAATTGCTACAGGGCCTTCAAAAAGTATTCATACCCCTTAAGATCTTCCACATTTTGTCATGTTACAACCAAAAATGTAAATATTTTTTTGGGGATTTTATGTAATATACCAACACAAAGTGGTACATAATTGTGAAGTGGAAGAAAAAGAATAAATGGTTTTCAAAAATGTTTAAAAATAAATGTCTGAAAATTGTGGAGTGCATTTGTATTCAGCCTCCTTTACTCTGATACCCCTAACTAAAATCTAGTGAAACCAATTGCCTTCAGAAGTCACCTAATTAGTAAATAGAGTCCACCTGTGTGTAATTCAAACTAAGTATAAATACAGCTGTTGTGTGAAGCCCTTAAAGGTTTGTTAGAGAACCTAAAGCCCCGTACACACGTGCCGATCGTCGGCGAACGATCGGCCGTCTTTTGTCCAGGGCTGTCGGTGTCTGTTGAAAAGTGCAAAAGACTGCACAAGAATTTTGTCCGCCGACTATAGCCGACTGCAGAAGTGATGTCATGTAATGGTTAACTTTCCCTGTGTTTTTCCTTTTCTGAGCATGCCCAGTCTTGCAAATCTGCGGTCTGTCAGCCGAAATCTGTACTGACTGGCGAACAATCGGCCACTCTGGTGTCGGCATACAAAAATTTTAATGCTTGCATGACAGATTCTTTTCGGCCGAATGTGCGCTGTCAGCTGTCGGAGGCATCATACTAACAAGCCTACAATCGGCAGATCGGTCGTCAGGCGAAGCTTTTCGGCCGACGATCGGTACGTGTGTACGGGGCTTTAGTGAAAAAACAGCATCGTGAAGGCCAAGGAACACACAAGACAGGTCAGGGATAAAGTTGTGTAGAAGTTTAAAGCAGGGTTAGGTTATAAAAAAATATCCCAAGCTTTGTATATTAATGGAGCACTGCCCAATCCATCATATAAAAAAGGTGAGTATGGTACAACTGCAAAGCTACCAAGACATGCCCATCCACCTAAACTGACAGGCCGGGCAAGGAGAGCATTAATCAGAGAAGCAGCCAAAAGGCCCATGGTAACTCTGGAGGAGCTGATGAGATCCACAGCTCAGGTGGGAGAATCTATCCACAGGACAACTTTTAGTCATGCACTCCACAAATATGGCCTTTATGGAAGAGTAGCAAAAGCCATTTTTAAAAGAAAGCCATAAGAAGTCCCGTTTGCACTTTGCGAGAAGCCATGTGGGGGACAAAGAAAACATAAGGAAGAAGGTGCTCTGGTCAGATGAGACCAAAATTGAACTTTTTGACCTAAAAGCAAAATGCTATGTGTGGCTAAAAACAAACACTGCACATCACCCTGAACACACCATCCCCACAGTGAAACATGATGGTGGCAGCATCATGTTGTGGGGATCCTTTACATCAGCAGGGACAGGGAATCTGGTCAGAGTTGATGGGAAGATGAATGAAGCCAAATACAGGGCAATCTTAGAAGAAAACCTGTTAGAGTCTGCAAAAGGCTTGAGAATGGGGCGGAGGTTCACCTTTCAGCAGGACAATGACCCTAAACACACAGACAGAGCTAAAATGGAATGGTTTAGTGGTTTAGATCAAAGCATATCCGTGTGTTAGAATGGCCCAGTCAAAGTCCAGACCAAAATCCAACTGAGAATCTGTGGCAAGACTTGAAAATTGCTGTTCATAGACACTCTCCATACAATCTAACAGTGATTGAGCCATTATGCTAGGATGAATGGGCAAAAATGTCACTCTGTAGATGTGCAAAGCTCGTAGAGACATACCCAAAAAATACTTGCAGCTGTAGTTGCAACGAAAGGTGGTTCTATAAAGTTATGACTCCAGAGGGCTGAATACAAATGCACACCACACTTTTCAGATATTTGTTTGTAAATAATTTTGAAAACCATTTATCATTTTTATTCCACTTCACATTGTACTGTGCATGGGCGGCTCCTACAGGCACATATCTGTAAGTCACTGGCTTTTTCCAGGTACAGGGGCAGTGAGATTTTGTCAGCAGGTCCCTGCCAATGATTCATAATCAGGACATGCTGATCGGCTGTGTCCAATCACAGCCCAGAGCACTGTGTTGACAAACAACACGGGGCTCTGTACAGAGAGAACAATCTCTTTGTTTATTTTTACTGTAAAGCAGGAACAAAGAGATTTTTAGTAAAAAGCAGCACATAATATACATATTAAACATGCTAGGTACACGCATCGTAACCACTTGATTACCCCAAGATGTTAACCCCTTCCCAACCAGTGCCATTAGTACAGTGCGTGTATAGTATTATCACTGATCACTGTATTAGTGATGTCAGTGCCAGTTAGTCAGTTCCAATCCAGTTACTGTCAGATTGCCCACCGCACAATCACAGTCACTATAACGTTCATGCAAAGCAATCAATATACACGTATTGGGATTTCTTTTTACCAAAGACATGTAGCAGAATACATTTTGGCCTGAATTTATTAAGAAATGTGATTTCTTATTTTTAATGGATCTGTTTTAAAGCAAAAAAATTCAAAAATGTCAGCTTTTTTCCATATATATATATATATTAAAAAATTAAAAAACTAGTAATGATCAAATACCACCAAAAGAAAGCTCTATTTGTGTGAAAAACTGATATAAATTTCGTTTGGGTACAGTGATGCATGACCGTGCACTTACCAGTTAAAGTAGCTCAGTGCCAAATAGCAAAAAATGGCCTGGTCATGAAGTGAGTAAAACCTCCCCGAGCTGAAGGGGTTTAGACTAAGATGGCAGGATCAACCACCAGGTCAGACCACTTATTGAAGTTCAAAAATGTCAAGGCTTTTGTGCACAACAGAAGTGAGCATATCTACATTTGCAAGCATACTGCATGAAGCTGCAACTTCAAGTTTATAGGAGCCCGGAGGGGAGAAATCTCCTGCAACCTCCTATAGCACTGCCTCTGGTTCCTCCTTGCTCCCTTCTATGTCTACCTTTTCTAGGCCAGGCATAGAGGGGTCCAACTCAGGTAGAGATGAGCTGCAGAAGGAGCTAAAACTCTGAGCTAGAGGGGCGTGGCACTGACGTGAGAGCTCTTGGTGAGACTCCTTTCTCTTATTGGCTAGAGCAGTGATGGCGAACCTATGGCACACGTGCCACAGCTGGCACACATGGCCCTCTCTGTTGGCACGCGAGGTGGTTCAGAAATGAAAGAGTGCCCAGGCCACAACAGTGTGGCCTGGAGTTGAACCAGCCAGAGAGGAGCAAGAGGATGGTGCTGAGAGGACACCATCAAGAGTGAGGAGGGTGATCAAAGGCACCAACAAAAAGAGAAGCTGCTGCCAGGCACACTGACACTGGACACCAGAGCCAGGTGAGTGCTGAATTGACTACAATCACTCTTGGAGTGTGCGGTCATCTCCGGGGTGGCTGGGTGTCTGCAGTTTAATTACAGGGTTGGCACTTTGAAAAAAATAAGTTGGTTTTGTGATAAAGTTTGGGCACTTGGGCTCAAAAAGGTTCGCCATCACTGGGCTAGAGGCTTTGAGTGACCTGAATATCTCCTCCCCATCCTTGTCATCCAGGGATTCAAGAAGCACCATATCTGGCTGTGACCAGCTGCAATACACCATGACGCAGAGAAATGAGGACAGCACAGGAGGAGACTCAAGATGATTTAGGTCAGATGCCACACAGGCAACAGCGAGATAAAAGCAAGAATGGGGCAAGTAAACTGGAGCATTTTGCTTGCACCATCCCCAAAAACCCTCCAATATCATCCACTGTCCTACATGCTGGGGGCAGGGTCCACAATAGATTCTTAAGATGTTATATCCAGGGGTTGCTGTATCATGTACACCAAGGGTTGTCCCTTCTGCGGAACTCACATTGAGAGATGTTCTCTCAGCAGTACAATCTTTTAGAGCAAGACCAGGTTTGTGCGGGACCCAGGTGTAGGGGCCCAACCCCAAAGCTGTGCTTGTACAATAGAAAGAAAAGGAACAGCAGAAAGAAAATGAGAGTGTGGGAAAAATAGGGAAGAAAAGAAAAGGGGAGATAAGAGGGGGAAGGGAGAAAAAAAGTGAAAGAAAAAAAGAAAAAAGAAAGGTAGAGGAACGGGAACGGGAGAGGGAAAAAGAGAGGGAAGGGGAAAGGGAAGGAGGGAAGGGAATGGAAAAAAGGGGGGGGAAGGGAAGAAAGAGAGGGGAAAAAAGAAAAAGTGGGGGGAAAAAAGAAGGGAAAGTAGAGAGATTGGAGAAAAGATTGGAAAAAAGAAAGAAAAAAAGAAAAAAAAAAAAAAAAGGAAAAAGATAAGAAAGAAGAAAGAATGATTGAGGGCTAATGGGATTTTTACGGTACTATAGATATTGATGGAAACCACCATGTAAAAAAAATATATGCTTTATTCTTATATTAAAAAACGGTACATATTGAGACAAGACGTAAACATGAAGCATAAAAGTTACAGAGCAGTGTAGCAAATTGTATACACATATAACCTAATCGGCAAAAGCAATATACAAAGACCGGTGATTCACAAACAAAGCACCGGGTAATAAACCAACATGTTTCGCGGGTTCAAAGATCCGCTTCTTCAGGGGTATATTGTTTATATCGTGAATAATTTTGCCTATAAGTTCCTGTATATAGAAAGAAGGATACTGGCTGCTCAGGAATTGCCCTTGGGGCTATTGGCCGATCGACCCAACATTTAACTCAAAGCTGTAAGATGTAAGCTTGACTGTATATGCACCAGGGGGGCTCCTCAGGTGATCTCCTTTTAAACTTGAATGAGATATCACGATGCCCTGCAAGCTAGGGGGCTTCAACATGGGAACAGTGTCAAGTAGACAGCAGGGGATATATGCCTCCTATGAGAGGACTCCCCTCTATGGTGAATCGCTTTGGAAGGTCATATGTTGTATCAGATGGCGTAGACCCCGGCAACTGCATAAAGGGAACTCTTGCACCCATTTCATTATTGTTCAGTGCCATATAATAGGAATTTACTCACAATGCAAATTATTTTCATTGAGTGCATTAAGGGACAAAGGAAGTCTTTCACCTTCAGTTATACTGCCACATGAAGGAGTATCAGACACTGGCAAAATAAAACAAACCAAAAAAAATATATAACTGAAGTCAAGCCCAGCATACCTTTCTTTAGTAGCAAAGCCGTATTGAGAGCATGATCAAAAATGGAGAGGTACAGGACTTGTGCTCCTCAATGGACACCAAGAAAACTTTCAATGAAGTTCAAGAAACCAGACCTCGCTGCAGGAAGGAAAAGATTTAACAAATGAAGAAACTCTTAGAGAGTAAAGCCCGAGACTTATAAAAACTGGAGTATGCCTTCCACAGCCAATGCTAAAAGCTGGGAGGTCTAATTCCCGCAGGGAATATCATCACAAGAACTATACATTTAGAAATGTCTCTCTCTCTCATAACCTGGGCTTCAATAGCCATGCCATTAAAGCCAGGGACCATGAATATAGATGGTGAATCAGTCTTTGAGACAGAAGATCCTGACAATCTGACAAGCTGTACCACATTCACTGGAGTCAGTCTGAAGCAATGAGGAACAGTGGAATGCCTTCTAAACTCTGAAGCAGACAAAAAGAAGTTTCAAGGGAGGAAAGGCATAGATCAGGGTGCATTGATCCCACAAAGAAATAAGAGCACCCTTTGCTTCCACTAGAGGATCCCTATACTATACCCGGAGAGAAAAATCTGCCAGAAGGTCCACATCCAGTAATCACCCACCTATGACACAGTTTCTGGAACAGGACAATTTATAAGGTTCAGGATCCATTCAAACTGCTGTATTGTCTGCAGCTTGTAACCCTTGGATACCACCTCCTGCACCTCCAAATCTAGAATGCAAGCACTCCAAGCACCCGCAAGGGTTAAAAACAGAATGAGAGCCAAGCTTGGGGAGTCCAGACGTGGACAGTACAAGAGAAACAAAGGGACAAAGGAGAAGATGATTTTGCAGTCTGTTTCTTTGGCTTGGAGTTCCTTCCGCTGAGGGAGAGGAAACTGAACTTTAAGGGAACCCTGAGACCTATGTACTTGAGGTAACTCCTGATTGTCCTGACACTCACAAAGTGAATCATTAAGGACAGGGCTAATGCGGAGGCAAGAGGAGCGTCTCTGAACCTGGAAAGCAAATCCCAGCTAACTTTTACTATAAAAAAAGAGTCTGGAAAGTGCCCAACATGGAACTTAGTGCCCAAGGGTCACTTTAAGGCTATCCCCACATCAACCAGTTCCGCAGGATTCGAACATGGCACTCCAGACTGAGGACAGCTGTGCTGGACAGCTGCAATCGGAGAAACCAACTGTAGAAGCAGTGTAGAGAAGAGTCTTGATTGAAAAAAAAAAAAAAAGAAGATCTTGGGGGGAATTAAAGTGGAGTTCCAGCCACATTTTCAACTTCACATCATGCATACCTATATGCCGTTCTAAACTCGATTTGGCTATTTTATTTTTTTATGTTCCCTTACCTTATTTTTAATGAAAAATAACTTCCATTCCTCCCACTTCCTCCTTATTCGGCAGCGGCTGCCGAAGTAATTTCCTGCTTTGCATTGACTCCTGGGAGATGAGTGTCATCAATCCCAGGAGTCAATGCGCCTGCACCGGTGTCCCTCATCCCTTCCGGTGCAGGCGCGTCATTCTCTGCTGATGGATGGAGAACAGCTTCTGGGCATACGCAATGACGCGGAACCAGCTGTGGGATGACGCGCCTGCCCCGGAAATGACGAGGGTATAGCATTCTCGGACTCGTGAAATCCAGGAAGAGGGACACTGCGGCTTCAGCTGCCCACACCGCAGATGGCTGCACTGGACAAGAACTTTACAAGGTAAGTAATTCATGTTACCGGTACACTAAACAGGGGTCAGTTTAGAGGATATAGCTGTTTAAATGCACTAGCCCTGACTATTCTGGGGGTATAGTTTGAGGCACATATACAAGTGAGTGTAACAATTGATGTTTTATTGATCCCCATGTTTTAATAATTACTACACAATGAGTTTTTTAATCATCCTATCTCCTGTATAATTACCATATGAGTCTAATAATACCTATATTGGAGGAAGTCTCATCCTAAGGTGCTGAGAGCCTCTGAGGGCAAAAAGCACAATTTGACCTTCCTGAAAAGAGATTAAACATCTCTGGTGAGTGAGCATTTTGTCTGGGCACAAGTGGTGAAGACATGGATTAAATAGAAAAGTCACATCACATTGGACTTTTTTCTATAGAAGTTTACGCTTTTCACAAACATTAACATTAATTATATTACAGAGATATATATTATTCACTTATGCAGTATGTAAGCACCACATTTTTTGTGCTTTATTTTTTTTGGTAAAGATGACAATTTTTCAGTTAAAGGGGCAGCTACATTAGTTAGGAATTTGTTTGTTTTTTTTTTTGATTTTGGCACAAAACACTGGTTTAATTTGATAGTATTTTACATAGCAGAACTGAAGGTTACTAGCAAATAAAAGGAGGGTTGCCATTAGTTGGAGGGGGTTATCCTGGGCTGGCTTACAGTTTTTTTCTATTTGCCAGCGTCCAATCATCCTGTAAGTGGAAGTAAGGTGAATTGGTGCACAGCATGCCAGAGGCTGGACGACTAACAGGCTTCTATAGGCTGCACTGGGGAAGAGGTGAGGAGGAAGTGAGCAGAGTCCAGAAACTCCAGGCTCAGTTTTTCCTCCTTTCTGCATATCCCTGAAAAAGTGAAAAGAGACAGCAGGGACAGAGAAATCAGTTCAGTGGCTGATTTGCTAGCTGGCAAAAAGGGTGCAGTGTCAGGGGTGCTGAGAGGCAGGGAAACTCAGCGTCAGAGGTGCAGTGATAGGGGTGGTGGGTGTCAGCAAGATGCAATGACAGGGTGCAGAGTGCCAGGGCTACTGGGTTCTTCAAAGTGCAAATGCAAAGCCATCTACCTATTTAGACCTATGCATTGTGGTAATGTGCATTTTATCACAACTGTAACACAAAGCACTGTATGGGATGCATTTTGGTTAAATTATTTTATAATGGAAACCCCCAAATGCACAAGTACTTTAGGTGGCAATAGAATCACACCACAACACATGCACCTTGTTTTGCAGTGCTCCCCATTTTAAAAAAAAAGGCTGTTTTTTGTTGTTACCCTAATGCGGTGATGGCAAACCTTGGCACCCCACATGTTTTGAAACTACATTTCCCATGATGCTCAGCTACTCTGCAGAGTGCATGAGCATCATAAGAAATGTCGTTTCAAAACATCGGGGGTGCCAAGGTTCGCCATCACTGCCCTAATGCATTACAGATTACCTGCATGTATGTATGCAGTAGTGCACCACAATGGAACAGCACAGCGTGAAGAAGACTTTAATATTTTGATGTGCATTGCTGGCCATTTGATGTGTATACTTTGAGGACTTGGTGGGGGTTTGGGGGTGGGAGGCAAAATAGCAGGTAGTATGTGATTTCATTATGTTCAAGCTAATTCAATCTCAGCTGCAATTACCTGATTGAGATAGGAGTCACAAATAACTTATTAGAGTTGCAAGACTTCCTGTGCTGGAAGTTGATTGACAGTATCAACAAAGATTGCCGCAGATAAGAGGAGACCAGCAACACTATCACTAAATGATAGGTCCACTCTAGGATAACTTAAAATGGCTCCAGAACCTGGGAGTAGCCTTGATATTTAAATGTAGACCACTGCAATCCACAACAGCCATACCTAGTATAAAGCACATCCAGAGTGGTCCCTGCAGCAAGCGAGTCTGTGTTGCAATGGGACATGGCCTTCTAATTTCTGGCCCCATCAGCTCATACCACCTCTCTACCCACCCAGCTTCTGCTGTAGCTTACACAGGGCCTCCCCTGTCCCCATTGTACCTACACTTCCTCCCCCCCCCCCCACTATGCCTGAAACCTCAACCCCAGAGACAGACAGACAGACTGTACTCACCTGCAAGAAGTGGCATGAAGCTAATACCTAAAGTCAAACACTTTCGATCCATTTGGACTGATCGGATACTTGGGGTTTTTTCAAGCATTTCTGTCAATGACTGTTTCGTGACTACAATGGAAAAAGATAAAACCCCATGAAAATATTGAAAATGCTACCCAGAGATTTAAACAAACTTGCTTGCATAAAACATACCAAAAATGCTTTGCATATTACTAAAATACCCACTATCAAACACATCTGGAGCATCAGAGGAGAGGACATTGGGTGGAGGGGGGGGGGGGGCAAAATAGAAATTATTTTTAAGACCACATTCTCCCACTTATGTACAGAATATATCACGGGACACAGGAAAGATATTATTATACTATTGGGTTAAGTTACACCACCAGGTGAATGACATTGGCAAATAGCAAAACTGTATCCCAGTCCTGCATAGCCCCCTCCCATTCTCAGCCAGCCTCAGGTTTGTTAGAAAGCAATAGAATTAATCATAAACATTGAGTGAATGGTCCTGCGTCCTGTGATGTACTTCAAGAAACTTGGGATGTCCAAAAGCAATTCCATGAGAGGCAGGCAACACAACAAACAATGGCAACAACTGCTAAACCTGACTGAAGGAAAGACAAAACATGTCCCACAGAATACTTCCTGGGGTGAAACTTCTTCCCTTTGCATCAAGCAAAGTACACTTTCCGGGTGCGCTGGTAGACCATACAGAAAGACGTCTTCTTGGCCTTCAACAAGGTAGAAAAGACCAAAAGTCCCCTGACTTTCATGACCTGAGCTTTAACAGTCAAGCTGCTAAAGCCAGTGAACATGAAGCATGGTGGAACATGAGGTCCTTGAGATAAGGGTTCCAAACAATCTGGCAGGGGCCATGGAGAGTTTGCCAGAAGCCTGACTATGTCCGAGTACCAATGTCTTCCCTCACTATGCTCCAGAACAGGCGAGTCAGAAACTTTGATTAGCATCAATCAGTTTTAGCTGATCCCACAAAGTTACACATTCACTACAAAAGGCATGAGGATCTTTGGTTCTGGCTACAAGTCAATTTTTTTTGTTAAATCTAGAGGCCAGAAGTTCCATGTTGGGTTTCCTTCACCTGAGATAGCGTCCAAAACGCATTTGGGTGGAAAAACCACTCTTTTGGTGATCCAGATTCTGACTGCTGAGGAACTGCGCTTGCCAATTTTCCACACCTAGAATATGCACCATGCACAGGGCCAAAACATGGAGTTCTGCTCAGATCAGACTGAGCTCTGCTTCTTTGAGAGCAGCCTGACTTCCAGTGCTGGCTTGATGATGTATTTACAGCATTGCCATGGCATTATCAGACTAGAACTTGGCTGGGAGATACCAATGTAGAGGGTTCCAGCGCTAAAATACGACTGGTTCATCATAAGCTCCAAAACACTGATTAGTAGCTGTGCTTCCTCTGACAACCATGTCCCCTTTACTGATAAGGACTTCCCTGATTTCAGTGCCGGACTGGACAACAACCAACACTCCAGGGCCATCCTGGTTTTGCTGGTCAGATGCAGGGAATGAGCCTGCTTGTACCACGCTATTAGAGTGTTAAGTTGCAACAGTCAGGAGTGAAACTGGGCATACCAAACTGTCTAAAAGGAGGATACCATCAATCCCAATACCCTCATGCAGAAAAAAATTGAGGAGTTAGTCAAGGACTGCAGATCCTGTACTTGGAATTGAAGGGTCAGACACTTTTCTTACTGAAGAAAAAAAAATTGCCATGTTCAAGACTAGGCCCAGATATTCCAGGCAGTGTAACAGATCCAATACAGCATTTTGGAAGTTCAAGATTCAGCCAAAGCTCTTCAGAGTCTGCTCCATCTGACTGACAGTCTGTCTGATGTTACCGCAGAAGCAGGACCAGAATGGAAATATCCTGATCTCAAAGGAGTGCTGTGCTGGGGCCAGCACCTTGGTAAACACACTTAGTGGTGTGGAAAGGCCACATACTGAAAATGTTGTTCTCCAGTACAAAACGCAGATATTGCTAGTCAAGCAGAAAAATGGGAATGTGCAGGTAGGCATCTTTGATGTCTATCAAGATCGAAATTCCCCCAATGAAGGGTGCATTCACTGACCAGACAGATTCCATACAAAACATCTGGACACAATTCACCTACAGACATTAGCATAAAAAAATGGAGGCATGCTGGGAGTGGGAGGGGTTATGCAGGGCTGGGTTTCCGATTTGCTATTTGCAGTGTCTAATCACCTGGAGGTAGACCACAACCGATGGGTCTAAGAATGACTTTCCTGTGTCCTGTAATGTAAGATGTTATATTTCAAATAAACAATAGATGCTAAACGGTCTATGATGGGATTTCCCTTACTTCCTGCTGCGTCTACAGGATAGGAAATTAAGGTAAATCTTCCTAATGGGTCACTAAAAAAAAATCAGAAGGAATTTTATCCATTTCCTGCTCTGTCTAGAAAGTATAAAAACTTTACTTTTTGGGATTTTTTTTTACATTCTACTACTAGTTGCCTGTTCTACTGAAATAAAAAAAAAAAAAAGTAAACTCAGCTGCTGAAGTTTTACTTAGAATCACCTGGCATAGCACTAAGCCACCACACCCATTGGACAACCGATGTCCTCTGCTAGTTTGCAGCCTACACTATGGGTATGAGTCTCCTAAACTCCCAGTATACAGTATTGGACATTTTGAAACAGCCTAGAGTACAATTTTCACCCTTTGATGAGGATACATCTGTTTTACGATCTTTAATGGATTGTGTGTTCAAGTGGAGTTTCTGTAAATCAGCTTTCACATCTTTCTGGCTCCCCGCTGACTTGCTCCTCTCATTAGGTCCAGCTGGTAGCTTCTCTGATAAGGTTATGGCAGATAAGCCAATATTAGATAATTCAGACCTGACCAAAATAAGATCGCAAATAACATACGTTATACTCTCAAGAACCAAACATATCTTGTGCATTTGATCTCTTCTAGTCACCAACAATTACTATACTGTGAGTTCCACAGCTAAAAGTGGTTCTAAAGGCAAAACATTTTTTACCTGTTTGTTACTTCCATATTCCATGCCTAGGCAAAAGATGTCATACATCCCAGGATTCTTCAGGAGGGGAGGAGGGGTTTTCTCATCTAAGTAAGCATCACACCCTCATGCTTGAGCTAAGGGCAGATGGGTTCCAGGAAGTAAATGCTACATGAATCACCTGCCCTTATTAAAGATGCCATGGTCAGAAATGCTAGGGGGGTGCTTTTCAAAGTAATTTCTCATCAAAAGAAAGCATGGAGACTTGGGATGGATGTAGGAGTTTGATCTGAATATCAAAAATTCATTCAATGGCGTTTTTGGCGCTTAGATGCAGTGCAGTTCTGCTTTAATGCATTCCCCTCAATGAGGTAAAAAAAATGTCCCAGTAGCAGTATCGCCCCCCCCCCCCCCCAAATAACTAATTTGATCCAGCCCTGTGCCTGTCTGCATCAACACTCTCCTCTCTCCCTGCTTTCATAGGCCACAGAGGCAGCAGCAGGAGCCATTGGCTCTCCATTCATTCTGTTCACTGCTGGAAAGACAGCCAGAATGTGCAAGAGGATCAGGACGCAACTGGAAGAAATCTTATAAAGAGGCTATGCTGCGCCAAGAAGTCTGTGTGGTGATAATCTTGGCAGAGCATAGACAGGTAAATATAGGTGTGGGGGTATTGGGGGTAAGGTGCCAGTATACAATAGGGATAACTGTACTTGTCCTAAATAAAAAGTACCACTGTACAGACTGTCACTTTCAAAGGAAATGGAAAGTATAGATGCAGCTAACTTTCCCTTATTTCTTCAGCAGTTATGGTGAATCAGTACTTTCTGAGTCACTGGCCTGGAACAGCTTTTCAGATAAAGTACCCCCTGTCTCTTCTTGTCTTTATTTGGGCTGTTTCAGGCTTTCAGGCACCCTTTTCCTGCCTAAACTCTGCATCAATATAAATATGCTCTGCTAAGTTTTAATACAGTATACGTTTCTCACAGCAATTAAATAAAAAACATTATATTTATTGTTCAATTGTGTATTTTTTGTGTACTAATTCTACATTTTACCTATGACCTGGAGACACTGTAAATTGATTGGGTGTCCCCTAAAACATGTGGTGTAAGGAGACACATAAGCCTCTCACCCTCTCTGGAAACGCTTTCAGACACTAGCAGTGGCAAAACACCCAGTGCATTTTAGGGAGGGGGATCTTTTTTTTTTTGGGGGGGGGGGGGGAGGATCCCTCTCAAAGTCCCCCCACCTTTTGCTCAAGGGCATTGGTATAATATGGCAGGGGACTGCAGGTTTACTGCCCCTTTGTTACATGGATAGCAGACAACATGCCAGATTACTTATATATAGGGAGGAGGGAGGAAATTTCAAGTTATTGAAAAGGAATAAAAAAATATATATATATAAATAAAAAGCCCCATATGTGTCAAACATGTGCATGTAGTTAAGTCAACATCTCAGCCCTGGCAAATCAAACTCTATTTACAAAAGTTTTAGGTGAATGCCAGGCAAATGCACAGGGAATTTAACCCTATTTATAAAGAAGGTTAGTCTTGTAGAAAACACCCTTTTAACCACTTAAGGACCAAGTCTATTTCTGACACATGTTGTTTAAGTTAAAATCAGTATTTTTTGCAAAGAAATTAGTTAGAACCCCCAAACATTACACACACACACACACACACACATATATATATATATGTACACACACACAGTATCTCACAAAAGTGAGTACACCCCTCACGTTTTTGTACATATTTTATTATATCTTTTCATGTGACAACGCTGAAGAAATTACACTTTTTTTTCCTATTTTTTTTTTTTTCACTGTTGCTTTAAAAAAAAAAAAATCTGCTCACTTTTATTGCTGTCACATGGAAAGTACACATCCCTTGGGGCAGTAATAGGCAGTGACAGATACTCTTTATGGAGTATAGATACTAAAATACTAAAAGCACTCAAAACGCCAAAATCTGCATTTTCGAATACTGTCACTTTTTTAATTTTGGCGCCGTTGGTAGCCGCATAAACCAGAAGGAACGTTGATCAGAGACCCGATCAAAGCCAAACCTGTGCCAGAGGGACAGGCAGAGCGGCGGCGGGGGTGGACAAAGACAAGCCCTCCCGCTCCCTGTGATAACGGCTGAGCGGCTGTTGAGCAGCATCGATTATCATCAGAAAGTCGACCGCTGGCTCTAAAAAAAAAAAAAAAAAAACAGTCCCGAGATGATGCCTTTAACTGCAGGCATCACCCCGGTAAAATCCGCTTCTTCAAGCTGACGCACAGGTACGTCGGTTTATGGGAATTGGTTAATGGAAGAACCGATGTTGCCAAATGTCAGGGAATGTATTTTTGTATAAAATATAGATGGTGTAGCACTTAAAACAATGAACATAAGATGAACCGCACAGTCCATAAAAATAATGATATTCACATATATCAAAGACTTAGGGTATTAAAAGTCCTTCAGAAAAGTGTGATCCCAAAAGAAAGGTAAAACACTCCAAGCTCTGATAGCCCAGTGCAGAGAATCCACCACCAAGGAATGAGATTGGCCTCTTACCACAATGCAGTGATCCCCATTACAGGGATCGTGTCCAGCATATAGTGTCGGATCCAAAACCACAATCAGGTCCTGCACCGGCTACCGTATGTATTTTTGTACCCACTAATGTTAGGGTAAATTTTCTCTTCTGTAGTATATTGTGGGGCGGGAAGCCCAGTGTGATGTATTTTAATTTGTGCTGTATTTTACTGCATGCATTTCATATGTTCTGTTCTACAGAAAATTAAATAATCTATGCTGGTTAGTGTGTTAAAAGGCAATAAAATGCAGTACACTGCAATATTTTGAGGATTAAATATCAGTAATATACCAAAACTCATAAGCTATATGCTATCAGAATTTCATAATAAAACTTTCATTGTTTCATTACCACATGCAATGAAATTCTACATTGCGTTATTTTTATTTGTCCTCACTTCTGAGAATTTCCACCTTTATGAAGGAATTTTGAAACTTCTCTCTCATCTGTTAACTTCCAGAATAAAATTATAGTCATCAATCCAAAATGAAGACAGATGAATCTCAAATAAATTCTCCAAGGACATCCTCTAACAAAGATTTGCATTATAATTATTATTACTTTAAACTCTCAAACCAACAAAACCTAATTTTCTATCAGGATAATGTGCTCTGCTTTCCACATATCATTTTTCATCATCTTACTGATTCAGTATCCTCCGAATTTTACACCCCTCTGAGGAATAACCCCCAGCTCCCTGAGCTTAAGTCTATCTCTGACCTTCAACTTTGGTTTAGAGCAAGCATACTTTTTCTAGATCAGTTGTTAGATCATGACAGTTTTTCAACTTACAAATAAATCACATTGTCAAATTGGAGTGTTCCCTAGGTATTTACAACTGTGACATTCTCTACTGTTTATGCTATATTATTTTTTTTTTCCCCATGAAAGTGGAGTTACCCTTTAAACTGGATGGGGAGGAATGGGAAGGCATTGACTTTTCTGTGAACCTTAATGACGGATGCACTGTGGATCAAATAGCAGATTCATATTATTACTCTGCGGATCTAATACTTTTCCACACTTAGTCCTTTTTGTGAATACTACGATTACTACCGCAGATGTTTTGGGGTGATTATTACTATCAGGAAGCTTCCATCAGACAATAACTACTTTTGATACCTTCAAGCATCTATTGCTTTCCCCTTTGGGACCCCTCTATATGTTAAACTCAAAACTATAGGCCTACCTACTAGCTTTATTGGTCACATTGTATTTCTGGCAAGATCCACACTGCATGCACTGATCATCCATCCCTACCAGCCTTTTTTACTGCCCAGTAGTGAGTTATGCTCCTGAAGAAGTGGCTCTGCAAAACATGTCAAGCTGGCACTCCGATCCCCACTATATAGCCCAACGGCCATGCTGACATCCCCAATGTGCTTTTGGTAACAATCTGTCACTATCCCCCTGGGAGATCTGGCTACTTGACCAGCATTGTTATTGGGGTCTATGATTCTGTTATATTGTTCATGCCAAGTTTTTTATGTCTTGTCCCTTTTTTAAACTGTATGTTATTTTTTTATATTAATAACGTTTGATACTTTTTACTTATGTGCCTATAAAGTGCATATTTCCAATCCATTTCCCAGGAATGGGAAGAGGCCACAAAACACTTTTCCCCCAGGAAAGGCTAACCTAGACCTATATCCTTCACTGTGCATGCTTAACATGAAATTTGCTTCATTTTGTCCTACCTGTTCCCCCTGTTGCTTAAAGCATGATTCCTTAGGACTCCTACCTTCTACCATTTATTTTAGGAAAGTCCAGTTATACAGGTCTTTTCAACTCAAAACCACTAAATTTGTTCACATGGGCAATCCCACTTGACCCCAAACTTTGTGTATTAACATCACAAGTGAACATTTCATTGAAAACTATACTATTATTGCATTTTCAGAATCGCTATTTTCTATTCACAAATCCATAGCAATGGGTGATTTATCTTTCCTCCACTATTTTAAAAATGGCATGCACATAACACCCTGCCAAATCTGATCCTCCTACATTCTCATATGCAACAATTCCCACTTGCACATCTGTCCCATAAGACTCTTAGGGGTTCCTCAGTACTAGTTTATGCTGCGAAGTGTACCCAGGGAATTTTTTTCAGCTATATTTAAATAGGGGGGGGGGGATATGGCTTCTGCCGCTTATGTTTAGCTGCCAGCTTTGATGGCTTTCAGTCAGAATAGCTTAAGCAGGCTCGGGCTTGTGTCCGAATGAGCCTGAGCTCATCTCCACAGTGCACTGTGCCAATTTCCACTGGCTCCCTCTACAGTCCACCTAAGGAGCATTTAGATGACATCATATGAAATGGACAAGAGAAGAGAGCCGGAAGGGGCCAGAACAAGTACATCAGCTGCAGTAGGTTTCCTGCACTGTGCTGAATAAGTAAACTCCTTTTGTGTCCTCCTGAGCCCCCCCTGTGTTTTGCCCCTCTGTACTGTGCCCTTCTGAGGCTCCCTTTATCATGCCCTTCTGAGCCCCAATATTTTCATGTGCCCCCTCTACCATGCCCCCCTGATCCCTCCTGTACTATGCCCTCCTGACCCCCCAATACCGTTCTTCTTGACCTCCCAGTACTGTGCTCTCCTAACATCATTGTATTGGGCCCTCCTGATCTCCCTGTACACTGCCCTGCTGCCCCCCCCTGTCCTGTGCTGTGCTGACGCCCTGTTCTCTGCCCTTCTTTTCCCTGTACACTGCCCTACCTACTGCTGACCTCTGTACACTCCCCCAGCTACTGCTGACCCCTGAACACTGCCATACCTACTACTGACCTCCTTACACTGCCCTAACTAACACTGACCCCCGGACACTGCCCTACCTACTACTGACCTCTATACACTGCCTTGCCTACTATTGACCCCCTGAACACTGCCCTAATGTCTATTGACCTCTGCTGACCCCTGAACACTGCCCTACATATTATTTCCACTTGCCAGAGTTCAGACCAGACAGCTAGGCCTGAAACTAGTTATGCAAGTCAGCCTCCAGTACCAGTTGTTCTGCCTTCATGATGGATTCCTGCATCAGACTTTTGGGGGTGATCAAATACTCCCTAAACATGAAAAAATGGTGAATGAAAGTGAATGCAGAGTTTTTGCTGAAGATAACTTAAGGTAGTCTAAGTATATATTTTTACTGCAGCATTAGTTTTATTCGATTTTTCTAACTTTACTTTTTATTGGGGGTTTGCTAGGTAAAGTCTGAAAAAAAAAATAGGGGCGCCACAACCCAGCGATCTTTGATCTCTTCTATGTTGTTCAAGTAGATCGATCTCTGCCTCTCAAAGGTTGCCTGTCCCTGCCTTAAAGGGTGCTGTCTACTATAGCTGGTTGGCAGGGATGCAATATGCCAGTTAGAAAATAACATATTTCATAGATGTTAACTTTTCAAAAAAATTTCCAGGCCACATTTTTTTTTGCTGTATATTAAGCAAACCATTATAGGCATAGAACCGACCCTTATTAGGGGTGGAACATTTGTTTAAAATGGGCATGTCTCTACAAGATGCACCTAATGCCATGCTTTAAATAAACATAAATAGGAAAGCTGTGGTTATGGGGCTAAAGAAAAGCAAAAGCAAAAGTGCACAAAAACAACACACAGGTAGTAACTGTAAACATGTAAATACTGATTGCAGACATTTACTATGTGAAAAATCATTCTGCCTGGTAAAGCAATGGTGAAAAAACACTAATTGTATAAGAATTGAAGCAGAACTTCATCCTAAGCCTGGGTTCACACTACTGCGATGCGAGAACCAGCGTGCGCATCTCCCCCACAGGCAGTTCACATTCCCCTCTGCGAACCGCTGCAGGTGTCAATACAAAGTTAATGACACCCCAAGATTGGTTTGCAGATTGCAGTGTGAACTGTGAATTCAGACAGGAATCGGATCGCATGAGTATGAACACCCATACGATTCAATTCCAGTGCGGGGAAAAAAAAGGTTCCTGCAACTTTTTTGAGCAAATTCAATGCAATTTCAGCCATAAATTCGCATTGTACAGACATCGCATGTGATCTGCACAGCAATGCGCTGTGAATCACATGCGATGCCTGTGTTTGCAACAGTGTGAACCCAGGCTAAAGGGTAAGTTCCGGTTTATGCCCTCCTCGTTTTGGCAATTTTTTTGGGGAAGAGGGGGTAGCGGGTACTTCCCATGGCACAACCAAGGGAAGTTCGCCAGCACCCCC
This sequence comes from Pelophylax lessonae, assembly GCF_965119305.1. Taxonomy (NCBI): domain Eukaryota; kingdom Metazoa; phylum Chordata; class Amphibia; order Anura; family Ranidae; genus Pelophylax; species Pelophylax lessonae. The sequence goes on along the minus strand of NC_138775.1, from coordinate 81,977,018 downwards.
CTTCCTGCCCGCAACCTTCTGGAACATGCCACGGGTCCTAGAAGGCCGCGGGACCATTTACAAAGCACAGCACGGCTTGCACATGCGCAGTGGACAGCTGGCTGTATAGCAGCAAGATATTACAGCCGGCTGCCCAGAGTAAACATGCTGACGGCGGGGACCCAAAGCTCGGCGAAAAACCGGTTCGGGTGAAGACTGCGCTGGACCCCCGGACAGTTGAGTGTCCTGTTAAAAGTCAGAAGCTACAGTATTTGTAGCTGCTAACTTTTAATTGTTTTCAACTGGGCCGGAGAGCTGCTTTAAGCAACCAAGCTGCCACATGTATTTAATATCCTTGCTGTATTAGTACTTTTGCAGGTCTAGACCGTAGCCACACAGTGGTGAATAGTGGGTGTGGCCGCACTGTGCTCACTTTGGGGGGAGCTGAAAGGAACATTGTTAAATAGAACCCGAGCCTCTTTGTTGAATGCACAGCACACATGTCACAGTTCTTGTAACTAGGGATGAACTCAGACTTGTTTGGACAGGAGTCTGAACCCCCTGAGCTAATCTTCCAGGAAGCTGTCCAAGAAGACAGCTTTTCATAGCCAGGCATTCCCCGCCCTCCAGTCACACATATACAAGGGATGTGTATATGTACAACTGTGGGCATATATAAAAATGCATTATTTTAGTAGAGTAGGAGAAGACCAGAAACCTTAATTATTTCTGTGTCCCTGTTGCAGATTTTTCCTCACTTCCTGTCTGGGGAAATCATCATCAGCAAGACAGGAAGTGAGGGGAATATCCTGAGTACCCCATAGCACATCCCTGTACTCCTAGCACACCTTTGTACCCCCAACCACCCATCTATATTCCTTGCACACCTCCATATCCCCAGCACATCTCTGTACCCCTTAGTACACCCCTGTACCAACATCACATCTCTGTAAACCCAGCAGATCTCGATACCCCTGAAACCACTCCATAGCCCCAGAAGACTTTCATCCCCCTGCACATTTCCATACCCACCAGAACATCTTTACACACCCTTGCACATGTCTACACCCCCCCCCCCCACACACACACCTCTGCACTTCTCAACATTCTCTGTATCCCCCAACACACCTCCATATCCTCAGCAAGCCTCCTTAACCCTCAGCACATCTCTGCCCCTGCCAGGACATCTATGTACTCACCCGCACATCTCTGAAGCCCCCCCCCTCTACCTCCATACCCCCCAGCACATTTCTGCCCCCCCCTTTCACCATCCTCTGTAACCCCACCCCCCTCACATGTCTGCAACCTATTTAATACCCCCTGGCTACACACCTCTGCACTAACTGTTCCATTCCATTTGTTATGCTACTGTGAATTCTCTGGTAGCCAGAGTACACTCTGCATTAGGGTCACTAGAAGTAGAGTAGTGATTGTGTCAGAACTAGAGTAGTGATTGTGTCACTCCAAACTCACACGCCAGTGAGCATCAAATAATTTTCTCCATCTTAATGTAGCAAACTTCAAATCCAGTGACCACTGTTCCAATATCACACTTGTGCTCCACCACTATTGTGCAAACAGTGCTGTGAACAAGGCTGTATGCAGAAACGCATCAGCAGGTTTTAATCTTGACCTTTATGTAGCAAATAAAGACTTTCATGGGATTCTCGAGTTGCCGGCTACATCTTTCTTGGAGCTGCAAAAAGTGCCCTCACCTTTCAAATTTCACCCACATCACATAGGTCATAAGCATTTCCACTTCACCACAATGGTGTACATGGGCTCTTAAAATATAGGTAAAGGCAAACCTTTTTTTTTTAGATATTGTAAAGGTAGTGAGCATATTTTATTATTTTTGTCTGTGTTCCCATTAGGAAGATTTTTTTATTTGTCCTGATTATCAATGTCACTGACAATAAAAGTAAGGGTAAATCCAAAGTGTTTGAGTTGCCACAGGACAGGAACAGAGGGGGAAATCTATCAACAGGGACACTTGTTCCCATGACAGCTGCCCGAGAGGGAATTTCCCTCTCATTAGAAAGATATGCTCTCACATGGAGTCTATGGGACAGGGGGCCCAATTCACAAAAGAAGATGGCATGAGATAATTGGATCACGTGATATATGTTTTCCATTTATCGCATGCAATATTCAAAATGTCAATTCACAGTCATTTTATGCGGTATTTACCGCATAATATAAAAATGTACAGTAAATACCGCAAACTGACTCTAAAAGTCAATACACAAAGCTAAATAAATACATTTGCTGAATAACCTGTGATCCAGCCACGTGTTATTCAAGGAATGAAATAGCGCTGTTTGTTAGCGTCCTTAATAGCCAGCATGGTTGCTAAGGAGTGGGCAGCCGCCACGCAGGTTCCCTGCTGACAACTGAATGTAAAAAAAAAGAAAAATTAGAAAAAATACGAAAAAAAACGCAAACATTTTTTAACAAAAATGGTTTGGGGTCCCCCCCCCAAAATCCATACCAGACCGTTATCTGATTATGCAGCTTAGGAAAGGGAGGGGACGAGCGAGCCCCCCCCCTTCTGAACCATACTAGGTCACATACCCTCAACATGGGGGCCCCCAGTTCCCACCTCCCCCCCATTTGAATGAGTATGTGGTACCCCTACCCATTCACCGGAAAAGTGTAAAAAGTGAATAAAGACGCTAAAAGAGCTTTTAACAATTCCTAAATACATTTTTTTTTAAATTTCCCCTGGCGTAGATCCATCGTCAATCACAACACCTGTTGCACCGCCAAACCCAAAAAAGAAAAAGAATAAAAAAAAACTCCAGCCCAGACAAAGGCTACAGCCATTTGCCTGCTCCTCCATCTGACAGTCCTAAAACAGCCAAGAGGATGAGCCACTAAGTGACATTACCGGGTGGCCCCACCCCCTTGTAATATCATCGGACAGGAGCATGCTGGGGTGATGACGTCACAGGGGGAAGGGCCACCTGGTGACATCACCGGGTGACCCCCCTCCCCTTAGATATTTAGGAACTGTCAGACAGCAGAGCATGCAGACAGTGGTATCCCTCATCGGGGTCGGAGGTTTTTGTTTTTTGGGTCCGGTGGGCGTTGTGATTGACAATGGATCTTCTTCGGGGGGAGATTTTATTTTTTTAATAGAGAACTTGTCAAAAAAATAGATTTTTGTAAGATCTTACCGTAAAATCCTTTTCTCTTAAGCTCATTGACAGACGTAGTCTTCTTGATTCTCAAGAGCTGGGTTATGTTGTCTCCACAGGAGTAGGACTAGGCAGAAAGACAAAACGTTCTGGCTCCACCTTAGGGGCAGTCCCTGAGGGTATATCCTCCCTCTCTCTGCTACAGGGAATCAGTTCTGTTCTAAAGCAGTAACAGAGAATTTAACCCAACCCAACTCAATGATAGAGGGGCGGGTACTACGTCTGTCAATGAGCTTAAGAGAAAAGGATTTTACGGTAAGATCTTACAAAAATCCATTTTTCTCTATCGCTCATTGACAGACGTAGTCTTCTTGATTCTCAAGAGCTGGGACATCCAGAAGCAGTGCCACAAATGAGGGGTGGGATTGACAAAATCAAATCCAATCTAGAAGGCCCAACCGGTGCCAAACTAGAAGTTTTAAAGGCTCATTATAAACAAAGAATGAGACTAAAAGAAAAATTTCCAACGGAAAAAACCCTCGAGGTAGACCACTGGTCTCCTCAAATTGCGGCCTGCAAAACCTTGCGGCCAAACGAGGCATCAGACGATGCCATTACATCAACTTTATAATGTTTTGTAAAGGTATGCACCGACGACCAGGTAGCCGCCTTGCACACCTGGACCACTGACGCCTGATGGCGAAAGGCCCATGACGCACTAAGCGCCCGAGTGGAGTGCGCCTTAACAGGGAACGGGGGCTCCCGACCCTTAATAGAATAAGCCTGTACTACCGTCTGTCTGATCCATCTGGAAATGGTCACGGCAGATGCAGGCAACCCCTTTTTGGGTCCATCCGGGATCACAAAAAGTGAATCCGTCTTGCGAAACGAGTCTGTCGTTTTCAAGTATACCCTGATCGCCCGGACCACATCCAAGGAGTGTAAAGCAAACTCCCGAGGATGACTGGGCTTAGGACACAGGGAAGGTAACACAATTTCTTCATTCAGATGAAATTCTGAAACCACTTTTGGTAGGAAGGATGGATTCGGACGAAGAACCACCTTATCTCTATGAACCACCAGATATGGGGAACGACAAGATAATGGGGCCAGTTATGACACCCTGCGTGCAGAAGTAATAGCCACCAAGAAGGCCACCTTCTGGGACAACGTAGGTAGAGGAATCTCCCTAATATGTTCAAAGGGAGGTTTCTGAAGAACCGACAATACTAAATTAAGATCCCAGGGTGGTAACGGCGCGCGCACTGGCGGAGCCAGATGTCGCACCCCCTGGATGAAATTCCGCACCAAGGAATGAGTAGCCAAAGGCTTCTGAAAGAAGATAGCTAATGCTGAGACCTGACCCTTGATAGTACTCAAGGCCAGTTTCTGCTCAACCCCTTGTTGCAGAAAAGCTAATATTCGACTAATCGAATAAGAACGAGGACGGAACCCCAAAGGTTCACACCATGCAATGTAGGACTTCCATGTGCGATGATAAATCTTTCTGGAAGTCGCTTTCCTTGCTTCAACTAGAGTAGGAATAACTGAAGCTGACAAACCTTTGTCCTTCAGCACCTGGGTCTCAATAGCCAGGCCGTTAAAGCCAGCGATCGTAAAGCAGGATGGAAGATCGGTCCCTGAGACAGTAGGTCCTCCCTGAGAGGAAGTCTCCACGGGACGTCCGCCACCAGTCTGACCACGTCGGCGTACCAAGCTCGACGAGGCCAGTCCGGAGCTACCAGAATTACTGGAATTCCTTCCTCCTCTATCCTGCGAAGAAGTCTTGGCAGTAACGCGAGAGGAGGGAAGGCATACATTAGCTGGTATTGCCCCCACGGGGCGATCAGTGCGTCTGCGGTTTCTGCTAGAGGATCGCGGGAGCGAGCCACGAATCTCTGAACTTTCCTGTTGAATCGTGATGCCAACAGATCCACATCCGGGGTGCCCCACCGTAGGCACAACTGGTGGAAAACGTCTGGATGGAGGGACCATTCCCCCTGATCCAGGGTCTGACGGCTGAGATAATCTGCCTGCCAATTCTCCACCCCCGGAATGAACACCGCAGAGATTGCTGGAACAAATCGTTCCGCCCAGCGAAGAATGCAAGCCACTTCTTTGGCCGCTCGGACACTCTTGGTGCCCCCCTGGTGATTGACATAAGCCACGACCGTGGCATTGTCCGACTGGATCCGAACCGGGCTGCCCTGGAGCTGCTCGGTCCAGTGAATCAGACAAAGTCTGATCGCTCTCAGTTCCAATACATTTATCGGTAACCTGGATTCTTCCGGGGACCAAAGTCCCTGGACAGATAACTGACCGAGAATTCCTCCCCATCCGGATAGACTGGCATCCGTGGTCACTATCGTCCAATATATTGGCAGAAATGACTTTCCCTAGCTGAGCATCGGAGACCGAAGCCACCAGACCAGAGACTCTCTGGTCTGTTTGCTCAATCGGATCTGATTGTCCAGGGATTCCGGATTCCGATTTCATCTGAGAAGAATCTCTTGCTGAAGAATTCGGGTATGGGACTGGGCAAATGGGACTGCTTCGAACGAAGCCACCATCAACCCCAGAACCCTCATGCAAGTCCGAAGGGAAGACCAGCTGTTGGACAGTAACAACTGGACTGCTGATTGAATCTTTCGGATTTTCCCTACCGGAAGAAAAACTCTTGTCCTGACTGTGTCTAGAATTAGACCCAGATATTCGAGCCTCTGGGTGGGAACCAGAAATGACTTTTGCTGGTTCACCAGCCACCCGAATTCCTGTAAAGAAATCATAGTAATTTCTATGTTTTGTAGCAAGGTCTGAGGAGACTCTGCATGAAGCAGAAGATCGTCTAGGTAACCAAGAATCGATATGCCTCTTTGGCGCAGAAGTGCCAACATTGGGGCCAACACCTTCGTGAAGACCCGCGGAGCCGTGGCGAGACCGAAAGGTAACGCCACAAACTGATAGTGGTTCTCTTCTACGGAAAAGCGTAGAAACCGCTGATGTCCTGCGAAAATGGGAATGTGAAGATATGCGTCCTTGATGTCTATGGACGCTAGGACATCCCCTGGATGCAGGAAGGCTGCTACTGTGCGAATGGACTCCATTCTGAATCTTCTTATGTTGACAAAAGAATTGAGTGCCCTTAAGTCCAGAATTGGACGCACTTTGCCCTCTTTCCTGGGTATTGTAAATAGGTTTGAATAAAACCCTTGAAACCGTTCTGTCCAAGGAACGTGGACTACCACTCCTTGTTGTAGTAAATCTGTGACTGCTCTCCGCAGATCTTCTAAACGATCCGGGGATAGTCGGATATTGGAAGGGAAGAATCGCGCCGGTGGGAGAGATCGAAACTCGATCTTGTACCCTGACCTTATGACTTCGCAAACCCATTTGTCCGGGATTCTGGAAAGCCATGGATCCGGGAACCGGCGAAGACGTCCCCCCACCCCAGTTATGGGTGGGGGCGCACCTTCAGGCTTTGGACGGTTTATCTTCAGGTCTGGAGGGGGCGGGCTTTTGCTTGCCCGACCAACGACCCCTGACGCCTCCTGCAGGAGCTTTGGAGGACTTAATTTTTTCACCCGCGGGACGAAAAAACCTCTTGTGAGCAGAAAAAGAAGGCCCTCGTCTTTGACGAGTTCCTTTACCTTTAAAATTTTGCGGTAAAAAGGTGCTCTTTCCACCCGTGAGATCCTTAATGATCTCATCTAAGTTGGCTCCAAATAGACGCTCTCCTAAAAAGGGGATATTAGCCAATGCTTTTTTGGAACCTTGGTCGGCTAACCAACCTTTTAGCCACAGTGTACGCCTGAGAACCACTGCTGAGACTGATGCTCGCGCCAATAATGGAGTGGCGTCTAACGCCGCATCACACACAAACTGTAACCCCTGTATCATTTGTTCCAACAAATCTGATACCGCCTGAGGGACCTCTTCTAAGTCCCGGCGTAACCACTTGGTCCATTCAGTTACAGCCTGCGAAACCAGACCAATAGCTATTATAGGTCTGAAAGCTGATCCAATCAAGGAAAACATGGTGCGAGACATAGCTTCTATCTTGCGATCCACTGGATCTTTAAAAGACGGAGCGTCTTCTAGAGGAATAACCGTGGCTTTATTCAATCTAGCAATTGGTGAATCCACCACAGGTGGTTCTGTCCATTTCTTAATGAGGGTTTCCTCAAACGGATAACGCCTGTTAATGCGTTTAGAAATAGTAAAAGTGCGTTTTGGCAGACGCCATTCTTCTTCGATTGGATTGCCAAAACATTTGGGCAATGGAAAAACCTTCGCCACTTTGATGCGTTTTTTAGTCCCAAAAGGGATTTCAGTTTCAGCTATTTCCGATGGAATACCCTGTAATCTTAAGGTTTCTTGAACAGATACAATGAGTGCGTTTACCAACGCTTCCTCTCGGGCTATGGCTGATGCCGAAACATCCTCCTCGCTGTCTGAAGAGACAGGACCCGAGACACCAATCCCAGATGAAGTACCTGCAACTGCAGAAATAGGCTCAGAGTCTGAATCCGAGGTTTCAGATAATAAGGGGTTAGGCGGGGGTCGCTTTCTTGCGCCCTGTCCCTGACAAGCCACTTCCACCCGGGACACAAAAGTTTCCATAATAGCTGACAATGATTCAATTGTCAGTGGGGTGCTGGAGGATCCTGCAGACCCCTCGAGGGGATCCGGAGGAGATACATGAGTGGCAGGGTCCATGTTAATTCAGGACACCTTTGCCAGCAAAAACAAAAAAACTTTTTCTTTTTTTTTTTTTTTTTTTCGTGTGTCTCCCCCTAGCGCAATAGCGCCCCTCAGAGTACCTGCTTCTCGATCCCACAGAGAGAGAGAGGGACCCCCAAGGCTCACCAACCAATGCAGTGAAGTTTCCAACCAACTGCAGTCAGCGTCTGTCTTTTACAGACTGGAAGGAGCTGTTGCTTTTTCCCGGGTAGAAGGACGTGGCTCCGCCCCCTGTGTACGCCTTCCGGTGTTCCCAGCTCTCCACGAGGTAGCTGGGCTCACGAAACATGGCCGCCCCCATAGAAGAGACATAAGACTCCAAAAACATGGTGGTCGGCGTGACCTGAGGACATACATGCATTCGGTCTACGGCAAAATGGCGGCGGACCGCCGAAATCCTTTTCCCAGCACATCCACCTGCATCTCTGCTAAGAGGCGATATATGGATCTACAGGAGATACACTACAAATAAGGTAGGATTATACCTCCTATGTCTGCTGTAATGTTACAGTCTGCTGGGTAGAGTGTTAGCTCTCAAACCAAGTCCACTTCCCACAAACACATGCTGTATTACAAGGGGGACTTATAAGTATCAGATATATACTGACCATATATGGAGGGGCCCATAATTCATACTGCCTCATAACGAGGAAAGAAAAAAAGGGAACGTTTACTCACCATACCGAACCGACAGGCACCCTCTCTTCACAATACTCTCTCCACCGGGGTGGGGGGTTGTGGACCACTCCGGATGCCTCGACTCTCTGGTTCCTGGCGTCCAAACGAGACTTTTAACTCACAAGGTCAGTCCCTCCACTGGGACTCCGTCGCGGCCGACCCAGCGCGGAGCTCTGGTCTGCACGCGCTCGTAGGCAGAAACCGGGGTGACCACTGGATCTCAACATCCAGCCCGTCGCCCGGCCCCGCATACTTACTTGAATGTGTCGTGGCCGACCAAGCGCAATGCCATGGTCTGCGCGCGCTCGTAGGCCGGCTGGGGTGACCACAAGTGTCGCCCAGTCCGGCATTTTTGCTTGAAGATCTCACAGGAAAAACACTGGAGAAAAACTACCTAAAAAATGTCTTTTTCTAAAGAAAAAAGTCTTGCCAGGACCAAAAGATCCCAGCAAGGAACTTAGGTCCTTACTCCTGACTAGACAGAAAAAAACTGATTCCCTGTAGCAGAGAGAGGGAGGATATACCCTCAGGGACTGCCCCTAAGGTGGAGCCAGAACGTTTTGTCTTTCTGCCTAGTCCTACTCCTGTGGAGACAACATAACCCAGCTCTTGAGAATCAAGAAGACTACGTCTGTCAATGAGCGATAGAGAAACTCCTGTTGTCTTCACTTACTTTTTACACTTTTTTGGTGAATGGGTAGGGGTACACTATACCCCATACTCATTTACATAGGGGGGGTGAGATTTGGGGGCCCCCGGTTAAAGGGGGCTTCCAGATTCCAATAAGCCCCCAGCCCCCCACAACCACTGGTAAGGGCTGTTGGGAAGAGGCCCTTGTCCCCATCAACATGCCCCAAAGCACCCCACATGTTCAGGGCATGTGGCCTGGTGTGGTTCAGGGGGGGGGGCTGGGCACACGCTTATCTCCTCCCTTTCCTGATCTGTCGGGCTGCATGCTTGGATAAGGGTCTGATATGGATCTTGCGGGGACCACATGCCTTTTTTTTTTATTTTATTTTGGGGAATCGGCTGACAGCTGATGAGTCATCCGTTGTTAAGCACGTGGCAGCCAGCTTCTTGGGCCCACTCCTTAGCAACCAGCATTATCGAAACTTTACCACAGTAGTTATTTACAGCACAATTCTTAGTGAATTGAACACTTGAACAATTGTTTCTGCATGCGTTACTTTACCGAATTGTTTTCACCATTATTTAACTCTTAGTGAGTTGACTCCAGGTAATGAGGAGGAATCACCCAAACGAGACAAATGGCAAAAAAACAAACAAAACGAGAGCACTTTTAACTGTCCCCAACTCTATTTTATATATTCTATATTATTTTCTTTTATTTGCTAATTTTTCCCACGAAAGTGAAGTTATCCTTTAAGCATTTAGATAGTTCATCGAGTTCAGCTAATGTATTTTCTCAGTACAAGTCTGGCATCATAAACTGGTGTTCTCTGTACAAAATGATGATAATCCTGCCTAAAACAGGCACATCCAAAAGAGGAGTATGTTGCTTTTAAATATAGTTTTCTGGAACCTCATTTTTCTTAGTAGAAGGATCGGATGCCTACGTGTATGATCAGTTTTGGGTTCAGGATAATATAGCTCAGGGGTGTCAAACTCCATTTTAACACGGGCCGTATCAGCATTATGGTTGCCCGTTGAATCGGTAGGACTAGATTTCAAGAGCACCCCCCCACTATCAGAAGTCAAAAGTCCCCCACCCTCTCTTACATCACAGTACACCCCCTTAGCTTGTGCTGAATGCTGAGATTAGGGGAGGTGGAGACGAGGGGGTGCTTCGGCTGCACAGAGGGGCCAAATCTGTAGGAGTTCTGCCCTCCTCTTTGCTGTTGACTGCTGGGAAGGGGAGATGGTCAAAACATGCCTTGTTGTGGCTTCAGGGAGAAGCGCAGGATGTGGTGGAGGAGTTCTGTCCTCCTCTCTGCTGCAAACTGCTAAAACAATGTGGGGGTGGAGACAAAGGGGGTGCTGCAGTTGCAGGAGAGATGCAAGGGCCACCTGAAATGGCCTGGAGGGCCGGATTTGCCCCCCAGGCCTTGTGTTTGACACATGTGACATAGATGTTTACTTCAGGTGTATTTTTTACATATACAGTATGAAACTTGCTATAAACAGACAATGCTGATTCAGAAGTACAAAGCTGGTGTGGGATTTTGCAATCAGAAAAAAATAATAATTGTTTTATTTTATTCTCTGTGGATAACATGATTCAAATTCTAGGCTCTCCTCTATCACAATGTGAATGGTAATTGAAGGAGTTAAAGCAAATGAGCAGTCCAGGCAGAACTAACTATTGTGGACCATCCATCACTATCCATTCCAGACTCAGCGCCAAACTACAGTGTCTGTAGTGCATTACAATGAAAGTGAAGGGTATTAGAATGTCTTGAAGAAATTGAAAAGCAATAGGTACCACGGTAGTTCACTTCAGTAGTTTAGAAGTGAAACTGTTACTGAAATAACTCAGTGTCTAAAAAAAAATACTTGTCTTTATTTGTCACCAGACTCGCGGGTGTTTTTCTGACCAACAAGAATGCTAAACCAGAGCAAGAGGCAATTCTGCAACATCTGGTTGTAAGTCAGCCATATACACTGCTCAAATAATTTAAAGGAACACTTTTTCATCAGAGTATAGCATCAAGTTAAATAAACTCCTAGGATATTGATCTGGTCAGTTAAGTAGCAGAGGGGGTTGTTAATCAGTTTCAGGGGCTTTGGTGTTAATGAATTTAACAGGTGCACTAGATGGGTAACAATGAGACGACCTCCAAAACAGGAATGGTTTTACAGGTGAAGGCTGACATTTTTTTCCCTACTCCTCTTTTCTGACTGTTTTTCACTAGTTTTGCATTTCGCTAGGGTCAGTGTCACTACTGGTAGCATGAGGTGATGCCTGAACTCTAAAAAGGTTGCACAGGCAGTCCAACTCCTCCAGGATGGCACATCAATATGTGCATTTGCCAGAAAGTTTGCTGCGTCTCCCAGCACAGTCTCAAGAGCATGGAGGAGATTCCAGAAGACAGGCAGTTAAGCCTCGTACACAAGCGTCGAAAATCGGCAGGGAATTTTCGTCCAACGACCGATCTGCCGATTTTCGGCTTGTTAGTATGATGCTTCCGACAACCGACTCCGACTTTTCGGCCGAAAAAAATCTGGTGTGCAGGCTATAATTTTTGTCCGCCGTCAAAACACGGCCGATTTTCGGGCAGTCAGTACAGATTTCAACAGGGAAAAATCTAATGAGCAAGACTGGGCATGCTCAGGGAAGAAAGAATACAAAGAAAGCAAACCAACAGATGACATCACTTCTGAAGTAGAATTTTGTCAGGCGAGAAAATTTGTGTGCAGTCTAGGCACATTCCAACCAACAAAACACCACTCTGGACAAAAGACGGACGATCGGTCGGCCGATAATCGTTGCGTGTGTACTAGGCTTTACTCTAGGAGAGCTAGACAGGGCCATAGAAGGTCCTTAACCCATCAGAAGGACCGGTGTCTGCTCCTTTGTGCAAGGAGGATCAGAATGAGCACTACCAGAGCCCTACAAAATGACCTCAAGCAGGCCACTGGTGAGAATGTCCCTGACCAATCAGAAAAAGACTTCAGGGTGGCCTGAGGTCCTCTAGTGGGCCCTATTGCTCACTGCCCTTAACTGCAGGGGCGGATTCAGAGTCTAGTATCGGGAGGGGCACTGCCAGAAAAAAAGGTGTCGCTTACAGAACTGTTTTTAACGTATTATACAGTCCTAACCTTGTTTAAAACAGTGACACGTTTATCATTCCACATTAGAATATTACATTACAAACAGACAGGATATGTTTAACCACATATAACTTCATTATTACAAGGGTTTATTCACATAAGTGTATTTTTAAGTGTATTTTTTCCCAAAAATTGCGTTTGTAATACCGTTGCGCAAATACGATGTGACAAAAAAATTGCAACAATCTCCATTTTATTCTTTAGAGTGAGGGTCCTTTCACACGGCACACCGTCCAAAGAGGTCCGTTCTGCTCAGCGGGGGGATCGATCTGCCGATCCCCGCTGAGCAGGCGGATGACAGGTCCGTCTCTGCTCTGTGTGGAGACGGAGCTGTCAGATCACCGCTGTCCTCTATGGGGAGATCGGATGAGAACGGACCGCCTGTCCATTCTCATCTGATCCGCCAGACGGATGGAAAATAGGGTTTCCATCCGTTCGGATTTCACGGACAGGATCGAATCGGATAGCAGCGGATGTCAGTGGAGATGTCTCTGCTGACATCCGCTACCCAATAGGGATGCATGGAGCATCCAATCCGGTCCGCCTAAAAAACTGAAAGGAGGATCGAATCGCCCGTGTGAAAGGGGCCTAAGTCTCTGCAAATAAAAAAAAGTTTTGGGGGTTCTAAGTAATTTTCTAGCAAAAAATACTGATTTTAACTTGTAAAGTGACAGAAATAGGCCTGTTCCTTTAGTGGTTAAAGCGGAGTTCCACCCATTTTAATAAGTTGAGATGTACGTAATCCCCTTTAAAAATGCTTTTACCAATGCAAACTATTTTATTGTTATTGTAAGGAAATACCGTTTTTCTTCTTTATTCATCCGCACTTCCGGGTCCTGCTGCCTATAGGTGATTACGTCACTCGGCAATTCGCAAGGGCTCCTTGCATGTATCCCAGCAGCCCTTGCGAATTGCCTAGTGACGAAATCTCATGTTATTTCCAGACCGGCACCAGCTGTTCTCAGGGATGTATTGCATTCAGTCCGCGCTCCGCCCCGCCTCCTCTAAGTGAGCGCGGACTGAAAGCATTACATCCCATAGAGCTCACTGAGAGGAGGCGGGGCGGACTGAATGCAATACATCCCTGAGAACAGCTGGTGCCGGTCTGGAAATAACGCAAGATTTTGTCACTAGGCGATTCGCAAGGGCTGCTGGGATACATGACGCCGCTTTCCCAGGAGCCCTTGCGAATCGCCGAGTGACGTAATTGCCTATAGGCGGCAGGACCCGGAAGTGCGGATGAATAAAGAAGAAAAACAGTATTTCCTTACAAAAAAAAAAAAAGAGTTTGAATCCCCTTTAAAAATGCTTTTACCAATGCAGTCAGTGCATCTCATAATAAATGGGTGGAACTCCGCTTTGACATTAATGGCAAAGGTAAGGGCAGGGCATTTTTTTTTTTTCTTTAATACATACATTAAATTTTACTTACTTTTGTACTAGTCACTGTCACTCTGTGTCACAGTCACTGTCACTGAGTGACTGCTCAGAATCAGATTCTTCTCCTCGGTCGGTGCTGCTGGCTGCCTGGCTTAGTTGGAGAGAAGCTGGAGCCTGGAGGGAGGAGGTGGGTGGAGCCAGGCTCTAAGCCCGCGAGGAAGGAGACTTAGCCTCTGCTGTGGATGCTGGGGCATCGCTCTCCTCCTCCACTCCTTAGGACCGGTGAGGTGATCGGCGATTGGCATAGCAACCAGTGCACTCACTGCGGGCAGGCTGCGGCTTCTGTTCTGTATAGGCCAGCGGCGCGGCGGCAGGACTACAAGAGAAGCTTTCAGCTCCGCCGCGCTGCTGGCCTTCTCCTGCTAGGGACTCGGGGAGAAAGGAAGTTGGGAACTCTGGGCTGGTGCCGGACTGGAGAGTAAGTGGGTAATATTTTTTTTCCCCTGGATCCACCACTGCTTAACTGTGGAGCTCGATTGCCATTTGCCAATGAACACCAGAATTAGCAGGTTTGCCACTGTTGCCCTGTGCTTTTCAGAGAGCAGGTTTATCCTCAGCACATGTGACAGATGTGAAAGGGTCTGGGGAAGCTGTGGAGAACGCTATGCTGCCTGTAATAATGTTTGGCATGATTGGCTTGGTGGTGGGTCAGTGATGGTCTGAGGAGGCAAATCCATTCTTTCCTAGGTGTACATAATATAAATGGGTACTAACATTTTTTTTTTTTTTTTGATCCAGGGAATGTCCGATTGCCTCTCGGGGGATCAGGAAGGAACTTTTTTCCCCTGCTGTAGCAAATTGGATCATGCTTTGCTGGGGTTTTTTTCACCTTCCTCTGGATCAACTGCGGGTATAGGATTGTGTATATGGGATTGCATGGTTGGGTTTTCAATACTGTTTTTTTTTTTTGGTTGAGCCAGATGGACTTGTGTCTTTTTTCAACCTGACTAACTATGTGGCGAGAGTATGCAGCCAGTTCCTGGAGGATGAAGGAATTGATACCATTGAATAGCCCCCACACTTGCCTGACCCAAATCCAATAGAACACCTCTAAGACATTATGTTTTGGTCCAACCGCCAGGTTGCACCTCAGTCTGTTCAGGAGCTCAGTGATGCCCTGGTCCAGATCTGGGAAGAAATACCCCATGACACCATCCGTCGTCTCATTAGGAGCATGCACCGACATTCCCAGGCATGCATACAAGCACAGGGGAGCCATACAAACTACTGAGTACCATTTTGAGTTGCTGCAAAGAAATTTCAGCAAAATGGACTAGCCTGCTGCATAATGTTTTCATTTTTTAATTTTCGGGGTGTCTTTGAATTCAGCCCTCTGTAGGTTGAAAAATTTCTAGTTGTGTCACTACTATTTTCTGTGGTCACATTCGCTTATTACTGATTTACTGAGCGCTTTCTTAGTGGTTTATATGTTCTGTTTGGGCAATTCTATTTTTCCATTGGAATGTTTTTATTAGTTTTCTATGTGGAGGCTGTAACGGAACCGCGACTCAACAATGCGCTTGTTTCCTTCCGTCAGAATACTGCTTCCGCTTCCTTCAGTCTTGAACATAGATTTCAGATATTCTAGCCGCCCCCATACAAAACTTGCAGAGAATAGCTTGTATAAGGTCTGGAACATTTTGAAGCAAGCAATGAAGATCCCAGAAAAGAGGGGAGGGACCTTTGTGTCCCATGATGCACTCCAAGAAAAGGGTTTTACAGGTAAAGTTGACAGAAAAATCCTATTTTCTTTATCGTACATCATGAGACACAGAGCTGGTAATAATGACTATCTGGGATGTCCTAAAGCAATGCCAATGAGGGGAGGGAACACAGAAGCCCCAAAATTGCCACTGGGAAAGAAAGAGCTTATACTGCTGCCTGAAGTACGCTACTTCCCAATAGGGCCCCTTCTCTGGCTCTTACATCCACTTGGTAAAACTTTGTGAATGTATGAACTGAAGACCATGTAGCAGTTTGCAAATCTGAGCCATGGACACCTGATGATGCACTGCCCATGAAGCACTTACCCTCCTGATAGAGTCGGCTTTTAACCTAAAGGGTGGAACTTTACCCTTTAAGCCATATGCCTGAGCAATGACTTGACAAATCCACTTGGAAATAGTGGAACTAGTTGCCGCTTGGCCTTTCTTAGGCCCTTCTAGCAGGATAAAGAAAGCATCAATACTAGGAATCAGTGCTGACATTTTTAAATAGATTTTTAAATACCGTAGACTGCTTGTACTACATGAAAAGAAAGCAATCATTTCTCTTCTGTAGTCTGAGGACTCGGAAAAAAGAGTTAGAACAGTATCTTAGTTTAGATGAAAACTGGAAACCACCTTGGGCAAAAAAAGCCAGATGAGGACGTAAGACCACCCTGTCCTGATGAAGGATCAAAAATGGCTCTTTGCAGGAAAGAGCCGCCAATTCCGACACCCTTATAGCAAAGGTTATGGCAACCAAAAAGACCAATTTCCTTATTAAGAGAACCAAGGGAATATGCTTGATAAGCCCAAAGGGTTGCTTTTGTAGCACAGAGAGCACAAGATTTAGGTCCCAAGGACATAGGGGTGGCTTGACTGGCAGAACCATGCGAATCGCACCTTGCAAAAAAGCCTGCACCAAGGAGTGTGTTGCTAATGGATTCTGAAAGAAAATAGACAAGGCGGAGATCTGCCCCTTAATGGTTCCTAATGCCAGCTTCAAGACCACTCCTATTTGAAGAAAAGAGAATTCTTCCACCAATGACATACTTACGAGGATGCCATCTCTTGGATTCACACCAAGAAATGTAGGATCTCCAGACCTTATAATAGATTAGAGACGGGTTTTCTGGCATTTATCAACATAGCCATAGCTGGACCAGAGACCCCACGATCTCTTAAGATTCTGGTCTCAATAGCCAAACCGTCAACTTCAGCGACTGTAAAGTAGGGTGGAATATGAGACCTTAGGAGAGCAGGTCTGGACGACATGGAAGCATCCATGGCTCCTCCACTGCTAATTTTACGATTTCCACAAACCAAGGTCTCCTGAGCCAAGCCAGAGCCACTAGGAGCACCGGCTTCCCTTCCACCTGAGTTCTGCTCAACAGACGTGGCAAAAGCTGGACCGGAGGGAACGCATAGATAAGGTTGAACCAAAACCAAGGAATCACTAAGACATCCGTCCCGATCGGATCCCTGGTACTGGAAACAAACCTGTTGAGCTTGTTGTTGAACCTGGACGCCAATAGATCTATGTCGGGAGTACCCCACTGTTGGCAGATCAGTTGAAAGACCTTGGGATGCAGGGACCACTCCCCTGAAAACAACTGCTGGCGACTTAGAAAGTCTGCCTGCCAGTTGTCCACCCCCAGGATGAAAACCACTGACAGACATGGAACATGACTCTCTGCCCAAGACAGAATGTGGTTTACCTCCTTCTGCATGGATTGGCTTCTGGTTCCTCCCTGATGGTTGATATAAGAACTAGATGGTCCGGGAAACATCCCGTCTTAGACCTGGTCCTGACTGATTGTTGATCAGCAGGTCATCTAGGTAACCCATCACTGCGATGTCCTGAGACCTTAGAAGAGCCCACACCGGGGCCAAGACTTTTGTAAACATCTGGGGAGCTGTGGCTAAACTGAACGGGAGAGAAAAAAACTGAAAATGGGACTGCCTTACTGCAAAACGTAAAAACCTCTGATAGAGCCTGAAAATTGGTACATGGGAGGTATGCATCCTTGATATCTATGGAAGCCAGAAAATCTCCTCTTCCTAGAGAGGCTACCACAGAGCGGATTGATCCCATGCAAAAAGACTGAATGGTTAGATACTGGTTCAGAGCTTTGAGATCTAGAATAGGTCTTACCTCGCCATTTGGTTTTGGCAATGTAAAAAGATTTGAGTAAAAACCTGTGAACCTATCACTGGTTGGACCCTCCACAATCAAGTCCTGCACCCACATGTGTTCCAGTGTCTGGAACAAGGACTTCTTTTAAACAGGGACACCGAACCCAGAAATCGAGAAGGCGGAAACTCTCTGAACTATGTCATGTAGCCCTGTGCCACTGTGGACAATACTCACCTGTCCTTCACCACTCCTTCCCAAGTTTCTGAGAACTGTAGGAGCCTTCCCCCCACCTAAAAGAGTGGTGGCGCCCCTTCATAAGGCAGATTTGGAACCTGATTTAACAGGCCTTTGGACCCAGGGTTTTTTCTGACCTTGATTTTGAGGTCAACTAAAACCCTGACGGCTGAGGCCGTCGGAACTGCTTAGAAGCTGACGTGTTAGGAGGTACCGTAACACAAGATGGCTGTTTAAACCTTCTTTTAACTGGAAACAATGCACTTTTTTCCACCTGAAATCTTCTGGATTTAACCAAAACCTCACCAAAGACATTCCCCATGGAAAGGAAAAGCTGTCAGTAGTTTCTTACAAGGTAATTCTGCCGACCAATTCTTAAGCCATAGTACTAAGCCACAGCATATGAAAAGAGAGTAGAGCAACTCAGGAAATTTGTTGGATAGAATCCTTAGGGCATCTACCACAAAACACAAGGTGCAAGGAAACTCTGCCAAATCTTCAGAAGACTCCCCTTGAGAAAGGCAGACTTCCAGTCACCCTTTTAAACCATTCCTTTAAGGATTGGCAAACTCCTATAACCACTATATCTGGTTTAACCGCAGAGCCAGCGACGGCAAAGGAAGCTTTAAGTAAGGATTCCAACTTTTTATCTGCTGGATCCTTAAAAACCTGGTCATTATTAACCGGACAGGTCAAATTCTTGTTCACAGAAGAAATAGCATCATCTACCGAAGGCATATACCACTTCCTCTTGAATTTCTCCTCCATAGGATAAAGCAAAGAAAATCTCTTTGGAGGCATGGACAACCTGTGAGGATGATCCCAATCCTCATACACCAACTGTTTCAGCAGGGGGTGTAAAGGAAAAGCCTGGGAATTTTGCTGAGGGCGCAAAGAACCCAAAGAAGAAAAGAAGGCTTCTGACATTTCCAGAGGAGGTAATTTAAACCCTGTCCGAACCAGGCGAGGGACTAAATCAGTAGCCTCTGAGAGTGAGATGTTGAAAATGGTTCCTCAGAATCTGAGCCCTCAGAAGAGGAACCATCTTCAGCCTGCCCCTCTTCCAAATCATTAACAGCTACCTCCTTAACGTCTTCTGCCCAATCTGGCTTTAAACCAGAAACCCCTGCAGGAACTTGAGAGCCTAGGAGCTCTGCTGCATCCCTGCTGGGCCCGGGTACAGGAGAGGGGGATCTACCGCACTTTCTCCTGCCCTGTGAAACAGATGCAATCATTCCGGCTTTTTTACCTTCAAGGCTAGCCAAGACAGATGCCAGGTCATCCTTAGTAACATAGGTAGACACTGAGGCATTGGCGGTAGCAACAATACCTGATAGGCGTAAAGGCTCAGATTGACCAGTTGCTTCAGGCCTACGAGGGGAAGATAGCACAGCGGGAGCCAAACTAGGACTATTTATTCCTGATGCAGGAACACTTGTCCCTTTCCCTGCTGCGCCCCCCTCACTTCTTTTTCTGGAAGACATTGCTTTATATAAAGTAAGACCCAGAAGTAAGGTAATATCTTGTTGCACAAAAAGTAGACAAAGTCTGTGATCCAGCACTGTAAAGCTATCACAGAAAAACTACTCTTCTCCTACCATGTAGCCACGCCCAAGCTTCTAAATTCACATGCCCAAACAAAAACTGCAACCTGCTCTGTGTTCCATAGGTTCTGGTCAGCAGCTCAGTTTAACAGAGAAACAGTCACATCCAGCCAGCAGCACTGCTTAGAAGAGTGAGAAGCGATCCACGTGCATGCCAATGACGTCATCTGTGCACGCCCATAGAGATATATGGAGAAACAGAGCCAAGCTGACCGGAGAGTCCAGACACAGAAGGTACATAGGCATAATACATTTCTGCCGAACAGCGACATCTATTGGCCAAAACACAGTACTACAGCCAAGGAGAGAAAATGTGCAATTCCTTCCCCGCAAACACTTTTTTTTTTTTTTATTTTTTAAAGAGAGGGAAAAAGGAACAGACTTGCCAGTCCCAGAGCAGGGTCCTATAAAGGACCCAAATTTCACCCACCATGGGCTTTCTCAATCAGACCTTCAAGGACCTGGTACCCCTTTTTTCATGGGGTTCACAACTTTGAACCTGTAGAGCACCCTGCTCGCAAACTCAATGGAATAATAAATAACCAGGGTTCCATTTATCAGGGTCCAGCGCCCAGATGGGTCACATTACAGGCAAAACCTCGTATCTTCTTAGCCAAGGCTTGGGTATCATCCACTTAGCGCTTATCCATCCAAAAGGATCCGATCAAAATGCCCTTACTGGGACATCATTTAAGATGACCACCACCTTCATCACACTGGCGAAAAAACTGAGGTTCCTCCTGTATGGGAGGGGTTATATAGGAGGAACTTCCTGTCTATTGGTTGCCAGTGTCCAATCACCTAAAGGTAGCGTATAACCCAGATAGTCATTATTACGGGTTCTGTGTCCTGTGATGTACGATAAAGAAATCAAGATTTACACACTATTAGACAGGCAGCAAATAGGTTTAGGACCATAAATAAAATGTAAAGGTAACATGGAAAGGATTATGGTACTCAATACTCAATCTTGCAGTCCCTGTACAAGGAACCAATCAGTTCATGTGCTGACAAGGAACATGCGGACAGGAAGAGAAAGCAGAGTGACAGAGATAAGCTGATCAATGTGCTAATCAATGTGCTACTTCTCCTTTCACTGTCCAGTCACAGGCTGGGGAAGTTTCAGGAGGATCTGTCGCCGGAGTAAATGAGGACATCTAGTGGCAGAAAGAAAATCTCAGGATTAAAGCTGAATATTGCAGTTAAAGCTACATATGTTATTTTTTTAATGAGCTTTTCATTTTATCTTGTTATTTTTGGCAAGAGTTCTAAACTAAACTACGGATTTCTCACCTCTACTGCAACAGTCAGATGCCCCTGAGGTCCCTCGCCCGCATCTCCTCCCTGACATCCTTGGGTCATTATTGACTGGTGCAGGAGTCATGCATCCCGGCACACTGTTACTGTGCCAAAAATGTAAACTGAGAAGCGCATGTGCAGCTCAGTGTTCATTCTGCGGAAGATTGCAAACAGGCAGGCAAGTTTATTTTATTACAAATAATAAAAAAAAGTGCAGCACTAAATGTGTAGTAAAATACAATAACTTATTTTCCAAGGTAAAATCGGTATTCGCATATATGTATCAATTATCATAAATGTGACCAAAACATCCAAGGTCCACCTGTTTCTCCCCACTCCCTTATGTTTTACTTTCCTATTTCTGGTTTTCTAGTTTTTAATAGTATTTATGAGTTCTAAAATAGTGTTTTACATTCTACAATGGACATTTTATAAATGCAGATATTTTTGTGTAATTTCATTTTACTTTATTTGGGTAATTTATGCTGAGTTTTACATGTGTTTGTCAGGATAGAAAGTTCATATTGTATACAGTAGTAAAATGGCATAGTTTATATCATATAGTACATTTAGGGTTGACGAGATTGTAGTGTATATAATAGAAGGATTGGCCAGTCTTTCTCCGATATGTAATTTGATGGATTGGAGATACTTTGCACTTCAATGAAGCGGTTATTTGTTAAAATGTCACTAAATCCACATCATAAAAAACTACCAATAAATGCAGTATTACATGCTGTCCATACTCACGCACTCAGAGATTTGTTTTCTGTATCCTGCAAAACACCTGGTTGATCCTGCTGCTCTCTATCTCCACCTTTGTTCTTGTCCCTGATTCAGCCAGGGATTTTGCAGCTATGGTGGCAACTCTGCAGATGCTCAGTTTCCAGTGAGTTTCTATGCTGAGCATTTCCTTCTTATCACATCTGAGTAGCTTGTGACTATAGAGTCTAACATGTGGGCGTAAAGTGGTAAATGACAGCCCTCTCCCTCCCTCCTCCTTCATGCCAGCTAAACATAGTGGGGGTGGGATATTACATGTAGATTCATGGAAGTTTCACCTCCCTCTTATTCTAAGACATAGGCTGGAGGGAGCTGACACAGCCTGTGACTGGTAGAAATCTGCCCACACCATGTTATTTCCACAAAAAAAAAAAGATTGCAATTCAAATACATATTTGTATGACAAATTAAAACAGTTTATTGATATTATTTATTTTTAGTCTGTATTCCAAAGGCTGTTATTTTGGTTTAAAATGTGACCAGCAGCAGAGGACTGGAAGCTCCTTCTGCTTATGTTTCCCTGCAGACAGGCTGGGAAAGAGCTGGGTCATGTGACAGCTGTATATCGATTAAGAAAAGGGTACTTAGATGTTTTTTTTTTACTAAAATAATTACAGTGCCATCATCCACACACAGAAATAGAAGGGTCAATGTAAATCAAAAAGTGTGTGTTTATTATCACACGAATGTGGTTTCAAGGGCAAGGCTATATAAGCATCAGGTCTCCGATACTTTGAAGAAGTCCTGTTATGAATGCAGTGCGTCAAGTGGAGTTACGTCGCTGATGTGATCACACTGGAGGAGTGCACCACCGTTTACTATTTCACAGTAAAATACATTTCCCTCCACAGCATTGTGTTTAGCTTTTATTGATCTGGATTGTGGATGAATGCTGTTTTTTCTCTAATGGGACATGTGAGTGTTTTATTTCTACATGGGTATTTCAATACATATTGCAATGAGCACTATGGAATCTCATTTTTTCTTTCAAGCGAGGCGATGTATAAATAGGAGTTGGCCATTTTAGCTTTTGTGTGTCCACAAGCTGTATATAAGGGGAGGAGTTAAGAGATTTTAATAACTATTAATCAGCGCAATACCGTATCTAAAAAATATAACGCACATATTATCCTATATCCCAATATTAATGCACAAGTGCAAAAATTATTATTAATAATAAATTGCCGCTCGTATTAAAAAGTGCTTTCACTTCACTCCAATAAATATAACTGTAATGAAAATACAGCGCAATCTCAACTCATCTGTAAATAACCAACATGGTTTCTACAAAAAAAGATCTAAGTATCGAGAGTAAGGATCGATACAAAGTGACTAAATACAAAAAACTCAGAGTGAAATAAACATACAATGTATCTATTACAACATGTTCAAAAGGAAAAAAGTCTCCAGTGATATTCAATTGATCCAAAAAATAAATAGCCAAATGAACCCTGCCACCTCTGTGAGGGATGATACAGTAAACCCCCCTCCATTGCGGGGGTTACGTTCCGGACCCAGCCGCGAAAAGTGAAAATCCGCAAAATAGAAAAACCCTATTAAAATGCATTGTAAGCATGTTTTTTTTTTACTGTCACTGTACGTGTAAAAGCATTTTAAGGTCTTTAAACACACTTTTAAAACAATAGAAACGCATTTAAACACATAAAAGATACTGAGAGACATAGCAAGAGCTATGGAAAACACAAAAATATTTCATTTTTAATGATTTATATAGTAAAATAACATTACAAAAAAAAACGCAATATACCGCAAAAACTGAACCGCGATGGAGCGGGGGTTTACTGTAAACTCAAAAACAGGTGCTCAAAAAGACTCCACCACCAGTGATTCCTAGCAGCTCACCTCCAGCTTTGACACCTGTTTCACCAGAGAGTCCAAGAACGCTGTTCACCGTTCGGGATGGTCAAACTTTGAATGGATGGATTGATGGAAGTCTCTGGATGTATCAGGACCTCTGTTTTTCCCCATATAGAATAGTTCACCATAGGGAGCAAAAACAATATGTCTAGTGCTCTCTGTAAAAACTTGTATTATCACACAAATGAAAAGAGCTCACTCACATAATGTAGCACTAAGCTGTGCCAGCTGTAATATGCTTCTAGTGTATATCCACTGGCTTTCAGTCGTGAAAATCGGTAATGGTCATGGGTATAGCCAAATGTCAGCTCCTGCCTCCAGACATGTTGTGAAACTTCTTCAGTGGGGTCCTGATACATCCAGATACATCACTGGTGGTGGAGTCTTTTTGAGCCCCTGTTTTTGAGTTGATTATCTCACACAGAGGTGGTAGGATTATCCGGTGATCTTTTGGACTGATTACATTTATTATCCCTCACAGAGGTGATAGGATTCATTTTCTTATTTATTTTTTGGATCGATTGAATATCACTGGAGACTTTTTTCCTTTGAACATGTTGTAATAGATACATTGTATGTTTATTTCACTTGGAGTTTTTTGTATTTAGTCACTTTGTATCGATCCTTATTCAAGATACTTAAAGATCTTTTTATATAGAAACAATGTTGGTTATTCACAGATGAGTTGAGATTGTGCTGTATTTTCATTACAGTTAGAGTTAGAGATTTTAACCCCTTTGTACCCATCAAGCACTTATAGACTTCCTGTAGTTTAAGGGGTCTGTCCCCAAAGGGGAGCAAATTTGGTACAATGGGTGGAGAGTGTGCACACACTATTATTGTTTGTTACAAAGATCATCTGGGATATCTGTGCAGGAAGGTTGTGGAGGATTGTGAGGGCTTTTTTTTATGTTACATGAGAGTGGTTTTATTTGTGTGGTGATTTAATTATTATTGCAGTAAGCACTATGGTATTGCTTCTTTTTCTCCAAGTCAAGCCATGCATTGAAAGCAATTGGTGATTCCAATCCTTCTGTGTCCATAAGTTGTGTAGGAGGAAGAATTGGAGAGTATAACCTTTTATCCATCAAGTGCTTATAGACTTCCTGTAATTTATGAGGCCTATTTTCAAAGGTGAGCAGATTTAGGGCATGGGGTGGAAAGTGTACACATTTTGCAGTTGTCTGGGAATGAAAAGAGCACTGTGAAGATCACCTGGCAGTATTCATGCAGAGACATTGAAGGATTGTAGAGTCTTGCACTGATTCACTGACTGGATAACTTTTTTTGAGGCTACGGAGCCTTTGTTGCAATACCTTCATTTTAGATGTTTTGGTATTCATATCATATTATCTATTATATTCATGATATTTGATACATATGCAAACACCGATTTCAGTTTGAAAATCATGTTTTGTACTTTACTACACATTATTAACGCTGCACTTTAATTTGGTATTTTGGGTCTACTGGTGTAAAACATTTCTTTAGTGCTGGCATGCTAGGTATTTAGGCATGATAGTGCATACCTTATATTTTGATTTTTTTTGCCAAGTATATTTTATTGCAGAAGAGACATTGCATGGGAGTCTGCCTGTTTGCATTTTATTCCTGACTTTAGTTCTGATTTAAAATTGATCATATGGGTTACAATTTTACTGTTCTATCTCCTTTAGATCTGCCAACAACTGTGTAATGTGAGGGCCTAACTGATACAGTTGGAAGAATTGTTTAAGTAGGTCCTCCCATTACAGAGTTTTGGTAAATCTAGATTGTACAGTGATTGCATAATTAACTATAACATTTTGGGCTTAAAACTCTGTGGTGTGAAAGGCACAGCTAGATACTGCCATGAGAAGCAGATCCATTGCATGATTCAGACTTCTAATGTTCACTTATGAGTATGTGTATAAATATAGATATATTTGAGTTGTATACATAGTAACCTTTTAACAAGAGGTCCATAGTTGTATATTGCAGACCTTCAAGAGTTTGAGTGTCAAAATTACCACTCTGGAGGCCAAAATTCCTGTAACATTATTACCTTTTCACCGGATTTTCCAGGGCAATGCTGGAGGAAGAGGGCATCGGGAATCTGACACACTGTGATTTTTCAATCATTACACACTTTGGCTCTGTTGGGAAGAACAGCAAAAGTATATATATTTATTTGTCTGAAGTAAAGCGCTTAATGTGGTTTACAAAAACAAGCTTTGGTCTGTGCACAAGCTTTTGAGAATATACACTTGCTTTTTGTTAGCTGCAAATATCTTTAGCACCTATACTCACAGGTTCATACCTAGTTAATAAGTAGGCAGAATCCACATACACTGGTGGAGGTATCCTCATTCTTCACCAGGAAACCACTTCTGTCATAAGACCACATGACATAACCCATGTACTGTTTACACTAAGGTAATGGCCTTGCTTGGATGACACACACATATACTGTATAAATATATTAATCATTATCTACCAAATAAATTGTTTCCACTAAACATGCACAGTATAATAGAATTTTTATTTTTATTGTTTTCGTGGAGTCCATTGAGAGATAGGAAGTCTTAAACCTTCGGATTATATTCAAAGATAGGACTGAAAATTCCAAGTGGGTTTGTCCAGTCCCCCTACACACTGAATGCTGGATTTAGGAGCTCATCCCGCTCAAGCAAATACAGAGCAAAGCAAAAAGATTAATGAAAGCAGTTGGCTTCTGTCATAGTCCCCACCCTAGGCCATGCCCCTGCAGAGGTGGGGGCTAAAATGCTTTGATTAATTTTTATGGTAAGACTTTATGAACGTGCTTTGTTTTTCGTTTTAGTTTTTGGGATATACTGCTGCCTACAGTAGGATTTAATACTGGCAAACAAAAAACTGCAGATCATTCCTTTCATTACCAGCATGTCTCAGTTTTATAGAAAAGCAGTACCAAGAGCATGACTATAAATAGAGAGGGATGGGATTGTGTCCCTCAATGGACTTCAAGTAAGGGATTAGGGAAAAAGTGGTGTTGAGATCACCAGCACAGCATAAGGCTGCCAGTTCAGACACTGACCTCACAGATGTATTAGATACAAAAAAAGCAAGTGTCAATGAGAGAAGACCGAGGAATATTTCGAATTGGTTTAAATTGTGGCTTCTAAATCGCAGAGAGAAAACCAGATTCAGATCCCACAGGAGAATGTATAGAGTAAATACACGGGAGACCCCTTGCACGAAAACCTTAATCTAAGACTGAGGTCAATAGTCTTGGAAACAGAACAGAAAGAGCAGAGACTTGACCTTCTGGTCCAGGCCCAACTTCAGGAAGGAGAGGATTTGTCCCATGGCGAAACTCTTGGGTGAAAGCCCTACACTCACACTAAACATTGTAAGCCTTCTACCTTGTGGGAAGTGTACTTCCTAGCCTTAAACATTTTAGGAATCACAGCCCATAGAATCTGGGCTTCAATGGCCATGCCGTTAAAGCCAGCAAAGAAGGAGGGCAAAGCCCCTGGGACAGTGGATTCAAACAATCTCCCTGAAGTCTTACCATGTTGATGTAATACATTCACCTGAGCCAATCTGGAGCAATGAGGATCACTGGAATAGGGGAAAAAATGTGGGTGAGGAAAGCCAAACATAAGCGTGTACTAATCCCATGGAGCCATCAAAGCATCCACTGCTTCCAAAAGTGAATGCCTGCAGTTGGATACCAACCTGTCTAGTTTATTGTTGAACCTGGAGTCCAGGAGGTCCACATCTGGTGTCATCCATCTTTGATACAGGTCCTAGAAGCTTTCAGCTGAAGAAATCTGCCTGACAATCATCAGCTTCTGGAATGTACAAGGCTGGAGCACACAGTTCCGCTCAGGACAAGATATGCTCTAGCTCTCTTGCTGTAGCAAGGCTCTTGGTTCCTCCCTAATGTACTGTATGTCATTGCCAGACTGAATCTTGAAAGTTGGTCCAACACTGGGGGGGACAGACAAATCAACTGAAGGCAGAAGGTTTTTTATCTTATTGCATTCTCCCTCCTCATTGGCTGAGACAACTGCGGGTGCATTGCTGTTAATCAAAGTCAGTAAGCCAATGAGGAGAGCGAGGGGGAAGGCCCAAGCTGCGGCTGCATTTCCAAATCAATAGACAGAGCAGCGGCTCGGCTTGAGTGCCCCCCATAGCAAGCTGCTTGCTGTGGGGGCACTCAGCAGGAGGGAGGGGCCAGAAGTGCCAGCGAGGGACCCAAGAAGGAGGAGGATCTGAGCTGCTCTGGGCAAAACCATTGTACAGAGCAGGTAAGTATAACATGTTTGTCATTTTTCCCATGGCAAAACTCTTGGGTGAAAGCCCCTACACTCACACCAAATATAGTATACCTTCTACCTTGTGGGAAGTGTACTTCCTAGCTTTAAACATTTTAGGAATCACAGACTCAGAGCTGCCCAGCCCCTAAGAACCTGGGCTTCAATGGCTTTGCTGTTAAATCTAGCAAGGAAGGAGGGCAAAGCCCTTGGGACAGTGGATACGAACAATCTCCCTGAAGTCTTACCATGTTAATGTAATACATTCACCTGTGCCAAGCAATGAGGATCACTAGAAAGGGGAAAAAATTTGGATGAGTAAAGGTATAAATCAGGGTGTACTGATTCCATAGAGCCACCAAAGTATCTACTGCTTCCAACATTGAATGCCTGGTTGGATACAAACCTGCCTAATTTATTGTTGCACCAGGAGACCAGGAGGTCCACATCTGGTGCCATCCAGCCTTCAGCTAAGGAAATCTGCCTGCCAATCATCTACATCTGGAATGTACAAGGCTGAAGTGCACAGTTCTGCTCAGGACAAGATCTGCTCTCTCTCTCTTGATGTAGCAAGGCTCTTGGCTCCTCCCTAATGTGCTGTAAGCCAATGAGGAGATACAGTTGGCAGGGCCAAGCTGCGGCTGTGTTTCAGAATGGACACCCAGAGCAGCGGCTCGGCTTGGGTGCCCCCCATAGCAAGCTGCTTGCTTTGGGGGCAGAAGGGAGGGGCCAGAAGGGAGGGACCAGAAGCACCGGCGAGGGACCCGAGAAGAGGAGGATCTGGGCTGCTCTGGGCAAAACCATTGTACAGAGCAGGTAAGTATAACATGTTTGTTATTTAACAAAAAAAAAAAAAAAAAAAAAACAAGACTTTACCATTGCTTTAGGCTACATTCACACCTGAGCGTAGCGTTTTTCGCGCGTTTTTTTACCGCAATTTTACCGCGATTTTTGCGGCGTTTTTTACCGCGATTTTACCGCGATTTTTACCGCGATTTTTGTGCAGGCGTTTTTAGATTGAATAGAGATCAATGGAAAACGCCTGTAATCTGCCCAAAAAGAAGCTCATGTACTTTTTTGAGCGTTGGGCGTTTTGTATACAGCGTCAAAACGCTCAGATGTGAACAGGGGCCATTGAAATGAATAGGATTTGTCTTGTTGGGCGTTTTGAGAGCTGATCCTAGAGCAGAAAAACGCCCCAAAAACGCCCCAAAACGCCTACATGTGAACGGTGCCTTAAGATTCCCCCAACCACCAAGTTCCCTGCGCCAAAGGGATGCCCAGGATTCCTCTCGCCCCAATAGGCTGCTGTTTGTCATGAGAATTTTCCTATACATTGAAGAAAGAACTTCCCTGACTCCAGAACACAATTACCCTAAGGCACCAAGATAGGAATAGCTTGGTCTTTGGTCTCAATCGAATCGGCCATCAGCCTTAAGATTCATGCAAAAGTGGAGAGTTGGATCATTTCTGGATTGAAGAGTTTGAAACAGACTGGAGAGTCTGAAGCTTTTCCTAAGAAAGGAACACTCTGGACCATGAGGAGTTCAAGACCAGACCCAGATATTCTAAGTGAACACACTGTTTCAACAACAGTTTTTTTAAAGTTCAGGATCAACCCAAACTTTTGTTATGTCTGGACAGTCAAGAATATATTGCCTGACAGAGCTCTCACTGACTGTTCTCTCAACAGCAAGTTGTCTAAGAATCTCTCAATGGGGATGCCCTGAGAGTGCAAAGGGATTTACACAGGAGCCAGCACCTTGGTGAACACTAGAGGAGCCCAGAAGGGCTAAATGGCATGGCCATGCGTTAGACCAGGCTACAGTTGGTAGTCTTCATCCCACTTTTTCCTTCCGTTGGGCGATGGATTTCATCAGATACTTGGGTATTAACATTACGCCGCAACCTGCATCCCGCTTATGCTGCCAACTTTGACTTCCTGCTCACGCAGCTGCGAGCTGATCTACTTCACTGGGATACACTCATCCTACCACGCTTTGGCTGTTGTAGCGCTTAAAATGAAGGTGTTGCCCAGGATTCTATATATGATGCAGGTGCTCCCAATCCGCTTACCAACCTCTTTTTTCAAACGCTAAACTCCATGTTCAGTGACTTTGGTCATATCAGAAACCGGTTCCAGCTCCAGCTTCTCCATCTCCCCAGATCCCGTGGTGGGGTAGGATTGCCTGATGTTCAGGCCTACTACAGAGCAGCCCACCTAACCTGATTAGTGGACTGGCACTGTCAAACAGAGGTGAAGCAATGGGTGGCCATGGAAATGGAGGACTGCGGCAATACAGCGAAAAGCTGGCCATGGATTGCCTCCCCATTGCCAAGGAAACTCACTAGTCACCCCACTTTGGGTGGCACACTTCAGGTGTCTAGAGAGGCTTTTCGAGGCACCCCGATCTCCCCTTTACCATCTCCTATGATCCCTATCTTTGGCAATCCCGAGTTCACGCCTGGCCTTCAGAGCCCCTGGTTCTCTCACACTTGGTACCGGGCGGCTGTTGTCACCTTTGTGACTTCTTGGGGCCGGATAGAAATCTCTCCACGACCGCTATTGCCTCTGCTTCAGATACCCCTTTGGATTTCTGAAGCAGTCTTCAACGTCGCCATTATCTTTGTAGATGCCTTCGCTCCTCAGCTTAAAGAGTTGGAAAGTATGTGCCACGGGGGGAACCTATTCATTACAGCTTGTCTATTATCTATGGTGCTCTGATCCTGACTTCTATCCTTCCTTTCTCGCGCGGTGGGAATCCGACTTCACAACGACGGTCACAGACTCGCAAAAAGAGTAGATCCTCCACTTGGCACAAAAATCCTCCAATGCTACCAAAGTCCAAAAAAAACAGCTATAAAGATCATGATAAGGTGGTCCAGGGTTCCTACAACTCTACACTGCTTCTTTCCGCAGCTGCCAGATACATGTTGGTGTTGTAATGCGGACTGGAGCACCGTGTTGCATATATTTTGGGATTTCCCGAGACTTAAACCTTTCTGGCAAGCAGTAACCAGCAACATCAAACATCTGACCAATGTAGATTTGGTGGATGACCCTGCGGCATGTCTGCTCCACCTTACGCAATGGCCCATAAAAAAATACTTCTATTACCATCAAGCTACTGAATGCTGCCAAGGCCTGCATCCCTTTGTGTTGGAAGTCTGTGAATCCGCCTATGAGGTCTCTCTGGGACATGGAAGACCTTACGGCCACCCATCATAACCTAGAAGAGTCTTTTCGTGACACTTGCAGGCCATGGTGGCATTCCGTTTTTTTTACTGATGCCTACCTCCAGGAGTTCTCACAACACAGTGCCCCACTATAAGGGCTGTCTGATGGCCCTGGGTGGGGGAACCATTGTCTGCGGCCCCTCGTTTCCCTTCCGCCCTTCCTACCTTCTCTTCTGCATCTTCTCCTCCTCATTTTCCTCTTTTCTCAAGTTCTTCTTCCCCTATTCCCTATAACATTGCTTTTCCCCTTTTGTCTTCCTCTAAACTTCAATTCACGATCCCTTCCCCTGCAGTCTCTATACTGCTATTTAGAGGAGATTCAACTCCCCGCAGAACGAAACTCTACATACATTAAACCTCTGTAGATCATCTGACTGCAGGGAGTTTCGTTTAAACCCTGGCTCTTTCAACTACATCTCTCATTGGATTGCATTATCAAGTCAGGATGGTTTCCTTACATGGGAACATTTGGAACCAAACATCAATATGAACTCCGAGCATCACTTAACCACTTACCGCATAGTAACGTACCGATACGTCGGTACATTTTGCGGGTTTATACCGGGATGATGCCTCTAGTTAGAGGCATCATCCCAGTACCGTGGTTTGAAGCCGACGGTCGGCTTTCCGTCGGTAACGACCGATGCGGCTCGGGAGCCGCTCGATCGTTACCCGGGGGGGCGGGAGGGGACGTCCCCCCCCTCCCGCCGCCTTCCGTGGCTTTGCCCGCCCGCCGGCTGGATGGAGTCCAGATGAATGCCGGAAACGGCATCGATCGGGGCTCCGATGACGTAACCCGGAGGCGGCGTCCATGACGTCACTTCCGGGTTACTGTGCTGCAAAAGGCGGCAAATTTAAAAAACGGCTGTATGCAAAAATGCCGTTTTCGGATAGGTACTGTACATGTAAAGTAAACTTTTTTATATATTTACAGAAGACAGAAAATCTCTCTAATAAAGAGAAGCAGTGGCAGTTCTGGTAAATTCCATCCAGAATTTTTGGACCTGAATAAAAAAAAACATTCAGAGTTTAGAAATTGAGGATCTAAAAAGTGTGGCGTCCATTTGCATTAAGCCCCCTTTACTCTGATACCCCTAACAAAAATCTAGTAGAACCAATTGCCTTCAGAAGTCACCTAATTAGTAAATAGAGTCCCACCTGTGTGTAATTTAATCTTAGTATAAATACAGCTGTTCTGTGAAGCCCTTAGAGGTTTGTTAGAGAACCTTAGTGAACAAACGCATCATGAAGGCCAAGGAACACACCAGACAAGTCAGGTATAAAGTTGCGTAGAAGTTTAAAGCAAGGTTAGGTTACAAAAAAATATACCAAGCTTTGAACATCTCACGAAGCACTGTTCAATCCATCATCTGAAAACAGAACGAGAATGGCACTCCTGCAAAACTACAGCATCGAGACTTGGCCGTCAACCTAAACTGACAGACCGAGCAAGGAGAGCATTAATAAGAGAAGCAGGGCAGAGACCCATGGTAACTCTGGAGGGGCTGCAGAGATTCACAGCTCAGGTAGGAGAATCTGTCCATAAAACAACGATTAGTAATGCACTTCACAAATCTGGCCTTTACTAAAGAGTGGCAAGAAAAAAGCCATTGTTGAAAGAAAGCCATTAAAAAGTCCAATTTGCAGTTTACGATAAGCCACATGGGGGACACTGCAAACATGTGGAAGAAGGTGCTCTGGTCAGATGAGACCAAAATCTAACTTTTTAACTTAAAAGTAAAACGCTATGGGTGGTGGAAAACTAATACTGCACATCACCCTGAACACACCATCCCCACCGTGAAACATGATGGTGGCAGCATCATGTTGTGGGGATGCTTTACTTTACAGCAGGGACAGGAAAGCTAGTCAGAGTTGATGGGAAGATGAATGGAGCCAAATACAAGGCAATCTTAGAAAAAAAAACTGTTAGAGTCTGCAAAAGACTTGAGACTGGGGCGGAAGTTCACCTTCCAGCAGGACAATGACCCTAAACACATAGAGCTCAAATGGAATGGTTTAGATCAGGCATGACCAAAGTCTGGCCCTCGGGCAAATTGCGGCCCCCAGGCCGCTTTAATACGGCCCCACAGATAATTTGGAAAAATCTATTGTGTCCCCTGTGAATCCCAGAGCGCTGCTCAGGACCACTGGGATCTCTGGATCTTTCAACACCCATGTTACTTGTGAATACACTAAATGTTAACACCCACCGCCCGTCCCCACCAGCTTTATGTCCCTTGCTCAATATGGCCTCAGACTTAAGGCCCGTACACATGATACGAAAATCGGAAGTAAAGTTGTGTCCGATGAACGATCTGCTGATTTTCGGATTGTTAGTATAGTGCTTTCGACAGCCGATAACAAATTTTCAGACGAAAAAATCTGGATGTGCAGGCTATAAAATTTTTATCGTACGTCAACACAACGTCCGATTTTCGTTTAATTAGTACAGTTATCGTCCGAAAAAAATCGTAAGAGCAAGACTAGGCATGCTTAGAAACGAAAGAACACATACAAAACAATTCGACACATAACATCACTTCTGAAGTTGAATTCTGTCATAGGGGAATTTTCGTATGAAAGTAACCTCTTCACTTTTCGATACGAGACTAGCATGCAACAAAAATCGCACGCGAGATCGTTCGATAATCTGATCGTGTGTACGAGGCTTTAGCCTGATAAGGGAGCACTAAAAAACACAAAATAAATTTGGCGCTAGTATGACAGGACCAGCGCCCTCTCCATGATAACTGGCATAACACCTGTGATTTGTCATCCATATGACGAAATGAAAAGAATGTTGTTTGCAATAAACTTTGCATAAAATAGTTAATTTGCATTTAATTTTAATGGCCCAAAGAATGTCGGCCCTCACGCATGTTCACTTCATCAAATCTGGCCCTCTTTGAAAAATGTTTGGACACCCCTGGTTTAGATCAAAGCATATTTGTGTGATAGAATGGGCCAGTCAAAGTCCATACCTAAATCCAATTGAGAGTCTGTGGCAAGACTTGAAATTTGCTGTTCACAGACATACAATTTGACAGTGCTTGAGCTATTGTGCAAAGAAAAATGGGCAAAATTTTCACTCAATAGATGTGCAAAGCTGGTAGAAAAATACCCAAAAAACACTTGCAGCTGTAATTGCAGCGAAAGGTGGTTCTACGAAGTATTGTCTCAGGGGGTCTGAATACAAATGCATGCCACACTTTTTACATATTTATTTGTAAAAAATGTTGAAAGCCATTTATCATTTTCCTTCCACTTCACAATCATGTGCCACTTTGTGTTGTTCTTACACATAAAATTCCAATAAAATACATTTATGTTTTTGGTTGTAACATGACAAAATGTGGAAAATTTCAAGTGGTATGAACACTTTTTCAAGGCACTATATCTAGTAAGATACCCTCTTATGCCTTTGGAAAAGCCAGATTCTTTCCAATATGGAAAATGTTGGTCCATGGTGACTGGACCGTATCGCATAGTTGCTGATGCTGCATACTCATGCTGCAAACCTCCCAGGTCAACAGCTAAAAATAGCAAACTGTTCAATATACATTCTAAACAATCTAAGATTTCAAGCATGATCATAAGAGAAGACTGCTGAAGCATTTACTCGGCGAGGCTAAAACAAACGTGACAAGCTACCTAAATAGTTTTCCTCTGTACATCTCTCATGCAGATCTCCTAATCTGAGATACAAATTATTTTTGGGTTATTACTCAACATTTTCCCATCTACAGAGAAACATGATTGATGGTTCTGTTTGAAAATCTGGGTCTACTTGAAATGCTTCTCACTGGCTCCCAATATCACTGACGATGCGTAAAAGAATACTGTGACATGATTGATTACTGAGCATCTGAAAATGTGAAGACAAGTAACATTTAGGAGAAATCCATAGTGTTACATTTAAATAACAGCATGGCCCTGTGATAACTGTACTGAAAAGAGTAATTGGATCAGTTTTATGTACTGCTCTAGTTCTCCTCTGGACTGGATTCTCTCCAAATCAGAGAGACCTTGTAAAGGATATAAAGTATAAATAAAAAGATTATATTATCCAAATATAAAAACTTGAACTATCAATAAAATCTACACTTAATACACTAAGGAAATGTCAACATTTCAGCCTCCTGGTATAGTCACACAGCCAAATCATTGGTTTAGTCTTGGCTACAGACATGATATACCTGAGCTGCATGTGTATAAAGTGTTAGGCTCCTTTCACACGGGCAGTGCGCCTGATGGAGTCTGTTTTGCTGAGTGGGGATTGATCCGTCGATCCCCGCTGAGCAGACGGATGACAGCTCCGTCTCCGCTCTGTGTGCAGAGACGGAGCTGTCAGATACCAGCTCTCCTCTATGGGAGATTGGATGAGTACGAACCGCCTGTCTGTTTTCTTCTGATCCTATCCGATCCTCCAGACGGATGGAAAATAGGGTTTCCATCGGTCCGGATTTCACGGACAGGATTGGATCGGAAAGCAGCGGGTGTCTGCGGAGATGTCTCCGCTGACATCCGCTGCTCCACAGGGCTGCATGGAGCATCCCACCTTAAAAAACTGGCAGGCCGACCGGATTGGAAAGCCTGTGCGAAAGGGGCCTAAGGTCTATGTCACCCTGGCGACTCTGCCACCAGCAAGGGATAAAACAGGAGCTTGCAACTAGTGGGCATTGGAAAACTGACAAAGGTGAGAAAACATTAGGCCAACAACCTGCAGCATAATTATTTAAAGCTGAGTACCAGGAAAATAGAAATCCTCTCTTGCAGTGGGGCTGCCCCTGCACTACAAAAGTTAGAGAGTAGTTTTTAATCCTCTGCTTCTTCCAACCTGTAAGACTGGTCTTTTATACGCCAGTGGTCGCAGGCCCTCTGACATCATCAAGTCCAAATAAGAACACATAGCCCTGTACTGTATGTGAGGATGCCAAGGAGCAGTCCACGGCCACAGCATAAGGTTAGTTTTACTGTCTTCTCCAAAGAGGACTGCAACAAAAAACTGACAAAATACATTTTTTTTTTCGCGTTTTGGCTGGAGTTGAGCAATAAAAGTGTATGTAAAGACAACACTTTTTTTTTTTTTGTTTAAGATTAGGGGAGCAGAGAAGGGTTAAAATCCCAATTAGGTTAAATCTCGCTGCCTTTGAACCACTGGGGAGATTTCCTTTCATTTCTGTCCTGAAAATTAAACCAGAAAAAAAAAAATAATAATTTAATGAGAGGAAATCTCTCCACAAATGAATGGAATCTCAATATTAGAGTGTGGTTATAGAAAAGGTGTCCCTTATGTAGGATTTGTTTTACTATCCTCTCTTACTGGTAATACTTACAAATTTCTGATGTCCCCTCATTCTCTGTCTTATTATTATTATAATACAGGATTTATATAGCACGAACAGTTTGCGCAGTGCTTTACAATATAAAGAGATGCAATACAGCAACAATAAAATTCAATACAAGAGGGTTAGGAGGGCCCAGTTCCTGTAGGCTATTAGCTTACAATCCAATAGGGAGGGGCTGGTGAAACAAAAGGTAGTAAAACTGTGAGGGATGAACTTATGAGGGAAGTAGTATATTCAGTTGTTAGCTGAAGGCCGGATAGGCCTCCCTGAAGAGATGAGATTTGAGGGAGGAACGCTTAAAAGTGGACAGAGTAGGAGGTAATCGGACAAATTGGGGTAGTGAGTTACAGAGCATGGGATAGGCTCTGGGGAAGTCCTGGAGAAGAGCATTGGAGAAGGAGACAAGGGAGCTAAAGAGTAGGAGGTCTTAGGAGCAGAGAGGAGGGTTTGGGTGATTTTTGGAGATAAGATTGGTGATGTAGCTTGGGAAAGAGCTGTAAATGGCTTTGTATGTTATTGTTAGTGTATTGAATTTTAATAATTTGACAATGTGAAGCCAGTGGAGGGAATGGCAAAGAGGGGAGGTGGACAAAAAAAATGTTGGTAAGGTGAATGAGTCTGGCAGCAGCATTCATGATAGACTGAAGAGGGGATAGCTTCCGGAGAGGTAGGCCAATGAGGAGGGAGTTACAACAGTTAAGGGGAGAGATAACAAGGGAGTGAATAAGTTGCTTAGTGGTTTCAATGGTTAAGAAGCTGCGTATTTTGGAGATGTTACAGAGGTGAAATCTGCAAGATTTGGACAATGATTGGATTTTGGGGCTAAAAGGACCTAAAAGGTCAGAGTCAAGGATTACACCTAGCACCCTGGAATGAGGAGAGGGACTAATGGTTGCACTATTATTCTTTTTTTTATAAATTCAAAGTTTATTAGAAGAGGAAAAGGCACACAATACAGGCAGGATCAGCAGTACAAGTCCATATACATCAAATATAGAGACAAACAGCTCAGAGTCTCAAGCATAAACTAACAGCAAAAGCTGCCCCTAAACCAGAGGGCAGTGATATCAGACGTCGTATCTGACCGCCACAGTGCACTATTATTCTTGATGGAGAAGTCAGGAAAGGGTAAGAGCAGTGGGTCCAGATATGCGAGGGAAGCAAAGGAAAAAGGGACTGGACATAAGGGGAACAAAACCTGGTAAAGGGGGATTTAATTGTGCCTAAAAAAACTAATACATTTCACAAAAAAAAATATTTAAAAAGGGAAAGTATCAAAAATGTATTATTACATAAAAATACTAACATATTAGTTTACATAGAAATTAATATTCATAGTATACATAAAAGTACAGTTTTCCCAAGGGGAAGATACATGATTACATTGACTGCTGGATCAACGCGTTTCGCTGAAAATGCTTCATCAGGGTTCAGCGTGTATTGATTCAAAATAGATTTATACAGTAATATCAAATCTAGGATGAATAGCAGTACATATATTAGAACAACATGATAAAATAGATATCCATCCATGAAAAATAGTGTTCATCATAGAAAATATTTTTTGATCGAGTATTCACGAGTTACTTTCATAGGTATAGAAATTCAACCTAGGATGGGGTTGAAAGGGTATATATAGATATATACCAATCCTAAGGCCCTCACAATGGTAGGACGAAAGGGGAGGAAAAGGGAAGGGGAGATAAACACACAGAAGAAAAAAAAAAAGAAAGGGGGGGGGGGGGAAGTGAAGAAGTCCTTCACACAATGACCCAAGGGGGGGGGGGAAGAGGCCCCCAACGTAAATTGAGGGATCTGGGAGAGGGAGGGGAGGAGAGACAGGAACTCACCTCTTACAAGAGAAGTAGTGACAATTAAAAAATAAATAAATATAGCAAGGAGCCATAGTAAAGCTTACCTCTTCTTTGTATCAGGATCAAAGAACACCATATGCAGTTACTGAACTTTATAGTCCATGGATAAAAGCAATTCAAATCGCCACGAAAGCTGTATAGTTAATGAAGGTTATATGGGTCAGGGGGAGGTAATTATGGGTAAAATATCAGGTGTGCATGTGATAAATAAATGCACTGAGATCTATATAGTAATATCCAGTGTAGAAAAGAAAATGGTGATAAGGGGGTGAAAAAGAAAAAATGTAGAAAATGTACAATGAGTGTGCATTTATGAAAGAGTAAATGCCCTAGAAAGGGCAGTGTACAATTTAAATTATACGTGATAATAGGAGTGATGAAAGGGAAAAAAGGGGAGGGGGAAAAGGGGTAACAAGCGCTGGTGAATATAAGTGCGAATAAAGTATATACTCTGTATATAGACTCACCCCAGTATACTTATATTGTAAGAGCAGATGGAACCATTAGAGGAAGGAACCTGTATATTAACCCATGGGAGTCTCAAGTCCAAGGGGTCAGAGAGCCCATATATGAATGGGGTTGTCTGTTGAAAGCCCAAATACTAGAAGCAGAGGTGAGGCTGGATGACCGGACCGGACCCGGGTCTCCCACTCCGGCAAAGCAGTAGAGGGAACAGATTCACCATGTCTTAGCCAATCTAAATGGAGGGAAAATGTAACCAAATATCTAATTAGAAATCCAGTGTTAAGTAAATGCGGGGGGGCCTAATCAATAAAATGTTGGTACCTCTGTAGCAGTAACTTACCAGAGAGCAACAAAGCAGGTAGAGTCTCAGATGCTACGCATGCATCCAACTGGGACCGTGATCTAAAGGCATCTGTATATGCCCCGGTATTTATGGTGGCAGTGCCGCTCAACACCCTCCCCCTCCACGTCTCCCGCCCCCCACATCCGCCCACCAGTAAACGTCCAGGATGTGGACGTGCGGGGGGAATGTTCCTGCGAGTAGCGGGACGTCACTTGCGGTCCGACGGCCGGAAGTGACAAACCCGTGCGGCCACACAATCAGATGTAAACATGCGGTTATAGATGGAACACAAGATCTGTGCCCACTAACAAGGGGAAAGAAATATGCTGAGCTAATAAAGAGACACAAATCCAAATAGTGGCACAATAACGGAAAACTGTGCATACAAGATCTCAAGGCTATATATATATATCCAAGTACGGTATACAGCCTATACTTTAAAGGTATAGAGTGAGGTTAAGTAAAGTTCAATCGGAAGACATCTCCTTGGATATTTATATCCAACCCTTGATAGCAGGTGAACATAATTGAGGGTGCAAGGCATGTATGGCTACTCACAGGACAGAGGGCCACTGTGTGTAGAGTCCTCACAGGGGATCATATAAAAAAAGGAGAGGGAAGGGAAAGAGAAAGGCAACATGACCGAAAATCCAACGGGGAAAGTCATATATAATGCCTATTCTGTATTAACTATCCAGGAATGGAGCAAAACTGAGTTGCTCATTTAGTCCTGGAAGCGTACATGCATTCAGAGAGAAAATCCAACGTGTTTCCCGTTGGAGAATTATCTTATCAAAAGGTCCTCCTCGGAGACCAGGATAAATTCTTTCTAATGCAAAGAATTTAAAGTTTTGAAATTTGTACCCATGGGCTTGGGCTAGGTGTCTAGCTTTAGGGCTTTCCAGGTCACCGCCTTTAGTGTAGGCCGCGTGATCTCTAATCCTCTGCCAAAAATGCTGTTTTGGTCTTCCCGACGTAGAACGCCGGACATTCACATTTCCATAAATAGACAATTCCTATCGTTTGACACGATACGAAGTGTCTAGAAATGAATTTTCGCCCATTCGGGAGAGTTTGTTGTGGTTTGTCTGCAATATACTTGGAATATCCACAAAGTCCACATGGGAAGGTTCTCAGGGGAAGTTTATCACAGGGGTCTGTCTTGTTTCCCCTCTGATAGTGACTGGCTGTAATCATATCTTTGATGGATTTGTTTCTTTTATATGTAATATTTGGCTTTGTATCCACGAATTTGGAGAGGATATTGTCCTCAGCCAAGAGATGTTTGGCCAAAATGTTTCTTGTTGGACTTGATTGTGTGCAGAACTTGGTAATAAGTCTGGTCTTATTATTGGTGGAATCAATGTCTCCTTTGAAAAGAAGCAAGTCCCGTGGACTATCTTTGGCTCTTTTATAGGCTCTCTGTGCTTTTCATAATGTAGCCCCTTTGTAGTAATCTTTGCTGCAAATACTGTGCAAAGCCGGAGTGTAGTAAGTGAAAGCTGGACTGTAAGGAATCAAGAAGGTTATTGTCAGTGAGGTAGGAGCTCAGACGGTTGTAGACTAAGCCTTCTAAAAGTTTTGAAGTAAACGGGAGCAAGGAGATAGGTCTTACATTGTTCAGGCTAGTGGGGTACAGTGAGGATTTTTTAGGTATTCAGTGCATGTTTCAGAGGGGAGGGGAAGGTGCCAGGTGAAAGGGAGAGATTGAAGATGTGAGTGAGGGAACATAGGATAGAATAGGGTGACCGTGGTAGTTGTGAGGGATTAGGATCCAGGGGACAGGTAATAAGGCTTGCTTCTGAGAAAACTTTAGCAACCTCTTCGTTAGTAGCAAGGTCAAAAGAGGAAAGTGTTGAGAGTGGTTTTGTACAGCTTATGTTAAGTGGGAAAGATGTTTGTGCAGTGGAGATGCCTCCACAAATTGCATCACCTTTGTTTTTAAAGTGATTGACAATCTCATGAGCAGTTGCTGGGTGTAAATGGTGGTGGAGAAAGTAGAGAAGAGATAACGAGGACTATAGGACAGAGTTTTAATGAGCATGACAAAGTAGGCTTGTTTGGCAGCATGGAGGGAGGAATTGTATTTTAAGAAGGCAGACTTAGATTTGGTGAATGCATGCTGAGATTTGGTTTCATACCAGAATTGCTCATGTGTGTGGCTATGTCTAAAGATTTCTGGTGTTGTCAGTCTGCCAAGGTTGTAACGGTCAGAGTCTGATACTTTGTGTAGTAAGAGGAGCAAGAGAATCCAGTGTGGATGGACGTGAACTTCTGTAGTCAGACACGGCCAGGTCAGGGCAAGACAAGGGTGAGACTTTGTCATGGAGGTAGCTAATGTTGGAGGAAGGAGAGTGGCGGGTGTGGGGGAGAGATACTGGAGGACCAGGATTAGGTGAGATATCCCCAGAGGTTTAGAAGAGGGAGGGTGAGGAAAATAAGATGGGAGTGGGATGTGTAAGAGTGCACATACTTTCCTGTCCCGGTGTTTGGGTCAGCAGGTGGGTTAAGTATTAGCTGCTTGATAACAATCGTCACCATAACACCTAGAGGGGTAAATCTCCTCATGGGGGACACAGAACAAAAAAAACTTGACAAAGGGTTTCATTTTTCACGTTTTGTCATGTTACAACCAAAAAAGGTTAATGTATTTTATTGGGATTTTATGTGATAGACCAACACAAAGTGGCACATAATTGTAAAGTGGAAGGAAAATGATATATGGTTTTTAAAATGTTTTACAAATAAATATCTGAAAAGTGTGGCGTGCATTTGTATTCAGCCCCCTGTACTCTGATACCCCTAACTAAAATCTAGTGGAACCAATTGCCTTTAGAAGTCACCTAATTATTAATTAGAGTCCACCTGTGTGTAATTTAATCTCAGTATAAATACAGCTGTTTTGTGAAGCCCTCAGAGGTTTGTTAGAGAACCATAGTGAACAAAAAGCATTATGAAGGCCAAGGAGCACATCAGACAGATTAGAGTTAAAGTTTTGTAGAAGCCTAAAGTAAGGTTAGGTTATAAAAAAATATCCCAAGCTTTGAACATCTCACTGTGCACTGTTCAATCCATCATCCAAAAATGGAAAGAGTATGGCACAACTACAAACCTACCAAGACATGGCAGTCCACCTAAGCTGACAGGCAATGCACGCCACACTTTTCACATATTTGTAAAAACCATTTGTCATTTTCCTTTCTCTTCACAATTATGTACCACTTTGTGTTGGACTTTCACATAAAATCCCAATAAAATACATTTGCATTTTTGGTTGTAATATGACAAAGTGTGTAACATTTTAAGGGGTATGAATACTTTTTCAAGGCACTGTATCCAAGAATAAAAAGGGGATTTTGACTTACCTGTAAATTCCTTATCCTGGAGTACAGTACAGGACACAGGGCTTGTATTCGTAAACTGTGGATTATATTCTGGTTACAGTCAGGTAATTGGACACTGGCAAAAAAACTTGCTAGGCCTGCCCCCTA
Organism: Pelophylax lessonae; assembly: GCF_965119305.1. Taxonomy (NCBI): domain Eukaryota; kingdom Metazoa; phylum Chordata; class Amphibia; order Anura; family Ranidae; genus Pelophylax; species Pelophylax lessonae. The sequence continues at coordinate 81,934,570 of NC_138775.1, read as the reverse complement.
GTGCAAACTCATAACTCCGTCTACTTTATGGGACTCCAAAACTTAGTAAGCAATAAGGAGTGACCACATGAGAGAGGGGAGGGTCCTGTGTCCTGTACTCCAAATAGTGGCAGAACTACCAGGGTCGCAGCAGTCGCACTTGTGACCAACCCTGGAGTTTCCGCCACTATGGGGGGCCCTGCCTGCCCATTTTGTTACTGTGGGGGGGGGGGGCAGGATGTTTCGCCACTGTGGCAGGGGACGCCCACCGGAGAAGATTCGTGATGGGTCGCCCGCAGGTGGGGGCTTTGCCCTGCCTGCCGCCCGTTGCTGCAGAATCCAGTGATGTCCGGAGGCGGAGAAGACTGGAGCAGAAAGTCAGCTGACAAGCTGGCAGCCAGTAGAATGAAGGGGGAGGAGCTCTCCCATGTCCCATGTCAGGCATCTCTGGAGGCATATGAAGGGAGCAGAGAGGCAGAGACACACTGAGCAAGGAGGAGGGGAAATCAAATGACACAGAGCACCACTGCTGCCTCTGACTGATCCCATCCCCCCCCCTCCCATCAGGCACGAGTGATGGCGGTGGATAGAAATGACATCAGTGGCAGTAGTGGGGATAGGGATGACACCAGTGGCAGAGGACACTGTCATCCCTATCCCCACCACTGCCACTGATGTCATCCCTATCCTCACTGCCGCCACCCTATCCCTACCAAAACCACTGATGTCAACCCTATCCCCACCACTGCTGTCATATCTATCCCTGCCGCTGATGTCATCTCTATCCCGGACACTGATGTCATCCCTATCCTCACCACCGCCACTGATGTCATCCCTATCCCCACCACCACTGCCACTGATGCCATCCCTATCCCCACCACCACTGACGCCATCCCTATCCCCACCACCACTGATGTCATACCTATCCATCCATCACCACCAGCACTGCTGTCATCCCTATTTCCCCCACGACCATTGATGTCATCCCTAACCCCACAACCGTCACTGATGTCATCCCTATCCTCCCCACTGCCACTGATGTCAACCCTATTCCCACCACCACCGTTGCCACTGATGCCACCCCCCCCCCCCCCCACCACCTTCATTGGACTGATCCCATCACCACCGCTGCCACTGATCCCTTCCCACCCCCACCACTGCTGCCACTGATCAAATCCCCCCCCCACCCCCACAATCACTAGACTGATCCCACCCTCCTTACCATCACCATCTCTGCCACTGATCCCATTCCTCTCCACCACCGCTACCACGGGGTGGTTTCTTGCATCGGGGACCTGAAGGTTCTAGTTACGCCTCTGACTCCAACATAATAAATTTACAGGTAAGTCATAATTTCCTTTATATGAAATCGTACAGTACAGGACACAGAGCTTGTATTCATAGACTATGGGAGGTTCCCAAGTAATAAAGGGGTGGCAACAACATAGTAAAACTGTCAACAGGCACATAAAAAAACAAGGGTTAAGCCACCTGGTATGTCTTGGAACAGAACATAAGGAAGGATAAAAGGACAATGTCCTCACTGAAGTGGAATGGAGAGACCACCTTAGATAGAAAAGTGATTCGGCCTCAAGATCACATTGAGGTTCATTTACTTGAAAATGCACTGAAAATGCACTTGGAAGTGCAGGCGCTGTAGATCTGAGGGGGGGACATGCAAGAAAAATAAAAAAACAGCATTTTTGCTTGCACATGATTGGATGATAGAAATCAGCAGAGCTTCCCTAAATTTCAAATCTTCTCCTCAGATCTACAGTGACTTCACTTCCAAGTACACTTGCAGTGGATTTGCCTTTAATAAATTAACCCCTATGTCTCTGTGCAATCCAAAAAAAGGCTCCTTACAAGAAAGGACTGCTAGCTAAGAAACAAGCCTAACAGATGTAATGGCCACCAGGAAGACAACCTTAGCGTTGAGGTTTCCCAGAGGTAGATCTCTGTTCAGCTCAAAGGGAGTCTCTGGAGTACAGAGAGCACAAGACTCAGAACCAAAGGTGATACAGGAGGTTGAATTGGGGGATTTACCGGAACAACTCCCTGAAGAAAGGCCTTGATTAGGACTGGAAAGTAAGAGGTTTTTAAAAAAGAACGGACAAAGCAGAAACCTGTCACTTAAAAAGGTACACAGGGCCACACGCTAATCAATTCTCGATTGAAGAAAGGCCAAAACAAGAACAGTATTGGTCTTTCCTTGAACCAGGTAAAGTAAATCTTTCGTGTGCGATAGTAGATCTTACTGGAGATGGATTTTTTGGAGTAAGGTGGGGATAAATGTGTCAGATATACCCCTGATCTAGCTGAGCTATAGTGAGACAAAGAGGGGGTGGAACGGGAGTCCAGTGCTGCAGCTAGCAATGCCTCATCAGAGAGGAGACAGCATGGCTATGGGCAGTTTATGGAAAGGGTCCGTGTAAATGACATCAATGCTCTCGACAGGTGCGCTCATGGAACAGCATAAGTTTTACATTGGAGAGGAGAAAGCTTTGAATGAACCCAAATGCAATTTTCAAATGCTCATGAGAATTCTTTTTTAAAGCGGAGTTAAAATAAAAGTTTATTCTGCTTATATGTGGTCTTTCCTACAAGAGAAAATAGAATTTTTGTAAGAACTTACCGTAAAATTCTTTTCTCTGAGTCCTCTGACAGTCCCCACCCCTCGGTTTTTTTGGATCTGGGAGTTATTGCTTTCCGGTACTGCTTGCTACAAACTGAGGACCAGTTGTGACTGGATCAGGGATAATGGCTGGAGAGGGCGCCATTACCAAATAGTGAAGGCTTATATGGATTGGCGGCGACTGTCAGAGGATGTAAGAGAAATACATCCAATAAAAAAATGTAAAACATCACATTTCTTAATCAATTTAGGCCAAAATGTATTGTGCTACATATTTTTGGTTAAAAAAAATCCCAATAAGTGTATATTGATTGGTTTGCGCAAAAGTTATACAAACAATGGAATGATTTTATGGAGTTTTTATTTATTTTTATTTTACTAGTAATGGCGACGATCAGCGGCCTGACAGTATCAGACACCTGACAGTATTTTGGGGACCAGTGACACCAATACAGTGATTAGTGCTAAACAATATGCACTGTTACTGTACTAATGGCACTGGCACAGGAAGGGGTTAACATCAGGGGCAATCAAAAGGGTTAAATGTGTCCCTAGGGGGTGCTTGCTAACTGTGGGGGAGGGTTGCTCTGACTGGGGGAAGACAGATCCGTGTTCCTGCTTAGCAGAAGCACAAGATCTCCATCTTCTCCCCTGTCAGAATGGCGAACTGCCTTGTTTACATAGGCAGACTACTGTTCTGCCTCTCTCAGGAAAAATCGCGAGTGGTCGGCGAACAGTGGTTCCTTTGGATCCGCTGATTGGCTCCCCCTCTGTCCAACCAGCGTGCGATCAGGTCTCCGGCAGCGCACGCGTGCCCCCTAGAGGCTCTTGCACAAGATAATGTACAGGTACGTGATTTTGTACAATACATCAGACCAGCCGCAGTAAATGTATTTTAGGCGGTCAGTAAGTGGTTAAAGAAGTACACTTCCACCTCTACTGTAAGGTGCTGGGGATCATCTGGGGCAAGCTGCAACAACTAGGAAGAGGCAGCCGGACTTCTGATAACATCAATGAGAAGATGGTGTTGCGGGACCCAGACTGTGGCACCTTAACCACTTAAGGACCTGAAGGTTTTACCCCCTGAATGACCAGGCCATTTTTTGCGATACGGCACTGCGTTACTTTAACTGACAATTGCACAGTCGTGCAATGTTGTACCCAAATAAAATTGATGTCCTTTTTTCCCCCACAAATAGAGCTTTCTTTTGGTGGAATTTGATCACCTTTTCAATTTTTTTTTTTTTTTGCACTATAAAAAAAAAGGAGCGACAATTCTGGGGAAAAAAAAAAATTTTTTTACTTTCTGCTATAAAACATTCCCAATAAAAAAAAAATTATCAAATTTTTCATAATTTTAGGCCAATATGTATTCTGCTACATATTTTTGGTAAAAAAAAAATCCCAATAAGAGTATATTGATTGGTTTGCGCAAAAGTTATCGTGTCTACAAACTAGGGGAAAGATTAATGTAATTTTTATTTATTTATTTTTTATTAGTAATGGTGGCGATCAGCGATTTTTAGCGGGACTGCGACATTGTTTCGGACAGATCGGACACCTGACTGACATTTCTGACACTTTTGGGGGGACCAGTGACATTACTACAGTAACCAGTGATACAAATATGCACTGTTACTGTACTAATGACACTGGCAGGGAAGGGGTTAACACCAGAGGCGATCAAAGGGTTAAATGTGTCCCTAGGGGGTGCTTTCTAGCTGTGTGGGGGATGGGCTCACTGGATGAACACAGAGACCTGTGTTCCTAAATAGGAGGAACACAGGATCTCTGTGTTCATCACTGACAGAATGGTGGTCTGCAGTGTTCACATCAGACTGCCGTTCTGTCTCCATGGGGAGCGATCGCGTTCGCCGGACCCGCTGATTGGCTTCCCCTGTGGCCAATCGGCGTGCAACCCCACTAGCTGTCTCACAAAGTGCCGTACAGCTATGTCATTTCACGGGACAGAGCCAACCTGCCGCGGTAAAATTACAGTGGCTGGTCAGCAAGTGGTTAACAGCGGATCACAGCAGGGCAACACTGGATTTGCTAAGCAGATGAGTACCGGTATGTGAACTGGAAACAACCCTGCATAACAGATATGAGGGGGGAAAAAAGCAACCTTTGTCTCCTTGTTCAGCAATAGAAGCAAGGAGCACGATCTCTGTGTTCATCATCCCAGTCAGCATTCAGACAGGGTTGAGGCCCTCTCTTAGGCTGGCCATACATGGGTCCAATTTCGAAAGAATTTTCTTTTGAAAATCTTATCTAAGAATTTTCGTTCGAATTTCGCACCATAAGTGGGCCACAGCAACAGCTGATTTTCGTGCAGTCATCGAATTTGATTGGGCATGTTGGAAAGGTTTGGAAAAATAAAAAACGATTTTCTAATCAATGATGGGAGAATCGTGCAAGAAATATAATTAAAAAAGAAATGCGCATGAGTGCAATAAAAGAAAATTCCCAGCCACGAAAATTATTTTTTTCTGTAGCAATGCAAGGTGAAATTGAAGGCTTGGTTGGTTGAATTTCAAAATCAGTGGTGGCAACATCGAATCACAAAATGCACGAAATTTCTGATTTTCAAAAGACAATTCTTTGGAAATTCAACCCGTGTAAGGCCAAGCCTTAGGCTCCACGTGACAATGCCGGCCCAATATCCAGGTACTAGGACTGCCATCTAAATGGGAGTGAAGCACATGTTCCTCTATACATGGAAGTGCTGATATTTCTATTTATTCCCAGCAGTGGATGGATCAGCCATTCATTCATCTGCCTGTTCTCCACTTTTAGATCGCTTTTCATTTATGGAAACAATAGCACAGCTCCATGAATGGAGGGAGGGGTGCATAAAGGCAGGCATAGTCTTATGACTGTGACAGGTTCCCTGCTCATATTAACCCCCTGCATCACCAGATTACAGCTGCAGGGGTATGGGGGGACTTTGGATTCCAACTGGGACAGCCAGCAAGCATATGGGAATCCATTATTCCTGCCGCTGCATATACACTAACCGGCCACTTATTAGGTACACCTTGCTAGTACCGGGTTGGAACCCCTTTTGCCTCCAGAACTGCCTTAATTCTTCATGGCATAGATTCAACAAGGTGTTGGAAACCTTCCCCAGAGATTTTGGTCCATATTGACATGATAGCATCATGCACTTGCTGCAGATTTTTCAGCTGCACACCCATGATGCGAATGTCCCATTCCACCACATCCCAAAGGTGCTCTACTGGATTGAGATCTGGTAACTGTGGAGGCCATTGGAGTACAGTGACCTCATTGTCATGTTCATGAAAGCAGTTTGAGATGATTTGAGCTTTGTGACATGGTGCATTGTCCTGCTGGAAGGAGCCATCAGAAGATGAGTACACTGTAGTCATAAAGGGATGGATATGGTCAGCAACAATTCTCAGGTAGGTTAAGGCATTTAAACAATGCTCAATTGGTACTAAGGGGCCCAAAATGTGCCAAGAAAATATTCCCCACACCGTTAATACAAGGCAGGATGGATCCATGCTTTCATGCTGTTTACTCCAAATTCTGACCCTACCATCTGAATGTTGCAGCTAAAATTGAGACTTGTAGCCTCAGTTACCTTTTCTTAGCTGACAGGAGTAGCGCTTGGTGTGGTCTTCTGTTGCTGTAGCCCATTTGATTCAAGGTTCTATGTTTTGAGCATTCAGACATGGTATTCTACATACCTTGGTTGTAACAAGTGGTTATTTGAGTTACCGTTGCCTTCTATCATCTCAAACGTCTGCCCATTCTCCTCTGACATCAACAAGGCATTTTCGTCCACACAACTTCCATTTACTGGATATTTTTTCTTTTTCAAAACCATTCTCTCTAAACCCTAGAGATGGTTGTGCATGAAAATCCCAGTAGATCAGCAGTTTTTGAAATACTCAGACCAGCCCTTTTTGCTCAAACAACCATGCCATGTTTAAAGTCACTTAATTCCCCTTTCATCCTCATTCTGATGCTCGGTTTGAACTTCAGCAAGTCATCTTCACCACATCTAGATGCCTTAATGCATTGAGTTGCTGCCATGTGATTGGCTAATTAGCAATTTGTGCTACCAAGCAATTGAACAGTTGTACCAAATAAAGTGGCCAGTGAGTGTTTGTGTTAGGGCTCTTTCACACAGGTGGACCGTTCAGATCCGCCTGTCCGTTTTTTTGGCGGATCTGAACGGTCCCCCCCATGCATCCCTATGGGGCATCGGATGTCAGAGGAAACATGTCCGCTGACATCCGATCCGTTAAATCTGGACAGATGGAAACCTTATTTTCCATCAGTCCAGCGGATCGTATCGGATGAGAACGGACCATTTCCCCCATAGAGATGCATGGGGAACTGACAGCTGTGTCTCCGCACACAGCACGGAGACACAGCTGTCATTCTCCTGCTCAGCGGGGGTTCGGCGCAACGATCCCGCGCTGAGAAAAACGGACTCCGTCCGACGGACGGAATGTGTGAAAGGGGCCTTAGGCTGTCAAAAGAGGTTAAAAGTAAACTTTTTTCCTTTTTGTAAATGATCACCTTGTAAAATAATCCATTTAGTATAAAATAGAAATAAAGGCAAAATATTTTTGTATAGATTTAAAAAAACATTATAAATACCTTTTTTTTTTTTCTATAAGTAATCACCTTCCCTCTGTTCTCAGCTGCATAAGGGGGAGAAGAAGCAGGAGCACACCAAGCTTCCCAGTGAATGGCTGTGCAGCAGGGGTGTGTCAGGACAAGTCTGATCATTGGAGGAGATCATACTGAGCTCCCAACATAGCTAGAGAACTGACCACAGTGTGCTCTACTGCTTAGTGTGGTCAGTTTTTAAAAGAAACAAAAAGAGGCACTGGCAGAAACACCAGAGATTTCACACAGAGGAAGCAATACAAAAGAACATGATACTTTTTCTTACAAGTACACGGTAAAGCAGGCACATATCAGGAATATGAAGTGTTGGGGTGGCAAACGCTTTTCCATGGTTTATATACATGAACTGTAGTAACATTATGCATACTTGTGTTTTAGTGAGCCCATTGTATATAGCCCTTCCCAAATCAACGGTAACTCACCGAATAACCTTGTGGTTTGTGTGCTTTAAATGTCATGAAAACTTCACCGTGCAGAGAGAATGATATAATACATTTAGAAGGTCAGCATATGCAAAGCTTGCTCTCAGCTAACGTGAAAGAAATGTGCTCCTGTATATCTTCTGCTGCATTTAACGCTCCCTGCAATGCATAGCAAAAATATGCTGGCTTGGCAGAGATAAGGAATATGGTATTAAAACGATGGTTTAATATTTTCTTATCTTACATGTGTTGGTCGTGACATTTTCTATATCTTTTTGCAATACAACCTGATTTTTAACTAGAAATTCAAAGGAATGACTGTAAAACTGAGTCACAAAATAAATCAACAAGAGTGTCAAGGGTGTCCACGTTTGTCTACAATAAGCCTGAGGATGGCAAGCCCCATTTTGTTTATATACCTCCTGCAGAATTAAAAAACAGCTTCACAGCCCAACATGTTTAAAGGGAATGACGGCGTTCATTTAATTATTATGTTTACAATTAAATGTTTATAGTGACCCTTTTAGAACCGGTTCACACTGAGGCGATCCGACTTCGGGGGGGCGACCTGTGAAGTCGCGTGCACCGCGACTTCTGCGCGACTTGCAGGGACTTCACATAATGGAAGTCTATGCAAGTCGCTCCCAGGTCGCCCCAAAGTAGTACAGGACCCTTTTTCTAAGTAGGAGCGACTTATTAGAACGGGTCCTGTACCAGTCAATGGACCGCGACTTGTCAGGCTGACAAGTCGCCTGACAAGTCGCGCTAGTCTGAATGGGCTCTTAGGGTCCATTCAGATTAGCGCGACTTGTCAGGCGACTTGGTCGCCTGACAAGTCGTGGTCGGTCGCTCGCCATTGAATAGTACAGGACCCGTTCTAATAGGAGCGACACAAGTTGCTCCGACTTAGAAAAAGGGTCCTGTACTACTTTGGGGCGACCTGGAGGCGACTTGCATTGACTTCAATTATATGAAGTCTGTGCAAGTCGCGCCGAGGTCGCGGTGCACAAGCCCCCCCCCCCTGGAAGTCGTGTCGCTGCAGTCTGAATGGGCTGTTAAGGCTCCGTTCACATGTAGGCGTTTTGGGGCGTTTTTGGGGAGTTTTTCTGCTCTAGGATCAGCTCTCAATACGCCCAAGACAAATCCTATTCATTTCAATGGCCCCTGTTCACATCTGAGCGTTTTGACGCTGTGAGCAAAATGCCCAATGCTCAAAAATTACATGAGCTTCTTTTTGGGCAGATTACAGGCGTTTTCCATTGGTCTCTATTCAATTTAAAAACGCCTGGACAAAAAATGCCTGTAAAAACGCCTGTAATACGCCTGCAAAAACGCCCATAAAAACGCCTGTAATAGCAACACTAAGATGTGAACGTAGCCTAAAGGAAGGGAACTATACTTACTTTTCCAGCGGCTCATGTCTTGAAACATTGCCACTTCAATGCTCCCCTGCTGTTGCAGGTATTCCACACTCTTGGGTGTGTCAACACCTGCTCCTCCCACCAAGCATAGTTGTTCCTCCTGCTGACTACAAGATGTACAAGCCAACAAGAGGAACCTGAGTGTGGTAGAGGGGGCAGGTATTCAACCCACCTGGAAGGGTCAAATCTGCAGTGGACAGGTTGCAGTTAAGCAGCAGCGTTTCAAGTCACAGGTCAGTGGATTTTAAGTATAGATGGGCTTCTTTTACAGGGCTGGCCTTCCTTTATAAGTAATCCTGTGGTGACAGGTAAGGGGGCAGCAAGCATGCACCTATTGCATCCTGAACCATACCAGGCCACATTTATTCACAATTGTGAGAGCACCCTTGAAGGTGGGTGGTAAAGCACATTGCCGCTATGCTGAGAGGACAAGGACTTTATCCCATCATCATGTCCCCCACAAGGGAGAGTCTTGGCAGAATCTGAAAGTTCCCTTCATTTAGCCACTAAATGACAAATCATGGCCGCTATTAGTAAGCAACATCACCTTGTACTGCATCTGCAACTTTACATACAGGTTTAGGGCATCCCCAAAGCATGTTATTTAAAAGATTTGTGTATTTTGAATTGTCCTTTAAGGGGCATTAAAAGTTATTTATTTTTTTGCATTGGTACATGTTCCCCATGGCACCCACCACCTACCCATACCCTTAAAGCTTGCATATTTGCGCTGAAAAAAGACAGAATTAAATAATAGGATTCGGCTCCCATATATAAAACACATCTTCTCTATGTAATGGAGATGAATCTGTAGTTTAAACACACTTCCTGCCTTAAGGTGACAACGCTGCTCCTCCATATATATTTAGTAGGAGTGAATGTTGTCACCTTAGCAGAGAAAGTTTGCTACTGGCAGATTAAACAGTTAAAAATAAAATATTAAAGTCCAAAAAAGAAAAACCAATGCAGTCAGTAGATCTAAGGACTGGTAAGCTGCAAAATATTAGAGAGATAAATTTGAACGTTTTCACATCTTGTGCAAAATATCAGTTTGGAAGATTTGGCTTTTGCAGGTCAGCATTAACAGATATATGTATTTGCAAAGATTTAAATTGATTTGATTAGCTTTACACACACACACACACACACATTATTTATATATATATATATATATATATATATATATATATATATATATATATATATATATATATATACACATACATACAGTAAAACCTTTGATTAAGAGTAACTTGAGAGCGTTTTAAACAAGACAAGCAAATATTTTTTTATACATTTTGACTTGATAAACAGTTGTAACATGACGCTTCTTGTATATCAAGACACAGCTTGAGTATAAAAGAGAAGAGAGGTGCCTCTAAGTGTAGCAATATGGTTACATTTAATGAAGGTCCAACATTTAGCAACTCACATGGTTGATGAATAAACAGACACATCTAAGTATGCAGTCATCCAGGATAAAGCTGTCCACATAGACCGTCCGCCACACCACCATCGATGTCATCCCTTTGACGCTGCACTTCACGAGCGCTTCAAGTCTCGCTTTCATACCGCTCTGCTGCAGATTAGTCTTTCCAGTCACGACTGCAGACTGACAGTGGTGAGGGCCGGCAGTGCAAAGGATGGTCCATGTGGACAGCTTTACCCCAGATGCCTGCATACTTAGATGTGCCTCTTTTAATCATCAACCATGTGAGTTGTTAAATGTTGTACCTTTATTAAATGTAACCATATTGCTACACTTAGAGGCGCCTCTTCTCTTTTGTACTTTTTAGCTCCTGCTGGATTTTGCTTCTAATCCCCTTGTGGAGGCTTGCCAGTTGTGGATGGACATTTTAAGGTTACACAACCTATCACATTGCTATAATCTTTTTATATGGACTATAAATGGAAGGATTTATGAATAAATGGTTGTGATTATAGGGAAATTCACTTTGATATAAGAGTGCTTTGGATTACAAGCATGTTTCAAGAACTAATTATACTCGCAATCCAAGGTTTTACTATATATATATATATTAGTGTAAAACCTTGGATTGTGAGCATAATTCGTTAATTCGTTCTGGAAACATGCTTGTAAACCATAGCATTGTTATATCAAAGCAAATTTCCCCATGAGAAATAATGGAAACTCAGATGATTTGTTCCACAACCATTTACTCATAAATCCTTCAGTTTATAGTCCATATAAAAAGATTATAGCAATGTGATAGGTTGTGTATGCATAAAATGTCCATCCATAAATGGCAGCCATGGCAGCCTCCACAAGGGGATTAGAAGCAAAATCCAGCACATCTTGTGCAAAATATCAGTTTGGAAGATTTGGCTTTTGCAGGTCACCATTAACAGATATACGATATGTATTTGCAAAGATTTAAATTTTTAAATTTAAAGTGCTTTGATTAGCTTTAGACACACATACATACATACATACATACATACATACATACATACATACATATACATATATATATATATATATATATATACATACAGTGGGTACGGAAAGTATTCAGACCCCCTTAAATTTTTCACTCTTTGTTATATTGCAGCCATTTGCTAAAATCATTTAGGTTCATTCTTCTTCCTCATGAATGTACACATAGCACCCCATACTGACAGAAAAACACAGAATTGTTGACATTGTTGCAGATTTATTAAAAAAGAAAAACTGAAATATCACATGGTCCTAAGTATTCAGACCCTTTGCTCAGTATTTAGTAGAAGCCCCCTTTTGATCTAATACAGCCAGGAGTCTTTTTGGGAAAGATGCAACAAGTATTTCACACCTGGATTTGGGGATCCTCTGCCATTCCTCCTTGCAGATCCTCTCCAGTTCTGTCAGGTTGGATGGTAAACGTTGGTGGACAGCCATTTTTAGGTCTCTCCAGAGATGCTCAATTGGGTTTAAGTCAGGGCTCTGGCTGGGCCATTCAAGAACAGTCACGGAGTTGTTGTGAAGCCACTCCTTCGTTATTTTAGCTGTGTGCTTAGGGTCATTGTCTTGTTGGAAGGTAAACCTTCGGCCCAGTCTGAGGTCCAGAGCACTCTGGAGAAGGTTTTTGTCCAGGATATCCCTGTACTTGGCCACATTCATCTTTCCCTCGATTGCAACCAGTCGTCCTGTCCCTGCAGCTGAAAAACACCCCCACAGCATGATGCTGCCACCACCATGCTTCACTGTTGGGACTGTATTGGACAGGTAATGAGCAGTGCCTGGTTTTCTCCACACATACCGCTTAGAATTAAGGCCAAAAAGTTCTATTTTGGTCTCATCAGACCAGAGAATCTTATTTCTCACCATCTTGGAGTCCTTCAGGTGTTTTTTAGCTAACTCCATGCGGGCTTTCATGTGTCTTACACTGAGGAGAGGCTTCCGTCGGGCCACTCTGCCATAAAGCCCCGACTGGTGGAGGGCTGCAGTGATGGTTGACTGCATCTCTGGAGCTCAGCCACAGTGATCTTTGGGTTCTTCTTTACCTCTCTCACCAAGGCTCTTCTCCCCCGATAGCTCAGTTTGGCCGGACGGCCAGCTCTAGGAAAGCTTCTGGTCGTCCCAAACGTCTTCCATTTGAGGATTATGGAGGCCACTGTGCTCTTAGGAACCTTAAGTGCAGCAGAAATCTTTTTGTAACCTTGGCCAGATCTGTGCCTTGCCACAATTCTGTCTCTGAGCTTTTCAGGCAGTTCCTTTGACCTCATGATTCTCATTTGCTCTGACATGCATTGTGATCTGGAAGGCCTTATATAGACAGGTGTGTGGCTTTCCTAATCAAGTCCAATCAGTATAATCAAAAACAGCTGGACTCAAATGAAGGTGTAGAACCATCTCAAGGATGATCAGAAGAAATGGAAAGCACCTGAGTTAAATATATGAGTGTCACAGCAAAGGGTCTGAATACTTAGGACCATGTGATATTTCAGTTTTTCTTTTTTAATAAATCCGCAACAATGTCAACAATTCTGTGTTTTTCTGTCAGTATGGGGTGCTATGTGTACATTCATGAGGAAGAAGAATGAACTTAAATGATTTTGAAAATCAGAGTGAAAAATTTAAGGGGGTCTGAATACTTTCCGTACCCACTGTGTGTATATATATATATATATATATATATATATATATATATATATATATATATATATATATATATATATATATATATATATATTATATATATATATACACACATATATATATACATACATATACATATACACACACACACACATATACATGCATACATACACACACAGTAAAACCTTGGATTGAGAGTAACTTGGTTTCAGAGCGTTTTGCAAGACAAGCAAATATTTTTTTTTATAAATTTTGACTTGATAAACAGTTGTGACAGGACGCTACTTGTATATCAAGACACAGCTTGAGTATAAAAGAGAAGAGAGGCACCTCTAAGTGTAGCAATATGGTTACATTTCATAAAGGTTAAAAATTTAGCAACTTACATGGTTGATGATTAAAACAGGCACATCTAATTATGCAGGCATCCGGGGTAAAGCTGTCGACATAGATCATCCTTCTCACCGCCGACTTTGACTGGAATCGTGACTGGGAAGACTACCCTGCAGTAGAGCGATCTGAAAGCGAGGCTTGAAGCACTCGTGGAGGGCAGCGTGGAAGAGATGACTGTTTTAATCATGAACCATGTGAGTTGCTAAATGTTGTACCTTCAATAAATGTAACCATATTGCTACACTTAGAGGCATCTCTCTTCTCTTTTACAGTGGGGATCGAAAGTTTGGGCACCCCCAGGTAAAAATTTGCATTAATGTGCATAAAGAAGCAAAGGAAAGATGGAAACATATCCAAAAGGCATCAAATTACATATTAGACATTCTTATAATATGTCAACAAAAGTTAGATTTTATTTCCATCATTGACACTTTCAAAATAACAGAAAACAAAAAAATGGCATCTGCAAAAGTTTGGGCACCCTGCAGAATTTATAGCATGCACTGCCCCCGTTGCAAGGCTGAGACCTGCCAGTGTCATGGATTCTTCTCAATCATTGTCTGGGAAGACCAGGTGATGTCAATCTCAAAGGTTTTAAATGCCCAGACTCATATGCCCTTGCCCCAACAATCAGCACCATGGGATCTTCTAAGCAGTTGTCTAGAAAACTGAAACTGAAAAAAGTTGACGCTCACAAAACTGGAGAAGGCTATAAGAAGATAGCAAAGCGTTTTCAGATGTCAATATCCTCTGTTAGGAATGTAATTAAGAAATGGCAGTCATCAGGAACAGTGGAAGTTAAAGCAAGATCTGGAAGACCAAGAAAAATATCAGACAGAACAGCTCGCAGGATTGTGAGAAAAACTATTTAAAACCCACGTTTGACTGCACGATCCCTCCAGAAAGATCTGGCAGACACTGGAGTTGTGGTACACTATTCCACTATAAAGAGATACTTGTACAAATATGGTCTTCATGGAAGAGTCATCAGAAGAAAACCTCTTCTACGTCCTCACCACAAAAATCAGCGTTTGAACTTTGCAAATGAACATATAGACAAGCCTGATGCATTTTGGAAACAAGTTCTGTGGACAGATGAGGTTAAAATTGAACTTTTTGGCCGGAATGAGCAAAGGTACGTTTGGAGAAGAAGGGGCACAGAATTTAATGAAAAGAACCTCTGTCCCACTGTTAAGCATGGGGGTGAATCAATCATGCTTTGGGGTTGTATGGCAGCCAGTGGCACAGGGAACATCTCACGAGTAGAAGGAAAAATGGATTCAATAAAATTTCAGAAAATTTTGGATGGTAACTTGATGCAATCTGTGAAAAAGCTGAAGTTAAAGAGAGGATGGCTTCTACAAATGCATAATGATCCTAAACACACCTCGAAATCCACAGGGGATTACATCAAGGGGCGTAAACTGAAGGTTTTGCCATGGCCTTCACAATCTCCTGACCTCAACATAATTGAAAATCTATGGATAGACCTTAAAAGAGCAGTGCGTGACAGACAGCCCAGAAATCTCAAAGAACTGGAAGACTTTTGTAAGGAAGAATGGGCAAAGATACCTCAAACAAGAATTGAAAGACTCTTGGCTGGCTACAAAAAGCATTTACAAGCTGTGATACTTGCCAAAGGGGGCAGTACAAGATATTAACTCTGCAGGGTGCCCAAACTTTTGCAGACGCCATTTTTTTGTTTTCTGTTATTTTGAAAGTGTAAATGATGGAAATAAAATCTAACTTTTGTTGACATATAAGAATGTCTAATCTGTAATTTGATGCCTTTTGGAGATTTTTCCATCTGTCCTTGGCTTCTTTATGCACATTAATACTAATTTTTACCTGGGGTGCCCAAACTTTCGATCCCCACTGTATACTCAGTTGTGACGCGACGCTACTTGATATCAAGACATTGCTTGTTTATCAAGTCAAAATTTATATAAAAAAAAAAGTTGCTTGTCTTGCAAAATGCTCTCAAACCAAGTTACCCGCAATCCAAGGTTTTACTGTACATACACTACTCTGTAGTCACCTATCTTTTGGAATACCTTACAAATAGGCAACATATAAGTCTAACATGCCATTATTTGTCACACCTGGCTTGGGTCACACTACAGCTAAATGCCAGCTGTGAGTCTGTTAAATATTTACACTAAAACCTATTCAAAAACTTACCTTGAGCCCAGAGATTCTCCTGAAACAATACGCTGCCATTTTTCTCAAGAATAAAACTCGGCTGTGGAAGGCTGTCCTCGAAATGTTTCCTTTGATTCATGACTGACTGTTTCACTGCAGTTAAAAATAACAAAATCAATCACTACAGTTTATACGAAAATATCCGAAAGGACAAGCACAAAAATTTTTCTTGTACGATAACAGAACAAACGATTTTCTTGTAATTAGTGTGGTATTTGTAGGAAATAAAATTGTGTGACCAAGACAACACATGTTCAGAAATTAAAGAATACATTACAATACATTACATTACTTCTGAAGTTGTATCTTGTTGTACGAGAGTTTTAGTAACTTATTATTGGTTTTCAATATGATAATAACATGCAAAAAACCATGGACGATCATCCATCTGATTGTCTTATTGTGTGTACCAAGCATAAGAAAGGATCACTTCTAGTATGTTACAGGTGAGGCTTCAATGCATTTCCACTGCCTACAATATGGTCAACCCAAACTCATCGCCATCACTTTTTGGCACAGAAAACGGACTATAAAAAACACAATGAACCCAATGGATGGGAGTGTTCATAATTGTCCTTTGACTAGGTCCATATGTCTAAACACAGTTGTTTTCACTGGCAAATTCCCCTCACTAAGTACCCAAAAATGAATGAAAAAAATGTATTAACTGAGAAAGTTTAAGACCAGTGGCGGCTGGTGCGCCAAATTTTTCTTTTTTGGGGGGGCGCAAATAGAAAAATTTAACTTTTTGAGGACCATAGACATAGGCATTGATTCGCGGGAAAAAAAAAACAGTTAATTAATGGGGACTATCTGAATATATTGCACTGGGCAATTACTGTACTAATGGGTAATATATAGCATGGGGCAATTCCTGTACTAATGGCCCATTAGTACAGGAATTGCCCCATGCTATATATTCATCATATATTGTATTACCTATTAGTACAGGAATTGCCCCATGCAATATATTAATATATTACATATATATTCATATATTACATATACATACATATATACATTATATGGTGGGCACTGTACATGACATGGTGGGTGTGGCGTATCACAATACATGGTGGGCACACCACTCCGCATTACATGGTGGGCACAGCACATTACACAGTGGGCACTCTACAGCAAAGCCCATGACAGTGTGGGCATAGCACATGACATGGTGGGCATGGCACAGCACATTATATGGTGGGCACACTACTTCGCATTACATGGTGAGCATATCACATTATACATTATATAGCTGTGCATGGTAGCCAATCAGCTTTTAACTTCAGCTTATTCATTTAGGCTTTGACATAAAAACCAGGAAGCCGATTGGTTTCTTTATTTGCAGAGCTGCACCAGATTTTGCACACTTCAGTTTTAGGAAAGTCTCCTATTATGTCTAACTTTATAATGAAAGTACAAGTCAAGAACAGATAATTACCTTCGGGCTCCTCCCCATGCTTCACATGTGACACACGGAATGCCTTAGGTCGATCAAATCTTGCTTTTGCTGACACTTTGTCCTTTGTATCCCATATTTTCACTTGTATCTGATGTGATAAAGCTTTCTTTAAAGATTCTTTTGTCACATGTAGATCAATGCTGTGGCTCCATGCCAACCATATTTTGTCATCCTCTTGCCACGGCTTTATCAGCTGAAAAAGAAAAGGTTTAAACTAAGCTTGTGTATATTTGGCAAAACAGATCCATACATTTCAGACTGGCATGAAAGTCACTGGACATAGCAGGGGTGGCACAGGATGATTCTTATAGGTTTTATAGCTTTTACCTGATTAAGTCATCATTGTCTGAATAAGTGACCTTCATTTCAAGCAAAATATGTGGCTGCATATGCTACACCTTACTGGAAACTATAGTAGGGTGGAGGATGAAGCAAGAGGTTTTGTGTTGTTCACAGAAATCAATTAAATGTCTGCTATTTTCTGAAACTAGATGGATACAAAAATAGCAAATATCTATAAAAGATACTTATTATACTATATATACTGGCTTTTTTTCACAAAGCTTTACAAAGAACCCTAGTATGTAGCAATTTATTTGCTTGGTTGTGCCTTGGTTTAAATACTTATACTGTTGCTCTAGAAAGGTTCTTCAAGGATACACTGTAACAACTTCACATTTTAACAGCAGTGGCACCTGCTGACAAAATCTGGTATTACACAGAAACAAAAAAAAAATAAAAAATTACATTCACTATGACACAGGTCAGATTCCAATCTGCAAGGGTATTTCAAGCTGACTCCAACATATATTTTTATAAGATCAAATAATTTCTTGGGGAGTCTTAAATTTAATAAACTGCAAAAAAAAAAAAAAAAAAAAAAATGAATTCTCAAAAAATGGTCCCCTGCAGGATAATAGCATAATGTGCTAGTATGCATTGCATACTAGCACATCACTAAAGACTTAACCTTAAAATTAAACTCTCCAGCGGTGTGCTGTCACCACTGACAGGGCTTTCATCTTCACCCAAGTCTTCCTTCCAAGTTAACGGCTTTGGATGTTTGACTGTGCCGCGCTGCGATGACGTCACTCCTGCAAATGAATGTGGGAGTCTAGGACCACGGCATGCTGTCTATTGAAAGAGTAGTGCGAATGTGCCAGTGACGTCACGGGCTGCTACTATAGTAAATCTTTCCTAAACTGTGCACGTTAAGACCCCGTTCACACTGGGGCGACGCTACTTGCCGGGGCTCGGAGCGGCCGGCAAGGACTTCATAACATTGAGTCAATGCAGGTCACTCCGGGTCGCCCCAAAGAAGCTCCGGACCCTTTTTCTAAGTCGGAGCGACTTGTGTCGCTCCTATTAGAACGGGTCCACAGCTTCTCTATGGCAGGCGACCTACGGCGACCTGTCAGGCGACCAGGTCGCCTGACAGGGCGCCCCAGTGTGAACGGGGTCTTAGGAGATAGTTACTGTACCTACAGGTAAGCCTTATTTTAGGCTTACCTGTAGGTACAAGTAAACTATAGGGGGGGGGGATTTACTACCACTTTAAAAGCAACATAGACCAAATTCCTTATTAAGCTGACTGTCCCTGATCTCTGCCACTTTCATTAGGTGGTTTTCAGTTTTGTTAATCATGGAGGCTCAGCATCGCATGTGGGCGTTACTGCTTAGAAACACACTTCCTCCAGACTGATACCCGATCATGAAGGCATTTTGATATCTGCATAACTCCACCTAAAAGCCAGACCATTTCTTGTAGTAAGGTCGAGGGCTCTTAAGGGTGTAGTGAGGCAGGGTGCTGTGATGTTTCAGGAAGCTATGTACAGCGTCCTGTCAGCCAATCACACCAGCCATGATCTGCCTACAATGCATTATAGTGGTTGTAAACCTCAGACATAATATATGAACAAAGCATATCCCTGTATAGTGTTGTACTTGTCTCAATTAAGAGCACTAAGTGCCGGTTCGCATTAGTGCGATGACAGAGATTGCATGTAATTCGGAGCGCACTGCTCCTAAAATTACATGCGATCTCTGTGCGGTGCAAATTCAGCCATACTGTTTGTATAGCTGAATTCGCACCGCAATCGCACTAAAAGACGCACAGGACCCTTTTTTTGGCCCGCAGCAGAATCGGATCGCATGGTGGTTCACACTAGTGCGATCTGATTCTGTGCGAACTTACAGATAGATAGATAGATACAACTTTATTGTCATTGCATAGTACAGGTACACAGCAACGAGATGCAGTTTGGCATCTACCAGAAGTGCAAAATGTAGCAATCGTGCAAAAGTGCAGATAAATATCTAGCATATTTACAGTGCAGATAACCATCTAGCATAATTAAAAAATGTATATACACTATATATATATATATATATATATATATATATACACACATACATATACACATATACATACACATGCATTATATACACAAATGAATGTGAAATATTGGGCAAAATGTACAGTAATGATAAAGATACATACAGATATAGATAGTGCAGATCGCACTGCGATATGCGATCTTATCTGGGGGTGTCGTTAACTTTTAATTGACACCCCCAGCGTATCGCATATGGCAGTGTGAACTGCCAGGGGTGCGGATGCGCTGCGGGAACACGCTGTATATTCACAGCGTTCCCGCATCGCACAAATGTGAACCGGCACTAAGTGTCATTTCCGTCTGCTGCTTCTTTCCTCTGCTATCAACAGTTTTCCTGAAACCAAATGAAAAAAGTGACAGGGGAAGGATCTCCATCTGATTGACAGCCTCAGCTTTGTTCCTGTGTCAAGGGGGTGTGTCCCTTCCCTCCAATTCGCTCTCAAATCTCTCCTCACTGAGCTCTGCAGAGTGTAACCTCAGCTCTCTGCCCGCTTTTTTCTGACAGCTCAGACAAGCTTTATATATTGTGGACTTTGAACAAGAAGAGAAGACTTGAGATAAACACATACAACTTATGTGGGAGGATTTGTTTCATCTTTGTTTATCACGTGGATAGATGTGGAAGGGTTTACAACCACTTTAAAGAAGCACAAAAAAATCAAACACTAAAATATTGCCTGCTAGCTCATTCAACCTACCCGAGACTCATGCTCCATATACAGCTTTGCCACAACCCCAAACATCACCACGTCAACTTTAGTGGGTTCTGTGAACTCCGGAAGCAGGGAGTATTCAAAGTGGAAATATTTTTGTGCTTTCGGAGCCTCAATCACCTTCTTTTGATGCTTATGTCCTTTTTTTCCTTTGTGGGTAGGACCAAGTTCCTGGTCTTCTATAAACATAACAGAACAGTTATGAATTAATGTGAAGGAATAATTGACATTGCAATTATATTTTGTTAAAGGGTAACTCCACTTCCATGGGGGGAAAAAATAGCAAATAAAGAAAAAATAATATAGCGTATACAATTGCGACACAAATCATATTGTAATTGAATGTTATTAAAGATTACCTTTCCTTTTCAATCTGCAGCAGCTGTAATTGTCTGAAAATGCAATGCAACATGGCTACCTGGAGGTGTTCTGTACACAGAATGTATACTGAATACTTTCCAGAAACATCAGTTCCTGCTTGTGTGATTGGCTCTCCAATTTTCCCAAAAGTCTGCTTAAGATACAAGTCAGAATTCAGGCATCCCCCTGCAGCAAAAATGCATATATTTCTTAAAATACTTCCAATAGGAACACGTCTAAAAGGGATGCAGGCACAGCAGATTTTCTCATTAGTGCCCTGCAGCTGCACAGCTAATTGATAATTATGAAACCACTCCCATTAGACCTACTCTGCACAGAGGAACAAACAATGATTTCTTCCACTACTCCTGTTACACACATGTGCCCCTCCTTGAGCATAGGGCTCCATAATGTTATATATTCTTTCAGGGGAAGCATTTCATCATTTGCCAAGACTTTCCTACCTGGAGTTCTGTTCTTATGAGCCTATTTGGTAGGGGCTAGGTCTAGATGATGGATCATACAATTTATTTTTTATTTTGTATTATTTATTTTTTTTTTGTGGTCCTCATCCTAATGTCTAAAAATAATAGGATTTTGTTACTTACCATAAAATCAATTTCTCTGAGTTCATTGACAGACACAGCACTCCATATTCAGAACCATAGGGTTATATCGCCCCCTACAGCAGTAAGACACTAGGCTGAAAAAACAACTTGGCTACGCCTATTGGCAGTCCTAGCTGGTATACATCCCCCTCTCCGCTATAGCCTTCAGTTTAGTAACAAGCAGTATTAGAAGTATTAAAAGTCCATAGAGGGGTGGGTGCTGTGTCCGTCAATGAACTCAGAGAAATTAATTTTACGGTAAGTAATAAAAATCCTATTTTCTCTTTCATTCATTGACGGACACAGCACTCTGTATTCAGAAACATAGGGACGTCCCCAAGCAAAATGACCTGTCAGTGGTGGGCACACCCATCTTTGCTAAATTTATTAGCCGCATCCCCCACCACCCCTATAGTTAAAATATAATGTGCTGTAAAAAAAAAAAAAAAAAAAAGCTGCAAGACATTCCTAGAACAAATCTTTTTCCTTTTGTGCGTTAAAATAATATATTATAATGTAATATTAAACTTTATTTTATATAGCACCTCTAAAAGGTAGCACCTCAAAGCGCATTACAAAGAAAACACAAGAAATACACAGGATAAAACAAAGGAAAAAAGGGATAAACAGGTGAAAGCTTGTCTAGAGAAAAACGTTTTTAGATTTGATTTGAATGAGTTTATAAAACATGACTCTCTGATGTTCTTTGGAAGTGAATTCCAGGGTTTTGGAGCACAGCAGGAGAAGGCTCTGTCTCTTATCAAGTGTAGGTGAGTAGAGGGGACAAACACAAGACCAGAATTTGAGATTACAAGGGGGGTAGTAAGTTGACAAATGTTCAGACAGATAACGGGATGCCAAGCCATGCAGAGCCTTTTAGGTGAGCAAGAGGATCCTAAACTTTACGTGAAACCTGACAGGTAGCCAGTGCAAGGACTCCAGGATAGGGGTAATATGATCACCTAAACCAGACCTAGTCAGGATTCTGTCTGCAGAATTTTGTACATATTGTAGTCGATTAAAAGACGTTGCCGCATCGACTGTAAGGAATATACCTGTGGCCTCCAGTGTTCATTTACTGCTCCACACATACCCGCTGTAGCTCTGGTATCATAAAAAGTCAGATTGGACAAAACGTTGCCACCCTGATCTAAGGAGCGATTTTTTTTAACACTACTGAGATACCATGAATTCCAGACCCTATACATGCCTGGGGGGGGGGGGCTTAACTGCAGCAACAGGCATGGAAATGGACTGACGGCATTTAGTCCTCTTCTGATTCATAACTGCCTGACTCTTCACACTGTGTCCCAGCTTCAGAGTGAGCAAACTGAAGTTAGGCAGTGAAGAGGGCAGCAATGTCAGACTTCAAGTGATTGTAAAGTCTAAGTTTTTTTTTTTAAATAACAAACAAGTTAAACTTACCGCCTCTGTGCAGTTGGTTTTGCACAGGGCAGCCTGGATCCTCCTCTTTGCGGGTCCCTCTTTGCTGCTCCTGGCCCCTAGCTCTTGTTAATTGCCCCCACAGCAAGCAGCTTGTTGTCCATTCAGACACGGAGCTGTATTTGGCAAATGGAAATAAGCTGGGATCGAGTCTGCCGGGCTCAGCTTGGGCAGGAAGGCGGGCCAGCTCAACTCGGCTCGGGCGGAGGGGTGGGTCCATTTGGCTAAAAGTTGAAGTCTATAGACTCTGGACAGTTACTGAACTAGTAAGTGACTAAGTCTTTCAGCAAATCTCACATCTGTCCTACTTTCATTGTATCCCTCTTGGCTCAGACCTGAACCATTTTCTGTTATAGATCTCTATGCCTTGGTTATCATGACCTGGTTTTCTGAGCTTGAACATAAACCTGGCCTTACATTTAGCTCTCTTACCCAGGGCTCAGTTAGATATATGGCATTTAAAGTCTGATTGGATGTTTGAACCCTTTCCTCTCTTTTCCTCTTCTTTAGGACATAGTTCTCTTCAGTTATTTTACAGTTATTACTAATCCTACATGAAATCTGTTTCCAGCAACATATAGATAGATTTACTTACATGAAGATCTAAAAAGATCACTTTCCCACCATTTTTAGTTGCACTAGTTTGCATATGTAAACAGTTTGATCATTGAATAAGAATAATAGTTATGCCCATTCCTTTAATCATATGCTTCCTGCACCCACCATGACTTTTCTTTGCTAAGAATTGATGTGATGCATCATGCTTCGTGGGCTGTTCTATTCTCTGTTGTGAAATGGAAACAATGACTGAATCATTGGGACATGGATATTTCACAGCTTGCAAAACCTTATTACTGGCAGGGTTGAAGCTATAGTACTGCCGCTCTACACCAACTGTTCATCCCACCTTAATCCCCGTCAACTGGTATCAGGCTAACAAGATGAGAAGTCATTGCCACATCAGGCAAGCAAAAGCTATAGTGGTGATATTGAAAGGGACAGAATGGACCTCTACTACCACTACTCCTGTTACACATATGTGCCCCTCCTTGAGCATAGGACGCCATACTGTTATATATACTTTCAGGGGATAAATTTCATCATTTGCCAAGACTCTCCTACCTGGAGTTCTGTTCTTATGAACCTATTTGGTAGGGGCTAGGTCTAGATGATGAATCATACAGTTTTTTATTTTGTATTATTTTTTTTTTTTTGTGGTCCTCATCCTAATGTCTAAAAATAATAGGATTTTTTTTACTTACCTTAAAAACCATTTCTCTGAGTTCATTGACAGACACAGCACTACATATTCAGAACCATAGGGTTATATCGCCCCCTACAGCAGTAAGACACTAGGCAGAAAAAAACAACGCCTATTGGCAGTCCTAGCTGGTATACATCCCCCTCTCTGCTATAGCCTTCAGTTTAGTAACAAGCAGTATTAGAAGTATCAAAACTCCATAGATGGGTGGGTGCTGTGTCTGTCAATTCACTCAGATAAATGAATTTTACGGTAAGTAACAAAAATCCTATTTCTCTTTCGTTCATTGACGGACGCAGCACTCCGTATTCAGAACCATAGGGACGTCCCCAAGCAGTGCCAAAAACACAAAGGGGGTCGGACAAAAAATCCCAAGGCTAAACACAAGAAGTCAACCAGGCAACAGAAGCTCAAAAAAAAAAAAAAAAAAAAAAAAAAAAAAAAAAAAAACAGTAGCCCAACCTGAACAGCACACCACCAAAGAGGAAACAGTCCCTCTAAACAGCAGCCTGCCAAACCTTTGCGGCCAAAAGAAGCATCCGCAGATGTCAAAACATCCACTTTGTAGAACTTAGTGAAAGTGTGCACAGATGACCAGATGGCCACCTTGCAAACCTGCGCCACTGACGCTTGATGACGGAAGGCCCGCAAAGCACTAATCGCCTGAGTAGTGTGCGCCATTACAGGGAAAGGAGGAACCCGACCCTTGAATAGGCTCGAGTCACCTTCTGTCTGATCTATCTGGTCGCAGCGGACAGTCCTTTTTTTGGGACGTCCGTGATCACAAACAGGGAGTCTGACCTCCGAAAAGACCCCGTGGCTGCCAGATACACCCGAAAAGCCCGAAACCACATCCAAGGCATGCAATGCAAAATTCCTTGAAATTAGCGAGCCTGAGACACAAAGAAGGCAACACAATGTCTTCATTCAAATGGAAGTCAGAGACCACCCTAGGTAGGAACCACTGGTGTGGATGAAGAACCACCTTATCTTTGTGGACCACCAAGTAGATGGCACAACAAGATAACGTTGCCAGTTCAAACACCCTGCAAGCAGAGGTGATAGCCACCAAAAAATCCACCTTCTGAGACAGCGTAAGCCGGGGAACCTCCCAAATATTTTCAAAGGGAGGCTTCTAGAGAACTGAGAGCACCAAGTTCAAATGCCACGGCGGCAGAGGAGACAGCACTGGCAGAGTCAGGTGTCGAAACCCTTGAATGAAAGTACGCACCAAAGAATGCGAGGCCAAGGGTGGCTGAAAGAAGACCGCCAAGGCAGACACCTGGCCCTTGATGGTACTCAAGGCTACCTTCTGCTCAACACCTCAAAATCCGAGCCACCCACACCGTAATATGTACGCTTTCTACGTACGATGGTAAATCTTTCTAGAGCTAGATTTTCCTAGCCTTCAGCATAGCTGAAATCAATGACCCAAATCTCTAATCTCAAATCTCTATCCCTCAGCACCTGGCTTTCAACAGCCAGGCCGTCAAAGCCAACAATTTTAAAACAGGATGGAAGCATCGCAGACAAATTGCAGCTCCTGGACCAACTGGTCCACCAACTCAAAAAGGCAGGGGGAATCTGCTCACCCCCCAGACCATGGCGCAAAAGTTTAGCTTACTCAGAGTTTGCGACACAGGGCAATGGCCAGGACCGACCATAGAGCCAAACCAGCAATAAAGAACATATTGCGGACAACAGACTCTGCCTTTCTGTCAGCCGGATCTTTAGAGGAAGGGGATTCCTCTACCGGAATCCTGGTTGCTTTATTTAATCTGGAGACGGGAGGGTCCACCACTAGTGGGACAGTCAACTTTTTCAGAAGTGACTCTTCAAAGGGGCACCTCACCGCAAAACGTTTAGGAACCCCAAAGGGGCGTTTTGGGCGCTCCCAATATTTGTAGACAAATTTGTCAAAATAGGAGGGATAAGGAAACACTTTTGCCGTGGGAGATGGCTTGTGAGTACATCAACCAGCGCCTTCTTGTGCGCTTTCTGCTAGCCCGCCGCTCAAAGGCCACCTCCACCCGGGAAACAAAGGACTCCAGGACCGCCGTCAGTGCATCAATGGAAGATTGGGACCCTGAGGAACCTGTTGCCTTCAAGAGGGGGTCAGGTGGGGAAACATGCTCCTGAGACTCCATGAGTACGGCAGGGGAGGCCCACAGGAACCATACAAACCCAGGGAGCCTGGGGGGAAGGAAGGGAACCGCGGGTCTGACCATCCCGAAGAGAGCCCACGTCTGCCCCCCAACGCAACAAGGAGAGGGGGGACATTATACTCCCCAAACCAGGAGGGCACCACTCCAGACAGAATGCCTCACTACCGAAATAGGGGGATGTCGGCCAAAGGAACACTGCGACTCGGGCCAAGGCCCAGTCGTATGCGGCCTTGAGAGGCGTTTAACTCGCAGGCCAGCTCCTGTCCAGTGGAGCTATGTCGCGCCTAACCCAGTGCGGAGCTCTGGTCTGCGCGCACTCGAAGGCCAGACTGGGGGGACCACTGGATCTAGATAATCAGCCGTGGCCCAGCCCAGCAGTTGACTGTAGATCTCACAGGAAAACAGGAGAACAGGAGAAAAAACAGGAGAAAAAATGCCATTTAAAAATAATTCTTGTAACCTAATTCTGCATAAAACATTTAAGTGTCATTTCTTGAGATAATCTACGAGAGTTTAGGGCTGGAATTGGGGGCGGGGCAGGTTCTGGCTAGTATCTCATGGAATTGAATGAATTTTAAGAGCCCTGATCTAAGGTCCCAAACTCACATTCATACATACACATACTAATGCCTTGTTAGACAGGAGCCAATTAACTTACCAGCATGTATTTGGGGTGTGGGATGAAACTCATAAGTACTCAAAGGAAACCCAGGCAAGCTCAGGAAGCATATGCACACTCAATGCAGGTACTGTCATAGTTGGGATTTGAATGGATGACCCTACTGCTCATATCTTTTGAAACAGGTCTGATCTAAGTAACAATACAACATGCTTGCTAACTGCTATGTGAAGATTACAAAATTATTTAATACAAATACCTAATAAAAGTTATGCAGAATTGTACTGTTCAAGGTGAATTAAGGCTACTATATACTGAATCATATGGTATGTAGAGAGCATCATCATTAAGTTACCTTTTTTAGGTAGCGCTGGGATTGCAAATGAGATAGTGACTGTGCAAGTCACAGTGTGAGGCACATCTTCCAGCTTCTTGCTAGCTACATCCTTATTTCCATTTGTCTCGCCAGCCCCTGGTCTTGAATCCATCAATGTCACCTGTGAGTTGACATCTTCAGAGCTTTCTTCATCAGATGGCACTTTACTGGTGTCTGGAGAAGAGCAACCAGTTTCATAATCTGAAACATATTTCTTATGGGAGACAAATGTTTTTTCTGGGGTCCTGAGCTCGTTGTCCGTACTAGGAAGCCCACTATCAGAGTCATAACTTTTTGATGAGATCATTTGCCCAACTTTGGAGTCTTGGTACATGCTTCTTCTGCAGGTTCAACAGGATCCTCAACCTTGTTGGCGTGCCATATACAAACTATTAAAAGAAGTTGGGACAGTTCATATTTTCTTTACAATCCTAAAAATAAAATGTTGTTAAATATCGTTAGGATTATTGTATATCAGGACTTGACAAATTTGCTTTGAATCTAGGAGCCAGCTAAAAAAGACAGGAGCCAGTTTTTTTTAACCTTTTGCCTACTGGTTACTTTCACCCCCTTCCCACCTAGGCCAATTTTCAGCGCTGTCATACTTTGAAAGGCAATTGCGCGGTCATGCAATACTGTACCAAAAATTACATTCTTCTAATTTTTTTGAGACCGATAGAGCTTTCTTCTGGTGGTTTTTGATCACTTCTAGGTTTTTTTATTTTTTGATAAATACATGAAAAAAAGACTGAAAATTTTGAAAAAAAAAAAAAACACCTTTTTTTATTTCTGTTATAAAATAAGTAATTTTTTTCTTCACAAATGTGCGGGGATGAGGCTGCACTGATTAGGCAGCATTTATGGGCACTGATAAGGCTGCGCTGATAGAGGCACTGATGAGGCTGCACTGATAGGTCACTGATGGACTGCACTGCTAGGGGCACAGATGAGGCTGCACTGATAAGGCAGCATTGATGGACACGAATATGGGGACTGATAAGGCAGCATTGACTGGCACTAATAGGTGGCCACACTGGCTGTCCAGGGGGTAGGGGGCTCTCAGGCTGACCAGACCCGACTCAAAGCCGCAGAACTCATTCGGGGGGGGGGGGGAACCGGAGTGCCCGGGGATCCCTGCGAGGTGGTGTCTAGCTCAGGGCCATTGCTGAGCCTGTTCAGAGCAGTCGGTTCCTGCTCTGGGGAGTCTCCCAGGACAGCTCGATCTAGAAGCGCACCCAGTGGTTCACTCTGCTCCTGTCAGCTCCCCCAACCCACCATTCCTACTACTTTACAGCCCCACGCCTGCTCTAACCTGCCCCTCTCCTCCATTACCCCGGCTTCACAGCGCTTCTCTTCCCCACCCGATGCTTTTGCACCAGCTCTCAGGACAACTGGGTCTCCCTGCTCCCATGCGCAGAATTCGCTTACAATAATTCTGTACACTCCGCAACCAACCAAACCCCGTTTTGGGCTAATTATGGCTTCCATCCTTCTTTCTTGCCCAACTTGGACCAGGAAATCACGGTTCCCGCAGTCCTGGATCGACTGGCTGCCATTAAAGCTAATTTTCAGTTACTACAGGACAATATTCAGAAAGCCCAACAGGATTATAAAAAATTATTTGACCTCAAACGGAAGGTGAACCCTGCACACAAGGTGGGAGATAAGGTCTGGCTCTCGTCAACTAATTTGAAACTTTCTTGCCCATCCAAGAAGTTGGGGCCAAGATTCATTGGTCCTTTCGAGGTCAAGAGAGTGGTGAACCCTGTGGCCTTTGAATTAGTCTTGCCCGGTTCTTTCAAAATTCACCCGGTGTTTCATGCCTCGCTACTGAAGCCCGCAATACAGAGCCCATACCCGGGGAGAGAAGAGGTAGCACCTCCTCCAGTTGCAGTGGAAGGGGAGCCTGAATTTGAGATTGAGACTATCTTAGATTGCCGACGGAGAGGCAATCGCACTCAATAATTAATTAAATGGAAAGGATCCCCCCGGAGGGCAATTCCTGGGAACCATTGGGTAATATCCATGCTCCTAAGCTTCTGAGAGAATTTCATAGCAAATTTCCGGAAAAACATGGTCAGAGGGCATCCAGAGGCTGCCCCTCGGGGGGGGGGGGGCACTGTCAGGAAAGGAATCAGCATTCAGCAACAATAGAACGCTGGATGCAGAGCAGGTGTGTCACTACGCCCATCTCCCCAGCCCTGGCCCTATATAAGACGCTCTCTGGCTGTGCTTCAGTGCTGGTTTATCATCAGCTCCTGTACCCGTGACCTGTTCGATTGCCTGTTGTTCCTGTTTGACCCGGCTAGCTCCTTTGACTTACCTGCATCTCTCCTTCGTTTGACCTCGGCTTGCCTGACCACCCTTTACTCTAAAAGACACCTCTGCTGGATCTCCTGTGTACCGACCTTGGCTTGGATCCCACTAACTCTCTCTCTTGTACGGCCCTCTGTACCTTCACCTCCTCGGACTGATTATCTGTGTATGACCCTCGGCCTGGCATTAACCTTTGTCTCTTTCTCTGAGCATCTATAGATCTCCTGGAAGCGGTCCTGAATCACCATCCATCCATCCATCCGGGATCCATCCGCATCCAGTGCTCCTTGGGACGTGTCATCTCCTGTTTCACCACCAGGGGTGATCCGCACCGAGCTGCAAGGGAAGCCCTCTCAGCACTTTGGCCTCCACCAAGGTAACTGACACGTTGTCTAGATGATAGGGTTTACCTTTTTGCATAAACATACATTGACCATGTTTGAGAAAATTGCACATTTTGCATAATGCTTTGTGACAGGCATACATTCATTTAAGGGGAAAGAGACATAATGGATTGTTTTTTTCTTTGGTACTCTCAAGTTTGCTCAGTGCAATCTTATTTTTAGGGGTAGGGGGGGCTCTCCTATAGGTGACTTTGGGTTTATCAAAAATGACAGAATTTAAATTTGGGTCTTGTTTAAGAATATCCCAAAGCTTGCACAGATTGTTTTCCATTTTCTTATACTTGCAATGGTACCTGGTAATAAAGCGGACTGGTGGGTCACATGGTAGGGATTGGGTTTTTGGTGTTTCCCCAGAGAGAAAAGTCATGTGGGCCTGATCTATCAGATCTTCTGGGTACCCTTTATCTAAGCAGTTATTCTTTAGATGTCTACACTGGGAGATGTTATCACAGTCCCTTGTACAATTTTGTCTTAATCGACAAAACTGGCCCTTTGGGATATTTTGACCCACTGTGGGTGAGGACAGCTATCGAAATGTAAATATGAATTGCCCGCAGTGGGCTAGCCTTCCAATGTCGTGGGGTATAGATGTATATAAGGAGTTAACATCTAGAGATAGCCAAAGATAAGTATCTTCTCACGTGTAGGAGGTGATCAATTCAAGTGAGTGGAGTCTCATATGTAAGATTGGAGGCTCTGGGCAAGTGGTAAGAAATAAAATCGATATATTGTGAAAAACCACTAGTAACACTGTTCATGGATGCGACAATAGGCCTGCCAGGGGCGTGTAAGTGATTTTTATGCACTTTTTGCTGATGGTAAAAACAAGGGGTGTTATATAAATGTTTCAGTAAAAATGAAGCCTCATCTTTGTCAATTACTTTATTATGGGAAGCTATCTGAATGAGTTCTTCAGCCTCTAATT
This sequence comes from Pelophylax lessonae, assembly GCF_965119305.1. Taxonomy (NCBI): domain Eukaryota; kingdom Metazoa; phylum Chordata; class Amphibia; order Anura; family Ranidae; genus Pelophylax; species Pelophylax lessonae. Next base: position 81,903,709 of record NC_138775.1, on the reverse strand, counting down.
TAAAATTGATCATATGTGCTGAAAGGACTATCAGGCAGGTCCTCTAGAAGAGGATCAAGATTGTCAGAGACATTGGATATGGTTTCCTTTGTAAGTATATACACAATATTAACAATGCTAATAATGACAATTCAATATACCACAATAGCACTATCTGAACACTACATAGACCCACTCCCTAGCTCCTTTCCCTCTTATCTAACATACTGTACAGGCATTTTGAATCAAATGCATGATAATCTGCATATTTTTTTTTTTTTTGTTATTATTTCTGTCATCTTTGTCATTGATATTTTTGGTTCTGAACCGACAATGCATTACTATGAAATACTACTATATATTAGATAATATTGTTTTTGTCTATATATATATATATATATATATATATATATTTTAATTTGTTTTATAATTGTGATTTTGTAATAATGAAATATAAGAATTAGTATATCAGTATCACCACCAATTTCAGTCTGATTTGCTTTTAATGCTATGAATGTTTTAAAATTTTAGTTTTTAATACTATTGCCACACAACACGTTCTATTCTAAGGAATGTTTTAGTACATTAGAAGTATCTCTATATGCTGATGTATATTATTTTTATTTATATACATATCGGAATTACTAAACCAGCTGCAATTTTATTCATTCCATCCTTCCCCGCCCACTGACTAATTGCTACCCAGCATATTTATATGTGGCTCCTATTCATCCCTGTTACACTCGATAAAGGAGCGAGCATGCTCAGCAAGAGCTTCGCGCATGCTCTGAAACGCGTTTATGTTTTCAGTTTCCCGGTAACGTCACACGCTTCCTCTGCGCTACGCTCCACACTGCGGCCCAATACTGACACCCAGAACGACTAGGAATCTGCTGGCAACAGCTTCCTGTTCATATTGCGGGCTCTGCATTTTTGGATTGGTGTGCTGGACTCTAACTTGAGGAGGAATGTTTATTTCACAGATGAGCCTTCATTCCACTCCTATCTTGTGAGTTGTCATTGCTGTTATCCCCCTGCTAATAAATTATTACACTTCAATACGTTCTTCTGTTTTTTTGTACAGAGTTGGCTTACACTCCTGAGAAGAGCTTCCTTTGCTCTAAGTGTCCCTGGCTTTTCACTCGTCACTACTGACCCCCCCCCCCCATATATACATTTATAGATTTTATATGGATTTTCAATAAAGACTTTTGTATTCTCATGGACTGATCTTTCATTAGACAACTGAGAATCATATGGTTTACCCTGAGTGATTGCTACAAATATCCTATTTTACAGGGAGAAGAGGGGCAGGGCTATAGTAAGCCAATCACAGCCAACTGTAGCCCCGCCTCTTCCACTCTCTGCACTGGCTTTTAGCACCCGCCTCCTTCCTGGCACAAACAAACAGTGTTTCTGCTGCAGTTGCCGGTGACAAACGCAGTTGCAGCGGAGACAAAGAAAGGGGATTGGTTTATTTCTGTTCTCCTTCTTCCAGGACTCTTCCCAGTACTTAGGTTACTGCAGCTCTGGCTCTTCTCACCCTTCTCCTACTCCCTGGGTTCAGTAGGCAGGGCTATGGTTACCTGCAATTTACCACAACCTAGTGATGCAGAGATCAATTGTAAGTGTCGCAGAGTTCAGGGGGTCAACAGTAAGTGCTTGTAATAGTATAGTGCTTGTAACCGCAGTAAATCGTGTTTATGCAAGCCTACGATTATAAGCGTTTTTAAAGTTGAAAACATTTCTGATAATTTTTGAACATTTAAAAAAACACAAATTTTTACACATGCTGTTGCCTGCATCAATAGATGAGTCCTCTCACGCAAATTGATATGTCTTTGGAGCCTCAGCAACATCAGGAGCATTTCTTCACACATGCTCATGATGGGATACATAATGAAAACACAAAAAATAAGACTGCAATCTACAAGCACACTGCTCTCTCTGCTGCTGCTCTCTCTTCTCTCACAGAGTGTCTGAAATAGTTAATTTACTTGTTTTTCATTCATTGGGGGCATTTGGGAGGGTCTCCTGGGGTTATCTTTAACCACTCTAAGACCGGAAGATTTTACCCCCTTAATGACCAGGCCCCATTATGCGATCGCCGCCTCTCCTCCTCCGGTTCGACTACCGCTGTGTCAAAACACAGCGGGAGCATGCCGCCGAGATCACTAGGAGTCCAGTGACGTAGGTCTATGTCGCTGGACCCAGGGGAGCCGACCTGCCGCAGTAGTATTAGTGCCGGTTCACACTGCAGAGGCACGACTTCGGGGGTGACCTGTGAAGTTGCGCACACCGCGACTTCGGCACGACTTGCACGGACTTCATAAAATGAATGTCAATACAAGTCGCTCCAGGTCGCCCCAAAGTAGTACAGGACCCTTTTTCTAAGTCGGAGCGACTTGTGTTGCTCCTATTAGAACGGTTCCTGTAGCAGTCAATGGACCGCAACAGTGCATGACTTGTCAGGCTGACCAAGTCGCCTGACAAGTCGTACTAGTGTGAATGGACACTTACTGTAAGCGGTCGGCAAGTGGTAAAAAAAGCTTCTAACCTCAAATGCACATAACTGCCATCAAACTCGCATAAACTCAGTATGTAAAAGCTGTTAAACTGACTTTTTTTCACCGTCGGTTTCCAGTGTTCAGAAGAGGTTTTCAACTGCCCTATGTACATGAGCCCTTATTAATGCTTTGAAGCAGACTGCTATCACGCTCCCATGGAGGAAAGGCATGGTGCAGCAAAAATGATAGGTTATGATGCCAGTCTAACATAAGAGTGTACACTAAACTGTTCTTCTCAGAACACCCTAACCTTCATGGTGATTGCTGGGCCTGGCATGCATCCCTTTTTAAAATATCTTTGTGAACACAGTCTAAAAGACAAAGCAACAAAAATCTTATCTGTCTGATCTCGTCCTTTTTCTTATGACCTAAAAATAAGATCAAACAAATGCCCAGATATGCTTTGATTTTCTCAGATCCAATCAGAACATTGGAAGCTTTGCAAACTCAAGCACTCAGATTAAAATGTGCATGAATGCCTTAAAACCTTGGTCTATTAACCATGCCTGTGATGGAAAAAGAAAACTGTTCGGACACCACTGCCACCGCTGGTCTCTCTTTTTTCACAATGCTGTTAATACACCTGACGGGCTGACACAGGCTCTAATCAAGAAAGTCCAACTATGCCTGCTCTTTCCACCATTCATAGAATCCATACTGGAGTTTTTATCAATGAAACATGATTTATGAATGGAAGGGGCAGTGCCTTTAAATCATCTGCCTGTCCTCCATTCTTAGATCATTTTCCATTCAAAGAAGCTGTAGTATGGCTTATATGAATGGAGGAGCTGGGCGGAAAGAGTAGCTTTGTTAGCCTGTAAAGCAAACCATAGATAATACAATTTTCTTTCCTTCAACTGTGGGTGAAAGGAAACAAAACTGCTTGATTCCCCCTGTCTGTGTAGATGGGGGAATCACTCTCGCGGCGCTATTGTGTTTTGTCGGTAGGGAACCTTTCCTGCCGGCAGAACACAATGATCACTGCTAGCGGCTATAATCGCATTCAAAAGATCCAACAGGCTGGCTGAACTGGAGTTGAGGTTGATCGAAACTCAGAGGGCCCCTGCTGAACTAGTTGAGATTAAATCCATCTATTGGCCTGCTTTAATTATATTAATCCCCACCGCATTGGAATATTGTGGTGGCAAAGATTGCAGGGGGGGGGGGGGCTAGATGGAGGAAGATTTTCACAAACAAGAGGAATTAGCACAAAGGATACATCCTACTGCCTGCAAGTTCAAGTGCGCAGATTTTTCTGTATGTGATTTTGGCTGCACTTAAGCTTTATGCCCCGTACACACTATCAGATTATCTGAAGACTTTTGTCTTCAGATTTACCTTTTCTATGTAGTGCAAGGGCCTGCCGGATTGCATACAAATTGAAAGTGTTTAGGTTTGACCTCATATTATATGGTTTTGGTAAGTCTGCAGACAAAAGTCTTCAGATAATCTGATAGTGTGTACAGGGCATTAAAGAAATGTACATTTATTACTTTTTGTATTGCAGCCTGCAAAGAACTGTAACCACAATTGGTGGATCGCATGTGCAGTTCTCAGACATCTGCAGACTATTGCTTCAGCTGCAGGTCCATACCGATGCACAAACCTTCATTTATAGACTATGATGTCACTACACTTGTGATCCATTGAGAACAAGTCCCTCTACTGTTGTGACAGATGGGACTTGTAGCATCCCCATTCACAGATCTCTGAAAAATAGATGATGAGGATGTGCAGGCTCTGCCCCCACAGCCTCGCCAAATTAAAAAAAGTTACAGAAGCCAGTGGGGAGCAGAATTCCAGATATTATAAATCAGGGGGCAGTTTGGGGGTGGGAGTGCTGCAGACGCCGAGAGAGTTTCATGTGAGGGTCCTTTCACAAGAGCGGTGCGCTGATGGACTCAGTTTTGCTCAGCGGGGATCGATCAGATGAAAACGGACGCCTGTCTGGTTTCATCCTATCCGATCTGATCCTCCAGATGGATGGAAAATAGGGTTTCCATCCATCTGGATTTCGCAGACAGGATCGGATCGGATAGCAGCAGGTGTCAGCGGAGATGGCACTGCTGACATCCGCTGCTCCATAGGGCTGCATGGAGAATCCGATCAGGTCCGCCGGAAAAACTGACAGGCGGACCGAATCAGAAAGCCTGTGTAAAAGGGGCCTTACACCCTAAATATTGGCGTAAAATGAAACATGCTCAGAAAGGGTGACTAAAGGTGGTCATAGATGGACAGAAATTCAGGCGATTAAGCAGGAACTGGCTGAATTTTGATCCATGTGTGGCCACTGCAGTTAAATAGGCCAGGTTTTGTCTGTAATTCACTTTAAGTGAGTCATTAGTCTGAAAATATTAAAAGGAGAAGGTTATAAAAAAAATTAAATAAACATATACAGTATACTTACCTCTATGCTGGAGCATTGGTGTGATGCGGCAGATGTCCCACATTGTCCCCAAGTTCTCAATCTGCTCCAAACAGAGAGCAGTGCCCGTCAGTAACTGCTCTCCACTCTGCCCCTCCAGTACTCACTGGAGAACTGGGCTGGCTGCATGCTGAGAGCTGGAGCCAGCTGTCATTCAAGTAGCTGGGTGGATCCCAAAAATCTGGTTGGGATAGGGTTGCCACCTCATCCCTTTAACCACTTGCCGTCTGCTCACTAGAGCTCTACTGCGGCAAAGTGGTTCGTTATCGTCAGACACTCCCCTTTCTCGGTGGCGCGGGTATTCAATCACAGCGGGAGTCGGGCCAGGGGAGGAGCAGGGGCGATCGCCGCTGCTCTTCTCCGATCATCGGGGAATCGAGTGTGGAGATCCGCCTGCTTGCGTAAACTCCTAAGTGACAGACAGTGACAGATTGCAGGGTTCAGCATAGCTGAACATGCGATCTGTCCCTGTGTCACTCAGTCACCTCCCCCCACACACGTCAGTAAGCACCAGGCATACATTAACCCCTCCCTCTCCAATAAAATTAACCCCTTTCCTGCCAGTGTCATTTTTACAGTAACAGTGCATATATATAGCACTGATTACTGCAGTAATGTCACTGGTACCCCCAAATGTGTAAAAAATGTCAGTCAAGGGTCCGATCTGTCCGCCGCAATGTCGCAGTCCCGCAAAAAAAAAAAAAAAAAAATCGCAGATCGCCGCCATTACTCGTTAAAAAAAAAAAAACACCAAAAATGACAGAAATCTTTCCCTTAGTAAACGCAATAACTTTTGCGCAAACCAATCAAAATTCGCTTATTGTGATTTTTTTTTTACCAAACATAGGTAGCAGAAAACAAATTGGCCAAAAATTTAAAAAAAAATTTAGATTTTTACATTTTTTTGGGGGGAATTTCATATAAAAAAATGTGAAAAATATTGTTATTTTTTAAAAATTTACGCTCTTTTTTTGTTTATAGCGCAAAAAGTAAAAAATCGCACAGGGGATCAAATACCACCAAAAGAAAGCTCTGTTTGTGGGAAAAAAAGGACGTAAATTTCGTTTGGGTACAGCATCGCATGACTGCGCAATTGTCAGTTAAATTCGCACAGTGCCGAATCGCAAAAAGTGGCCCAGACGCAAGACAGCAAAATCCTCCGGTGGTAAAGTGGTTAAACCAGGACACCAGGGATGAGCTCGGGCATGTTCGAGTTCATACGTCCCCGATCCCGCTAGGAAGCTGACACTGCGCTAATCATTGGCAGTGAGACATTTCCCGATCCGCAGCTGCACAGATAAGGAAATGTCTCACTGCCTGTGATTGGTGGAGTGCAGTGTCGGCCTTCTGGCAGGATCGGGCACGTAGCAACTCGAACATGCCCGAGCTCATCTATACAGGACACATATTAAGTACACAGGTTCTGAGGCTAATAAAAGGCACTGAGTTTAATTACCACCCTAATCAGCCACAGAACCTGTGTAATTAATATGTGTCCTGGTTTAAAGGGATGAGGTGGCAACCCCTAGCCTGGAGATGCTCTGTGATGTCAGCTGATGGCAGACATAGCCCGCTGTCAGCTGATGGCAGACATAGCCCGCCGTCAGCTGATGCCAGACATAGCCCGCCGTCAGCTGATGCCAGACATAGCCCGCCGTCAGCTGATGCCAGACATAGCCCGCCGTCAGCTGATGCCAGACATAGCCCGCCGTCAGCTGATGACAGACATAGCCCGCTGTCAGCTGATGCCAGACATAGCCGCTGTCAGCTGATGCCAGACATAGCCCGCCGTCAGCTGATGACAGACATAGCCCGCCGTCAGCTGATGACAGACATAGCCCGCCGTCAGCTGATGCCAGACATAGCCCGCCGTCAGCTGATGCCAGACATAGCCCGCCGTCAGCTGATGACAGACATAGCCCGCTGTCAGCTGATGCCAGACATAGCCGCTGTCAGCTGATGCCAGACATAGCCCGCCGTCAGCTGATGACAGACATAGCCCGCCGTCAGCTGATGACAGACATAGCCCGCCGTCAGCTGATGCCAGACATAGCCGCTGTCAGCTGATGGCAGACATAGCCCGCTGTCAGCTGATGGCAGACATAGCCCGCTGTCAGCTGATGGCAGACATAGCCGCTGTCAGCTGATGGCAGACATAGCCCGCTGTCAGCTGATGGCAGACATAGCCCGCTGTCAGCTGATGGCAGACATAGCCCGCTGTCAGCTGATGGCAGACATAGCCCGCTGTCAGCTGATGGCAGACATAGCCCGCTGTCAGCTGATGGTAGACATAGCCCGCTGTCAGCTGATGGTAGACATAGCCCGCTGTCAGCTGATGGTAGACATGGCCCGCTGTCAGCTGATGGCAGACATAGCCCGCTGTCAGCTGATGGCAGACATAGCCCGCTGTCAGCTGATGGCAGACATAGCCCGCTGTCAGCTGATGGCAGACATAGCCCGCTGTCAGCTGACTCAGAGTCAAATGAGGGGAGACATTTAAAGTGGGCATGGACCAATAAACACGGATGAACCCTTTCAGTTTGGATTAGAATGACGAGACCGCTTTATCTTTTATTTTCATACATAGGGCAGTCTGTTCATTTCAATGGGCTGCACTGCGTTCATCATAGTAGCCCATGCGGCTTGTTGAGCGTCTGTTTGCTACGTTTGAGGTGGCGATAACAAAGAACGGCACAGCAAATGCAACAGTTTTTTTTTTTTTTGCACATTTCGTAAACGTACAACTGTGTGAATGCAGCCTTACTTCCCTAGTCTGACACACCATTCACACATAGCAGACTGGAAAATATTTATTCTATAATGAGAAGAATTGTGAAGCTGGCTCCATATATTCTATGTTCTCTATCCTCCTGAGCTCCCTCACACCACACTGTATAATAGTCCTTACCCCACCTCAGCCGCCTCTTACCTGCTCCGACAACTCTCTGTGCAACAAACTTTTCTCCGGCAACAAACACCAACATAACTGTGTTCATCCGCGCCGATAAATAGTCCCCGATATCTGAGGAGACAGCGCGGCCACTGGGCTGAAAACCTCGTCAGCTTGTCGTATTCGTTAATAAATATTTTATGTAATCTTTCTTTCCCCCGTATTTAAATATATTGAGGAATAAAGAGTAAGAATGTGCCGTGCTGGCGGAGGGATCCGGAGTGCAGTGCTTGTAGTGTTACCATGGAGATGGCTCGGCTTGTAGAGGCGGGGCTAGGAAGGAGCTGTACCTGTGTGATAGATAGAGGCTTCTTTTATTGGTGGGATGGAAAGAAAACTTTGCAGCCAAGTTGTTGCTAGAATAACATTGTAGCAGCCTGGAGGAGAAGAGACTTCCGTCCCCGTTCAGATCAGGCCGATTTGAAATGTTACATCACATGCCAAATCGCAGCCTATTGCCAGCAACAGCACCGTCCGAATCGGTGCAATGCCAACTTTGCGGTGCCGCACCAATTCCCAAAAGTAGTTTCTGCACTACTTTTGGCGACTTTAGGGGTGATTTCAATAGCCATTTGTGCATGAACCCGCACAGATATCTCAAATCACCTCAAAGTTGGACTGAACTGCCGGTTTGAAATCGTGCGAGTTCAGATTTCAAACCCATGGGCTAAGAGCCCTTTCATACTAAGGCGCTTTGGCACAAAAAAAAAAAAAGGCGAAAACCTATTGCCATTACATAGTTACATAGTTAGTGAGGCTGAAAAAAGACACAAGTCCATCCAGTTCAACCTATGATGTGTGTGTGTGTTTGCTTTTAACCGTACATTGTATACCCCTGTATGTTGTGGTCTTTAAGGTGTCCATCCAATAGTTTTTTGAAACTATCAATGCTCCCCGCTGATACGACTGCTTGCGGAAGAGAATTCCACATCCTTACCGCTCTTACAGTAAAGAACCCCTTACGCACTTTAAGGTTAAACCTCTAGTTTTAGTGAGTGGCCACGTGTCTTATTGTATTCCCTTACTCTAAATAGTTTGTTCCTTATGCTAGGGTCGCCAGTACAGTATTTGTACATTGATATCATATCCCCCCTCAATCGTCTCTTCTCCAGAGAGAATAGGTTCAGTGCTTGTAGTCTTTCTTCATAGCTGATGTCCTCCATTCCCCTAATTATTTTTGTTGCCCTCCTCTGGACTTTCTCCAGTTCCAGCACATCCTTCCTGAGGACCGGTGCCCAGAACTGGACAGCATACTCCAGATGTGGCCGGACCAGAGTCTTGTAGAGCGGGAGAATAATCTCTTTATTTCTGGAGTGAATCCCCTTTTTTATACATCCCAGTATTCTGTTGGCTTTGCTTGCAGCGGCTTGGCATTGCATGCCACTTCCAAGCCTGTTGTCTACCAGTACCCCCAGGTCCCTTTCCATCCTAGACTCACCCAGAGGTTCCCCCCCTAGTGAGTAGCTTTCTTTCTGGTTTCTGGCCCCCAAGTGCATTACTTTACATTTTTCAACATTAAATCTCATCTGCCATGTAGTTGCCCACCCCGTTATTTTGTTCAGGTCCGTCATTAAAACCAAAGAATACTTTCACACTGGGGCTGTGCGCTGGGGGAGGGGTGAAAAAAATCCTACAAGCAGCATCTTTGGAGCACTAAAAAAAAGCGCCTCAAAAACAACCCTCTCCATTGAAATGAATAGGAAGCGCCTCAAAAGTGACCCCAAAGTGGTTCTTAAAGCAGATTTTGAGTCTTGTGTTCTTAACCACTTAAGCCCCGGAAGATTTTACCCCCTTCCTGACCAGGGGGGTATTTTGTGATTCGGCACTGCGTGACTTTAACGGACAATTGCGCGGTTGTGCGACGCTGTACCTAAACAAATTTGACGTCCTTTTTTTCTCACAAACAGAGCTTTCTTTTGGTGGTATTTGATCACCTGTGCGATTTTTTGATCATATGCGCTATAAACAAAAAAAGAGCGTCAATTTTGCAAAAATAACAATATTTTTCACATTTTTTTTATATGAAATTCCCCGAAAAAAATTAAAAATCAAAATTTTTTAACATTTTCGGCCAATTTGTTTTATGCTACATATGTTTGGTAAAAAAAATCGCAAAAAGCGTATTTTGATTGGTTTGCGCAAAAGTTATCACGTTTACTAACAAAGGGAAAGATTTTTGTCATTTTTGTTGTTTTTTTTAACGCGTAATGGCGGCGATCTGCGATTTTTTTTGCGGTACTGCGACATTGGGGCAGACAGATCGGACCCTTGACTGACATTTTTGACACTTTTGGGGTTACCAGTGACATTACTACAGTAATCAGTGCTATATATATATGCACTGTTACTGTAAAATTACACTGGCAGTGAAGGGGTTAACTTTATTTGAGAGGGAGGGGCTGTGTGTGTCCCTAGGGGCGTGATTCTAACTGTGATTGGCTGTGGCTTGAGGTGTAGGAACAATGATCAACGGTCCTACATAGTAGAACCGTATGATCATTGTTTCTACACAGGGGAGAATGACAGGCGGCTTGTTTACACTAGCCGCCTGCCTTTCTCCCTCTCCCCCGACGATCGCTGAGTGACCGGTGGACACACGCGCCGGGGGGGTCCGTGACTGCGCGGGAGCGCGCCGGCGGGAGCGCGGCGGCGCGCGCTCGCTCCCCAGAGCCTCACAGGCTAGTGAGAAAACCATATTGTTTCATTTTGAAGAGGGTGAAGAAGGGATTAGGTACTGGTTCACACTAGTGAGATGTCTGTGAGATGGAATTGCAGCCATACAAACTGTATGGCTTAAATCGCATCGCATTTGCACCAAAATGGTGCATGACCCTTTTTTTGGTTCGCACTGGAATTGGATCGCATGGGTTTACACCTATGCGATCCGATTCCTGCACCATTTCACAGTTCACACTGCGATATGCGAACCAATCTGGGGGTGTCATTAACTTTACATTGACACCCCCAGTAATTTGCAGATCTCAGTGTGAAATACTGTGCGATTCTGATCCGATGCTGGAACCGGCACTGAATTGCACCAGTGTGAACCGGAATTAAAGCGTTAGTTCTTTTCAGAAAAAAAAAATGAAAAGGTGAGCTAGCACCCTACTATCTCGCTGACAACCATATAACCCCCCTCTCACTGTACTTACCTGCTGTCGGTGCCCATGCAGCCTGAAAAGCAATCCATTAATTTGAAATCCCCACTTTTCTCCCCCTTCTTTCTGCAGCAATTCTTTGTGCTGACCAATCATAATCACTCTGATCCACCCTGTGGAAATATAACAATTTCTATCCAATGCCAAAATTGCAGATGGTACTCAAAATTTCTAAAAACTAAAGGCACAAAGTTTTTCTTTTCTCATTTTCTTCATTTTTGGAGTAAAGTTCTTTTTTCCCATCTGTGTCCCATTGAGGAGATTTCCCTTCACTTCCTGTCTCATAGCCAAAACAGGAAGTGAGAGAAAATTCCTCCAAAGTAAAAGTATCCCTGGCTGTCACAGATCTGACATAGGCATGGGCACAGGATGTGCCAGATGTGCCTGGGCACACCCTAATTACCCAATGTGCATTAGCATTATCGTTCTGCATGCCGGCAGGAAGATGGAAAAGATTTCCCTCCTACCAGCTCTGCCATAAGAGAAGTGTTTACACACTTCTCTTTCACTGTGTTGGCGGAAAGATCAATGTGCCGGAGTCATATATATGTAGACACACACAGACACACGTTTGAGCTTCAGGGGGCACATGCTAATGCAATAGGCCACGCACACCTATTTATAAAACAAAATAACCTCGCGCTTATGGTAAATATAGTGCATAAATTAATAAATTAGAAAAATAAATAATTAGAATTAAATAAATATGTAGCTGCTGCTGAAGAATTAAAGTGCTGGTGCCTTTAACGTGATTAGAAAAAAAGTTATTCAGCGCTGCTACTACTAATAATGTGCAAAAGGGCAGATGTGCAAACAAACAAAGTATGTAATAAATACTCATTTATTTAATGAAGAAACCTACTAAGTCTAAGATAAGCAGACAGAGCACGGCACGGTGGTTCGCTGCTCCCGCAGCGTGCTTACCACAGGCCGGAAATGACTTCAAGGTACGCTCAGCCAATCATCGCTAGATGCGTTTCGCCATCCAATCAGGGCGTCTTCCGTAGCTACCACCATGCCGTGCTCTGTCTGCTTATCTTAGACTTATTGTAAGTAGGTTTCTTCATTAAATAAATTAGTAGCTTTTAAACCATTGCCTATGGAGATTTTTAAGTACCATAGTTTGTTGCCATTCCAGGGGCACGTGAGATTTTAAAGCATGAAATGTTAGGAATCTATTTACCCAGAAAAAAAGGGAAGGGGCAAGCCCCTGGTGCATTACCTGAGTAAAAAGGTATTTATTAAAATAAAAGGAAACCGATAGAAACATACTCACAAATGTACAGAGGTGTACAGCATATAAATGGAAGGATACCATGGGGTAGAAAGTAAAAGTGCTTCTACAACCTCACATTAAGCATGTTGACGCGTTTCGGGGACGCACCCCCTTCTTCAGAGCTGTGAACAGATGTTTACTCTCTTACTTAATTACTATCTATGTAATTGCATTTTTGTACAATAATCCAAATATTTTAGCTGATGTATATTCTGGGTCATTTAAAAAATAAAGTAGCATTTTAGCTGTCTGGATAATATTTATAACTTCAATTAATCGGTACCAGCTTCAAAAAATACATCAGTAGCCTAGTCACTGCTAAATACAGTGTATAAAATACACTAAACTGAGCTTCACCATTCTTCTAACCTGCTGTGGAGTAGGGATGAGGCTCAGGTTCGCACCTACCATGACTTTGTGTTGGATTTAGCGTGTTCGAAACTTGTGGCCCCAGTGAATAAGGTAGATGACTGAAATTATTTGTTACCATAATGCACTGGCTGACCTTTCAACTGTGAGCAGTAGAATTACAATGCTCAGTAATGGGGGCTTTGCTATGTGCCAGCCCCTTCACTATACATGGTTGGGCTTCCAGGAGCCATTTGTCAGTGTGTGTTAGAATAGTTTAGGGAGGGCTAAGAGTCTATGTACAAAGATTCACTGGGAAGAATGACGTTTGTGGCTATTGCGAATAATCCCTCCCTACAGTTAACTAAAAAGATTCTTGGTGTCAGTGGTTACTTGTCTGAGGGGCAGGAATTGCCCATCGCTCAAGGAACCCCTGTCAAGCTCTGGAGGAATCTTAGGGTTCCACAGAGCCCTTGTTAGAAAAGACTGATCTAGAGGCTGGGCACATCCGTCTTTTTTTTTCTCAGGGTGGCCATGCTGTATACAACAACAGCACACACTGAAGCTTGCACAATATACATTGGAGCTTTTGGCTTGCCCGGCAGCCAGATTGGTTGTATGTTATATTTTAAGACCATTATATCATTATTATTCTGCTCACAAATTAATGTTATACTTATATGCAAGATATTTTTTATGCAAATATAGATCCGATATTTTTTTTTTATTTACAATTTTCATATTTTTATAATTTCATATCTTTGGATTTGTGTTGCTCTTGTAGCAATGATGAAGAGGGGAACATGTTTTGCCCCTGAAATGTGTTAGCTGTCTTGTGATTCATTCAAGTTGTTTCGGATTCCCTTATGAATTCAATCTGGCACTATTTCTTTTGGTTTAAGCTCTGAGTGATGTTGTTAGGTGTTCATTGGAGAGTAGCCCTGGTTGCATGTAAGCTGCCTATTTAGAGCTAGTGAGTTTTTTCAAAAGATTGTCGCCATGTATCAATACGTATTGAAGTTCCAGCACCTCTTGGAAGTATCCCCTTATTCTGGAGATCTGGCACTGTAAAAGTGTTAAACAATGTTTCTGTCCCTGGACCTCAGTTGCCAAATTTAATAGGCAGCTTGGTTATGCTGCAATTTAAGAAGGAGAGGCGAGGTAAATTTTATCTTGAAAAAAACAATTGTATTATCTGAGAGATACAAATAGTGCCAGACCACCAGAATAAGCTTGTGGAATGGTGAGCTGCGTTAAAATTGATAAATAACATAAATGAGGTATAAATTAGTCCATGCAGATATAGAAATAGACTAGAAGATCAAACAGTAAAGTCCAACTTCAAAAATAGCTCCAAAGTGCAGATGCAGAAATGGATGAATCCGCCACCAGAGGACACTCGATCAGCCGCAGTGAAGCATGCTAAGGGTGTACGCTTACCAGATAGAGAAGGAATATTCACATTGTACACACTCCAGGTGTTTAAAAGCCAGCTCCAATGCACATCTCCTTTCCTACCGGGTCCTGTCAGATACAGGGATCTGAATCGTCCCACAGGCAAACCACCTCGTCCCAATCAAAGGTCCAGCAAGGGTATGCAAGAGAAAGATGGGACCACAATAGTGCAGATGGTCTGAACACTTTATTTTAAAAATAAGTAATACACTCACAGAATGCTGAAGAAATCAACGCTCATCAAAACAGATTCAAAGTCGCCGCCACCCGACTTCCGGATGCACAGTAGTGATGTCAGCACGCCTTCCCTACGCACGTTTCGTCACAAACTGACGTCTTCCTGGGGAAGACGTCAGTTTGTGACGAAACGTGCATAGGGAAGGCGTTCCCCAGGAAGACGTCAGTTTGTGACGAAACGTGCATAGGGAAGGCGTTCCCCAGGAAGACGTCAGTTTGTGACGAAACTATTGTGGTCCCATCTTTCTCTTACACACCCTTGCTGGACCTTTGATTGGGACGAGGTGGTTTGCCTGTGGGACGCTTCAGATCCCTGTATCTGACAGGACCCGGTAGGAAAGGAGATGTGCATTGGAGCTGGCTTTTAAACACCTGCAGTGTGTACAATGCGAATATTCCTTCTCTATCTGGTAAGCGTACACCCTTAGCATGCTTCACTGCGGCTGATCGAGTGTCCTCTGGTGGCGGATTCATCCATTTCTGCATCTGCACTTTGGAGCTATTTTTGAAGTTGGACTTTACTGTTTGATCTTCTAGTCTATTTCTATATCTGCATGGACTAATTTATACCTCATTTATGTTATTTATCAATTTTTAGCGCAGCTCACCATTCCACAAGCTTATTCTGGTGGTCTGGCACTATTTGTATCTCTCAGATAATACAATTGTTTTTTTCAAGATAAAATTTACCTCGCCTCTCCTTCTTAAATTGCAGCATAACCAAGCTGCCTACATACTGTCCAGCCACTGTACAATATTTGTAGCTGTTGTTTCTCAAATAATATACTCTAACTCTTATTCACAGATAACACTTGCCTCATCTCTTCTTATTATATTGCGGCCTAACCAAGCTGCCTATATACTGTTAAGCCACTGACCAATAATTGTTGCTATTGTCTCTCATATAATACATTCTAATGTCCATTTCAAGATAAAACCTACCTACCTCATCTCTTTCTCATTGCGGTCTCATCAGGCTGGCTGCATACTGTGCAGTCGCTTATATACTGTTCAGGCACTGACCAATATTTTTGGCTATTGTCTCTCAAATATTACAATCTGATCTCTAATTCTCCCCTAAAGCTTTTGTCTCTCAGATAATAAATTCTAATTTTTATTTATATTACAGTAATAGTAAAGTGCTTCTTAACATCAAATAGCAACTAATGATTTAAAATGTGAACATTATTATCAAATCACACAGTAGTATATATCGTGCAATACTCAGATCTGAAATGTGAAAGATAGTCCCCTAAACAATCCAATTTTAAGTGAATGTCCCTAAACATGAAAGACAGTGCCATACACAGCCCATAAATAACCACCAAGATTTATGTGCCATAAAATACAACCTATGAAAAACTCATGTCTGAAATCTTCCACCATAATACGCCACCAAAGTGTCACCCACATGTGCAGTTGGGTGTCTCCTCACTTGAGGCAGTGGACCCCTTAGTTCCTCAAGGTGGTCAATAGCGCTTTTCTTCCACAAGGAACAGGTCAGCAGCACCCCTGTCAAATCTGAACACTCCGCAACTCTTGCATAGGTGGCTCAAAGAAATATGTGCAGAGAAGATCCAATAAAGTAAGATTGCCAGTAATATTTATTAAAGGGATAAAAAAAAAAAAAAGAATAGCACTCATAATTTGCAGAGACACATATAAGTGACAGATCACAGCATGCATAGACACAGTATAAGAAGATGATGTCCTACAGGTCACGCCACCTGTAACGCCACCTGTAATATATATATATTGATACATGTGTGGTGATTGCACTGTGTAGTGGTAGCTGCTCTTTGTGGTATAAATATTTTTTTATATTTTTTTTGTCATACTGTGTATTTATCTATATTAATAAAATGCAAGTGTCTCTGCGTCCGCCCCTGTGTCCGGGGGATTGCGCTACTGCGCATGTGCCCCATGGACAGCTTTTGGGAGAGACACTTGGACTTTATTATATAGGATTAGTGAAGAATAGTGACCGCCCAGTGTGTGTGTGAGCTCAGCCCCTCCTCCTCCCTATACACCACACACCTTCCTGTCATTGTATCACCCAGGAGAAGGCAACTCTGTCCCACCTCAGCCCTGCCTCCTCTCAGTCAGCTGTTCGTATTTCCAGACCCGCGTCACTTCCGGTGACGCTATGTCACATCCAGCTGGTGCGAGCCCCGGTGCGCATGCGCAGAAGACATTTTCCAGGTCTGATTAAATTTTAAGACTTACGAACAGCTGACTGAGAGGAGGCGGGGCTGAGGTGGGACGGAGTTGCCTTATCCTGGGTGATGGATGACAGGAAGGTGTGTGGTGTATGGTGAGGAGGAGGGGCTAAGCTCACACACTGGGCGGTCACCATTCTTCACTAATCACACATTTCTACTGATTGTTAGCTCATGTGACCACTCTGCTTTATTTCATGGCCTCTGACCATTCATCCCAAACCCTGCAGATGGGAACATCCCAGATGTGACCAGCAGGGGGCGCTTTATGTCAGGGGAGGAAGAGGGTACAGAGTATTGGGGGTGGAGGGACAGAGTGAGATGTAATTGGGTACAGAGAGAGCATATTGGGGAATGAGGTGTAATAGGAGGGGCAGAGGGTGTAAAGTTTTGTATTGGTGTAATGGGGTGCAGAGAAGTGAGGTAATGGGGGTGAAAAGTATTGTATTGGGGGTTTAGAGTGTTGGGGTATTGGAGATACAGAGAGGTGGAGTAATGGGGGTGCAGAGTGTTGGAGATGCAGAGAGGTGGAGTAATGGGGGTGCAGAGTTTTGGAGATGCAGAGAGGTGGAGTAATGGGGGTGCTGAGTGTTGGAGAAGCGAAAAGGTGGAGTAATGGGGGTGCAGAGACCCCCATTATTCCACCTCTCTGCTATTCAAATACTCTGCACCCCCATTACTCCACCTTTCCACTTCTCCAACACTCTGCACCCCCATTACTCCACCTCTCTGCACCCCAATTACTCCACCTCCCTGCACCCCTTTTACTCTACCTCTCTGCATCTCCAACACTCTGCACCCCCTTTACTCCAACTCTCTGCATCTCCAACACTCTGCACCTCCATTACTCTACCTCTCTGCATCTTCAATACTCTGCACCCCCATTACTCCACCTCTCTGCTATTCCAATACTCTGCACCCCCATTACTCCACCTTTCTGATTCTCCAATACTCTGCACCCCCATTACTCCACCTCTCTGCATCTCCAACACTCTGCACCCCCATTTACTCCACCTCTCTGTATCTCCAAAACTCTGCACCCCCATTACTCAACACTGTGCACCCCCATTACTCCACCTCTCTGCATCTCCAACACTCTGCACCCCCATTACTCCACCTCCCTGCATCTCCAACATTCTGCACGCCCATTACTCCACCTCCCTGCATCTCCAACACTCTGCACCCTCATTACTCCACCTCTCTGCATCTCCAACACTCTGCACCCCCATTACTCCACCTCTCTGTATCTCCAACACTCTGCACCCCCATTACTCCACCTCCCTGCATCTCCAACACTCTGCACCCCCATTACTCCACCTCCCTGCATCTCCAACACTCTGCACCCCCATTACTCCACCTCTCTGCATCTCCAACACTCTGCACCCCCATTACTCCACCTCTCTGTATCTCCAACACTCTGCACCCCCATTACTCCACCTCTCTGTGTCTCCAATACCCCAACACTCTGAACCCCCAATACAACACTTTTTTTTTACTACATCACACTTTGTTTACTACATCAAAAAAAAAAATGAGAGAAGTGTCAGAATTGGCTTGGGCAGCAAGTGGTTAAATACCATTTTTGGTTTGTGTTGCTCAGATTTGGGCAGTTTTCAGGGCTGCTCAGGTTTGCATTTATTTAAAAACTCTTACATTTCCAATTAGCTCCAACACAGAAAAAAAATATTCTTGATCTCTGAATCCTATTTGATAACTCTTATTATAAATACAATATAAGTAGCCATTTACTTTTTTTGTATTTAGAAACACACCAAAACTACTAAACATTTTTACAGCTCTTACAGAAAATAATCCTTTCTGCATGCACAGGTAAAACCTTTTTCACCAGTGACAAAGAGTTTCCTCTAGTCTTTGCTGTAAATTTAAAGTATTTATTATTTTATACTGTATATTAAAATTAACTTAAATATTTATCCAAGGTATTCCCAATGAATTACCTGTTCTTAAAGTGAAATACAGTTTTCCCCTTTTGTTAGGCTTTTCTTGCATGCCCTAGCTGCTGATCACCTACTGATCACATTT
This sequence comes from Pelophylax lessonae, assembly GCF_965119305.1. NCBI lineage: Eukaryota > Metazoa > Chordata > Amphibia > Anura > Ranidae > Pelophylax > Pelophylax lessonae. The sequence continues at coordinate 81,885,052 of NC_138775.1, read as the reverse complement.
TCTTGCAGCCACTCCCCCCCAGTGATAGTTGCCTGGCGTTTCCCAGGGTGGGTGTCTTAGTGCTATTGATGAGCTGGGGACTAGGTGAGGACTGCTGCTTGTTATAGACACCTGTTAGCAAAATACAGTTTTCATCCTTTTTTTCATGCTTTGTTGTATCTTAGTGAATTACAAGGCTGTAGAGAACAGTGTGACATTGAAAACTTATATTCTGAGGTTTTAATCTCATTATTTTAATATAGTTAGTCGTGAACTAAAGTGGGCCGGTCTAAGGCATGAAACTCCAGGGCTGAAAATGAGTCCCACTCCGGCCCTGCTGGTAATTGGTAATTAAAGAAAAAGGAGGCTCAACAAAATACTGACACAAGGGGGTGATCCTTTTTCCAACTCAGTGATTCTGTTTTTGATTTTCTTTTTTTTTCTTTTTCTACATGTTGGTGTTATATCTTTCACTTGGATATCATAGGTTGCACTGAGTAAATACTGGATAAAACAAAAACTATGTCTGTCTTCATTTCAGGCTGCAAAGCAACAAAATGTGATTATTGTGAAGGGGGGTGATTCTTTTCTATGCCCACTGTATATTAGTACATTATGAAGAAATAGCACAGAGATAATAAAATTATTTTTATAATGTTTTTTTTAAAGTTCATTTGCCAGGGGCAATCAGGTGACATCATGCAAGCATTATGATTGATTGCTGTGGATTACAGCCTTTGCACTTTGCCCGAAACATAAAACATAATATATACATCATATCTGCAGAGAAATACCAGTGCTACACACACACGTCTTTCTTTTCCAAGACAGCAGCATGGAATGCCAATGAGCACATTCTGTTGTTTTCCATCCTTCACTTTAATCAAAGTCTATTTTGTCTATATTAGCCTCCATCCTTCTTTTGACTGGTAGGAAACAGAAGAGAAAAGAGACAAAAGCTATTAATGATCATGTGCTCAAGCATTAAAAGACCAAGTAATGAAAATCCATTGTTCTTTCAGAGGAATTTAATACAAACTCTCAAGCATTTCCTTACATTCACTTGCACATGTATTCATGTTCAAAAGAGATGCAAAATTAAGTCTGTGAAAGTAATGGTCTACTTACTACATAAATAATGCAGGAAAAAGCAAGAAAATGTTTCTGTAAAAGCAATATTTTGACTATAATGACAGACACCCCCCCCCCCCCCCAACCCCTTTTAATTCTACATAAGGATCCTGCCATTGCTGATTGATTTCTTGCTTTTGTGTGTGAATGCTCCAGGGCTGTCATGCTTTTCCATTCTTCTCTACATCAGTGTCAGTGACCTGGAGGAGACATGTGCATGTCAAGACCTAGAATAAGCATAGTAAGGATAGGGATGACAGTCCCAACCCTATGTATTAACCACTTAAGCCCCGGAGGATTTGGCTGCTCAAAGACCAGGCCCTATTTTGCGATTCAGCACTGCGTGACTTTAACGGACAATTGCACGGTCCTACAATGCTGTACCCAAATGAAATTGACGTCCTTTTTTTCCCACAAACAGAGCTTTCTTTTGGTGGTATTTGATCACCTGTGTGATTTTTATTTTTTGCGCTATAAACAAAAAAAAGAGCGACAATTATGTAAAAATAACAATATTTTTCACATATTTTATATGAAATTCCCCAAAAAAAATGTAAAAATCAAAATTTTTTAACATTTTCGGCCAATTAGTTTTATGCTACATATGTTTGGTAAAAAAAAATCGCAAAAAGCGTATTTTGATTGGTTTGCGCAAAAGTTATCGCGTTTACTAACAAAGGGAAAGATTTTTGTCATTTTTGTTGTTTTTTTTTACCGAGTAATGGCGGCGATCTGCGATTTTTTTGCGGGACTGCGACATTGGGGCGGACAGATCGGACCCTTGACTGACATTTTTGACACTTTTGGGGTTACCAGTGACATTACTACAGTAATCAGTGCTATACATATGCACTGTTACTGTAAAATGACACTGGTAGTGAAGGGGTTAACTTTTTTTGAGAGGGAGGGGCTGTATGTGTCCCTAGGGGCGTGATTCTAACTGTGATTGGCTGTGGCTTGAGGTGTAGGAACAATGATCAACGGTCCTACATAGTAGAACCGTATGATCACTGTTTCTACAAAGGGGAGAATGACAGGCGGCTTGTTTACATCAGCCGCCCGCCTTTCTCCCGCTGTCACGGACGATCGTGAGTGAGCGGCGGACATCGGGTCCACCGCTCACATGCGCGGGTGGGTCCGTGACCACGCTCGCGCTCGATCCCCAGAGCCTCACAGGATAGTGACGTACCAGAACGTCACTTTGCCTGTGAGGGGCTGACCGCCGCAGTATATGTACTTGCGGCGGTTGGCAAGTGGTTAAAGTGATTGTAAACGATCACCTTGTAAAGCAAACCAACCATTTAGTTTAAAATAGAAATGAAAATACAAAATGAAATACAAAACATTTGTATATTGATTTAAAAAAAACTGCATAAGAGCTGAAGGAGGAGAAGCAGCATCACACTGAGCTTCCCTGTAAATAGCTGTGCAGCAGGGGTGTGTCAGGACAAGTCTGGTCATTGGAGGAGAACATTCTGAGTTCCCATTATAGCTAGAGAACTAACCACGTTGTGCTCTCCTGCTTAGTGTGGTCAGTTTTAATAGGAAAGAAATGGGACTAGCAGGAACACCAGGGATTTCACCTAAAGGAAGCAAAACAAAGAGAACAGGATACTTCCTCATACAAGCACATGGTACAGCAGCCACATATCAGGAACATGAAGCGTTGGAGTAACAAACGCTTTAAGTGTTAAAACTCTTGGTGCGGGTTCTCCTCTCCTGCCTTCTCCCCCTTAAAGGGAGCACTCCAGCACTTAAATAATTAAAGTTTTAATTTATTTTTTACAAGTGTCTTTGGTCCAGTTTGATGATGTCACAGGTCCTCTTCACCCTCTTTTTCCTTCAGCATTAAATGTTGCCACATTTATGTAGTGCCACATAATGACTTGTCACTCCTCTCAGTACCCTGGGCTCACAGGCAGTTAGTTACTGTAAATTATGCTGGTCATCATTCAAATAAAAGAGATCACTGTGTGGGCTAGAAGGAGGTAAGAATAGCAGAGGTGATTTTTTATTTTTAGGAGCTGTGGAATATCCATATTTGTATTATTTGTCCAGACTGACGTTGTATATTAAAATAATTACTAGAAAATGCTGCCAAGATTGGAATATAGGAATAACCCAAATGTACCTGGGTTTGGTGAACTTTTTTGAAATTTAAGTGCTGAATCCAAACCCTGTTGAAGTCAATAGTTGCCAAATATAGCCTAGGCTTATAGGCAAGGGATTACCAAACAAATAGTAAGAAGAAGTAGAGAAAAGCGCCATTACCTAAGCGTGGCATTTTTTTAACCACTTCAGCTACCCCCTTCCTGACCAGCCCATTTGTTAGCGATACTGCAAAAAAATACTGACAATTGCGCGGTCATGCGACACTGTACCCGAATAAAATTGATGTCCCTTTTTCCCCATAAATAGAGCTTTCTTTTGGTGGTGTTCCGACCTCCCCCTCCAAAAAGGTAAAGTCAGCAGCTACACATACTGTAGCTGTTGACTTTTAATATTAGGACACTTACCTGTCCTGGAATCCAGCGATGTCAGCACCGCAGCTGATGTTTCCATCGGCTGTCAGATGCTTCCGCCACTGTTGCTGGTAAGGGAACCTGGTAGTAAAGCCTTTCGGCTTCACGGCCGTGTCACTACTGCTAATGCGCAAAGTGCGTTGTGCTCTGTTACTGGCCAGTAAACAGAGGAAGGAGGAGGGGAGCCAGACAGGGATTTATTTATGTACTTTTTATTTATTTTTTTCACACATTTTGTGGGACCAGTGACACCAATACAATAATCAGTGCTAAAAAAATGCACTGTCACTGTATAAATGACTGAGCCTGAGGCAGCCGCTGCTCCTGCCCCCTTCCCAGTACCGCCCTCCAATGAGCACTGGAGTGGCAGAGCAGAGAGCCGGTGACTGACAATCACTGCTCTCTGCTCAGAGATGACTTAGAACTGAGCGATAAGCAGTCATGTGATCGCTCAGTTCTTGGGCTTAGAGCCGGCAGCAGACAGCTGCAGCTTTACCACGATCTCCAAACAAAAACTCCACTCTCCTGCGCTTGAAGGTGGGCTTTGATGCTAGTTATCCAAGATGGCGCTTGTCTTGCTGCCCTCCCAAGACTGGGGATGTCTGGATGAGCTAGGAACAAGAAAGAAAAGACAGAGGGCGCACCAGCCTAGCGCATTACCTCAAAATAAAACGGCTGAAATAAAAGTAAGTGAAATAGAAAAATAATATCTCCGGCGCTATCACAAAATCAAATGTCAGTGAGGTTGCTGCTATCACTTTGAAGCTTATCCTTATCCAGTTATATGTGCAATATTCAATATAGTGAATAGTGAATTGAGGTAGCGTTTCACTATTATGAATATTGTTAAATAAAAGTACGTGCAAATTCATACTCACAAACGAAGATAACATAAAAGCATATCAACAATGTTGTTGCAGCATCTGGGTTGTCGCATCACAGTAATGAAGTCCTTGCAGCTGGCTAACGCATTTCGAGGACCTGCCTCTTCCTCAGAGCCTCAGCGATGCTGCAGCCATAGTGGTATGTTTTTTTTTTTTTTTTTTTTATTCCCTTTCTTCTTCTTTTATCACTACCATATGTTAGCATACATTGCCAATTCTAGTCTGTTTATGTTTTTCTTGCTTAGAATCATTTAACAATTTGCTATAATGTTTTATTCAGGGGAGCTCATACTCACAAACCCCTGACACTGTGATTACATGCACTGCATTCCTCCAAACCATCAACATGTTTCTATTTGGAAGGGGCACATTAACTCTTTGCTAAATGTCAGAACTATTTCATACACCTGTAGAATATTAGGACTGCATCAATAAATGCAGACATCTTTATACATCATGAGGAATATTTATTTAGGGGACGTTGGAAAAGACTGTGGCCATGTTGCAATCAGTTTTCAGATGTGGGCATTCACAATGTCAGAGGCCCATCATAGGTATGAGCCGTAAATAATTAGGCTGATGGACATCAGTCTTAGTTCTCATTAATAACTCACACAAAGGCTTTTTCAAAGGTTCGCATAAAAACTTGCAGCTCAATAGAATATTTTGAATCTGGACCCTGTGACTCCACATTCAGGCTCATCACTGTGACCTCTACTCGATATAATAATATCAATCAACATAATGATTCTCATGAGCAATGTAATACAGGCAGAAGATTATACATTTTTTAGCTGATTCTGTGAAATATGTCATGGTAATCGGCTTACTGGCCTTGAAAATGATGTGTGACATCGGACACTACTGCAACTAATCTACCTATAATTGTATAATAAGACCATTAGCATTTCAAAGCTAGTAAAGCATAGTGAACACCTAAGAAAGCAAACATACCTAAATAAACTAACCATTAAATTCCATTATATGTCATTATGGAGGACTCATCAAGTCACTGGAAATTGACTTGCATTATTTTGTGCTAGAGTCTGCACATCACTCATTTATGGATATAATTCTGTGACTGCAAAAATGTATTAAACTGTGAATAAAATGGTATAAAATGGAATAAAATGGTACTAGAACCAGTTCTGGTCGCCAGTCCTCAGGAGGGATGTGTTGGAGCTGGAGAGAGTCCAGAGAAGGGCAACTAAACTGATTAGGGGGTTGGAGGACCTTAACTATGAAGAGCGGCTGCAATCGCTCGATTTATTTTCCCTGGAGAAGAGACGTCTGAGAGGGGACATGATAGCAATTTATAAATATCTTAATGGGGATCTCAGCTTAGAAAAAAAGCTGTTCATTCGAAGGAATTGCATGAGAACTCGAGGACATACAATGTGATTAGAGGAGAAGCATTTTAACCTCAGGCAACGAGGAGGGTTCTTTACTGTTAGGGCTACAAGATTGTGGAATTGTCTACCACAAGAGGTGGTTTCTGCGGGTAGTATGGTGACTTTCAAAAGACTCTTAGACTTACATCTCAAGGATCAGGACATTAAGGGCTATGTTAGATGATTACAGCCACACATACCTACACAGGTTGAACTGGATGGACTATTGTCTTTATTCAACCTCACCTACTATGTAACTATGTATGTAACGTTTGCTATCTGTGTTAGTAGTCTGGTACTAAAAGTTTAATTGTGAAGTTCCTGGAACTGAAAACTATTATGAATATTGTAGTTGCCTTAAAGGAGAAGTGTAGGAATAGAATAAAATAAACACACATGCTCACCTTCATGCTACAGCATTGGTGTGATGTCACATTGGTGTGATGTCGCATCCTCTGATAACTCAGTTCTCAGTCTGCTATGAGCAGAGAGTGGTAACTGTCAGTCAACGCTCACTGGTTTGCCCTTCCAGTGCTCACTGGATCTCTGGGCTTTGGAGGGGGTGAGAGCGGATGGTCTAAGACAGGGCTTCCCAAACTTTTTTGGGCCGAGACCCACTTCTGAATACAGTTATTTTTCGGGACCCACTTGCTTATAATTGAATATTGTAAAGCACTATAGAAACCCAGAGTCTCCATGATGAGGAGCTCTATGCTGGTCTTGGTGTCCTGGCTCTTTTCCTTCAGATCCTCTATTGGGGTCACAGAAGCTGCCATGAACACCTGACACCACGGGCCACCTAGTCCTATGAAACCGAGGCTGTCGTCTCTGCCCGCTATAGCTGAGCCTGAGACAATCCTGCTGCCAGTCTAGCTGGCTCTGCACTCCCATGAACATATCCTACTTACTACATAACAGCCCACATACAGTACGTACTCACGGATGCAAGTATTCTCCTCGTGGGAAATGCAGACCAGCCTCCGTAAACTGCGTGGGCAGGGTCCTGAATCCATCTGACTGCTCTGGCTCTCTGTAATTTGCGCGGGCTCGCACAGCACAATTTATCCAGGCCCGCTCTCAGTGATTTCTGGCTCAGCGTGACCCACTCAAACACAGCTCGCGACCCACCAGTGGGTCCCGACTCACAGTTTGGGAACTCCTGGTCTAAGGCTCTCAATGACGCGCTGAGAGGCTGAGCCAGCTGCCTCTCAGACATCTGAGTGGATCCTGACATTATTGTCGGGGTTCCAGAGCTTTGGTTGGCTCTGTGGCACCCGCCAACAGCAGGCTTTAGCCCAGTGTTGGCTGGTTCTGGGTCACAGGAGAGCACATGTAAATGCACACCCGTGACCCACAAGAGAAATATAGCCCAATGGCAGCCGGTTCTTTGGCATTTTCCTGCATTTTCACAGATCGGGTTTTGATAATGTTTTATGAACTATTGGTGGATACTTCGAGTACACTTAATGTATAGTTTTCTTTGGGTTGTCAAGTGATTAACCCTTTCCTTTAGAGCGATCCTTTGCCCGGTTTTATACATGTATGTGTACCTGTGTGTGCTCATGCGTTATGCATGTATGGGCACACACATATATCTTGCATCTGGTAATGAGTTTGTTTAAGTATCCAAGATTTTTGATTGTTTAGAGAAACAGTGGTGATGGCTTTATGATGTGCTAAGGGAATACGAGCAAGAAAACACGTTTTTCAGGACAATAAGACTAAAAGGGGACTTTTTAAGGAGTCATTTTCTTATTCTTCATATATTATATATATTTATATGTATTCATGAAGTAGTTGCGATATTCATGTCCACTATTCATATAAAATAATAACTATTTATATTTAGATAATTTTTGGACACATATATACATATACTTCATGACATTTTTTTATACTTCATGACAGTTTTTGACAGACCATCAATGATGTAGTAAAAACATTTTTTTGAGGAGTTTTATGGAAAGCCTTTCAACATGTTTAATCAATTCAATTCAATCATGTCCGACCATTTTCATTGTTTCATTGTTTTTCCTCCCCCCTTTTTAGGGGAATATTTATCATAAACACGGTGTTTCCACACCTTTTGGATGGGAATTTATTTTAGTGTTCCTTGACTTTGTTTTTTGAAACTTTTAGTATCTTTCAGATTGTCACTTATTATATGTATATCTATGTAATTTGATACAGTATGAACATGCATTTGTTTAGATACTGCTTTACCAAAGCTTTAAAAATAGTCAAAGTTTATTGTGTTTTTGTTTCATTTTTCTCCTCTGTAACATATCATTTTTAATTTTTATTGTTTATTTTCTATTTTTTTTTTAAGATATGAGTATAGATATATATATTTTTAGTACACAATTGGTCACTATTTATTTTGCATTATTCGTTTATTTATTCATGACCATTCACATTTATATGTATATATCTAAGGTGGAGGTTTTTCATCTCTTTTCTTCTTTTCTTTTCTTCCCTTTTCTCACGTTTTCTTCTTTTTTGATCTTTTTCTTTCCTTTGGTCATGTGGAGTTTCTTTACTGCAAAGAACCACACCTCATTAGTTAGCATCAATTTATGCAATTAATGTTTGTTAATCAGCATCTTTGTGTTCAATTAACATTGATGACTTCTAGCTGTTGTTTACTATTTACTGTATGCAGCCAGTCCACATGCATGTTCATAGTTATGATTAAGCAAATTTGATTTTGTGAAACGCGTCAACTATGTCTTGTCTCCTGTCTCTGATAATGTTGTCTATTATGGATTTTTGGATTCACAAATAAATTTCAAAAAGTTACAAAAAAGCCTTGGCCATACTTCTCTTTTAAACCAAACTGATGCTTTGACCATACGGGTTAAAACATTAGGTTTTCTTTAACACAGAACTCCAGTATATATCTTTTTTTACAAACTTATATTGGTCCACTTTGGCTCAATGTAAGTATCCATATCTAATATCTGGAGGGCCGCTGGTAATGCCGAAAATCACAGTAGTATTCTGCACTACATACAGTGAGAGCCGTGATCTTCTGGCCGTGCCGTCATCTCCAGTGGTTCCCCCCTTGCATATTGAACACAGGTGCTGCACATATGTCTCCTCTATTGCCAAAAACCTGCAGGCGGGCTGGTACATATAGTTCCATTGCTTTAACTTGTAAGTTATGCTGTTGTTCCACAAGACCTGTGTTCAAGACTAATTAACCACCTAATTTAGCTACATGCCCAACCCAGCCAGACCATCTCTCTTTCTATATAAATTGTACGTTACCCTAATTATTTTTTTCTATATGTGTTTACATACAGTATGTAATCTATAAATCATAGTCTTTATCATTTTCATGTTCTTCATTCATCTGAAGTACCTGGCTGATCCTTCCATTCACCTTTCTTCCTTGCCCTAAATTGGGGCTGGCAATCGCGATCTACCTGTCAACCGCGGGCAGGTGACAGGTGGATCACAAACAGTTCCCTGCTTTGCCAAGCCCCGCCATTTAGGTGCCAATCTTCCTCACCCTCCTGGCCAACACCGCCGCTCTCTTCCTCATGGCATTGCGGAGAGTGGAAGGCAGAAAGGCTCAGGATGGAGGGCGGGAGCGGGAGGTGGCTCAGTTAACTTTTTGTGTTAACCGGCAGATGATTAGTTGCTAGGACACAGGGCGGTCCTAGCAACCCACCACCTGCTTGTTAATATGAAAACGTAACTGCGGCAGCTCTTGCCCTTCATCCTGAGCTGTGCTGCCCTCCTCTCTCTTCCCTGTGTACACAAATAGGCTGGACACTTCTTATGTTTGTGTAGGTGGTATTGTGAAACGGACAGAGAACACTGGTATGGAGGGGAGGGGCAGAGGACACTGCTATGGGGGGGCAGAGGACATCTCTATGGGGGGGGCAGAGGACACTGCTATGGGGGGATGGGGGCAGAGGACACCTCTATGGGGGGTGCAGAGGACACTGCTATGGCAGGAAGGGAGGGGGAGGCAGAGGACACTGCTATGGGGAAAAGGGATGGGGAGGCAGAGGACACTGCTACGGGGAGAAGAAGAGGGAGGAAGAAGACATTGCTATGGAAGGGAAGGGAGGGGGGAGGCAGACAAAACTGCTTGGGGGGGGGGGGACACTGCTATAGGGAGAAGGGGGGGCAGAGGACACTGCTATGGGGGGGGGGGGGTACAGGACACTGCTATGGGGTGGGAAGGAGACTGAAGACACTGATGTGAAGGGGGAAGGGGGCGTAAAGGACACTGGTAAAGGAAAAGAGGGGCAGAGGACACTGGTATGGTGAGAAGGGGTGATATGAAGGGCAGTAAAGGACACTGCTATGGGGGATCAGAGGACACTACTGTTAGGGGGATGATGTGAAGGGGCAGAGGAAATTGTTATGGTCAGGGCCCGCACCAGCATAAGGCTGCCTAGGGGGCCAAGGTGGGGGCTGTAAGATCCAAATCACCAACCACTTGCTGGGAATTCGGATTTTTAAAGTACCTGTCTTCTGATGATCGCCTACATTTTCCTCCTGCAGCAGCTGAAAGCCAGCTTCTCCTCCTCTCCCTCCCACTGGCATTAAGCTACTGCAGGAGGAAAATCCAGGGGATTGGTTCCAGTAAATCCCTTCCCCGCTGCCCCTCCTGTCCTTATTCCTTCCTTTCAATAAAAACTACTGACACCATCCACTGCCCTACTGACACCATCCACTGCTCTACTGAAAATGTCCTCTGCCCTACTGACACCAGCCACTGCCCTACTGACACCATCCATTGATCTACTGACACCATCCACTGCTATACGGACACTGTCCTCTGCCCTACTAACGCCATCCACTGCTCTACTGACATCATCCTCTGCCCTACTTACACCATCTACTACTCTAGTTTAGGGCACTTAAAAGAGCCAAGGTGCAGAGTCTAAGGAACCGCCTTGTTCTCGCCGGAGATCCTGAAGGTGGAGACGAATTGCGCTCCAGGCAATTCCCAGGTTGTGATTCTCAGACTCCCCCCCCCCCATGTGAATAAGTATGGGGTACATAGTACCCTTACCCATTCACCAAAAAAAGTGTAAAAGTGTAACTAGCAAGGACTAACTAAATTGTAAGCAAAACTTATATATATTAAAGCAAATGTCACTGTAAAAATATAAACTTAGCCTACCTTTAAAAGTGGACAGTGTCAGTCAGTAGCTCAGTGGACTGTGTCGGTAGAGCAGTGAACAGTGTGTGGATAGTGTCAGTAGGGCAGTGGATGGTAGCAGTAGGGCAGACATTGGTGTCAGTGGATCAGTGTCTGTGACATAGCACCCTCCTCTGAAATCACAATCTCATTTTTACATTAGTTTCCTCAGTCCCCTTTACATCACAGTTTTCCCTTGACAGTGGTATCCTCTTCCCAGTCACATCACCCCCCCTCCCCCAGTAATGTCCTAATGTCCCCTGTCCCCCTTCAAACCAACCCCCCGCACCGCCCTAGTAGTGTTCTCTGCCCACACCTTCACATTCCCCCACAGCAATGTCCTCTGCTCCAGTTTTACCCCCCTAAGCTCTGCCCACCATTCACATTGCAAACCCCCTAAGCTCTGTCCCCATTCACATTGCAGCCCCTCTCAGCTCTGCACCCCCCATTAACATTGTAGCCCCCCTCAGCTCTACTCCCCCCATTTACTTTGCAGCTCCCCTCAGCACTGCCTCCCCTATCACATTGCAGCCTCCTCAGCTCTGCCCCCCATTCTCATTGCAAACCCACTAAGCTCTGCCCCCATTAACATTGCAGCCACCCTCAGCTCTACTCCCCCCATTTACATTGCAGCCCCCCTCAGCTCTGCCTCCCCTATCACATTGCAGCCTCCTCAGCTCTGTTTTTCCCATTCACATTGCAGCCCCCCTAAGCTCTGCTCCCCCATTTACATTGCAGCCCCCCTGAGCTCTGCCCCCACATTCACATTGCAGCCTCCTCAGCTCTGCGCTCCTATTCACATTGCAGCCACCCTAAGCTCTGCTCCCCCCATTTTTTGCAGCCTCCTCAGCTCTGTTTTTCCCATTCACATTGCAGCCCCCCTAAGCTCTGCTCCCCCATTTACATTGCAGCCCCCCTGAGCTCTGCCCCCACATTCACATTGCAGCCTCCTCAGCTCTGCGCTCCTATTCACATTGCAGCCACCCTAAGCTCTGCCCCCCATTCTCATTGCAAACCCACTAAGCTCTGCCCCCATTAACATTGCAGCCACCCTCAGCTCTACTCCCCCCATTTACATTGCAGCCCCCCTCAGCTCTGCCTCCCCTATCACATTGCAGCCTCCTCAGCTCTGTTTTTCCCATTCACATTGCAGCCCCCCTAAGCTCTGCTCCCCCATTTACATTGCAGCCCCCCTGAGCTCTGCCCCCACATTCACATTGCAGCCTCCTCAGCTCTGCGCTCCTATTCACATTGCAGCCACCCTAAGCTCTGCTCCCCCCATTTTTTGCAGCCTCCTCAGCTCTGTTTTTCCCATTCACATTGCAGCCCCCCTAAGCTCTGCTCCCCCATTTACATTGCAGCCCCCCTGAGCTCTGCCCCCACATTCACATTGCAGCCTCCTCAGCTCTGCGCTCCTATTCACATTGCAGCCACCCTAAGCTCTGCTCCCCCCATTTTTTGCAGCCCCCTCAGCTCTGCCCCCCTATTCACTTAGCAGTCCCCCTCAGCTCTGCTCCCCCTAATCACAGGGCAGCCCTCCTCAGCTCTGCTCTCCTCTTTTACATTACAGACCCCCCACAGCTCTGTCCCCTATTCACCGTGCAGCCCGCTCAGCCCCCACAGCTCTGTCCCCCCATTTACAGCGCAGCTCCACTCAGCCCCTATAGCTCTGCCCCCCATTCACATTCACATTACAGACCCCCGCTAATTCTGTCCCCTATTTACATTATAGCCCCCTCAGCTCTGCCCCTTAACTCTCCTACATTTTTCGGGTACACGGTGGAGAGCAGGAGGCAGGACAGCTCCAGACAGCGGGAGACAACAGCTTTGGATGGGGAGCAGGAGCTGCCGGAGTTAAATGTTCAAGTATCCCAGTGATTGCTTGCTACTACCGCCACCTTCATCCTAACAACCAATCACCTGCTGGGACACTTGAAAAGTTAACTCCAGCAGTCCCCGCTCTCCATCCAAAGCTTTTTCTGGTTTGTCTCCTGATCTCTGTCTAGCATTATCCTGCAGCTTCCGTGCTGTGATGACAGCGGCTACAACGGCGATAGAGAACCGACTCCTTAATGGAGGAACCACAGCAGTCCGAATGGGACAGTGACTCGGTCCGCATCCGGCCCGCGGTCCGCCATTTAGTGACGCCTGATTTAGACCAATGTAAGTTTGCAAAAAAGATCATTCTTGAAGTTTTGCTTAAATGCCCCCCTCCCTATCATGGCCAATACAATTGGATAGAGGCTGGGGATAAAAGGTTTTACATAAATAAATCAAAGCTGATCATTGTAAGCACCCTTTAGTGGTAAGTGGTTTGACACAGCCCTCTAACTGCTATATCTGCAGGACGGCTAGTTCTTTTGAAAAAGTACACACTTTCTGGCCAGATCACCCAATGAAAGAAGAGGGAAGAAAACCTAAAAAAAGAAGACAAATGATGCCATCATATCTGAGAATGAGTGTGCTGCACTATAATAAAGGTTTGTTTTTTGGATTAATACTTTGAGTTTTCTAAGTAAAACACACATTTGACCTAATAAGTTCACTAAAGAAGCCATGTTGGTCTTATGCCTTCATTTTCATGGTGCCTACAGCATATGATCACAAAGGTTAAACGATTTACAATACTGCTGAGCCTCCTCTGTTGTCTCCTGGTAAAGAAATGACAGATGGGTACTGAAGACCTCCACAAAAGACCAAATGCCATCCCTTACATTGTTCTCTGGCCTGTGTCTCACAGCATGCAGAGCAAGCATTGGTAGGAAATGAAGTGGAAGAAGCAGGTGCTGCTGTACAATTCGACAGAAAGAAAGATTATGCTGACTTCTTTTCACACTTCTAACTTGGCCTACCAACTTTGTGTAAATGAGCGTCTCTGCTGTATATAAATTATGTAGAACTGTTTGTATGTAGCTCCCAAATGTCCCGCATTTGGAATCGAATCACCGTGCCCCTCTTTCTCCTCAGTTGTCCTTCTTTTCAGTCTGATGTATAGATCTCTATAAGAAATATACAAAATTGAACCTTTTATCCAACATGATTCTATTTGTCATTTTAAAAAGCATAAATAAAAAAAAGTGGAGAAAAAAAAAACATATATGATTTTTTGTACTATAATCGGATGGCGTTTCCCTTGCCTACATTCCTCTTGCTATTAGCTCAGTCACGTGTACACAGGGTGCAGTACATGGTAAAAAACAAGCGCATTTCTGTGTCCAGGAGTCACAGGTGTTTTCAAATAGGGATGATCGAACGGTTCGGGTCGAACATCGGTTCGACCCGAACAGTGGCTGTTCGAGGTTCGGCCGAATTTAGAACTTTTTGCCCAAAAAGTTCGGAATTCGGCAACCAGAACCGACCAAAATGCAATGGTTCAGGAAATGGGCTTTAAAAGCCCGTGATTGGACCAGGACCATCAGTAAAAGCCAATTGAGGGGGCAGGAGAATGCTAGGAATGTGATTGGAGTGACTAGGGGGTCCATAGTCCAATCATTAGTGAATACGCCCCCCAGTATATAAGATAGCCCCCGCCAAATTCCTAGCATTCTTATACGGGACATGAAAGAGAGTGGAATGCTGTTCTGTTACAATGTGTTACAAAGTGTCATTTAGCAATTTTTTGTGTGTGGAAAGGGATATCTAGTATAGTTAGGGTGCTATTTTTCACTATAGTTAGCTTTAATTTATTCAGTTTCTGTAGGGAAAGTGTTAAGTGTAAGGGGACCGTAGTGTAGTGTAGGGTTAACTGACTGTGACTGCTATGGAAGGGTGACAAAACCCTTCCATAGCAGGGTGACCGCTATAGAGAAAAGATTGTTTCTCTTGTGTCACTTCAGAGCAGGAATATGGCTTCGCTCCCGTCAGCATTCTTTATGCTGCAGGGGTTGCTAGTGCTTTTTTTGGACATGTTTGGAGTCAGGCATGTCATCTGAACATGTCTATAGGGGTATATATACACACCCATGTCTGTATATATACACCTGCACATATATAGGTGTTAAAGGAGCAGAACACTATACTTTTGCTAATGAAATCATTTGCAAATATGGCTAGGCTCCCAACACACCTATATATGTGTAAGTGTAATATACATATCAGTGTGTGTGTATATATATACCCCTATACAGAAGTTCAGATGTTTTGCCTGCCTCCAAAAAAAACAAAAAATGCCCAAAAAAATGCCTGCAAGAACAAACCTGGGCATTTTTTTTTGGCGCTGGCATTTTTTTGGGCATTTTTTTGGGTTCTTTGGAGGCAGGCAAAACATCTGAACTTCTTTATAGGGGTATATATATATATATATATATATACACACACACTGATATGTATTTTACACTTACACATATATAGGTGTGTTAGGAGCCTAGCCATATTAGTGCAAATTATTTCATTAGCAAAAGTATAGTGTTGTGCTACTTTCACACCTATATATGTGTAGGTGTGTATATATACCCCTATACAGAAGTTCAGATGTCATGCCTGCCTCCAAAGAACCCAAAAAAATGCCCAAAAAAATGCCTGCAAGAACAAACCTGGGCAGTTTTTTTTGGCGCTGGCATTTTTTTTTGGGCATTTTTTTGGGTTCTTTGGAGGCAGGCAAAACATCTGAACTTCTGTATAGGGGTATATAAAAACACACACTTATATGTATATATACCCATACACATATATAGGTGTGAAAGGAGCAGAACACTATACTTTTGCTAATGAAATAATTTGCACTAATATGGCTCTGCTCCCAACACACCTATATATGTGTAAGTGTAATCTACATATAAGTGTGTGTGTATATATATATACACCTATACAGAAGTTCAGATGTTTTGCCTGCCTCCAAAGAACCCAAAAAAAAATGCCCAAAAAATGCCTGCAAGAACAAACCTGGGCATTTTTTTTTTGGCGCTTTTTTGAGGACATGTTTGGAGTCAGGCATGACATCTGAACATGTCTATAGGGGTATATATATACATACACCCATGTCTGTATATATACACCTGCACATATATAGGTGTTAAAGGAGTACAACACTATACTTTTGCTAATGAAATAATTTGCACTAATATGGCTAGGCTCCTAACACACCTATATATGTGTAAGTGTAAAATACATATCAGTGTGTGTGTATATATATATACCCCTATACAGAAGTTCAGATGTTTTGCCTGCCTCCAAAGAACCCAAAAAAAATGCCCAAGAAAATGCCAGCGCCAAAAAAGAAATGCCCAGGTTTGTTCTTGCAGGCATTTTTTTGGGTTCTTTGGAGGCAGGCAAAACATCTGAACTGCTGTATAGGGGTATATATATACACACACACTGATATGTATTTTACATTTACACATATATAGGTGTGTTAGGAGCCTAGCCATATTAGTGCAAATTATTTCATTAGCAAAAGTATAGTGTTGTGCTCCTTTAACACCTATATATGTGCAGGTGTATATATACAGACATGGGTGTATGTATATATATACCCCTATAGACATGTTCAGATGTCATGCCTGACTCCAAACATGTCCTCAAAAAAG
Organism: Pelophylax lessonae; assembly: GCF_965119305.1. NCBI lineage: Eukaryota > Metazoa > Chordata > Amphibia > Anura > Ranidae > Pelophylax > Pelophylax lessonae. The sequence goes on along the minus strand of NC_138775.1, from coordinate 81,868,456 downwards.
CACTATCAACGCCTGCAGCAAAAAAAAATGCTGACGGGAGCGGAGCCATATTAGTGCTCTGAAAGTGACAAAATACAAACGATCTCTTTTTTTTCTGGTTCTGGACATGCTACAGAGCTGAAACTTCACAGGTACACTTTTTAGACCCCCCAGATACAAAATCCAAAGTCAAAATCAAAAAATCTCTCTCTTTTTTTTTTTTTAATTTTTTCAATAATTGGCTCTCTATCAAAAATGACAATTTTTAAGAACTTTTTTTGTGTGATTAATAGTCCCTGGGGCATGACCCAGAACCCTAGGCACTTTTTAGGGGCATTTATTGGGTTTTAAAATGGTGTTTTTTGATTACCGAAGTTCGGGTCCAAATGCCCGCTCCCACCTCTGCTAAGATCACCTTGGTGATCCGAGTGGAAGTTCTCCTCTCCCCCTCTCTCCCTGCAGTCTTCTAGACTGCCGGACCATTCAGCAACCAGTGGCAGCCTGTGCATAGAGGGCGCAGGGGCACCGCCCCCCTCCCAAAAGGAAGAAAGAAAAAAAAAAGATTAAAAAAAGAAAAAAAAAAAGTTAAAAAAATAAAATAAAATCCAGGTCGCCGGTCTCAGTGGTGGCTATGGGGGGGGGGGGTTGCGCCGATTGGCTGCCTTCTGGGGCGTGTCCTGGGCGCAGGTCATGGTGCTAGGACACTCCCACTTTCATGATATCCTGGCTGTGATTGGTCCAGTCTCCAGCCTCAGGACATCCAATTCCTGACCCTGCTGATGCAATGGGGGGCGGTGCCGGTGTGTGCGTCAGTCACGCACCGTCAACGCCCAATCTCCTTCCCGCCGGACGGATCCGTGTATCAGGCCGGGTGTGTGGATGTCAGTGACAGGAGGGCGGCTCACAGCTCGGCCGCTTCCTGGTGACACAGACGGGTTGCTATGGGCGCTAATCACAACACACAGGAGCCGGAGAGGACGTGTGGCCGGTTATCACAGCGATCTTTCTTCCGTGCTTGTATCGCACACACCTAGAAGGATGAGTCGGGAGGTTCTGGCTGACCTGCACTGGGCCGATGGCCTGGCTATCCCTGTGGCCAATGCTGAGAACAGATCTCTGGAAGAGGAGGTATGGATGAGGGGAATGTTTGCAAACCATCTCTTTCACCCTATTCCCTTTTATAGACCTAGCTGTGCTTCACCTACTCACACAGGTCACCTGATACCTACCTAGTACATGGCTTCTCAGGGTCTACTCACACTGGGGTGTATGTACTGTGCCCCACTGTTCTTTACCCCCAAAGTGCAGGTCCTATGACCTGTGACATGCCCTTACCATGACCTGTGACATGCCCATACCATGACCTGTGACATGCCCATACCATGGCCTGTGACATGCCCATACCATGGCCTGTGACATGCCCATACCATGACCTGTGACATGCCCATACCATGACCTGTGACATGACCGTGCCATCACCTGTGTCATGACTGTGCCATGACCTGTGACATGCCCTTACCATGACCTGTGACATGCCCATACCATGACCTGTGACATGCCCATACCATGACCTGTGACATGCTTTTGTTTGTGCTTGAGGGGTCTATACTGTGGGGTTTGTGCTAGGGGTCTGTACAGTGGGGTTTGTGCTAGGGGGCCTGTACTGTGGGGTTTTTGCTAGGGGGCCTGTACTGTGGGGTTTGTGCTAGGGGGTCTGCACTGTTGGATTAGTGCTAGGGGGTCAACTCACTTCATAAATTCATGGATCAACTGAACTGTAATGACTGGGCATTCGCCTCACGTATCAGTTCAGTGAGTTGATCTAGTGATAACTAGAAAAGGGTCCAGCTTCTCGACCAAGACATACTTCAAACCCACTGATAAGAACGGGTTCATATCTCTCAACAGCTGCCATCATCCAACTTGGATATCTGCTGTACCGAAGTTACATTCATTCATTCATTTCATTGGTGACTCTGTCACGGAATTTAGAGATTATCACTCATCTTCATTTGAAAGAGGCTTTTCATTTTTCACCATTCATGTTTTTTGTGTACTTCTATGTATGGTATAATGATATGCTTGTTTATCATTAAGGAAGCGCACCTTTATAATTGATATTTATGTATTTATTATAACTCTTTCACACACTCACCCTATTTACAGTGCTGCTTCCTGTTCAAATTTTTTGATTTTCGCGCACCTTTCACTCTCTATATAGGCATAGGACACACTCCCTGCCATACCCCCCCCCCACCTCCCAAAAGAGAATTATTTAAAAAAAATGATTGGTTAAACCCACAAGTGATTTTTTTTTAATACTTCTATTCCTTTATACTGGCTTTTGATATTTACAAATGCAGCACTTTAGAAATTGGATGCAAGGTTTAGCACTGGGAAACACTTTTTGAAAGATAAATAGTGCATTTTATATACAACTATATATATATATATATATACATATATACACAACTTTTCACAACCAAAATTAAGGACAAATGGGGAAGAGAGAGGGACTGGGAGACTTTATTCCAAATCAGGGACAGTTCCTCGAAATCAGGGACATTTCTGAGCTATGTGCACGTTTACAAACATACTGTATACTGTATGAGCACATAGGTGTACGCAACCTATTGCATTAGGGGGTGCACCCCAAAGCTCATACACACATGAACACACACAGGGAGGAGGCTCTGGTGGGAGACAGTTGATTGGGAGCATATTATGTTACACCTTCAATACGGGTGTAACGCGTTCCTAGAGTTAAACCTAACCTTTAATATAATGGGGGCATTTACACTAGTCACTTGAACCCCCAACCACCCACCTGGTGCCGCCCCTGGATAATGCTAATGCACATGGGGTGATTAGGATTTGCCCCACACACCCTGTGTGCACGCTTATGTATGAGCATATGCCTGCATAAAAATTCCTCTAGCTCCTATAATGCCAAATATGCAAATAATAAAATCTACTATTCAAGGGGGAGGTGTGATCTACACATGTATGTGCATAAAATACTGACCAGTAAGGATCCTTACACATGTATAAACTCCGAATCTTCCTGCTGGAGCAAAGTTCCTGCACAAAATATGGTATGTATACTACACATGTAAAAATTCTTGCAGCTAAATACATCATAATCTACTATTCAAGGGAAGTGTGATTTGCGCAATTACGTGCATATGCACATAAATAAGGTAACACAGCTTTTTTTTTTTTTTTTTTTATTACTGATCTAAATGCAGCGCATGTTTTCTGATATTTATATGCCAATACATGCTCATTGAAATAATGGGCTGCATCCTAATCAGTAAAAAAAAAACAACACCTGAATGTCATAAACATGGCGTTTTTGGCGCCCTTATCGAATTCTTGTATAAAATATTACAAATATATGCATCTTAATTGACATGTTGTCCAAAGGTTCCCTATCTGATATATGCATTGCTACTAGTAGTTGGGCGGCATAGTGTTGTTTGCATGTTCTCCCTGTGCCTGTGTGGGTTTCCTCCGGGTACTCCGGTTTCCTCCCACACTTCAAAGACATGCTGGTAGGTTAATTGGATCCTGTATAAAAATTGGCCCTACCATGTATGTATGAATGTGAGTTAGGGACCTTAGATTGTAAGCTCCTTGAGGGCAGGGACTGATGTGAATGTACAATGTATATGTAAAGCGCTGCATAAATTGACAGCGCTATATAAGTACCTGAAATAATAATAATAGTAGTTAAAGGGAAACAACATTGAAATTGAACATCAGGTCGATATAAAACAAGTTATTTTAGATAAGTATATATTTTGAAAATGTTTTTATTGCAAAAATTCTTTCTTTATTTATCAGTTTCCTGCATTTCCCTGAATAACAGAACTCAGCTTGGGAAAGGGAGGACCTGCACCAAAAGCTGATTAGGGGTCTGCTGCAATTCACATAACCTGACAGAGAACACCATGGGGAAAAGAAAGAGCAGCATGATGATTTATCAGTGTTCTGCTGCTCCTTTATTGTCAAATCAGCAGGCTGAGGGCTTGTTCTTGAAAGATCTGCAGTGGAGGGTTGTTGCCTGCTAAGGTGCCTAGGACATAAAACGGGCTGCAAATATTACAACTATTTGGGCAGGAAAAACAGTTCTCTGTGCATTTAGCTGCTTGGCTGCTTTACTAATAGGTCTTTCTCGGTGCACGGTGACAACGCTGAGTGCTGGGGGAAGAGGCTGCTGCGGTGGCAAAGCATTCTCAGAGCCTGCTTTAACCCTGTAAATGCTACACCACTGCATTGCAACTGCATCCATCACGTGTTTGCAGGGCAGTTGTGGCCCAGGCCCATGCCAAACATGCAAATATTTGTAAAATATACAATCTGGCTCTTGTAGTAAAAAGTTTGAAGATTCCTGTTTTTGATGTTAATAGAGAATCTGCCAGATGCCCTTAAAGCAGTAGTGAAGTCTGTAAAAAAAAAAAACACCAGTCTCCAACAAGTAAATGGCATAGTGTGCTAGTATGCACTGCAAACTAGCACATTATGACACTTACCCATAAAAAGTATCCCTCCAATGGCATGCTGTCACAGTTGACAGTGCTTCCTTGTTAACCCGGTCTTCCGTCCAGGTTTGGGGGCTCCGGCCATTTGAATGGTCATGGGAGTCACGATCCTTGCACAGCATTAATGGCATATTCACTTTGCCCCTACTTCATAGGAAAGTGGGTATGTTCCGGTAACCTCACTGGCTGAAGATGCTCCTAAATGATGCAGGCTTTGGAGATATTCATTCTACCTACAGGTACGTTTTTTTATTATAAGCTTACCTGTAGGTACAAGTGACCAAGAGGTGTTTGCTACCAGCTTTGCTCAGGCCTCCTGCACACCCACCCAACTTTTTACCTTCCCAGCCACGCTCTGGACACCTCTCTCCATGGAATGGCCAGGGCATGACAAATATTCAACTGATCATTTAAATCTCCCTTCTTTTGCTCTGAAAGCTTCTTCCAGTGCCAGGGGAAACAATTAAACTCTCAGCTCAGGAATCCTGATCAGACCAAAACAAACAACAATTACTCCACTCACTCGATTGGAGCCAAAAACTAAATTTACTTAGCAGCCTAGCTAAGAGGGCGCTAAACAACTAATGCTGTAAATACACAAGCCTGCAATGTAATGCTTCCCAAATGACACTTTATTATATCATTTTTCACATATATCCTTGCTGACTTTCATCTTAATGAAACCTGTGTCATCTTCACTTAAAGTGTCAGCATTTCATGCGGAAATCAGCGTGGTTGTGTCAGGCAGATAGTATTATGATCCATTACATGACATGGTGTATAAGCTCAACATTGTGCTGACATTGCTCAGATCTATTACTGTGGGCCTATCAAAATAAATGTTTACACAAAGCCACTTTGCACAAAAAGGGTTCATAATCTTTTAAATTAAACCTGTCCATTTGGTGGATATTTCTGTAGATAAAAATCAAAGGTTAATCTAAATGATCTCTGATTATGTGCACTTGCTGTGTCATGATTGAGATCTGCAGCAGTAGATGTTGTAAAGGCATTTCAGCTGTACGCTTGTTACTAAATACAGCAGTTTGCTGAAGGAGTATAAGGTTCCCTTCACATACAGTATATGCGAACTGGATGCATTTTGAACTGCATCCGATTTGCATGACATGTGAACCAAACCATACCTCCCAACTGACCCGTATTCGCCGGGATCATCCCGGGATTTGATTTAAGTCCTGGCGAATCAAGCCCGGAGTGGAGCCCAGTGCCGCAACAGCACTTGGCTCCAGGGACTTGCCTAGCAGGGATGCAATAGTGCGGGTACCATCTGCCCGAGGCTTGTGCGGGGTGTATAGAGTACCACAAGCCACCTCCATGGCTCTATTTGGCAGCTCTCACTGCTTGCTGCCTCTTACAGTACAGAGCCGCTAAACCCATCTCCTTCTCCTCCCCGGCTCTGATTTCTTCATGTATACAGACAGAAGGCGGGAGGCCGGAGGAGGGACCCTGCTCTGCACTCCACTCTACACTGCAACAGCTGGTTGTTAGGGAGCGGGTTGGGAATCTGAAAAAAAAAACAAAAAACATTGCCGTCAATGAAAACTTGTGAAAATAACAGCGTGGGGGCCCCCCCCCCAATCCATACCAGGCGGGGATCTGGGGGCTCCCTTAGTAAAGGGGACTTCCAGATTTCATTAACCCCCGTGCCCGCAGACCCCCACAACCACCGGCCAGGGTTGTGGAGAAAAGGCCCTTGTTCCTATCAACATGGGGCAAGGTGCCCCAAAGTACTCCCCCCTTGTTGAGGCCATGTGGCCTTGTTTCAGGCGGGGGGTGCTCATTCATCCCCCCCTTTCCTGGCCTGTCAGGCTGCATGTTCGGATAAGGGTCTGGTATGGATTTGGGGGGGGGGATATATCTCCTGGCTGGCTCGCCACGGGTACTAAGAATCATGCAGATTAAACAGCTAGAGGAACAGCTATCTATGTGAGCAGGATAGATGAAGGGTGACAGACAAATTAACACTAAACATAAAGGGAAATTTTGATGTTAAGTTGTGTGATGAATTTAGGGTCAGGCACTACAAGTAATGAATTCTAAAACATGGGAAAAAGCCAAAACAGACAAATGAGAGTCAAACTGTATAGGAATAACAACTTTTGTTACTCTGGCTCAAACAGAATACTTTATATGTGGTCAGAGAGGGAACATGGGATGAGAATTTTGGCTGCCCGTCGGATCATAGAAGCTAGAGTAAGTTAAGTACAGAATTACAGTATATGGGATGCAAGGGATATCAGAACAAAATAAGGAAAGCAGATTTTAGGGCGGTAAAACTAACTTAAGCAGGGAAATAAGTGAAAAGAAAGTGAGAGAATGATATTCATGTGTTGTGTACAAATGAGAAAAATTTAAGCAATTTTAGAAAAGATAATTGTGAAAGTGTGTGAATGCTGGAACTCTTATAGAAACATAGAAACATAGAATGTGTCGGCAGATAAGAACCATTTGGCCCATCTAGTCTGCCCAATATATCTGAATCCTATGAATAGTCCCTGGCCCTATCTTATATGAAGGATAAACTTATGCCTATCCCATGCATGCTTAAACTCCTTCACTGTATTTGCAGCTACCACTTCTGCAGGAAGGTTATTCCATGCATCCACTACTCTCTCAGTAAAGTAATACTTCCTCATATTACTTTTAAACCTTTGCCCCTCTAATTTAAAACTGTGTCCTCTTGTGGTAGTTTTTCTTCTTTTAAATATGCTCTCCTCCTTTACCGAGTTGATTCCCTTTATGTATTTAAAAGTTTCTATCATATCCCCTCTGTCTCTTCTTTCTTCCAAGCTATACATGTTAAGGTCCTTTAACCTTTCCTGGTAAGTTTTTTCCTGCAATCCATGTATTAGTTTAGTAGCTCTTCTCTGAACTCTCTCTAGAGTATCTATATCCTTCTGGAGATATGGCCTCCAGTACTGCGCACAATACTCCAAGTGAGGTCTCACCAGTGTTCTGTACAGCGGCATAAGCACTTCTCTCTTTCTACTGCTTATACCTCTCCCTATACATCCAAGCATTCTGCTGGCATTTCGTGCTGCTCTATTACATTGTCTTCCCATCTTTAAGTCTTCTGAAATAATTACTCCTAAATCCCTTTCCTCAGATACTGAGGTCAGGACTGTGTCAAATATTCTATATTCTGCCCTTGGGTTTTTACGCCCCATGTGCATTATCTTGCACTTATCCACATTAAATTTCAGTTGCCAGAGTTCTGACCATTCTTCTAGTTTTCCTAAATCCTTTTCCATTTGGTGTTTCCCTCCAGGAACATCAACCCTGTTACATATCTTTGTGTCATCAGCAAAAAGACAAATCTTACCATCGAGGCCTTTTGCAATATCACTTATGAAGATATTAAACAAAATTGGTCCCAGTACAGATCCCTGAGGTACCCCACTGGTAACATGACCTTGTTCTGAATGTTCTCCAACCCTCTGTTGTCTGTCACTCAGCCACTGCCTAATCCACTCAACAATATGGGAGTCCATGCTCAATGACTGCAGTTTATTGATAAGTCTTCTATGTGGGACAGTGTCAAAAGCCTTACTAAAATCTAGATATGCAATGTCTACTGCACCTCCACCGTCTATTATTTTAGTCATACAGTCAAAAAAATCTATAAGATTTGTTTGACATTATCTCCCTGAAGTAAACCCATGTTTTTTTTCATCTTGCAATCCATGGGATTTAAGATGTTCCACAATCCTATCCTTTAATAGGGTTTCCATTAATTTGCCTACTATTGATGTCAGACTCACTGGTCTATAGTTGCTCGATTCCTCCCTACTACCTTTCTTGAGAATGGGCACGACATTTGCCAATTTCCAATCTTCCGGGACGACTCCTGTTACTAATGATTGGTTAAATAAATCTGTTAATGGTTTTGCCAGCTCACCACTAAGCTCTTTTAATAATTTTGGGTGTATCTAATCAGGACCCTGTGACTTATTTGTCTTCACTTTAGACAGCAATCTTAGAACGTCTTCCTCTGTAAAGACACATGCATCAAACGATTCATTAGTCATCCTTTCAAGTGGAGGTCCTTCTCCTTCTTTTTCTTCTGTAAAAACTGAACAGAAGTATTCATTAAGGCAGTCGGCTAGCCCTTTATTCTCTTCTACATACCTTCCGTCCTTTGTTTTTAATTTAGTTATTCCTTGTTTTAATTTCCTTTTTTCATTTATATATCTGAAGAATGTCTTATCCCCCTTTTTCATAGACTGAGCTAGTTTTTCTTCTGCCTGCACTTTAGAAGTTCTTATAACTTGCTTGGCCTCTTTCTGCCTAATCTTGTAGATTTCCTTATCTTCATTGCTCTGGGTTTTTTTATAATTACAAAATGCTAGCTTTTTATTTTTAATGATTTGGGCCACTTCTGCTGAGTACCACAGTGGTCTCTTCCTTTTTTTGCTTTTACTGACAAATCTAATGCAATTTTCTGTTGCCTTCAATAATGCACCTTTTAAGTAGTCCCATTTCTCCTGGACTCCATGTAATCCATTCCAGTCTGATAAGGACTCATTTATGACCAATTTCATTTTTGAAAAGTCTGTTTTTCTAAAATCTAAAACTTTTGTTTTTGTGTGGTGTGACTCTTTCACAGTTCTTATATTAAACCACACTGACTGGTGATCACTAGATCCCAAGGTTTCGCCTACAATGACATCATATACCGAATCCCCATTTGTGAATACCAAATCCAAAATGGCCTCCCTCCGGGTTGGCTCCTCAACCACTTGTTGCAGAGACAACCCCAGTAGGGAATTTAGAATATCTGTACTCCTGGTAGAACTTGCTATTTTGGTTTTCCAGTTTATATCTGGAAGATGGAAATCTCCCATAATGATAACTTCTCCTTTCATTGTCATTTTAGCTATTTCTTCAACTAGTAGATCATCTAGTTCTTTAACTTGACCAGGTGGTCTATATATCACACCTACACGAGTTACTGCATGATTAGCAAACTGCAACGTAACCCAAACTGACTCTATGTTGGCCTCACCAACTTGTATTAGGTTAGATTTAATGCTATCTTTCACATACAGGGCCACTCCTCCTCCTTTCTTGCCTTCTCTGTCTCTTCTGTATAAAGAGTACCCTGGTATGGTTATGTCCCAGTCATTTCTTTCATTAAACCATGTCTCCGTAACAGCCACTAAATCTACATTCTCAGATGCCATTATTTACCCAAGTTCATTGATTTTTTTACCTAAACTGCGAGCATTTGTAGACAGGACTCTGAGCTTATCATTTCTTAACCTCTGTGCTTCTGACCTGTTCTGGCATTGTTTCGGGGGGCAATTGGACTCTTGTATTTTCACTCTTTTCACTCTTGTATTTCCACTCTTTTGCCCCCCTTCCTAGTTTAAATACCTAGTTCTACATCTTGTGTGTGTCATGTTAGCTGTGTGCAGACGTGACCCTCTCCCTTTTCTCTTTCTCATAAAAGAAATGTACTAGGAAGAGACAGGGATATCTGGCAAGGTCACTCATGATATGACTACACGTACATCATACCAATATGTGCGGGGTTATTTAATCGAATGATTAACAATGTGATCACAGTTATTTTAAATCAGTTTCCCAAACAGAATGGTAAAATGAAGGTTACATTGAGAAAGTGCACACAGTATAGAGTAACACATATTAAATATCCTTTGTTAGTGGAAAGAGTGCATTTAAAAAAAAAAAGGGAAATTAGGTAAAACATAAGGAGATATAGTATCTGTGGGAATATATTGCAATAAGGGGGTGATATTGAGATTATCACTCAGGTATTACTTTCTGATGTGATGGTAACAATTTTATTAAGGATATGAATATATTTAAATTGATATGGGCGGCACAGTGGTGTAGTGGTTAGCACTTTCACCTAGCAGCAAGAGGGTCGCTGGTTCGAATTCCAACCACAACACTACCTGCCTGGAGTTTGCATGTTCTCCCTGTGCCTGCATGGGTTTCCTCCGGGCACTCTGGTTTCCTCCCACACTCCAAAGACATGCTGGTAGGTTAATTGGATCCTGTATAAAATCGGCCCTACTATGTATGTATGAATGTGAGTTAGGGACCTTAGATTGTACGCTCCTTGAGGGCAGGGACTGATGTGAATGTGTAATGTATATGTAAAGCGCTGAGTAAATTGACAGCGCTATATAAGTACCTGAAATAATAATAATAATTTAGACAACCTTTTGGTTGGAAATAAAACACAGGTTATTTGGAAAACTTGTAATATGGGGTTCGTTTAGATTAAGATGAGATTGATAATTATAATACAGCTGTCATAATACTGAACAAAGCCAAGATGGATGGGAATGGGATACATTGGAATTTTCTACAAAAGATAAAAATCTTATGCCTCGTACACACGCAACGATTATCAGCCGACCGATCGGCCGTCTTTTGTCCAAGTTGTGTTTTGTTGGTTGGAATGTGCCTAGACTGCACACAAATTTTCTCGGCCAACAAAATTCTACTTCAGAAGTGATGTCATGTGCTGGTTTACTTTCCGTGTGTTTTTTCTTCTCTGAGCATGCCCAGTGTTGCTCATCAGATTTTTGTCTGCCGAAATCTGTACGGACTGATGGAAAATCGGCCGTTGTGTTGACGGCCAACAAAAATTTTATAGCCTGCACACCAGATTTTATTCGGCCGAAAAGTCGAAGTCGGTTGTCGAAAGCATCATACTAACAAGCCGAAAATTGGTCGATCGGACGTTGGCCGAAAATTCACGGCAAACTATCGACGCGTGTGTACGGGCATAAGGGTCTGATAAATATGTGATGTGCGGTCCACGATGTGAGAGTAATAAATAAAATGTAAAATATAACAGACCCAACACATCAAGTCCACACACCCTGTTGGGATAGATGCCGCCTGCAGCCAAACTGTTTTATAGTTTTCGATCTTGCTGATGATACTTTTTGTTTTTACTTATTTTCAATTCCAAAGCAGAATGTGTGGATTGTGAAATAATGAGTTCCTTTTCCTTGTAAGTGCAGTGGTAAGCTGCTGCATTACTGCACGGTATTGTTATCATTTATTATGTTATATAATATATTGTATTGTCTGATGGAGACTAAGGACTTGTGTTATCTTGCTAAAACTAACAACAGCACAAGCAATGAGGAATGAGCCCCGGTTCACATTTGTGCGAGTGCCGAGTTCGCATGTAATGTCGGAGCGCACTGCTCCGACATTACATGCGATCAGCTGTGCGGTGCGAGTTTAGCCATACAGTTTGTATGGCTAAATTCGCATCGCACCCGCAGCAAACACGCACAGGAGGCATTTTTGCAGCCGCATCAGGATCGGATCGCACAGCGGTTCACACTTGTGCGATCCGCTCCTGTGCGAACTGCACGATCGCACTGCGATATGCGATCAAACTGGGGGTGTCGTTAAGATTACATTGACACCCCCAACGTATCGCATATGGCAGTGTGAACTGCCGGGGGTGCGTGTGCGATGCGGGAACAGGCTGCGAATTCGCAGCCTTCCCGCATCGCATAAATGTGAACCGAGCCTGATAATATTGCCAGGAAAAGGTTTTGTTTTTGAAACATGAAACTGGAATTTTTAGACAAACAGCATGATAGGAAAAAACAAGCCGTTAATATATATCATGCAAGCTGGACCCAATAATGAAAGGTTCACCCGGCTAAATCAGAGCAGGGTGGACAAAGTTACAGACATTATTTTCCGTCAATTATTTAACTTTTATGGTCCCACATTTTGTGCAGCAAATATTGCAAACAGCCAAACTAAATATTTGTTTAATGAAAGGTTTACAAAATATGAATTTGTATTGTTGTTTATGTACAAATCTAACAATGAAAATCCAGCCACCTTATTGCCTTTATTAGAGGAGGCTGGAGAAAAAGAAAAACGACATGTTTTAACCACTTGCCAACTGCCGCACGACTATATACTGCAGCAGTCAGCCCCCTACAGGCAAAGTGACATACCGGTATGACGCTCGCCCACGAGCCTGTAGGGGGCGAGGGTGCGCCGCCGTCAGCGCGCTACCACCCACGCTCGTTCCCTGCCGTCCCCGCGCATGTGACCGGCGGCTCCGATGTCTGCCGGCCACTCGCGATCTCCCTTAAGGAGAGGGAGGAAGACAGACAGCTGATGTAAACACAGCCGTCTGTCACTCTCCCTTAGATCATCACAGAGGCTATGCGATCCTGCTATGTAGGATCATATGTCTCTGTGATGATCTAACAAGCCACACCCCCTGACAGTTAGAATCCCACCCCCAGGGACACACTTAACCCCTTGATCACCAATAAAGTTAACCCCTTCCCTGCCAGTGTCATTTTGACAGTAAGAGCTCATTCACACTGCCGCGACTTGTCAGCCTGACAAGTCACGGTCCATCGCGGTCCATTGACTGCTACAGGACCAGTTCTAATAGGAGCGACACAAGTCGCTCCGACTTAGAAAAAGGGTCCTGTACTACTTTGGGGCGACCTCGGAGCGACTTGCATAGATATTCATTATATGAAGTCCGTGCAAGTTGCGCCGAAGTCGCGGTGCACAGCGGTGCACGCGACTTCACAGGTCGCCCCCCAAAGTCATGCCGCTTCAGTGTGAACCGGCACTAACAGTGCATCTTTATAGCACTGATTACTGTAGTAATGTCACTGGTACTCCCAAAAGCGTCAAAAATGTCAGTCAGGGGTCCGATCTGTCCGCCGCAATGTCGCAGTCCCGCAAAAAAAAATCGCAGATCGCCGCCATTACTAGTTTAAAAAAAAACAATAAAAATGACATAAATCTTTCCCGTAGTTAGTAAACGCAATAACTTTTGCGCAAACCAATCAAAATACCCTTATTGCGATTTTTTTTTACCAAAAATATGTAGCAGAAAACAAATTGGCCTAAAATGTTAAAAAATTTTGATTTTTACATTTTTTTTGGAGAATTTCATATAAAAAAATGTGAAAAATATTGTTATTTTTTCAAAATTGTCGCTATTTTTTTGTTTATAGCGCAAAAAATAAAAATCGCACAGGTGATCAAATACCACCAAAAGAAAGCTCTGTTTGTGGGGAAAAAAAGGACGTCAATTTCATTTTGGTCACGGAGTGACGAATCGCAAAATAGGGCCTGGTCTTTGAGCAACCAAATCCTCCGGGGCTTAAGTGGTTAAACTAATGAGGTAGGAATCAGCTGCCGTGAGCCCAGTGCAGGACACACTCCCTTAAGACCCAAATATTAGATTTTTTTGAATATTTTGATCCTGGTTTTATACTGAGGATGGCATTACCCATATTGAGTATGCAATTATCACCCAGAAGTACCCACTGTATTCAGAGTCATTGGATCCTTTTTCCTCAGCTCAATAAGCAGAGCTCCATGCTTTAGCAAAGCCTGTGAGCTATCAAAAGAGTATACATGTATATAGATAGTAGAGATTTAGAGAGCTGTTGGTTCCATTTGAAGGGCCAGAAGTTTGTTTTTACTTCGGCAGGTAAACCAATCAAACATGCTAAATTAATTGAGTGTCCATCTTCAGCCTTCCAGCTTCCTGCTGAGGTAGCCATACTAACATTAAAACTCACACATGGAAGCAGACCAGGCGACTAAAGCCTTGTACACACGCAACGATTATCAGCCGACCGATCGTCCGACTTTTGTCCAAGTTGTGTTTTGTTGGTTGGAATGTGCCTAGACTGCACACAAATTTTCTCGGCCAACAAAAATCTACTTCAGAAGTGATGTCATGTGTTGGTTTACTTTCCGTGTGTTTTTTCTTCTCTGAGCATGCCCAGTCTTGCTCATCAGATTTTTGTCTGCCGAAATCTGTACTGACTGACGGAAAATCGGCCGTTGTGTTGACGGCCAACAAAAATGTTATAGCCTGCACACCAGATTTTTTTCGGACGAAAAAGTCGGTTGTCGGAAGCATCATACTAACAAGCCTACAATCGGCCGTCGGCCGAATATTTACGGCCGACAATCGGTACGTGTGTACGGGGCTTTAGTCGCCTGGTCTGCTTCCATGTGTGAGTTTTAATGTAAATTTTTGTAGGCCGACAACAGAACGGCCGATTGTGCGTCAGTCAGTACAGATTTCGGCCGACAATCAGCAAATTTGCAAGACTGAGCATGCTCAGAGAAAAAAAAAAACAAGGAAAGTTAACCATCACATGACATCACTTCTGCAGTCGGCTGCTGTTGGCCGACAAAATTTGTGTGCAGTCCTTTGCACTTTTCAGCGGACAGGACAGCCCTGGACAAAAGACGGCCGATCGTTCGGCTCACGATCGGTACGTGTGTACGGGGCTTAAGGATGCTGCATTATAGCCCCGGACACTTTCTGGGTCTGTGCAACTCACACATTCCATCCTAGTTCTGGCCCAGTAGAGTGTGTAAATGTAATAGGTAATGGGCAATGGGTGTTTATAAATAAGTAAATAACAGTAAATCAGAAAATAAATTGTCACACATTAGATATCACATAACAATATATATGTATATATATATATATATATATGTATATATATATATATATATATATATCAATATGGTGACACTTTAAAGTGATATAGTGCCAAGGTGCAGTGTGAAATGGGATAACAGTGAACCCCAAAGAGAGGGGGGGAAGGGGGGTTCCACAAAGTGGCAAGTGATCACAAATAAGTGCTGAAAGCAAAAAATCCACAAATTACATATAGTGATAAGATAAACAATAGAAAACTCTTTAAAGGGTCGTGGTGCTACAATAAATATGGGGTGAACCCCAATGAGGGGCGAAGTGGTGTCCCAATGTGCTACTAAATGTAAAGTTTTAAAAAACACTGTGTATTTTAAAACATATAAAATACAAAAAATGTATGCAGCACATATAGAATTAATATACTGAATATATATATATATATATATATATATATATGTGAAAAAAAGGAAAGGCTGACTGGGTAAAAAAATCACCTCAATAAAAAAATATACATAAAATACACAGTGCTTTTTGACCCTTTACATTTAGTAGCACATTGGGACACCACTTTGCCCCTCATTGGGGTTCACCCTATATTTATTGTAGCACCACGTCACTTTAATAGAGTTTTCTATTGTTTATCTTATCACTATTTGTAATTTGTGGATTTTTTTGCTTTCAGCACTTATTTGTGATCACTTGCCACTTTGTGGAACCCCCCTTCCCCCCTTCTCTTTGGGGTTCACTGTTATCCCATTTCACACTGCACTTTGGCACTATATCACTTTAAAGTGTCACCATATTGATATATATATATATATATATCCTTTGTTATGTGATATCTAATGCGTCACGATTTATTTTCTGATTTACTGTTATTTACTTATTTATAATGAATATCTGTCAGCTATGCCAGTGACTCTATGAAAAGCAATCCACTTGGAATCACTCTTCAGAGAGCAACACAGGTGTAAATGAGCCCCGATAAACATCATCACCAAGATTAGTAGATGGAATAGGGCTGCGTGGTAGTCCTACATGACATGAGATATAAAGAATTTTGTCCAACAATCTCATGGAGTATAGAGTGCAAATGATCCTATTAGGAAATCTGAGCAGACTGGCATCAGATCTGCAATGAGGTGGAACCTTTCAATGGATACCCTGTTCATTTGATATAGCAAAGATAAGCAGAGATAACTCAGCATGGGAAAATCAATGGGGCATTACCCAACCTACACTGGGTAGTAGACTTGATGTCAGGTGGGGAAGATCACTGTTCAATAGACTGATTGTTTCATTCCAACAATTCAGAAAGAAAGGAACAATCAATAAGGCTCCATGTACACGGGACGTTGTTAAAAGTCCCTTTGAATGCTGGAATTTTTAGGACGTTTGAAACGTCCGTTCAGACGCGTTTGTACCCGCGTTTAGCGGGCGTTTAGCAGCGTTTGCGGGCGTTTGCGTTTAGAAGCGTTCCTAGAGGTCAAAAAAATTATTCCCCTTTAAAATGGAAAAACGCGAACGCTAAACGCGGGTCATCGCGTTCAGGCGCGTTCGGACGCGTTTAGGCGCGTTCGGACGCGTTTGAAACGCCGGGAAACACACGTTCGAACGCAAATAATTGCGTTCTAAAAACAGTCCCTGAACGCAACTGCCTGCAAATGACTGTAAACGACCTGGTGTACATGGACAGATAAGATAAAATGTAGATGGGTTCAGGGGCTTCTGAAAAAAACGCCCAACTGCTCCTAAACGGCCATTTCCAGCGTCCCGTGTACATGGAGCCTAAGAGATCAATTGTCCTCATAAGGACGACTTGTATACAGGAAGGGTGAAGCTAGCCATGCATGTTTAGAATTCTGTTGTTTAACCCTGCTGGTTTTACAAGAGAAATTAGTTGTTGCCTCATCCAAACTAAACCACGTGTAGATGCAAGGATCTCCCTTGCTTTTGCATTTTGACAGCTACAACAATCTCAGCTGTCTAAATACTCAAAGACTGACTGCATCTGCTATGGATGGAGTAACTGTCGAGCCCATCATTTTCCACCCACTTCCATAGATTCTTCAATCGTCTTTTGTGGCACTTGGTGGTGCCAACAGGGTCAGCCACGGCTCGAATTTTGGTCGATTCAGCAGGAATTGGCCAAAATCTGAGCCATGTATGGCCAGCCTAAGCACCCCCCCCCCCCTTTCACACGGGCGATCTGATCAGGTCTGTCTGTCAGTTTTTCAGGCGGATCTAATCGGACTCCATAGTCTTTTCTATGGATCGGCGGATGTCAGCAGACACATGTCCATTGACACCTGCTGCCATCCGATCTGCTACTGTCCACCAAAAACAGATGGATGGCGACCTATTCTCCATCCATCTGACAGATCGAATGGCATTGGATGGAAATGTTTCCATCTGATTGCCCCATAGACTAGAGTGGGCTGTGTCTGTGTCTGCTCTGCATAGCAGACGTGGACCTGTCATCCGCCTACTCAGTGGGGATTAGCGGAGAGGTCCACCACTGAGCAAGCGAATCCAGCTTCATGGAGGCGCCCACGTGAAAGGAGCCTAAAGTTGAATTCTGGGATAATCACATATTGTCTAAATACAAGAGCCATATGTATTTTAACTTGAATCCTGGTGTGCTTTGTGTATTTCTTCCAGATCTTTGCAGTAATCCAGTGTGAAACTTTGCCTCTGCATAGGAACTTCCTGTAATAAAGGCTGGTCACTGCTGCTCTGCCTCCTTGTGCAGAGTTACCGGTGTTCCGTGAGAATTACCTACCCGTGAGAAAAACCTACCCCTCGTCACTTCCGGCGCACGGCACTGTATGTAATGCAGCGTTTACATTAAAACAACTGTGCTGCAATATGAGTCATCTCCGCTCCTGTCCCTGTCACTTCCCTGCTCTCGGCAAGTAAATATTAAAGCGGCGGCGGGTGTATGAAAAGATAAATCACGGAGCTGAGAGCCGCTTTTATATTTACTTGCCAAGATCAGGGTAGTGACAGGGACAGGAGCAGAGATGACTCATAGTGCAGCACAGCTGTTTTATGTAACCGCCGCGTGGGTAGGTTTTTTTTCACGGTACACCGTGATATTTTCATACTAGTGGGCATGCGCACTAGTCAGCTCCTCAACTCTTCCATTGCGTATCCGGGGCTGTGAGCATGCGCACTGCTGCGCTGCTCAGCTGTTCCTGGCCGGAAGTGAGGAGGGTAGGTTTTTCTCATGGGGTAGGTAATTCTCACGTTACACCGGTCTTCGATCGACCTCTTCCTGTCATTATCTGTAGGCAGTCTGTAGTGGGTGGACTTTCTGGGCTCCTCCCACAGCTCTGCTCCATGCACAGACTATACACAGCACAGTGATGATGTCACTTTTACTTTTGCAAGGTGATATCTGGGTTTGCAAAGACACATGGAGAAAGATGAAATGATTGCATTATTCCTTTTCAACAGCTTACCATATTTCTACAACCTTCCCTGCAAGCTCTGCAAGACACAAAAGTCCAGCATCACTTTACTGCTCCACAAATTTTGATTAAAAAAAAAAGCCCTTAGTCCCTGCCTGTCTTTAGGGTTCAGGAGTGTTCATATTTTTTTTTTTTTTTGTATTTTTATATCAAAAGCAACATAAACAGACCATTTAAGCTTTAGGAAAACTTGGCAGTATACAGTAAATGAGGAATCAGAGTAGATCAAACTTTGGCTGGCTGTTAGTGTTTTTTTTTTAAACAGCACAATGCAGTGATTGTCATGGGACTCTTGTAAAAATGATATTAGTATAAAGGTTTAAAGCTAACCACATATAGTTATACAGTAAAACCTTGGTTTGAGAGTAACTTGGTTTGAGAGCGCTTTGCAAGACAAGCACATTTTTAAAATAAATTTTGACTTGATATACAAGCGATGTCTTGATATACAAGTAGCGTCATGTATAAAAAAGAAGAGAGGAGCCTCTAAAGTGTAGCAATATGGTTACATTTAATGAAGATTCAATATTTAGCAACTCACATGGTTGATGATTAAAACTGGCACATCTAAGTATGCAGGCATCTGGGGTAAAGGTGTCCACATAGATCATCCCCTGCACTGCCATCTTCATCATCCCTTCCCCGCTGCACTCCATGAGTGATTCAAAGCCTCACTTTCAGATCACTCTACTGCAGGCTATTCTTCCCGGTCACGATTGCAGACTGACAGTGGTGAGAGCCGGTGGTTCAGAAGATGGTCTATGACTGTGGACAGATTTACCCCGGATGCCTGCATACTTAGGTGTGCCTATTTTAATCATCAACCATGTTAGTTGCTAAATGTTGAACCTTCATTAAATGTAACCATATTGCTACACTTAGAGGCGCCTCTCATCTCTCTTATATTCTTTAGCTCTGCTAGATTTTGCTTCTAATCCCCTTGGGAAGGCTGCATATTGTGGATGGACATTTTATGGTTACACAACTTATCATATTGCTATAATATTTGTATATAGACTATAAACCGAAGGACTTGTGGAACGAATCATCTGAGTTTCCATTATTTCTTATGGGGAAATTCGCTTTGGTATAAGAGTGCTTTGGATTACAAGCATGTTTCCCGAACGAATTATGCTCGCAATCCAAGGTTTAACTGTATTCTGATTGTAAAGTCCGCTTTAGATCTACCAACAATTATACAGTGCAAGAACCTGCCTGATTGTATACAAATTGATTGGATGGCTCAGGTAGGTCCTGGTATTAAATTACTTCAGATTTGGTAGATCCGAAGTTGATAATACAGAGGTTGTATGCTCAGATTGTAATGTGTTTGGTGAGCCTAACGTAAAAGTGATATGTAAAGTTTACAATGGAGAGGATGTAAATATACAAATTGAGAGTCTAAAACCTGATTTCATGCCTGAGATCCCGGAAGACCTTTGGGAAAACTCATTTGCAAAAATGCAAATTAGTTATTTTCACTCCAAGTTCCCCGCTAAATTTGTGACATTAAATCAGACAATTTGGGACTACCTAGGTACTAAGCAACCGGTAAAAATTCACTCCAATATACCCAGATCAAAATTAAAAAAAAAACAATCTTCCTTTGATGGGAGAAGAAATTACGGTAGGTGAATCCTTCTCTTTACAAAACTATTTGGTTGCGGTTCAACAAAGTTTTACTGCCACCAGATGCACGGATCATTGGGATAATTACCTAAAGATTTTACATAAGGGCTATCTCACGCCATATAAATTGTCAAAAATATACGCGGATTACTCACCCGTCTGCTGGAGCCACTGTGGGAACACCGGGAACCTCACTCATATCCTGTGGGAATGTCCTAACTTACGTAGTTTTTGGAATGGGGTATTTGCAATGATATCACAACTCACAGGTATCCTGATGCAACCCACCCCACCCCACGCCTGGCACTACTGAACCTTCATATTTCTAGATTCCCATGACAATACAGAACTGTAGTGACCCATCTTTTATTAGCATCTAGGCTAGTTATCACAAAAAAATGGAAGACCAACTTCGCTCCTGAGCTCTCAGAAAATGTTCATAGGGTGAATCTTCATTGCCTATGTGAAAGATCAATAGCTTGTAATCATGACTCCTTGAGTTCATTCCACGCCCAATGGTCCATCTGGACCCAAACATTTTTCAAAGACAAGGAGCTCTAGGAATTATTACTAAAACCTACCTGTTAATTCACAAAACCAGAAGGAAAACTATAATGCCTTGTTTCCACTGAGCGGAACGGTTCGGGTCGGTACAGTTTGGAAGGGTTAGAATGGTCCGGTCTATTCAAGTGAGAATTTCCACTGCAAGTCGGGCCACCAGGGGCCATGCGGGGTTTACACCAAATGAGGTGTTTGTTTTGCGCTTTTGTTTGACGTGAGCATTGATGGTTTCCTGTCCGCCAATCAGTGGAATCTATCGTGTGACGCCAGTAGCTCCGCCCTAACCGTACCGTACCATTTCCTATGGCCCTACATCTGAAGGAGGACCAGGAATGGTGAGGTTTGGTTAAGTTGTATCGGCAACTTTCATAATGGAAACACTCAAATTAGCGTACCGAACCGGACCGATCCGCTCAGTGGAAACGAGGCATAACAGACCCAAGTACTTATAGCCACTTACATAAAAGATCCATCTATGGATAAAACCTCATAACTTCCTGTCCCCCCCCACCCCACCCCATCTGTCCCTATTTTGTCTGTTTATCTTTGTGTTTTATT
Organism: Pelophylax lessonae; assembly: GCF_965119305.1. Lineage (NCBI taxonomy): Eukaryota > Metazoa > Chordata > Amphibia > Anura > Ranidae > Pelophylax > Pelophylax lessonae. The sequence continues at coordinate 81,847,241 of NC_138775.1, read as the reverse complement.
TGGATACGCTATATGTCAATATTCGATGAAGGTTACCCTTGATTGCACATTGACCTTTGCTGACACACATCAAAAAAATACAGTATCTTACAAGTACACCCCTCACATTTTTGTTAATATTTTATTATATCTTTTCATGTGACAACATTGAAGAAATTACACTTTGCTACAATATAAAGTAGTATGTGTACAGCTTGTTTAACAGTGTAAATGTTCTGTTCCCCTCAAAATAACTCAACACACAGCCATTCATGTCTAAACCGCTAGCAACAAAAGTGAGTACACCCCTAAGTGAAAATATCCAAATTGGGCTCAGTTAGCCTTTCTCCCTCCCCGGTGTCATGTGACTCGTTAGCGTTACAAGGTCTCAGGTGTGAATGGGGAGCAGGTGTGTTAAATTTGATGTTATCGCTCTCACTCTCTTATACCGGTCACTGGAAGTTCAACATGGCACCTCATGGCAAAGAACTCTCTGAAGATCTGAAAAAAAGAATTCTTGCTCTACATAAAGATGACCTAGGCTATAAGAAGAATGACAAGACCCTGAAACTGAGCTGCAGCATGATGGCCAAGACCATACAGCAGTTTAACAGGACAGGTTCCACTCAGAACAGGCCACACCATGGTCGACCAAAGCAGTTGAATGCACATGCTCAGCGCCATATCCAGAGGTTGTCTTTCGGAAATAGACGTATGAGTGCTGCCAGAATTGCTGCAGAGGTTGAAGGGGTGGGGGGTCAGCCTGTCAGTGCTCAGACCATACGCCGCACACTGCATCAAATTGGTCTACATGGCTGTCGTCCCAAAAGGAAGCCTCTTCTAAAGATGATGCACAAGAAAGCCCGCAAACAGTTTTCTGAAGACAAGCACACTAAAGGCCCGTACACACGTAGCGATTGTCGGCAGTAAATATTCGGCCACCGACCGATCGGCCGATTGTCGGCAGTAAATATTCGGCCACCGACCGATCGGCCGATTGTCGGCTTGTTAGTATGATGCTTCCGACAACCGACTGCGACTTTTCGGCCAAACAGAATCTGGTGTGCAGGCTTTAAAATTTTTGTTGGCCAACACCAGAATGGCCGATTGTTCCTCAGTCAGTACAGAATTCGGCCGACAAACAGCAGATGAGCAAGACTGGGCATGCTCAGAGAAGAAAAAACACACGGAAAGTTAACCATCACATGACATCACTTCTGCAGTCGGCTGTTGTTGGCCGACAAAATTCGTGTGCAGTCTCTAGCACTTTTCAACCGACAGGACAGCACCGGACAAAAGACGGCCGATTGTTCGGCCGACATTCGGTACGTGTGTACGGGGCTTAAGGACATGGATTAATGGAACCATGTCCTGTGGTCTGATGAGACCAAGATAAACTTATTTGGTTCAGATGATGTCAAGCGTGTGTGGTGGCAACCAGATTAGGAGTACAAAGACAAGTGTGTCTTGCCTACAGTCAAGCATTGTGGTGGGAGTGTCATGGTCTGGGGCTGCATGAGTGCTGCCGGCACTGGGGAGCTACAGTTCATTGAGGGAACCATGAATGCCAACATGTACTGTGACATACTGAAGCAGAGCATGATCCCCTCCCATCGGAGACTGGACCGCAGGGCAGTATTCCAACATGATAACGACCCCAAGCACACCTCCAAGATGACCACTGCCTTGCCAAAGAAGCTGAGGGTAAAGGTGATAGATTGGCAAAGCATGTCTCCAGACCTAAACCATATTGAGCATCTGTGAGGCATCCTCAAATGGAAGGTGGAGCAGCGCAAGGTCTCTAACATCCACCAGCTCCGTGATGTCGTCATGGAGGAGTGGAAGAGGACTCCAGTGGCAGCCTGTGAAGCTCTGGTGAACTCCATGCCCAAGAGGGTTAAGGGCAGTGCTGGAAAATAATGGTGACCACACAAAATATTGACACTTTGGGCCAAATTTGGACATTGTCACCCAGGGGTGTACTCACTTTTGTTGCCAGTGGTTTAGACATTAATGGCTGTGTGTTGAGAAATTTTGAGGGTACAGCAAATTTACACTGTTATACAAGCTGTACACTCACTACTTTACATTGTAGCAAAGTGTCATTTCTTCAGTGTTGTCACATGAAAAAATATAATAAAATATTTACAAAAATGTGAGGGGTGTATTCACTTTTGTGAGATACTGTATATAGCGCACAGCATTGTCATTGGGACACTAAGAAAGGTTTTAATCATATATGTTTAGAATTTTGATATCATTATCATTAGTACACCTATTGGAATACTGTGGAAGTTTTTTATGCGGAATGATTAATTTAATTTATGTTTACAGTAAGAGATAACAATTACCACACACATGTAAAGAAATAAGCGCAGCAACATTTACTTGTTTTTTTTTTTTTTTGGTTATTATTATTGTGGTCGCAGCCATTGACTAGATCTTGATCTATACCACACAGGCCAGCCCAGAACAGGTAGCACAGGATAATACATGTTCTTCTTTACTATTAGAAATGAGGCTGCATTTTAAAGTACACAGATCACAAAGGATGTGTCAGATAATTGCTGGACAGAACAGATCAGAGGAATCTTGGGTGGACTCTCCCTAAACTTGGTATGTAATAGTTCCATTTGTACAAGGGTGCGTCCATCAACAGCATATATAGGACTGACATCAAACACACCAAAACACACAGAAATACATCTTAAGCCCCGTACACACGTACCGAATGTCAGCCGAACGATCGGCCGTCTTTTGTCCGGTGCTGTCCTGTCGGTTGAAAAGTGCTAAAGACTGCACACGAATTTTGTCGGCCAATAACAGCCGACTGCAGAAGTGATGTCATGTGATAGTTAACTTTCCGTGTGTTTTTTTTTTCTCAGAGCATGCCCAGTCTTGCTAATCTGCTGTTTGTCGGCCGAATTCTGTACTGACTTGCAAACAATCGGCCGTTCTGGTGACGGCCAACAAAAATTTTATAGCCTGCACACCCGATTCTGTTCAGCCGAAAAGTCGCTGTCGGTTGTCGGAAGCATCATACTAACAAGCCGACACTTGGCCGATCGTTCAGCGGCCGAATATTTACAGCCGACAATCGCTACGTGTGTACGGGGCTTTACAAAGAACATGTCACTGATGGTTCTGATACTGGCACCATGCACTGCACTCCATGTTAAGTACTGGCAGCACACACAACTGCATTCTCTGCTCAGGACTAGTAGCATACAGAACTGCACTCCTACTCAGAACTAACAGGACACAACAGTGCACACATTCAGGACTGACAGCATACACCACCGCACTCCATACTGACAGCATACACCACCGCACTCCATACTGACAGCCATTATCACCGCACTCCATACTGACAGCATACATCACCGCACTCCATACTGACAGCATACACCACCGCACTCCATACTGACAGCATACACCACCGCACTCCATACTGACAGCATACACCACCGCACTCCATACTGACAGCATACACCACCGCACTCCATACTGACAGCATACACCACCGCACTCCATACTGACAGCATACACCACCGCACTCCATACTGACAGCCATTATCACCGCACTCCATACTGACAGCATACATCACCGCACTCCATACTGACAGCATACACCACCGCACTCCATACTGACAGCATACACCACCGCACTCCATACTGACAGCATACACCACCGCACTCCATACTGACAGCCATTATCACCGCACTCCATACTGACAGCATACACCACCGCACTCCATACTGACAGCATACACCACCGCACTCCATACTGACAGCATACACCACCGCACCTCATACTGACAGCATACACCACCACACTCCATACTGACAGCAATTATCACTGCACTCCATACTGACAGCAATCATCACCGCCCTCCATACTGACAGCATACACCACCGCACTCCATACTGACAGCATACACCACCGCACTCCATACTGACAGCATACACCACCACACTCCATACTGACAGCATACACCACCGCACCTCATACTGACAGCATACACCACCACACTCCATACTGACAGCAATTATCACTGCACTCCATACTGACAGCAATCATCACCGCACTCCATACTGACAGCATACACCACCGCACTCCATACTGACAGCATACACCACCACACTCCATACTGACAGCAATTATCACTGCACTCCATACTGACAGCAATCATCACCGCACTCCATACTGACAGCATACACCACCGCACTCCATACTGACAGCAATCATCACCGCACTCCATACTGACAGCATACACCACCGAACTCCATACTGACAGCAATCATCACCACCCTCCATACTGACAGCACAGCACTCCATACTGACAGCAATCATCACCGCACTCCATAATGACAGCCATTATCACCGCACTCCATACTGACAGCATACACCACCGCACTCCATACTGACAGCCATTATCACCGCACTCCATACTGACAGCAATCATCACCGCACTCCATACTGACAGCATACACCACCGCACTCCATACTGACAGCCATTATCACCGCCCTCCATACTGACAGCAATCATCACCGCACTCCATACTGACAGCAATCATCACCGCCCTCCATACTGACAGCAATCATCACTGCACTGCATACTGACAGCAATCATCATCGCACTCCATACTGACAGCAATCATCACCACACTCCATACTGACAGCATACACCACCGCACTCCATACTGACAGCATACACCACCGCACTCCATACTGACAGCCATTATCACCGCACTCCATACTGACAGCAATCATCACCGCACTCCATACTGACAGCATACACCACCGCACTCCATACTGACAGCCATTATCACCACCCTCCATACTGACAGCAATCATCACCGCACTCCATACTGACAGCAATCATCACCGCCCTCCATACTGACAGCAATCATCACTGCACTGCATACTGACAGCAATCATCATCGCACTCCATACTGACAGCAATCATCACCACACTCCATACTGACAGCATACACCACTGCACTCCATACTGACAGCATACACCACCGCACTCCATACTGACAGCATACATCACCGCACTCCATACTGACAGCAATCATCACTGCACTCCATACTGACAGCATACACCACCGCACTCCATACTGACAGCAATCATCACCACCGCACTCCATACTGACAGCAATCATCACCGCACTCCATACTGACAGCATACACCACCACACTCCATACTGACAGCATACACCACCGCACTCCATACTGACAGCAATCATCACCACCGCACTCCATACTGACAGCAATCATCACCGCACTCCATACTGACAGCAATCATCACTGCACTGCACTCCATACTGACAGAACACACCACCGCACTCCATACTGACAGCATACACCACCGCACTCCATACTGACAGCATACACCACCGCACTCCATACTGACAGCAATTATCACCGCACTCCATACTGACAGCATACACCACCGCACCTCATACTGACAGCATACACCACCACACTCCATACTGACAGCAATCATCACCGCCCTCCATACTGACAGCAATCATCACCGCCCTCCATACTGACAGCATACACCACCGCACTCCATACTGACAGCATACACCACCACACTCCATACTGACAGCAATCATCACCGCCCTCCATACTGACAGCAATCATCACCGCCCTCCATACTGACAGCATACACCACCGCACCTCATACTGACAGCATACACCACCACACTCCATACTGACAGCAATCATCACCGCCCTCCATACTGACAGCAATCATCACCGCCCTCCATACTGACAGCATACACCACCACACTCCATACTGACAGCATACACCACCGCACCTCATACTGACAGCATACACCACCGCACTCCATACTGACAGCAATCATCACCGCACTCCATACTGACAGCATACACCACCGCACTCCATACTGACAGCATACACCACCGCACTCCATACTGACAGCATACACCACCGCACCTCATACTGACAGCATACACCACCACACTCCATACTGACAGCAATTATCACTGCACTCCATACTGACAGCAATCATCACCACCCTCCATACTGACAGCATACACCACTGCACTCCATACTGACAGCATACACCACCGCACTCCATACTGACAGCATACACCACCGCACTCCATACTGACAGCAATTATCACTGCACTCCATACTGACAGCAATCATCACCGCCCTCCATACTGACAGCATACACCACCGCACTCCATACTGACAGCATACACCACCGCACCTCATACTGACAGCATACACCACCACACTCCATACTGACAGCAATTATCACTGCAATCCATACTGACAGCATACACCACCACACTCCATACTGACAGCAATTATCACCGCACTCCATACTGACAGCATACACCACCGCACCTCATACTGACAGCATACACCACCACACTCCATACTGACAGCAATTATCACTGCACTCCATACTGACAGCAATCATCACCGCACTCCATACTGACAGCATACACCACCGCACTCCATACTGACAGCCATTATCACCACCCTCCATACTGACAGCAATCATCACCGCACTCCATACTGACAGCAATCATCACCGCCCTCCATACTGACAGCAATCATCACTGCACTGCATACTGACAGCAATCATCATCGCACTCCATACTGACAGCAATCATCACCACACTCCATACTGACAGCATACACCACTGCACTCCATACTGACAGCATACACCACCGCACTCCATACTGACAGCATACATCACCGCACTCCATACTGACAGCAATCATCACTGCACTCCATACTGACAGCAATCATCACTGCACTCCATACTGACAGCATACACCACCGCACTCCATACTGACAGCAATCATCACCACCGCACTCCATACTGACAGCAATCATCACCGCACTCCATACTGACAGCAATCATCACTGCACTGCATACTGACAGCAATCATCATCGCACTCCATACTGACAGCAATCATCACCACACTCCATACTGACAGCATACACCACTGCACTCCATACTGACAGCATACACCACCGCACTCCATACTGACAGCATACATCACCGCACTCCATACTGACAGCAATCATCACTGCACTCCATACTGACAGCATACACCACCGCACTCCATACTGACAGCAATCATCACCACCGCACTCCATACTGACAGCAATCATCACCGCACTCCATACTGACAGCATACACCACCGCACTCCATACTGACAGCATACACCACCGCACTCCATACTGACAGCAATCATCACCACCGCACTCCATACTGACAGCAATCATCACCGCACTCCATACTGACAGCAATCATCACTGCACTGCACTCCATACTGACAGAACACACCACCGCACTCCATACTGACAGCATACACCACCGCACTCCATACTGACAGCATACACCACCGCACTCCATACTGACAGCAATTATCACCGCACTCCATACTGACAGCATACACCACCGCACCTCATACTGACAGCATACACCACCACACTCCATACTGACAGCAATCATCACCGCCCTCCATACTGACAGCAATCATCACCGCCCTCCATACTGACAGCATACACCACCGCACTCCATACTGACAGCATACACCACCACACTCCATACTGACAGCAATCATCACCGCCCTCCATACTGACAGCAATCATCACCGCCCTCCATACTGACAGCATACACCACCGCACCTCATACTGACAGCATACACCACCACACTCCATACTGACAGCAATCATCACCGCCCTCCATACTGACAGCAATCATCACCGCCCTCCATACTGACAGCATACACCACCACACTCCATACTGACAGCATACACCACCGCACCTCATACTGACAGCATACACCACCGCACTCCATACTGACAGCAATCATCACCGCACTCCATACTGACAGCATACACCACCGCACTCCATACTGACAGCATACACCACCGCACTCCATACTGACAGCATACACCACCGCACCTCATACTGACAGCATACACCACCACACTCCATACTGACAGCAATTATCACTGCACTCCATACTGACAGCAATCATCACCACCCTCCATACTGACAGCATACACCACTGCACTCCATACTGACAGCATACACCACCGCACTCCATACTGACAGCATACACCACCGCACTCCATACTGACAGCAATTATCACTGCACTCCATACTGACAGCAATCATCACCGCCCTCCATACTGACAGCATACACCACCGCACTCCATACTGACAGCATACACCACCGCACCTCATACTGACAGCATACACCACCACACTCCATACTGACAGCAATTATCACTGCAATCCATACTGACAGCATACACCACCACACTCCATACTGACAGCAATTATCACCGCACTCCATACTGACAGCATACACCACCGCACCTCATACTGACAGCATACACCACCACACTCCATACTGACAGCAATTATCACTGCACTCCATACTGACAGCAATCATCACCGCACTCCATACTGACAGCATACACCACCGCACTCCATACTGACAGCCATTATCACCACCCTCCATACTGACAGCAATCATCACCGCACTCCATACTGACAGCAATCATCACCGCCCTCCATACTGACAGCAATCATCACTGCACTGCATACTGACAGCAATCATCATCGCACTCCATACTGACAGCAATCATCACCACACTCCATACTGACAGCATACACCACTGCACTCCATACTGACAGCATACACCACCGCACTCCATACTGACAGCATACATCACCGCACTCCATACTGACAGCAATCATCACTGCACTCCATACTGACAGCATACACCACCGCACTCCATACTGACAGCAATCATCACCACCGCACTCCATACTGACAGCAATCATCACCGCACTCCATACTGACAGCATACACCACCGCACTCCATACTGACAGCATACACCACCGCACTCCATACTGACAGCAATCATCACCACCGCACTCCATACTGACAGCAATCATCACCGCACTCCATACTGACAGCAATCATCACTGCACTGCACTCCATACTGACAGAACACACCACCGCACTCCATACTGACAGCATACACCACCGCACTCCATACTGACAGCATACACCACCGCACTCCATACTGACAGCAATTATCACCGCACTCCATACTGACAGCATACACCACCGCACCTCATACTGACAGCATACACCACCACACTCCATACTGACAGCAATCATCACCGCCCTCCATACTGACAGCAATCATCACCGCCCTCCATACTGACAGCATACACCACCGCACTCCATACTGACAGCATACACCACCACACTCCATACTGACAGCAATCATCACCGCCCTCCATACTGACAGCAATCATCACCGCCCTCCATACTGACAGCATACACCACCGCACCTCATACTGACAGCATACACCACCACACTCCATACTGACAGCAATCATCACCGCCCTCCATACTGACAGCAATCATCACCGCCCTCCATACTGACAGCATACACCACCACACTCCATACTGACAGCAATCATCACCGCACTCCATACTGACAGCATACACCACCGCACTCCATACTGACAGCATACACCACCGCACTCCATACTGACAGCATACACCACCGCACCTCATACTGACAGCATACACCACCGCACTCCATACTGACAGCAATCATCACCGCACTCCATACTGACAGCATACACCACCGCACTCCATACTGACAGCATACACCACCGCACTCCATACTGACAGCATACACCACCGCACCTCATACTGACAGCATACACCACCACACTCCATACTGACAGCAATTATCACTGCACTCCATACTGACAGCAATCATCACCACCCTCCATACTGACAGCATACACCACTGCACTCCATACTGACAGCATACACCACCGCACTCCATACTGACAGCATACACCACCGCACTCCATACTGACAGCAATTATCACTGCACTCCATACTGACAGCAATCATCACCGCCCTCCATACTGACAGCATACACCACCGCACTCCATACTGACAGCATACACCACCGCACCTCATACTGACAGCATACACCACCACACTCCATACTGACAGCAATTATCACTGCAATCCATACTGACAGCATACACCACCACACTCCATACTGACAGCAATTATCACCGCACTCCATACTGACAGCATACACCACCGCACCTCATACTGACAGCATACACCACCACACTCCATACTGACAGCAATTATCACTGCACTCCATACTGACAGCAATCATCACCGCACTCCATACTGACAGCATACACCACCGCACTCCATACTGACAGCAATCATCACCGCACTCCATACTGACAGCATACACCACCGAACTCCATACTGACAGCAATCATCACCACCCTCCATACTGACAGCACAGCACTCCATACTGACAGCAATCATCACTGCCCTCCATACTGACAGCAATCATCACCGCACTCCATACTGACAGCCATTATCACCGCACTCCATACTGACAGCATACACCACCGCACTCCATACTGACAGCCATTATCACCGCACTCCATACTGACAGCAATCATCACCGCACTCCATACTGACAGCATACACCACCGCACTCCATACTGACAGCCATTATCACCGCACTCCATACTGACAGCAATCATCACCGCACTCCATACTGACAGCAATCATCACCGCCCTCCATACTGACAGCAATCATCACTGCACTGCATACTGACAGCAATCATCCCCACACTCCATACTGACAGCAATCATCACCGCACTCCATACTGACAGCATACACCACCGCACTCCATACTGACAGCCATTATCACCGCACTCCATACTGACAGCAATCATCACTGCACTTCATACTGACAGCAATCATCACTGCACTCCATACTGACAGCAATCATCACCGCACTCCATACTGACAGCAATCATCACTGCACTTCATACTGACAGCAATCATCACTGCACTTCATACTGACAGCAATCATCACTGCACTTCATACTGACAGCAATCATCACCGCACTCCATACTGACAGCACACAGCACTGCACTCCATAAGGCCCGTACACACGTACCGATTGTCGGCCGAAAAGATTCGGCCGACGACCGATCGGCCGATTGTAGGCTTGTTAGTATGATGCTTCCGACAGCCGACAGCGCACTTTCGGCCGAACAGAATCTGTCGTGCAGGCATTAAAATATTTGTATGCCGACACCAGAACGGCCGATTGTTCGACAGTCAGTACAGAATTCGGCCGACAGACAGCAGATTTGCAAGACTGGGCATGCTCAGAAAAGAAAAAACACAGGGAAAGTTAACCACCACATGTTACCACTTCTGCAGTCGGTGGACAAAATTCGTGTGCAGTCTTTTGCACTTTTCAGCGGACAGGACAGCCCGGGGACAAAAGACGGCCGATTGTTCGGCCGACGATCGGTACGTGTGTACGGGGCTATACTGACAGCAATCATCACTGCACTGCACTCCATACTGACAGCACACAGCACTGCACTCCAGAGGCGTAACTAGAACCTTCAGGGCCCCGATGCAAGAAACCATGAAGGGCCCCCCAGTCCCCTGGCCGGGGCCCTTCCCTTCAAGCCCGGGGCTCTTCCCACTAATCCTGGGGCTCTTTACTCTCGTTGCATGGCCTTTTATTATGGTCCCGCAGCAGGATCCTTTCACAAGTTCTGCAGTGGGCCCCCTTCCTGCAATCTTGGGGCCTCCCCACAGTGGTGCAATGCCAGGGCCCGGTCGTAAGTGTGACCTTTGAGGTCCTGGAAGTTCACCCACTGGTTTGCTACCGGGCCCCCTGGAGCATGGGGCCCGGTAGCAGTTGCAACCCCTGCAACCCCTGTAGTTACGCCCCTGCTGCACTCTATACTCAGGACTGACACCATACAGCACTGCACTCTGTACACTCCATCCCTACCCATCTCCATCAGCACACAGCACTGCACTCCGTCCTCAGTGCAGCATACATCGCTCCAGCCTCTGCAGGCACACACAGAGCTCACATCACCGGAGAGCCGGGAGCCGCACAGCACTCACAGACACACACACACTCGTCTCACACCGGGGGAAGGATCGGTGTTAGCGGAGCGGATTGTGGAGGAGATCTCCGTGTGTAGGGAGTTGGATCACACAGGACTGGGAAGTTGAGTCAAACTTCTATAAGACTGGAGAGTTGTGTCACACGAAGTTAGTGAAGAAGTCGGTGCAGAGAAGTCGGTGCAGCCTTCACACACTGATTGCTCGGGATCCGGGAATGTCCCGGGCGCCTGGCTGACATGGAGTCCTCCGATCTCCCGTACCTCCCCCCGCGGCCGGCCCGCCGCACTCAGTGGCTGCTCAGTGTCCTGGCTCATCACTACGGACTGGACCGCGGGACTGACAATGAGATCATAGTACTGGCCGGCGGACTGGACCAATACCTGCAGGAGGTCTTCCATCACCTGGACTGGAGGGGAGAGGGCACCATCTCCGGGGAAGAGTTCCGCACCCTCTGCGGGGTCCTGGACCTGGAGCCCGGGATGGATGAATGCGAGGGGCTGCTGGAGCAGCTGCCAGAGCGCCTCACCTTCCGACACTTCCATGCCAGGCTGTGCGGGCACTTCAGCTCCAAAGCCGGGGCCCTCCGCCTGCCTGGGAGCCAGGAGAGCCCGGGGATGACCCTGACAGAGGAGGACCAGGAGCTAAAGAGGCTGGAGGATGAGAACCGACATCTCCGGGAACTGTTGGAGGACCTGAGGATGGCGCTGCAGAGCAGTGATGCCCGCTGCTTGGCACTGCAGGTGAGTCAGAGGATCCGCGGGGGCGGGGGCACTGCCAATAACTAAGACCAATCACTGGATATAGGCTTCAAGTAGAGGAACCCGACCACTAACACTTTATATGTGTTTTACAATGGGAATGTAATTTCCAAAGCTGTTTTCAGGTTTTATTTTCTGCACATTTCATGTACAGTATACACAGGGCCGGATTTTTGTCTACTTAACCACTTAACCCCCTTCCTGACCAGGGGGTATTTTGCGATTCGGCACTGCGTGACTTTAACGGACAATTGCGCGGTCGTGTGACGCTGTGCCTAAACAAATTTTCCCACAAACAGAGCTTTCTTTTGGTGGTATTTGATCACCTGTGCGATTTTTTGATCATGCGCTATAAACAAAAAAAGAGCGACAATTTTGCAAAAATAACAATATTTTTCACATTTTTTTATATGAAATTCCCCCCCAAAAAAATGTAAAAATCAAACATTTTTTTTAATTTTTGGCCAATTTGTTTTCTGCTACCTATGTTTGGTAAAAAAAAAAAATCACAATAAGCTTATTTTGATTGGTTTGTGCAAAAGTTATTGCGTTTACTAACTAAGGGAAAGATTTTTGTCATTTTTGTTGTTTTTTTTTTTAACGAGTAATGGCGGCGATCTGCGATTTTTTTTGCGGGACTGCGACATTGCAGCGGACAGATCGGACCCTTGAGGGACATTTTTGACACTTTTGGGGTTACCAGTGACATTACTACACTAATCAGTGCTATACATATGCACTGGTACTGTAAAAATGACACTGGCAGGGAAGGGGTTAACTTTATTGGAGAGGGAGGGGTTAAGTGTGTCCCTAGGGGCGTCATTCTAACTGTGCAGGGATGTGGCTGTGTGTGTAACAGCACAGATCAACGGTCCTACATAGCAGGACCGTTAGATCAGTGCTTTTACACAGGGAAGAATGACAGGCGGCTTTGCTTACATTAGCCGCCTGCCTTTCTCCCTTCACAGTGGACGATAGCGAGTGACCGGCGGACATCGGGTCCGCCGGTCACGTGCACGGAGGTGTCCGTGAACGATCCGAGGCAGGAGCGCGCCTTCGGCGGCGCGCGCCCGCCCGCTATTGGCTCCCAGGCTAGTGACGTACCCATACGTCACTTTGCCTGGCCGGGGCTGACCGCCGCAGTATATGTACTTGCGGCGGTCGGCAACCGGTTAAGGGGTGCCCAAGTCCCCCCCCTACGGAAAAACTAAAAGTCAGCTGCTACACATACTGTAGCTGCTGACTTTTATTATTAGGACGCTTACCAGTCCGGGAATCCAGCGATGTCGGCACCCCTGCCAAGGTTTCCATCGCTCTAGGGTGTTTGCAGCTTCACAGCCGATTTCCTACTGCGCATGCGCGAAGCCGGCTGCGGTTTTTGAATGGCCCGGCGGCGGGGAAGGAGAAGGGGGGCTGACTTACCTTGCCGCAGCGAGGTCCAACGGAAGTGGGGGCAGGTACCTGTCAAAATAGTTACCCACTCCCACCTCCCCCCCAAAAGGTGCCAAATGTGGCAACGGAGGGGGGTTGGGGAGGAGAGAGATAAGCGGAGCTTCCACTTTTGGGTGGAACTCCATTTTAGGTGAAGTTGCATTTTGCCTCCAACCAAAACGGCAATCTTGGTGCCAATTTTTAAAATTTTTAGTTTACATGTTTTAAAAATGATTTTAGGCCTGAAGATTACTTATAAACCCCAACATTTTATTTTTATTTTTTTGAAAGCAGACACTCCGCCTGGGCACAGGTGTCTAACTGGTGGCCCTCAAGCTGTTACGGAACTACAAGTCCCATGAGGCATTGCAAGGCTGACAGTTACAATCGTGACTCCCACAGGCAGAGGCATGATGGGACTTGTAGTTCTGCAACAGCTGGAGGGCCTCCAGTTTGACACCTCTGCTGCCTAGAGAATACCATATTGCTAGGTGAAGGGGCATTTTATGCCCCCCCCATCCTGGCACCCTAAGGCTGCTGCTTAGGCTACCTTATGGTAGCACCAGCCCTGAGTGATATATACAGTATATAATATATAAAATATATTGTGATCCTGCTACGAAGGTCCTTGTTTGGGCAGCTCCTTTTAGGCTAAATTCAGATGGCCAAATAGCAACAGCCAGGGGCAGCCCAGGAGGAATCAGTAGATTCTTGCCAGTGGTTGTACATGTGTGCAAACAGATGCAGATGTTAGTGGTGCCTGGCAATACAAATCTGCTGTTTACATGTAACTTATCTGAGCGGTTACATGGAAATAGAATGTCTGACGGACTCTGGGAACATCTAGTGTGCGTCCAGTCCTTATAGGGTGCCAACTGTTTCCCAGTTGTGCTCTTGTGTTGTCACCCAGAACATATCTCACCTGCTCACCAACAAACTTGTTTTCAAGTGAAAAGCTCTTTTTTATTGCATGATCACATAGGGAAGCAATGTTTCAGGACTGCTCAGGGACCCTTCATCAGACCGATCATAAGCCAATAAAGGGTCCCTGTGCAGTCACAAAATATTGCTTTTACAACTCGATTCAGTGACCTCTAGATCGAGTTGTTTCATTGCTCTAAGTTTGAAACAATTGTTTGATGCAACAGGGTGGAAATGGACACATTGAGTCTTCAATTGAATGCCCAATCCATGCAGATGTCCTAAATGATCGTTCAAAGGTATACATAGTGTGGATTCTCCTTCACTAATTTGTTCATCTGAAAAGTTTAAGGGAAAAAGTAAACAAAGATTAGGAGAATTTATTCTTTAAGAGCCGGTTCACACTACTCCGACTCAAAGTTCCCCCGACTTTGGGTGACTTTGAAGTCGCCCGTGCAGCATAACTTCATCGCGGCTTGCAAACGACTTCTCATAATAGAAGTCAATGCAAGTCGCTCCGACTTCGCCCAAAAATAGCGCAGTAACCATTTTCTAAGTCGGAGCGACTTGAGTCTCTCTGATTGGAACGGTTCCATTTTCTAATCAGAGCGACTCAAGTCGCTCCGACTTAGAAAAAGGTTCCTGCACTATTTTTGGGCGAAGTCGGAGCGACTTGCATTGACTTCTATTATGAGAAGTCGTTTGCAAGCCACAAAGAAGTCGTGCTGCACGGGCGACTTCAAAGTTGCCCCAACTTTGAGTCGGAGTAGTGTGAACCGGCTCTTAGGGCCCATTTACACCGCAGTCCCTGTTTAACTGATCAGTTGTTTAGGGGCTTGTTTAAGACCTTCGAGCGCTCCTTTAAAGGTAGGACAACTCAAATGGAAAAAAAAATATTGTATTTCAATGAGCCTAGTTTATACCATTGGGATGCTTTCATGTGCATTTAAAGAAGTACAGCATGCTGCATTTTTTAGCACATACCAAAACACAGATGAATGAACCGCAAAAGCATGTAAATGCAACCCAGTAAAGATAAAAAAATAATGTCTGAAAAAAAAAACGCACCATAAATGCATTACAGATGTAAACGTGCATGCAAAAAAGGTCTTGAGGTCTTGAAGCTGAACTCCAGGGAAAGTGAAAATCCTCCAATATGGTGGGGCTGTCCCTGTACTGCAAGGGTTAAATACTTATTTAGGTCTGGGCGTGCCTCAAAAAGCGGATCCCCCACTTCCTCAGGTTCCCTATAGCCTATAAGCTTATTGCTAAGTCATATTTTAGTAAAAGTTTCTTCAAAAGATCTTATTGATATGTGTATAATCATCATTAGAGGGTCAGAGTGTGGTTCTTGAGCCCCCGTTCACACTGGGGCGACCTGTGAGGCGACCTGGTTGCCTCACAGGTCGCCGTAGGTCGCCTGCCATACAGAAGCTATGGACCTGTTTTAATAGGAGCGACACAAGTCGCTCTGACTTAGAAAAAGTGTCCGGAGCTTCTTTGGGGCGACCCGGAGCGACCTGCATAGACTTCAATGTTATGAAGTCTGTGCCGGCCGCTCCGAGGTCGCGGGGCGAGCAGCGCGCCGCGACCTATGAGGTCGCCCGGCAAAGTCGGGTCGCTGCAATGTGAACGGGGCCTTAAGAGGTTAAAGCATAGCTAAAGGAAAAACAGTTTTGTTTAGTTTTAGGTTGGCCATACAGATACAATTTTATTGTACAATTTTACTTTAGATTTACCAAAACCCAAATTTTGAGGCCCAACCTAAATACTATCGATTTGTATGCAATCAAGCAAGCATTTGCACTACATAGTTGATGATAAACCTAAAGGAAATTAAATAGAAAAATGATATAATGTATGGCCAGCTTTAGATTAGTAATAGAGGGGAGGGATTATAATATCTGTTAGGTTTTTATTGATGTGTGTGTCCACTAGGAAGATTCACCCTCTCAATTTCTGTTGGAAATCTTCCAGTGGGACACGAGTTCTGGTGACTTTGGTGACAATCAGGGATTCCCTCACTTTGCAGACATTTCCTCTCACTTCCTGTTGGCTATTGCTGGACAGTAAGTGGAGGGAAATATCCGCAATGGGACTAAAGGCCCGTACACACGATCAGATTATCGAACGATCTGTCGTCCGTTTTTTGTGGCATGCTAGTCTGATGTGGAAAGTGAAGAGGTTATTTTCATACGAATTTTCCCGTATGACAGAATTCTACTTCAGAAGTGATGTCATGTGTTGGATTGCTTTGTATGTGTTCTTTCGTCTCTGCGCATGCCTAGTCTTGCTCTTAAGATTTTTTTCCGTCAAAATCTGTACTAATGAGACGAAAACCGGACGTTGTAATACGGACGACAAAAATTTTATAGCCTGCACATCAGGATTTTGTCAGCCTAAAAGTCGGAGTTGGCTGTCGAAAGCACCATACTAACAATCCGAAAATCGGCAGATCGGTCATTGGACAAATTTTCCCTACAGATTTTCTTATCGTGTGTACGGGCCTATAGAGAAGAAAAGTAAGCTGACAGGGGTTACAACCTTCATTACAACTTCATTTCCAAAATGAAAATAAGCTCTGCTTTTAGTTCTACTTTAAGTAATGATCCCTCATACCAAGACTAGCATAGAGTATGCTGAAACCTGTAGAGTTTTCATCCTATGGGAATCTGGGGTGGGACAGTAATATATTATTGAGTAACTTCACTTTTGTTGAGAAAAAAAACAATCCACTCTGATTGATCAATGTACATTGCAGAGATTTTAACAAACGTTTTAGATTCCTACCTATTTCTGCTCTTAAGAAATAGTTATTTGTTTGACTGTGTCCTTTGAATACTGATTCTGAATGGGAAGGTCTGGTTCATTATAATCACCTGGTACATTTTCAGTTTTCTGATAAGTAAAGTTGCAGGGTCTGGATGCCTTTAGAAGTAATTAACACTTTTGGAGGATCTCACAAAAAAAAAGTATTTACTGGTGCAAAGGATGCCTAAAATTTGACTTGTATCTTAGTGCAGATGTCTGGGGAAATCAGTGAACCAATTACACAAGCAGGCAATGATATTTCCTGGGGCATTTCACACGCTAACGATGTACATAACAACTCCAGGTTTCTAAATTGCATTGAATTTTCAGAAAATTACCGCTCTGCAGATTGAAAAGGAAAGGCAATTTTAATAACATTCATATGGCTTATTTAGCAATTGTATATGCTATATTACTTTTTTTATTTGCTATTCTTTTCCACTAAATTGGAGCACAGCAGCAGACTCCAAAATTCTGTCGAACACAAGGAAAGACAGTTAAATAATCAGGAAAACAAATTTAGGTTCATTTACTAAAATATGAATATTATTTCTAAGTTTTATTGAGTACACTATTATAGTAAAAATTTGTTTTGCTTTTTTTATATTTAGAAGTATATATATATATATATATAGATATATATATATAGATATATATATATATATAGATATAAATATATAAATATATATACAGTGCCTTGCGAAAGTGTTCGGCCCCCTTGAACTTTGCAACCTTTTGCCACATTTCAGGCTTCAAACATAAAGATATAAAACTGTAATTATTTGTGAAGAATCAACAACAAGTGGGACACAATCATGAAGTGGAATTAAATTTATTGGATATTTCAAACTTTGTTAACAAATAAAAAACTGAAAAATTGGGCGTGCAAAATTATTCAGCCCCTTTACTTTTAGTGCAGCAAACTCTCTCCAGAAGTTTAGTGAGGATCTCTGAATGATCCAATGTTGACCTATATGACTAATGATGATAAATAGAATCCACCTGTGTGTAATCAAGTCTGCGTATAAATGCACCTGCACTGTGATAGTCTCAGAGGTCCGTTTAAAGTGCAGAGAGCATCATGAAGAACAAGGAACACACCAGGCAGGTCCGAGATACTGTTGTGGAGAAGTTTAAAGCTGGATTTGGATACAAAAAGATTTCCCAAGCTTTAAACATCCCAAGGAGCACTGTGCAAGCGATAATATTGAAATGGAAGGAGTATCAGACCACTGCAAATCTACGAAGACCTGGCCGTCCCTCTAAACTTTCAGCTCATACAAGGAGAAGATTGATCAGAGATGCAGCCAAGAGGCCCATGATCACTCTGGATGAACTGCAGAGATCTACAGCTGAGGTGGGAGACTCTGTCCATAGGACAACAATCAGTCGTATACTGCACAAATCTGGCCTTTATGGAAGAGTGGCAAGAAGAAAGCTATTTCTTAAAGATATCCATAAAAAGTGTTGTTTAAAGTTTGCCACAAGCCACCTGGGAGACACACCAAACATGTGGAAGAAGGTGCTCTGGTCAGATGAAACCAAAATCAAACTTTTTGGCAACAATGCAAAACATTATGTTTGGCATAAAGGCAACACAGCTCATCTCCCTGAAGACACCATCCCCACTGTCAAACATGGTGGTGGCAGCATCAGGGTTTGGGCCTGCTTTTCTTCAGCAGGGACAGGGAAGATGGTTAAAATTGATGGGAAGATGGATGGAGCCAAATACAGGACCATTCTGGAAGAAAACCTGATGGGAGTCTGCAAAAGACCTGAGACTGGGACGGAGATTTGTCTTCCAACAAGACAATGATCCAAAACATAAAGCAAAATCTACAATGGAATGGTTCACAAATAAACATATCCAGGTGTTAGAATGGCCAAGTCAAAGTCCAGACCTGAATCCAATCGAGAATCTGTGGAAAGAACTGAAAACTGCTGTTCACAAGCGCTCTCCATCCAAACTCACTGAGCTCGAGCTGTTTTGCAAGGAGGAATGGGCAAAAATTTCAGTCTCTCGATGTGCAAAACTGATAGAGACATAGCCCAAGTGACTTACAGCTGTAATTGCAGCAAAAGGTGGCGCTACAAAGTATTAACTTAAGGGGGCTGAATAATTTTGCACGCCCAATTTTTCAGTTTTTTATTTGTTAAAAAAGTTTGAAATATACAATAAATTTCGTTCCACTTCATGATTGTGTCCCACTTGTTATTGATTCTTCACAAAAAATTACAGTTTTATATCTTTATGTTTGAAGCCTGAAATGTGGCAAAAGGTTGCAAAGTTCAAGGGGGCCGAATACTTTCGCAAGGCACTGTGTATATATATATATATATATATACATATATATAAAATCATATTTTATTTGTTTTTGCAGACCTTTTTTTAACTTACATTTATGCCCTTTAGGCTAGGTTCACACATATCCGGCTGCGGTTTGCAGCCCAGAGTACAGTGGGGTTTTGTTCACTGGTTCAGGTTTCAATTTTTACTTGAATTCACACCTGAACTGCATCTAAAATTTCACAGGACTCTTTTCAAAAATGGACCTTGGCTGCTCTGGACATGTGTGAACTGGCTCCATTGAAAGCTGGTCTTGTTCACGTTAGGCCCCACGTTCACACTGGTGTGAGAATCGCTCCAACTTTGAGAGCACAAGTCGTATGAATGTCAAAATCAACGTTTCCCTATGAGAGCTGTCTTAACTGGTCCGACTTGTGTCGGTCCAACTTTTGAAAAGATTCCTGCATTACTTTGGTCCGAAGTGGGTCCGATTTCAGCCCATTGAATTTAATGGAAGTCGTATCCAAGTAGGATCAGCATCTTAACTGATCTGACTTGTGACATGCAACTTCTGCTCAGAGGCAATGTTAGCAATGCAAAATCTATTGAAAAAAAAATGGCATGGGGGTCCCCCAATCCATACTGTGGCATCACCTGGAAAAACTTCTAAAAGGGTGGATAAATTAGCAAAACAAAATGGTTGATTCAGACGATCCCTGTAGTACTACAAAGACAGAAACAGTCAAACTGCACAGTTTAGACCCCCCTTCTCTTTATCTCTTTCTCTCTGTTCTCCTGTAACTAACAAGAATACAGATAAGTGTGAAACTGGGAATGTTAATTGCCATAGATAAGAAGTAACAGGAAACATATGTATTGCTTGCCAAACTAGTTAGGAAGTATGTATCTGTGACGTAACTATATATATCTATATATATAGATATATATACAGTGCTTTGCGAAAGTATTCACCCCCCAAACTTCAGGAAAACAAACCTTTTTATTCGCTAGTGAAGAAAACTTAGCAAAGACTCATGTCAATTTGCCAAGCGCCAAAATAAGCGTGTACATCACATATATATATATATATATATATATATATATACAGTGCCTTGCGAAAGTATTCGGCCCCCTTGAACTTTTCGACCTTTTATCACATTTCAGGTTTCAAAAATAAAGATAAAAAACTGTAATTTTTTGTGAAGAATCAACAACAAGTGGGACACAATCATGAAGTGGAACAAAATTTATTGGATATTTCAAACTTTGTTAACAAATAAAAAACTGAAAAATTGGGCGTGCAAAATTATTCAGCCCCTTTAAGTTAATACTTTGTAGCGCCACCTTTTGCTGCGATTACAGCTGTAAGTCGCTTGGGGTATGTCTCTATCAGTTTTGCACATCGAGAGACTGACATTTTTGCCCATTCCTCCTTGCAAAACAGCTCGATCTCAGTGAGGTTGGATGGAGAGTGTTTGTGAACAGCAGTTTTCAGTTCTTTCCACAGATTCTCGATTGGATTCAGGTCTGGACTTTGACTTGGCCATTCTAACACCTGGATATGTTTATTTGTGAACCATTCCATTGTAGATTTTGCTTTATGTTTTGGATCATTGTTCTGTTTGAAGACAAATCTCCGTCCCAGTCTCAGGTCTTTTGCAGACTCCATCAGGTTTTCTTCCTGAATGGTCATGTATTTGGCTCCATCCATCTTCCCATCAATTTTAACCATCTTCCCTGTCCCTGCTGAAGAAAAGCAGGCCCAAACCATGATGCTGCCACCACCATGTTTGACAGTGGGGATGGTGTGTTCAGGGTGATGAGCTGTGTTGCTTTTACGCCAAACATAACGTTTTGCATTGTTGCCAAAAAGTTTGATTTTGGTTTCATCTGACCAGAGCACCTTCTTCCACATGTTTGGTGTGTCTCCCAGGTGGCTTGTGGCAAACTTCGACACTTTTTATGGATGTCTTTAAGAAATAGCTTTCTTCTTGCCACTCTTCCATAAAGGCCAGATTTGTGCAGTATACGACTGATTGTTGTCCTATGGACAGAGTCTCCCACCTCAGCTGTAGATCTCTGCAGTTCATCCAGAGTGATCATGGGCCTCTTGGCTGCATCTCTGATCAGTCTTCTCCTTGTATGAGCTGAAAGTTTGGAGGGACGGCCAGGTCTTCGTAGATTTGCATTGGTCTGATACTCCTTCCATTTCAATATTATCGCTTGCACAGTGCTCCTTGGGATGTTTAAAGCTTGGGAAATCTTTTTGTATCCAAATCCGGCTTTAAACTTCTCCACAACAGTATCTCGGACCTGCCTGGTGTGTTCCTTGTTCTTCATGATGCTCTCTGCGCTTTAAACGGACCTCTGAGACTATCACAGTGCAGGTGCATTTATACGCAGACTTGATTACACACAGGTGGATTCTATTTATCATCATTAGTCATTTAGGTCAACATTGGATCATTCAGAGATCCGCACTGAACTTCTGGAGAGAGTTTGCTGCACTGAAAGTAAAGGGGCTGAATAATTTTGCACGCCCAATTTTTCAGTTTTTTATTTGTTAACAAAGTTTGAAATATCCAATAAATTTCATTCCACTTCATGATTGTGTCCCGCTTGTTGTTGATTCTTCTCAAAAAATTACAGTTTTATATATTTATGTTTGAAGCCTGAAATGTGGCAAAAGGTCGCAAAGTTCAAGGGGGCCGAATACTTTCGCAAGGCACTGTATATCTATATATATATATCTATATATATATATCTATATATATATATAGATATATATATGTGATGTACACGCTTATTTTGGCGCTTGGCAAATTGACATGAGTCTTTGCTAAGTTTTCTTCACTAGCGAATAAAAAGGTTTGTTTCCAGTCCAGACTTCATTTCTGGTTTCCAACAACTGTTTGCTTCTACAATACCAGGCCCTTTGGGTCTGGTATTGAATTTGAGGGGAAACCCCACAACAAAATTTAAAAAACAATGGCGTGGGGTCCCCCCAAAAATCTATACCAGACCCTGAGCACGCAGCCTGGCAGGTCAGGAAAGAGGGGGGGGTGAGCGAACACCCCCCCCGAACCATACCAGGCCACATGCCCTCAACATGGGGGGGTAGGTGCTTTGGGGCAGGGGGGCTCTGCCTCCCCACCCCATAGCACCTTGTGGGGACAAGGGCCTCTTCCTCACAACCCTGGGGGAATGATAATGGGGTACATAATACCTCTACCTATTCAACCTCTCCCCAAAAAAAGTGAAGTGTAATAAAACCTTTACACAGTTTTTGACAAGTCCTTTATTAAAAATTACTAATGTCTCTTATAGTAGCTCAGCCGTAGGCATACTTCTAAACCTTGTGGACAGCCTTCCCAGAAGAGTTGGAGCTGTTATAGCTGCAAAGGGTGGGCCAACTCAATACTGAACCCTGCGGACTAAGACTGGGATGCCATTAAAGTTCATGTGCGTGTAAAGGCAGGGGTCCCAATACTTTTGGTAATATAGTGTACATATAAACACACAAAGATAACTTTTTAAAAATCAGCAGTACTGTACCTTTCTTCTAACTGCGGGGTACTGCACTGAAGAGGTAGGCCGAGAGCAGAGGACACACTCGAAAAACAGCTCTTCCTTGCTTTCACTTCCTGGAATCAGTCTGACGGAGCTGATTTACAGTTTGGCTGGGGATCGGAGATTGTCTCATTTGACAGCCGCGGTACCCCTAGCGACACCTCAGTTGAAAGGCTGATCTATGAGATTAAGCTGGGCATTCTGTGTACATTTGGCACATTTAGCTAAAACAAATACTTGCTTTGCCAATGCTGTCCGAACCAACAGGTACACTTCAAGGGCAAATTCAAAAGGTTTTTCATGGGTATACACCACCAAGATCAACATAGACAGCAGGTACGGCCAGGTGTTTACATTCAACTGCAGACAAATCAATGACAGGCTGATAATATCCATGTCTGTTCACATGTAACTGTTCAAAGAGCGATGAAATGTAGTTAGGGACAGATGAGCGGCCTTGTACACAGGCTGCATCCAGGACCACTTATCTGTCCCTAACCAAAGGTAAATTCTTCATGTGCGATTACATACAGACAGCTGTGGCTCCCTTCAGCCTTTCATTGATTTATGGCCACAGCTGAATGCAGACACCTGGCCATACATATTGCAGAAATACACTTATCTGGGCAGTGAACAGCCAAGTGATTGGGCCCTGAGACTCAATTCCCACCTATGCATGTTGCATTTTGAGCGTTTCTGTAGTGCTTTCCACATTTTTTTTTACTGGCACTTTGCAGCGATTTTGCCGTGTTTTTAACACAATTTTGCTGCGAAGTTACTGCGATTTGCATTTTTTATGCTTTTTTTGGGGCGGAAATTTGTTGTTGGGCAGATTTAAAAATGCAAATCGCTGCAAAATGGCAGCAAAAATGCACTACATGCTTTTCTGAAGCTTCTCCATTGAAGTCTATTGAACCAAAATAGCAAAAAGCAAAAAAGTCAATGACCCTTTCCAAAAACTCAGAGGCACAAAAATGCATTAATGTTAACATGTTTCATAGAGCCCATGTTAAAAACAATATGCATTTCTGAAAAAACACATTGGTGTGAATGGAGCCTAATAATGGAGCCAAATAATTGTTCACCAAAAGCATATTCCCCTCATTCCACTGCTTTTTTCTGTTACTGGAGCAAAGAAAAATATCCAGTGCAGGTGTAGGGAGCATGGGATTTACATTACTTGCCTTCCTTCCCTATGTCAGTGCTGGATATGCTCAGAAATTCATCTCTATGACACGGGACAGGGAGAGAGTCCTTAGCCCTGAATAAGCTTCAAGTCAATGTTGATGTTGAGTTTTTTCATGAACGAGGGAGGCAGATGTTGCCATATTGTTATTGCCGCCATTCATCTGATTATGGGAGCTTCTTCCCAGAAATTGGGATTCTGTTTCCAACTGTTAAACAAAGTGAATGCGAACTACCTTATTAGGGGGTCACTACATTAGGGTAAGCGTGGTGTGAAATCACAGGCTGGTGGCATCCTTGCAAGTCTTTCATCACTTTTCCCGGATTAAGGGGTTTCCTTATCTTTCTCAGTGTTTAATAGGACTGTTTACATGGACATTCATTACATTCATATATTTATTCATCACTAATAGCGCTGCACTTTTTTGATTGGATGCTTGAAGTTCACTTATGCTCCGTTCACATACAGGCTTATCGGATTATGGGCAGAATCACTGCGATTCTGCCTACGATCCCGAATCATTGCAAATTGCAGGACGCCCGTGCTATTTCCGTGATTTGCAAAGGCACCCCAAACTTAGTACGATTTTGCCCCGATTGTCGCTCGATGAATCGCGGTAAAATCGCGCAAACAGAATCGCGGGAGGCCTGTCACTCAAAAGAAGTTCTTGTACTTTTTTTGGTCGATAGGCGCCCCATGATTCGGTTTGTGTGATT
Organism: Pelophylax lessonae; assembly: GCF_965119305.1. Lineage (NCBI taxonomy): Eukaryota > Metazoa > Chordata > Amphibia > Anura > Ranidae > Pelophylax > Pelophylax lessonae. The sequence goes on along the minus strand of NC_138775.1, from coordinate 81,821,551 downwards.
TTAACACGATTTGTCGGGCAACAATCGCGTCAAAATGACGCCACATTTGGGGTGCCATTGCAAGACGCAGGAATCACAGAGGCATCCCGGGATTTGCAATGATTCAGGATCGCTTGCAGAATCGCCACAGACCGATACGCCAGTATGCGAACGGAGCCTTAGACCCTGTTCAGACCTTTCAGCTCGTAAAATGCTCATCTCTGAAGTCTCAAAATGCCCAACAAGCAAAATCCCATTCATTTCAATGGCCCTGTTCACATATGAGCATTTTGTCGCTTGAAGAAAAATCCCTGAATCTCAAAAAAGTACATGAGCTTCTCTTTTGGCAGATTAGAAGTGTTTTTGTTAGATGTCAATGCCTGCCTCCAAACACCTGCAAATAACGCCTGAAAAATGCCCAAAAAAGGGCCAGAAAACGATACACTTAGGTGTGAACGGAGCCTTAAGCCCCGTACACACGTACCGATTGTTGGCCGTAAATTTTCGGCCAACGTCCAATCGGCCGATTGTCGGCTTGTTAGTATGATGATTCCGACAACCGACTGCGACTTTTCGGTCAAACAAAATCTGGTGTGCATGCTATAAAATTTTTGTTGGCTAACGTCCGATTGTTCCTCAGTCAGTACAGAATTCGGCCGTCAAACATCAGATGAGCAAGACTGGGCATGCTCAGAGAAGAAAAAACACACGGAAAGTCAACCATCACATGACATCACTTCTGAAGTTGGTTTTTGTTGGCCAACAAAAGTCCAGTGCAATTCTAGAGCACATTTCAACCAACAAACAACACTGGACAAAAGACGGCTGATCGTTCGGCCAACAATCGGTGCGTGTGTATGAGGCATTATAGGCCATACACACTATACAATTGTCTTTAGATTTTTTTCTTTAGATTTACCAAAACCATATAATATGAGGTCAAATCTAAACACTTTTAATTTGTATACAATAAGGCAGGCCCTTGCACTATATAGTTGAAGGTAAATCTAAAAGAAACCTAACAACAAAAGTTGTATAGTGTGTATCCAGCGTTAGGGAAGGTAGGCACATATAGCCGGTATGCCTTGTATTACAACGAGGCCTTTTCTTTTCCTGTGTTATCTCTTGCCCATCTTTTTTTCCTATCTGTAGATGCTGGCCGTATACACGATGACATGATTGCTTAAAAAAAACGATTGTTTTGGTGAAAGATTTAAAAAATCTATCACACTAAATAGACACTTCCAATCCATAAAACATTTTTTTTGCTCCACGAGTATCTGTCCTGAAGGAAGAGTCAGACAAATTCAAGCATTTTTTTTCCCATCAAACAATCATATTGAAACAATCAAACAATAATTTTGAAATAAATGTATCAATTGTTTGTTTTGCTTTAATGCACATATTTCAATGTGCTAAAGCACGTGTCCGACTTCCCCGTAATACAGAGAGTGCCTGTTCCCATCTCAGCGCTGTAGTGCAGTCCATTTTGAAAAATACGACGTGTCTGTTTTTTTCTGTGGTTTAATGTGTTAGGAGGACCATAGAAGTTAGTGGCCGAAAACCCTTAAAAAAAGAAGAACATCATGTGTTTTGTTTCAGCTGCAATAGGCAGTGTTGCCAACCTACCAGAATGAAATTCACTGACACGACCCCCAAAATTTACTGGCACAGCCAAGTTTTTACTGGCATTTCCAAAAGTTACAAAGGGACAGTTTCAAAGTATAACTAAAGGCAAAACTTTTTTTCTATTAGTGTTCGATAGAGTAGGGAAAGATTTAAACGTTTGTCAGTTTTTATTACTGTCTGTGCCCCCGTTAGGGAGATTCACCCTCTCCATTTGTCCTGTTTACAATTATCATTGAAATTGAAAGTAAAAGAAAATCCCAAATTTTGGGTTGTCCCCAGAAAAGTAATAGAGGGGAAATCTTCCAAAGAGGACACTAATTCTGGTGATCTGGGGATGCCTAGGAAATTCCCCTAATTTGCAGAGATTTCCTCTTACTTCCTGGTTTGCTATGTGACAGGAAGTGAAGTGAAATGTCCGCAATAAGATACAGGTAAAATTGGACAGGGCTTATAACCCTCCATAGCCATCCAAAATGAAAATAAAGTTTGCCTATAGTTCTACATTAAGTGCAAATTTCAGTATTTAGACTACAAACTAGTACAATATGCAATTAGCAATGTGACTTAAGGTAGATATTAAAGTGGAGTTCCACCCTAAAATTATACTTACCTCCATCTTCTTGCTCCGGGTCACCTGAAAAACAAATGGATAATCACAATTTTTTTTTTTTTACTTACCTCGTTTAGAAGAAAATATACTCACCTTACTTCCTCTTCCTCCCCTCGGCGGCCACGGCGATTCGTCACTTCCTGGCTTTGCAATGATTCCTGGGAGCTGAACGTCATCGCTCCCAGGAATCAATGCGCCTGCCCCGGCCCCGACGTCAGTTCCGGTGCAGGCGCCATCATACCTTGCAAAACAGCTTCTGGGCATGCCCAGAAGCTGTGCAGGGACTGACGGCGGGGCCGGTGCAGTGCATTGTGGGACCGAAGAAGACGGAAGAGGACACAGAAGAAGATCGCGCTGGCTTCAAGCTGCCCACACCTGAGATGGCAGCGCTGGAGAATACATTTTCAAGGTAAGTATTTTGTCTTGCAGGTAAGTGCAACCCGGGACAGATCAGAGGCTAGCCATTGTGGAATGCACTAGCCCTGACTGTCTCTGGGGTATTTTTATTAAAAAAAAAGTTCACTGGGTGGAACTCCGCTTTAAGGCAAAACACATATTTCTTAGTTTATTTTCAATATAGTAAGTAGCTCAGGACAAGAAATTAGAATTGGCACACACACACACATGGAATTGACTGTCAAAGTGACACTGACAGCAGTGTGCAGCAGCACAAATGATGATGACATCTCACCGACATGACACGTCCCCCTCCTAAGTCTCTCCCCATGCCATGTGATCCCTTCAGTCCACTCTAGTCCAAACAGCACTGACAGTCCTGCTCCCCACTTGCCTTGCTCCCATCCCGCAGTCCCAGCTTCTTTGCTTTGCTCCCTTGCACTATGACATCACACATCAAACTCAGGTACCGCCTCCGCCAGACCCGCCCTCTCGGCCAGCTCCAGACCGGAACAACACATGTGCAGTTCCAAGCCGAGCGTCACAGCCATGGGTTTTTTACCAGCAATCTTTTCCTGTCACTTGCATTTACTGGCAGGAGAAAAGTGCCCGTTTTGTTTACTAGCTGCCAGTAGGTATTATAATAGGTATTACCAAGCCTTTATCAATGGCTGTTAACCCTATCGACTCCACAGTCTATATTAAGAAACTCATTGAAAGCGCACATCAAAACACATATCAACGCACAAAGCTAACGCAGGTTGGTGCATGACAACACACATGGTTAGTAAAATTAAACACAGAACTCTACCTATACACATAGAGCTAACTGTGCTCTGAATGTCTATTTATGTCTAGGGTAGAGAACTAAGCAACTATACTTACCTTATTCATTGCTCCCTGGCACTGATCATAGGGGCACCTACTCTGTCCCCACATAGATAACGTCAAAAAGCCTGTGACCTGGCATATCAGCGAAGGTAAGCTGCTTCGGGTAACTACTCATGCAGCAATCTGAGGGAGCAAGGAATAGGGTAAGTATTACTGTATATTCCTCAACCTCTAGACTAGACAATTATTTAACACAGTGGCAATTTTTACTGCTGCCGGTAGTGGAGTTTGAGTGCTGATTCACACTTCAGCCATCACATGTGATTCGCACCGCACTGCTATGCAAATCACATGCGATGTCTGTGTGGTACGAATTCAGCCATACAGATTGCATGGCTGAATTTGCATAGCATTTGGACCAAATTCGTGCAGTTTTTTGGTCCGCACCAGACTCGTATCCCATGGGTGTTCACACCTATGCAATCCGATTCCTGTCCGAATTGAAAGTTCATTAATTTTGTATTGACACCTCCATCAGTTCGCATATGGCAAGTCGGGTGTGATGCGAGAACCCACAGTAGATTCGCAAGGTTCCCGCATCGCACCAGTGTGAACCGGCACTAAAGGGTGAGTCCACTTTCCCCCTGAAAAGTAAATAGCAAAGAAAAAAAAGAACAATATACAATACTTATACAATTGCTACACAAACCATATTGTAATGGACTGGAATTACCACTTCTAGAGCTGGCCTTTTTCTGACACTTGTTGTTTACAAGTTAAAATCAGTTTTTTTTTTTTTTGCTCGAAAATTACTTAGAACCCCCAAACATTATATTTTTTTTTTTTGCAGAGACCCTAGAGAATAAAATGGAGATTGTTGCAATATTTTTTATCACTGTCTTACAAATTCCAATTTTTTGGAAAAAATACACTTTTTTGAATTAAAAAATAAGAAAACAATAAAGTTAGCCCAACTTTTTTCTATAATGTGAAAGATAATGTTACGCCGAGTAAATAGATACCCAACATGTCATGCTTCAAAATTGCACACGCTTGTGGAATGGCGACAAACATTGGTACTTAAAAATCCCCATAGGCGACATTTTAAAAATTTCTACAGGTTATCAGTTTAGAGTTACAGAGAAGGGCTCAAATTATTGCTATCGCTCCAAGAATCATGGCGATACCTCACATGTGTGGTCGGAACACCTTTTACATATGTGGGCGCAACTTGCGTATGCTTTCGCTTCTGTTGAGAGCTAACAGGGGCAGGATGCTTTAATTTTTTTTTCCTATTTTTTTTATCTTTTATTTTTTATTTTTACACTGTTCTTATAATAAAAAACATTTTTGATCACTTTTATTCCTATTACAAGGAATGTAAACATCCCTTGTAATAGAAATAGGCACGACAAGACCTCTTTATTGTGAGATCTGGGGGTCAAAAAGACCTCAGATCTCACATCTACACTAAAAAAGAAAAAGAAAGTAATTTTTTTCCATGATGAAAAAAATGGGCTCTTTACTGTAAATTCGTTGCTAGGAAGCGACGTATGACGCTGCTCTGGTCCGCCAAGGTCATAGAGTTGAGTGAGGGCCATCTTGCCCTCTCTCGACTTCCTGCCTGAGGGGACAGCGGACCAGATAGTTTTCCTCGCTACTGACGGGTCTGGCAAGCGGGGAAACTGACGGGAAGCGGCGGAAAGGGGGGGGGCACCTCTCTCGCCTCCCATAAAGGTGATCCCGTGGCGAATCCGTCGCTGGGACTACCCTTATGTTAACCACTTTACGACCGCCCACCACAGATATACTGCGGCAGTCAGCCGCTCCTGGGCAAAGCAACGTAGTTATACGTTGCTCGCTCTCAGGAGGCTAGGGGGCAAGGGCACTCCCGCCCCCGCTCGTCAGCGGGGAAGCCGATGCGTGTGTCAGGCGGCTCCGATTGCCGCCTGACACCCGCGATCGTTCCCCGCTGAGAGAGAACGGTCAGCTGTTGTAAACACAGCTGACCGTTCTTCTCCCTGCAATGATCATAGAGTCCATGTGATCCTTCTATATAGGATCACATGTCTCTATGTCATTTCAGAAGCCCCCCCCCCACAGTTCGAATCACTCCTCTAGGCTCACATTTAACCCATTGATCACCCATAGGGTTAACCCCTTCTCTGCCAGTGTCATTATTACAGTAACAGTGCATATTGTTAGCACTGATTACTGTAGTAATGTCACTGGTACCCCCAAAAGTGTAAAAAATGTCAGTTAGGGGTCCGATCTGTCCGCTGCAATGTCGCAGTATCGCAGATTGCCGTCATTACTAGTAAAAAAAAATAAAACACAATAAAAATTACATAAATCTTTCCCATAGTTAGTAGACGCGACAACTTTTGCGCAAACCAATCAAAATACACTTTTTGCTTTTTTTTTTCCAAACATATTTAGCAGAAAACAAATTGGCCTAAAATGTTAAAAAGTTTTGATTTTTAAATTTTTTTTTTGAGAATGTCATATAGCAGAATGTGAAAAATATATATTTTTTCAAAATTGTCGCTCTTTTTTTGTTTATAGTGCAAAAAATAAAAACCGCAGGTGATCAAATACCACCAAAAGAAAGCTCTATTTGTGGGAAAAAAGGACATTGATTTTTTTTGGGTACAGTGTCGCACGACCGTGCAATTGTCAGTTAAAATACTGCAGTGCCGTATCGCAAAAAAATGGCCTGGTCTTTAAGGGTGTAAAACCTTCCAGGGCTGAATTGGTTAATGCATTCTTTGCATTAAGATAGAAAACCCTCTGTGTGCAGCAGCCCCCCTCAGCCCCCCAATACTTATCTGAGCTAATCTCTATCCAGCGATGTTGCTGGAGAGACTCGGCTGTCCGGGAGTCTCCCTCCTCACTGGCTGAGACAGCAGTGGAGCGCCATTGGCTCCCACTGCTGTCAATCAAAGTCAGTAAGCCAATGAGGAGAAAGAGGGGGCATGGAGTAGCTGCAGCTCTGTGTCTGAATGGACACACTTGGCTTGGGTGCCCCCATAGCAAATTAGTTGCTGTTGGGGCACTCATCATGACGGAGGGACCAGGAGCATCGAAGAGGGACCTCTGTGCTAAACCAGCTGCACAGAGCAGGTAAGTATAACATATTTGTTATTTTTAAGCAAAAAAAAAAAAAAACGAGACTTTAGTATCACTTTTATGCAAAGCTAAAATACATCAATTTTATTTTGGATAAAATTTTAAAAGTTTGGTTCCTATGTAGGCTTTTTTTTTTCCAGTTGGGGAGATTTTGTCCTGGTTACGATTGTCACTAAAAAGTGAAGGGAAATCTCATATTTTCACAGGAACAGGAATATACAGTAGGTGAAACCTTCCAATTGGGAAATCTGTTCTGGTGACAACCATCTAAGAGAGAATTCCCTTCAGTTTGTAGAGCTCTGAGCTTATTTCTTGCTGTGTCTCTGAGAAACAAACAGCAAAAAGAAGGGGTTTTACCTATTCCCTACCCTATCCAAATACCAATGTGAAAAGGGGTCTTAAAGGTGTAAGCTTTCAGGACTCTTTCCGCTGGCATTAAAAAATGCCTAAGGAAGGAAACTAACGGGTCCCAAAAGCTTATATCTTTACGGCCCCTTTAACACAGGCATTCCCCCCATCTATTTTTAATCCATGATTACTGTACATGGATACAGAATAGACTGCAATATATCCCTTTCAGCGGCTGGATGTAAGCGGAAGTGTGTCCGCCTTTATCTGCCCAAATCCGGGTTCATTTAAGTCTATTGGAGTTAATAGAAAAAGTTTGTCTCCAGGCCCTGACTGGATGTGGGCAGATATAAGGAATGCACATCTGCTTATATCCAATCACCCATAGGGATTCAATGTGTTCACTTTTTCTATTCCTCCCTCCAGAACAGATGTCTTCTGTTGAGATGAAGTGGAGGGCGCCCATATGAAAGGGACATAATAAAGTAAGTTAGCCAATAACGAGTATCATTTAAACTCCAAACTTTCTGCGTTGATTGATGGCTAACAAGCTGCAAGGCACTACTTCTGCCCAAAAAAAAAAAAAAATAATACATTTTTTTTCTTGAAATTTGCTTTTCAGCCCAACATTAACTGAAAAAAGAAATTAATTTATTTATGCGTGCTTTCAAAATGTTGTTTAAAGAGCAGATGTGACTTTCTCACTTTCCATGCCCTGGCATAGTCTTCATCATGGTATAATTTTTTGATAGATTTGAAGAGGTCATCTATTCTTCAACTGTAGTTTGAATAAGTTAAATAATAAAGTGTCGGTTTTTTTTTTTTAATTTTCATTAATAAACCCTCAGCCTGTTGACCCTGTAATCATCACTGCTATTCAGAACTCTGTGGGTCACATCTGGATTCAATAAACTCCTAGTGTAGGCTGATTTCAGCCCTATATAATGTGGCATTTTAGCTGCTATGGGGCAGCTGCATTAAATTGAAGACAAAAAAATGAGTTACATATGGCATGCATTTTATAGAGAAATATAATGTTCTTAGAGAGCAGGGATATTAATCAAAGTCAAACCTCTACCATTGTGGAAGCTTATAAAAATGTTTACCAGATGGGAAAGTAGAAAAAAAAAAAGAAAATCAAAAGGACTAGAACAAGAATATGTTGAAAGGCACATTTAAAAAAAAAAAAACACATGTAGAGACAAAAAAAGAAAATCTAATATTTCCAAAAAACATATTTATATATATATAACGATAAACCTGCTTCATTTGGTCCTATGTGGTCATGGTAAGTATACCATTAAAATAGTTTTGTTATTCCTGTGGAAAAAAAAGTTGATCTTTCCAGAAATGATGTGCGCTGACAACTTCCTGTACTCTTTGTCTGTGCTGACTGTTGTCAGTTACATTGTTTTCAGCTATGCCTGAGGACTACAGAGCCACTGCTCTCTATAAAATGGTGCTGCAGCGACCAATGACTGGACTAATGAAGGAGTCCTGTGAAGCCTTGAAATGTTACCTTGTGGTGTGCTGTCATTATTAAACATTGGTGTTCAGTTAAAGTGTTTGTTACCCTAAAAAAGAAAAAAAAAATAGAGATCCTGTTTCCTTATACAGTAAACCCCCGCGGTTCAGTTTTTGCGGTCCCGGTATATTGCGTTTTTTTTTTGTAATGTTATTTTACTATATAAATCATTAAAAATGAAATATTTTTGTGTTTTCCATAGCTCTTGCAATGTCTCTCAGTATCTTTTGTGTTTAAATGAGTTTCTATTGTTTTAAAAGTGTGTTTAAAGACCTTAAAATGCTTTTACACGTACAGTGACAGTAAAAAAACATGCCTACAATGCATTTTAATAGGGTTTTTCTATTTCGCGGATTTTCACTTTTCGCGGCTGGGTCCGGAGCGTAACCCCCGCAATGGAGGGGGGGTTTACTGTAGCTGGTTAAACAGCACAGGGGTTGTGCTGTCTAACCTGCCCCTATGAAAACTGTAAAAAACCTGGCTGATCCTGCCACTTCTCTGTGCTGACCACGATAATCATGGCTAATGAACCCTGACCACCGTGATCTGCCTGCTTGCCTCCATCATCTGCTGTGTCTCCTCTCTGTTCTCCCCCCTCCCCTCCTTGCCTGTCAGCTCAGGAGTCTGTGTCTCTGTCTCTGCCCCCCCTGCTGCTGGTAATAAAAAAGTACAATGTCACTGCCAGCCCCTCTCTTTTAAGCTCCCATCCTGCATTGTGTAAGTGTTTGTAAGAAACAAAGCATCTAAATACCTTTTTGTGAAGTAGCTTCAGGCCGGTCACGTAACATCCGGCTGCTCTAATACTACAATCCAGGGCTACAGCAGGAGGAGCCGAGCGGCCAGCTCGGCAGTCACGTTACTCCTGGCTGATGTCAGAGGAAAAGCTCGGCTCCTCCTGCTGTAGCCCTGGATAGTAAAAGCAGAGAAGCCGGGAGCCACGTAACTGGCCTGAAAACAATTCACAAAAGGTATTTAAAGGCTTAATTTCCTACAAACACTTATATAGGGCAGGATAGGAGCTTGAAAGAGAGGGTCTGACAGCAAAGGCAAAATTTAGGGTTACAAACCCTTTAAGGGTTTCCTTACATTGGTGATTAGTAGAATAGGTGTCTGCTTACATTTGTGGTCAGTGGAAAAGTACCCCTTTATATTATGGCCAGCAAAATAGGCCTCCTTATATCTATGCTCTGTCAAAAGTTTAATGCCCCTTACATTGAAGGTCAGTTGAAAGAATTCTCAATTTCATTGGTGCCCTATTCTAGTGGAGAGAAAGTGGTGGTTAGTGGGAAAATACCACCGTTACAGACAACTAAAAAGATCACTCCTGTTATGGCTATACTAAATGGTGCTAGCGCAGGATCAATGCAGGTGCTATCAGACTCCTAGCAAAGTCTGTAGGAACCCTAGGGTTCCACAGATCATAGGTTGAGAATGGCTGCCCTAATTTAATGTTTTTAGTAGAAAATTGCATCCTCTATATAAGTGGTCTCCTAATTGCATCCTCTATATAAACTGCGGTCCAGGGGCCAGATGTGGCCCTTCGCTTGCTTTTTCTGGCCTTTGGGGCACTTTTGTTTTTACTGACACCGAGGAAGGGCACAATTCCTCACAAAAACACCAATGATGGTGCACAATTCTTACCAATGACATCAATGTTGGGGCACAGTTCCTCCCAATGACACCACCGATGGGGCACAATTTCTACCAATGACATCAAGGATGGGGCACTGTTCCTCCCAGTGACAACCAACAATGGAGCTCAATGACACCAATGATGGGGCATAATTCCTCCCTGTGACTCCAATGATGGGGGATTGTTTACTCCCACTGATGCTGAACATTTTGTACTCCCAATGGCCACAGGATGGCCCCCCTAAAGTCTGAAAGTCAGTAAACTGGCCCTTTGTTTAGAAAGTTTGGAGGATCATTCTCTATATTCATATAATATGTTACTATTGGAAATTTATTCCCCAATATTTATATGTTGCTAGTCAGTGCTTTAAGTGGCCCAAAAGAGGTGCCGGTACTCTATTATAGCCTATAAATTTTGTTGCCCCACCCCACATCAGGGTCCCCACAGAGCACCCCCCTGGCCTGGGCTGGGACTCCGGAGCAGGGGAACTCACTGGTGGTGACTGGTCTGGCTCTGGAGTGGGAAATATTCTTGGGGGGGGGGGCAATTGAGGGTGCAGATGTCCAAAATGAGTGTACTAGTACTCTAAGGCACATGGAGAGGTAGCGGTATGCTCAAGAGCCATATTTGGAAGTGGTGGTACTGAGTACCAGTGCATATCGGCCCAATTAAAGCACTGTTGCTAGTGGTATATTGTACTAAATATTATATTTATGATATCTGCCTCTTAGTAAACTCTATACGGGTTTTGGTGTGAATCAAGTGTCCAATACTGAACAGCTAGTTTTATTTTGTACCTCTTATAGGTTGGCCTACGCAGAAATCTTTCTTCACAGAAAACTGAAGACATCTCAACCATCTCTAACCGGCGGGTGTTGTCCCAAAGTTACACTGTTACAACAAGATGTGTTCAGAGAGAGATCAACCTGATCCAGAGCTCCAGAAATGAACAGTTGGAGCAAGTGATAAAAATGAACAAAGACTTGGAAGAAGAACTGAGCAAAACTCAAAATGTCCTAATTTATTTAGAGGAATGTAACCAACAACTAATGAAAGAACAGGCAGAGACGAGAAAGAAAGCAGAAGATGCCCGACAAGCATTGTTGGCATGTTATAGAAAAGTGAAGGACTTGGAAGAAAAATCAAATGAGGTTCCTCTTCTCCAGATGCGTGTGGATCAGCTGGAGACTGAACTACAGCTTTACAGGTAAGTGAGCCAATTTCAGTAATAAGTACGTAATAAGTGACTCACAACATGGAATATGGAAATAAAGAACCCACTAAAGCCTTTTCTAGCCATAAGCTTTCTATATCACAGCAGTACTGCCAATAGTGCTTTTCCTGCTATTACCGAACACAAACTCCAGCTGGTAATTTTATAGGCATCAAAGAAAAGACAAAACTGCCACTGGCAAAAATCAGTAGGCTGTTCAGCACCTCAATTAAGAACTATTATTAATGATTTCTCAGTCTGTGTGCCTTTGGGAGTTAACACATTTTCAAGCAAAAGTAAGAAATCAATAACTGTTTTATCTGCTGCAGATTCCTGCCACGGGCATGGTGACTGTAAAATTAATCTGTAAATTATAGCTATATACAAGAAGAGATATTACACAGAAATTTGTTCTCTTTAAATAGGATTAAATCCAGCGCCTCCGAAAAAAGCTATCTACATACCTGTGATGTCTTTAACAGAATGGAGGCAAGCCAAATCTATACACACATGTCCTGAGCAGATGTAGGATTGCGTAATTTTCTATTATCCTTCATGTAGAACTACACATTTTATCCATCTTTTAGGGCTAAACTCCAGATAGACACTAAATACGCAGATGAAATGCATTTACAGGAGTTGTTTGCCTTAAGCTCCGTACACATGCACCGATTGTTGGCCGTAAATTTTCGGCCAACGTCCGATCGGCCGATTGTCGGCTTGTTAGTATGATGCTTCCGACAACCGACTGAAATCTGGTGTGCGTGCTATAAAATCTTTGTTGGCCGTCAGCAGAACGGCCAATTGTTCCTCAGTCAGTACAGATTTCGGCCTACAAAAATGTGATGATCAAGCCTGGGCATGCTCAGAGAAGAAAAAACACACGAAAAGTAGACCAGAACATGACATCACTTCTGCAGTTGGTTGTTGTTGGCCGACAAAATTCATGTGCAGTCTAGAGCACATTTCAACCAACACAACAACACTGGACAAAAGACGGCCGATCGGTCGGCCAACAATCGGTGCGTGTGGTCGAGGCTTTACTGAAGAATTTGTATTTTTTGTCCATTCAGTCCTAAAATTTACACAGCTTGGCCACATAGCCAACCAGAGCTTGATTTTTTTCTGCTACATTACTGTAATAATCACAGATCTTGTCACTCCCCCATCCTATACCTGGACAGTGAAAGGAGAAAAAACATACTGATAAGCTTGTCACTCTGCTTTCTTCTTCTATCAGCATGTCGCCTGTAAAAATGTGAGCACTGCAACATAAAAGATTGGCTATTTTTGCTGCTTCTGTCTCTCCTAGTATAAGCTCTACCTTAAATTGCAAGTGAGTAATACCAAGTCCAATTCAGGCACCTACATTACTAGCAATAAAATGTATATTTTGTAAGGTAGTAACAAATATAGAGCTACAGGTTTTTTTTTTTTTTTTTTTTTATGTATCTGTGTTTCATCTTTAAAGCGCTAGCTTTGTACAGACCATGATTTGGTTCATCATGCATACTTTTGTTTCCTAAATTTTATTCCTGTAGCAATATTATAACTAGATTTCCTCTTATGTCTTGTTATGTCTGATGCAGATAGCCAGAGAAGTAATAATTTGCCACATGTAGACATATTGGCATATATAATGCTCCACCCTACAATTCATGCAGGCTGCAGTTTTGTGTGCAGCAAGTTTTGCCATTCATAGCAGCTGGTACAAATAAGCTTACAGGTGTATTTGAATAGAGAAGAACAGGACATGGAAGAAGGAGGCCTGGCTTACTACTGGGGAAAACTAGTACTAGGTTGGCCACTCTGGTCTCCTATAAATCAGAAGTCATTTTTTAGATCCTGCCTAAAATGGCTACTGATTGACTGCTATTAGCTACAAGAAATGGTCATGCTTTGAAACATGAGCTCAAAAGTCCATAAAGACAGGCGTGTGTTAAAAAAATAGATACATGTTCCATAATATTTCTTAAAACTGATCAATCAATATCAGTGATAATATTTTATAGTACCAATTTCTACCTCATAAGTGAAAGAATTAATATAAATAATATATATATATATATATATATATATATATATATATATATATATGAATATATATATATATATATATATATATATATATATATATATATATATATATATATATATATATATATATATATATATATATATTATTTATATTAATTCTTTCACTTATGAGGTAGAAATTGGTACTATAAAATATTATCACTGATATTGATTGATATATATATATATATATATATATATATATATATATATATATATATAACCTTGTTGTTGAACATACAACGTATAGATATCAATATTGGCATAAAAATACAATACAAATAATTTCTATATGTGTGATTGAGTATCTTCTACACCCTGTGCTTGATGTGCTGGAATATTCTCATCTAACGCATGCTCATAAGTGATTATCCTCCACCTCAATGTGAGAGGGCCACTCACCAGATGTAATCGGGCCACCGGGACTCACAGTTTCGATATATTATAAATCATCAATTGAGTCCCCCAATTTCGAGGCCAGTCATCCCATTCTATATCATTCATCATTTGGGTAAATATATGTATCATGGCTTTAAGTTGTTGAACCAGGCTCCAAATCATAAGGATTCCCAGAAAAAAATCACTACCTGATGGCGCCATTCTGGTGAAATACATTAAGGTCCGTAGCGGTGATACTTCCAGTTTCATAATTTTTGGTTCTTGGTGGAACGCAGTTGGAACGTCTTGGTAAAAGCGGCGATAACTACTGAATACTAAACGCTCTAGAAAGGGTGCTGCTTTGGGCACAACTTTTGCATTCCTAGTAGTTTTTATTGAATCTTGGATATTGTAATAAATGGTATTGCACGATTTTTCGCCTATATGTGTTTTTCTGGGAATCCTTATGATTTGGAGCCTGGTTCAACAGCTATTGGTATTGTGTAGCACCTCAGATTGATATAATAATTTTTGAAATTTGTTTTGGGACTTCCCAAACAAATTGATGGCAGCTGCCGTGTATATTTTATAAAGCACATATGGGAGACGCCATTTTATCTACTCTACTATGGTATCTCCCAAAAGTGGTACACCCCTCACATTTTTGTAAATATTTTATTATTTCTTTTCATGTGACAACACTGAAGAAATTACACTTTTCTACAATGTAAAGTAGTGTACAGCTTGTATAACAGTGTAAATTTGCTGTCCCCTCAAAATAACTCAACACACAGCCATAAATGTTTAATCCGCTGGCAACAAAAGTGAGTACACCCCTATCTGAAAATGTCCAAATTGGGCCCAAAGTGTCAATATTTTGTGTGGCCACCAATATTTTCCAGCACTGCCTTAACCCTCTTGGGCATAGAGTTCATCAGAGCTTCACAAGTTTCCACTGGAGTCCTCTTCCACTCCTCCATGACGACATCACGGTGCTGGTGGATGTTAGAAACCTTGGGCTCCTCCCCCTTTCGTTTAAGGATGCCCCACAGATGCTCAATAGGGTTTAGGTCTGGAGACATGATTGGCCAGTCCATCACTTTTACCCTCAGCTTCTTTAGCAAGGCAGTGGTCATCTTGGAGGTGTGTTTGGGGTCGTTATCATGTTGGAATACTGCCCTACAGCCCAGTCTCCGAAAGGGAGGGGATCATGCTCTGCTTCAGTATGTCATTGTACATGTTGGCATTCAAGGTTCCCTTAATGAACTGTAGCTCCCCAGTTCCCGCAGCACTCATGCAGCCCCAGACCATGACACTCCCACCACCATGTTGAATATAGGCAAGACACACTTGTCTTTGTACTCCTCACCTTATTGCCGCCATACACGCTTGACACCATCTGAACCAAATACGTTTATCTTCGTCTCATCAGACCACAGGACATGGTTCCAGCAATCCATGTCCTTAGTCACCTTGTCTTCAGAAAATTATTTGCAGGCTTTCTTGTGCATCATATTTAGAAGAGGCTTCCTTCTGGGGCGACAGCCATGCAGACCAATTTGATGCAGTGTGCGGTGTATGGTCTGAGCACTGACAGGCTGACCCACCCCCACCCCTACAACCTCTTCAGCAATGCTGGCAGCACTCTATACGTCTATTTCCCAAAGACAACCTCTGGATATGACGCTAAGCACGTGCACTCAACTTCTTTGGTCGACCATGGTGAAGCCTGTTCTGTGGTGAACCTGTCCTGTTAAACCGCTGTATGGTCTTAGCCACTGTGCTGCAGCTAAGTTTCAGGGTCTTGGCAACGTTCTTATAGCCTAGGCCATCTATATGTAGAGCAACAATTCTTTTTTTCATATTCTCAGAGAGTTGCCATGTTAAATTTCCAGTGACCAGTATGAGAGAGTGAGAGCAATAACACCAAATTTAACACACCTGCTCCCCATTCACGCCTGGGACCTTGTAACACTAACGAGTCACATGACACCAGGGAGGGAAAATGGATAATTGGGCCCCATTTGGACATTTTCACTTAGGAGTGTACTAACTTTTGTTTCCAGCGGTTTCAACATTAATGGCTGTGTGTTGAAGTATTTTGCGGGGACAGCAAATTTACACTGTTATACAAGCTGTATACTCACTACTTTACATTGTAGCAAAGTGTCATTTCTTCAGTGTTGTCACATGAAAAGATAGAATAAAACATTTACAAAAATGTGAGGGGTGTACTCACTTTTGTGAGATACTATATATCACAGTTATACTTATGATGACAGCAAAATGACAGTTTTATATGGCTTCCAGATGTCTTGGCCATGGTTTCTTTCTTGTGTATTGTTCCATGAGTTGATAGACACAACTCTTTAATGTAAACATACTGTCATTTTAGATGCTTTTACCATCAAGGACTGTTGAACAGATCTGATTCCTGGGACCCTTGTGTATTGCACAAAGTTATAAAAGAGATAAGACTATAATCCTTCCACTTTATAAAACTCTGGTCCGACCGCATCTGGAGTATTCTGTCCAGTTCTGGTCGCCAGTCCTCAGGAGGGATGTGTTGGAGCTGGAGAGAGTCCAGAGAAGGGCAACTAAACTAATTAGGGGATTGGAGGACCTTGACTATGAAGAGCGTCTACAATCGCTCGATTTATTCTCCCTGGAGAAGAGACGTCTGAGGGGGGACATGATAGCAATTTATAAATATCTTAATGGGGATCCCAGCTTAGAAAAAAAGCTGTTCATTCGAAGGGATTGCATGAGGACTCGAGGGCATACAATGCGATTAGAGGAGAAGCGTTTTAACCTCAGGCAACGTGGGGGGTTCTTTACTGTTAGGGCTACAAGATTGTGGAATTCTCTACCACAAGAGGTGGTTTCTGCGGGTAGTATGGTGGCTTTCAAAAGACTCTTAGACTTACATCTCAAGGATCAGAACATTCAGGGGTATGTGAGATGATTACAGCCACACACACCTACACAGGTTGAACTGGATGGACTATTGTCTTTATTCAACCTCACCTACTATGTAACTATGTAACTATGTAACTCCCATCTTGTTTGCAATAGAAAGATGTTTTATTACTGATAGTCTTTGTCTATCTCTTCAAAAAGCATCCAGGCATCTTTTTAGTTCCATTCTATAAATATGTGAACAATTTATTTATTAGCCTAAAGTGGTATTCCACCCACCATGCTATTTCTTTAGTTTTGGAAGTGAGGAAGGGTTAATACCTCTGCTAAATTCTTATCGTTGTCTGGGTCCCTGTTCGGATTTCCCTTTGCCTCTTATGCTGTGTTGTGATGTAACTTTGAATCAGTGCATTTTTTGTAACGCCTGCCATGTTCTTTTATTGCTATGTCACCACAATGCCCGTTATGCTTGCCACTTGTGGTTGCCTGCCATTTGCAGCAGCTCCTGTGTAAATTGAGCCTGCAAGCAGCGTTCATTCACAAATACATTGTTACAAAGTTGCAGTTAATTAATTGTATTTTGTTAGTGCTTATTTGAAGACCAAAGACTTGTTCATTGATCTACAGGTCAGTCAAACCAAAGATGTAAGTGCTCAAATTTTTGCTATAGTTTTATTTTAAAATCACTTACATGTAGGTGGCTTTAAAAGTATTATAAACTGCACGGTTTAGAAGATATCGCCTGATGTTTGTGCCAGTGGCCTCACTCGGGCATGCGCATTTTGTCCCCCACTTGGGGCACACTCAGCATGTCGTCAGTCTGTGCATCTATGTGCCGTGCCTCTGATAGCATAACTCCATGGCATTTCAATCCCAGGAGATCCCGTTGTTCCTGAAACACCCCATGTGATTATCTATGTCACAGGGGGTGTCTACAATGATATTCATGGTTAACATGAACATGAGGATATTTGCATGTGTATTCGTATTGGTTTGCCAGGCTTTGTCGTCAAGATAATGGTATACGTCAATGAGGCTTGGTAAACCTTTACTGAGCATGCGCGAGATTCTGGCTTTGACAGGGAGGAAAGGGCTGTACAATTAGTGATAAAGATGCTAGAAGGCCAATTAGTATTCTGGTGTGTTTAGAAATGTTATACATAGTGACCTTTTGATTGCTGGGAACTTTTCTTTGGAGTTTACTACTGCTTTGAAGTAGAAGTCCACCCTAAAACTAAAATCTCTGCATCTATAGACCTCCACGATCTAACACTAACCTATCTAACCCTGTAAAGAAAAAATCAGTATACATACCTTTTTTTGAAGCTGATCCGACCCGATCCCACGCTGAGCTGTCAACCGTGGCTTTGCTGTGGAGACGGGTGCAGAGGACACATCCAACAACAGAAGCCATATAGTAGTTCTATGGGTGACGTCACTCCCCATTCATTTCACAGCCGTTGTTGGCCGTGTCCTCTGCAGAGCTTCCGCCGCTGGAGACCAGATCGGATCGGATTCGAAAAAGGCATGTATACTGATTTCTTCTTTACAGGGCTAGATGGGTTAATGTTAGATTGTGGAGGTCTATAGAGATTTTAGTTTTGGGGTGGACTTTCACTTTAAAGGCCTCATGTACACTGCTGTTGATAAACGGACGTTTAGGAGCAGTTGGGCATGTTTTTCAGCAGTCCCTGAACTCTCCTCTATGTTATCTTATCTGTCCATGTACACTGAGTCGTTTATAGTCGTTTAGAGGCAGTTGAGTTTAGTGCCATTTTTTTTTAAAGCATTCAGTTTACAGCGTGCAAACGCGTCTAAATGCGGTAACTTGCGTTTTTAAGTGTTTTGCTTATAGGTGTTTTCAATAGGGATACATTTCTGACCATTTTACAATGTAAAAATGCTTCTAAACACAAACACCTCTAAACATGCATAAAAGCGGCATGTAAACACATCAAAACTGAAATTTTTAACCGTCAGTTATTGGCTGTCAAGTTCCAGCATTCAGGATAGGTTTTAAAACGTCCCATGTACATGAAGCCTATCGATCATTCTTAGAGAGAGTGAAATGTTGTACTTATATAATACTAATCATTAATGTATCTAAACAATGGAGACAGAAAAATCTCTCCTCCCGGCTATTGTATTCTGACAGCCAGCAGCTCATAGAATTTAAATAATAGAAATTAATATTTATTTAAATTCATGATATTATTAAAAAGTCGAATCTAATACAATATATATATATATATATATATATATATGTATATATATATGTATATATATATATATATATATATATATATATATATATATATATGGTATATATATATATATATATTTTTTTTTTAAACTGTCATTTTTGGTTTCGGTTTTCGGTCAAGTGCATCCTGCATTTTCGATTTTGGTTTCGGCACTAAAATGTTCATTCAGTGCACCACTAAAAATGACTAAAATTTGAATTTGGCCATCGTTCAGGATCTTGTGTTGAGGGTTGGGGCTGTTACATATGGCTGCTAACACAGAGCACTGCAGTGTTAGGGCAGCATCATTTTATGCTGAGAGAAAGATATTTTAAAACCTCATTAAAATAAAAATTTGTCACAAATCTCTCTCTCTCCCCCTCCTCCTCTCTCACCCTCTCCCTCCTTCTCTCTAATAAAATAGTAAAAAAAAAATACTGACACCATCCACTGCTCTACTGACACCAATCTCTGCCCTACTGACACTGTCCACTGCTCTACTGACACCATCTTATGCCCTAATTTCAAATTCCACTGCCTACTGACACCATCCACTGCCCTACTGACACCATCCACTGCTCTACTGACACCAACTTCTGCTATATTGACAAATCCACTGCTGTACTGACTGACATCATCCACTGTCCTACTGACACCAACTTCTGCTTACTGACATGTCCACTGCCCTACTGACACCATCCATGTTTTAATACATTTTAAAATGTATGTATAAGAGTCTATGTGTCTGTGTGCGTATGTATATGTATATGCAGGGACGTAGATAACGGGGAAGGTTTTTTTTTTTTTTTTTGTGCCGCACTAGGCTCTAATGCATTGTTATTTTAATGCTGCTGCCTGCTGTTACTCCACCTGACGACCTGGAGCGCCGCCCGGACAGTAGGCTTGGCTTGGGATGAGGGAGGCTCTGGCTGACAGTGCTCTCGTCTGTCTGCTCCCCCTCCACACCTCCTCTCCAGTCCAGACTGAGACTCCAGAGACATGTCTTGACTTGTTCAGCCAGTTACAGAAGCTTACAGGAAGACAGCAGCACTGAGAGCAGAGCGGGAGGAAGCGGGCAGCACCTATCCCGCCCACTGACACATATGATCGGCTCCTCCTCTCTTCGAGCTGCCACTTCCTGCCTTTGGCTGTCGCTTGGGGAAGGAGCTGCCTATGCCTGAGTCTGAGTGCTGTTAGCTCAGCTGAGCCTGCCTGCTTCCAGTACAACGTGGAAGGATCATCTCAATTTTCTTTGAAGTGCTGCTGTGCTGTGCTGGAGTCTGGACTTTAACCTTAACTCCAGGAGGACAGGTCACCAACAACCACCAGGTGTATCTCTGTGTGCTGTGTTCTAGATCTGAACTTCAACCATGGATCAAGTTCAGGACGGCTAGAACAGTTGGAGTTCAGTTTTTTTCTTCTGTTTTTATAAACTCTTTCATAATGTCTCTTCTTATCCTTCTCTTATTTCATGCTTGCAATGCATACCTCAGTCTCAACATTAGAGTGTATAATAGGTGTAAGGTTGATCTCTTACAAAAGCCAATCCTGCCATTCTAAAAATAAGCACAGTGAGCAGGATGGATTTTTTTTTTTTTGCTCTTGTATTATCTATTTTATGACAAAGATTGGCTCTGAAAAAAAGGAAGGAGACCTACAAATCAACAGGCTCTCTCTCCCCATGTGTGTGCTAGCCGCACATTCACATAACAGTGGGAACATTCTGAGATTTACCCTTAGCTGTATGGAGTGCTGTGCTACTACATTTGAATGCTGCACTGAAGGTTATTAATTCCTATTTAAATGTATGTTTCTAGCCTGCTACATTGTTGTCCTGCTGACAAAGTTTTTGACCCTTTCCATGCGATGCTAGGCCTACTGGTCTTAGCTTAAAGTGGAAGTAAACCACAAAAAATCTTCTCCCTGAAAGTTAATGGCATAATGTGCTAGTATGCATTGCATACATTATTATTATTATTATCACATTATTTTTATTATCACTTTATTTTTGCACGGCTGTTTTTTTACATATTTGAATGTATTCTGTGTATATCTCACAGCAGAGCAGAGTTGCTGCTTATATCACCAATTAGTTGTGGTTTTATAACTGATGTTTTCCAAGCGCAGTTTCAAATTTTGGATTATATATATATATATATATATATATATATATATATATATATATATAATGTGTGTGCCTCTTTCCCTTGTGTGCTCCTCAGGCTAAAACTGCAGTGCAGAATTTCTTCCTGTTATTGATTCATACTATAACTAGGTATCTGAGATTGTGGGAACTGCTGGCAAAGTTTGTTGATTGAGGTGCTGAGTCTTCTATAATTGCTGTTGAGTTAGAATGTTAGGCCCTGACTGTTCACATGTAGCAATTTGGGATTGTGGGCAGAATATCCCTGTGATTCCACCCGCTGCCACACCCACATTCCAATCCAAATCGCATGGCAATGCTGGCAAAACGCAGCACGTGTGTTTGTGTTCTATTCATTTTTTGTGACACCAAAATGTGGTGTGGTTTTGCTGTGATTGTTGAGCGATTTATCACACAAGGATCCAAAACCACACCATAATTTGGTGCCACTAAAAATTAAAGGAACACACACACACGTGCTGTATTTTGCCAGCATTGCAGTGTGATTTGGAATTGCAGGCGGAATCATGGGGATACTGCCAGCCTGTGATCCCAAATCACTACATGTGAACAAGGCCTTAGTGACATTGACTAAGGCTGGGCTGAGTCTTCCATTGCTGTTGCAATACTGTTGTGTTTCCCGGGTGCACCGCATTCTAAGTATCTTCTTTTTCTGTATGTATGGACTCTGCGGTGTCTGCAAAGTACCACTTCTCTTGTCCTGTATGCCTGTTTCACAAAATGTCAGTGTGTGCTTTGCTGCTTCCTTCCACAAGATGGTGCCTTTTGCATCTGCCCAGTAAAGATCCCAAATTGCTACATGTGAAAAGTCAAGGCCTAACAGGCTAACGCAACAGCAATTATGGAGGCCCAAGCCTCAATGTATTTTATAGGTACGAGGAAGCTCAGGTTTTGTTTGACCATGTCTCTTAGACCCTCCCACTCTAATGTTTTGCCACACCCTTCTGTTTTGCTGCGCCCCGCTACGCGAGCCGCAAGTCACTTCCTCCCTGTCATTTCCCTCATTCTCGGAAGCTCGGAAGTTGTGAGGTATGTTCTGTATGTATGAACAATGCACAGTGCCGCTTCTCTTGTCTGGTATGCCAGGTTAACAAAAAAATCTGTGAGTGCTTTCTTCCACAAGATGGTGCCATTTGCACCTGCCCAGTACGATTGGCTATTAAAGTGCACCACCCTGTGGGCAGTCCAATGGCTGAGGGCACTGTACACTGTGTTCTGGTGGGGGGGGGGGGGAACACAATATCACAGTTGGGGAGATCGCTGTACTAAAACAGCGAGTTTTAGTACAGTGATCTGTCCGTTTTTTTCCTTCAGCCAGTACTCAGCTTTAGGCTGGACAATAGCCAATCAAACTGGGCAATGTTCATAAGAACTGGAAGAAGGCAAAACTGAAATCAGGCTCAATTTTCAAGAGGATCTGAGAAAATATAATTAAGAATGTGATTGCTTACTATGAGCAACAATTAGTTTTTTCCTTTTTCCAGCTTTTTTTAATTTGGCGCAATTTGATTTTTTTTAAAAAGACTTTTACTTAGTACCTACTGTTGAACCCCCCCCCCCAGAACAAAAATGTATCCACGGCCCTGTGTATATGTGTATGTATATATGTTTGAGCTTTGGGGTGCACACCCTAATTCAATAAGCTGCGTACACCTATGCCCCTATATATAGATGGACCTCTACATTTAGATAAGTTACATTTTCAATTGGGTAGTATCTCAACCCCACAATTCCCCAGGGGCATCATATCACCATGGCATGGAGCAGAAGTCCCCCAGGATAAAGCCCTTCAGGTATATTGAATTTTTTAGTGGCCATCATTTGTTTTCGCTGCCACGTTAGCTTATAATAAATGTGATTGCCAGATCACATCCACACACTGTACACAGACCATATGTTGCGTATCTGAAGATTAATACAACTTTGACTCCACGCCTTCGTCTGTTGCCCGGCTTCCAGGTCACATCTGCTCATTTGTGTAATTAACATCACATTTCTCACAATTTGTCCTGGCTCAGTGAGAATGAATTGTGACGGCTTTGTTATGTGGATCACAACAACATCCATCATTGGGATAATAACGCTCTGCTCATGTTGGCGGCAGCAATATAAAAGTCTTTGTGGGACAACTTCCTGAACGCTAAGTGCTATTCATATTTTCATAACTATTTATGCTGTATTATAGTAAGTGTTCCCTTATTCAGCCTTGATGAGCTATACATGTTTATTTGTTTGATAGGCCTTAAATCAGTCCCTGTAACTAATATAAAACACAAATACAAATTTATATTTGATTAGAGTTCTTAAAGATGTTATAGATCTGGTGAGTAATAGCATAATCAAAGCAAAAGACTTTTGAACATTTCACAAAAACTGGAAAGTTTAGTGTGGACAGTATTGATGGCCTTGTCTTCTGCCTCCCAGGTCCCACTGGTGCACAGGCCCAGAAGCCAGAGAGGTTGTGTAAAGTGCAGCAGTCTTGCAGGTATTGTATATCCCCAAACAGTCAATGGTCAATTTATTTTCATTAATGTCATTTTAGGCAGTCAAATGGAAGCTAATATAAAATTAGTTGCTACGGATTGAAATATTTTTTTAGGAACAGTGTTTAAATGATCTAGTTTAAATCAGGATTTGGAGTTTCTGGGTAGACCTATTACCTTGACCTTGGAGCCAAGGCTTAACCCTATGCAGCAAAGCATTAAAGGGACTCTGACCTGGCCTAAAGTATTTGTAATGTAGCAGACCTAATGTGCTTGGTGCTTTTGGTCCCTGCAAGTTCCTGTCTTAGTCTTGAAACTGATCGCTGTGGAGCTTCTTGACTGTAGGTCCTTGTCTTCATTTTGCTGTTAAATGCCACATCCTATAATGCATAGATTGCATTTAGAACCTTCTGCCTTCACAACTCCTTTAATTCTAAGACAGTACGGTTGACAAAACATTTTGACATTTTCAACAGTTGTTAAGACTGCCAGCCTAACACAGTAGTGCGATGAGAGGGTATGTATGAAAACCACATTGCTACCTTGCAGACTCCCTCTAGAGAAACCCATAAGCAACCACCTAGGATTTGAAAAGGTTTCTGGTGGGGTGCGTTGTCAATTCCTTAGGACACAGTAACCCTTTGCCTCATATGAGTAATCATCTTAAGCATCCAAGCAACTTTGAGACACTTGAGGCTTGTTTTCCTCTTGGTTGTGCCCGATAAAACCTCAAACCTCAAACTAATGATTTGAGAATCTGAAGGATAATGTGGCTTCAACATAGTTAGTCCCTTAAAGTCTTTGAAATATCTAGATGATTTATCTGATGATTCCCTGGATCTGTGAACGTCAGTAAGACTATTTGTTGGTTAATGAAAATTACACCTTGTAGGTAAAACCTAGCATTGGTACTAGGACTAGTCATTCAGGAAAACAGGAAATGAATGGCTTCTTCAGGATATGAACAGCACATAAAGCTGCGCTTACCAAAACTCTTTTTGCCGAGGTTACTGCTACCTGAAAAGCTCTTTTATGTGATATGTGCCAACTGAAACAAGAGTGGTCCGGGTTGAAGTTGTCTGATTCTAAGAAGTCAAGGACCGAAGGAAGATCCTGTTTGGGCAGGTGTTGTCTCCTCTGAGGTCTTAGATGGCAAAGAGGTTTGAAAAACTGCAAGACTAGTTTGTGGCAAGCCCATTAGATTTTTGTAGAGGCTAAACGTTCTGACACCTGGACTTTCAGAGAGCTATAACATATCTTCAGATCAGGGCTCTTTTGAAGAAAGTCCAGGATGTTGATGACCTAAAGGAATAAAACCGAGAATCCTGACTCAAATATGAACTGCTGGAATTTTTGCCATATCTTGTTAAATGTACAATTAGTACTTGGCTTCCTTGAGTTCACCAAGTTGTCTACATTACTTTTACTTTACTTTACTTTACTACCTTTGAGGAGCAAATCAGAGACACAAATTTTTTAAACTCGATATCCAAGCCTTGAGGGACTAGTTAAGGGGCAGAAGTGAAAGACTGAACCTTACCAGTGTAGGTTCAAATTCAGAGGTAAGGCATAGGGTTCCTAAGTACCCTGTTGATAAAGCAACGGGAAGCAAGGACATTTGTACCAGTAAGGTACCACTGCCAGAATCCAGATCTTCTCTTCCCTCAATCACTATGGAAAACTATATACTAGGGGAATTGCTGGGAAGGCATAAGCCCTCTGAGAGCTTCACTGACATGAACATCATGTCATGTCAAGTGGAAAAAACAAAGACTTCCGCCTTAGACCCCAACAGACATTCTGACAAGATTTTGGGCATCAATTACCACTCATTGTTGTCAAGGGAATGCTTCGAGAGATAATCCCCTTGTGTGTTCAGCAAGCTTGGTAAATACATTGCTGACAGATTTTGAAAGTTGGTCTGGGCCCAGGAAATAGGTTGAGAGACCTCTATTAGCATTTTATGGCTCAGGATGCCTCCCTGCCTTGCGACGTATGCCACAGCAGTGTTATTGTCCATTTCGAGCATCAGTGCCTTGCCATTGACCAGGTGTTTTAAGGCCATGGATCCTTGCCACCCGCAATTCCAGAACATTTGGAACTACACCTGTTGCCGAAGTATCCTTGAGCCTATTTTCCCAAACAGTTTGCTCCCCAGCACCTCTTGCAGACATCTGTTATGATAAAGAGCCATTTGTTCACCACCACTGACTTGTCATTGGCGAGGTTATGCAGATCCCTTGTCATAGCTCAGTGTACCACTGGTCCAGAAACCCTTTTTTGGAAGGGGCGCATCTTCCACTGAGCCCATTTGATCACTGGGAAAACTGACACCATGGCTTCAATTAGTACCAAACAGTGCACGCCAGTGAAGGAAAATGCCCCAGGGGTTGTCTTTTGTTTTTTCAGTGAAATCTTCTCGTGAGGAAGAGAGATTGTGTTCTGAATCATACTCCCAAATAAATCTTGAGCAGGTGTCAGTTGGCTCTTGCCCATGCTCTTGTCTAACCAAATCTTTCCAAAGTCTAAAGCAAAATTTTTCTGTGAGACAGAAAAACATGTCTCTGCTTGTTCAATATTAGAATATTGTCTAAATAATGGAATAATCAAATCTTCTTATTTTCCCTTAGGAAAACTACTAGCAGCAGGACCCTAGCGAATACTCTTGAAGAAGCTGTTAGCCCTAGGGGAAGGCAAATTGGAAATGATGTGTAAAAATTTCTGATACCAGGCTCTTATGGGAATATGGAGATAGGCAGCTGTTAAATCTTTGGAAAGAGGACAATCTCCTGGCTCTAGTGCATGCTGAATGCAATGTTTCCGTTTTGAAGTGTTCTTTTTGAATACATTTTTTTAGAATGTTCACATCTATTATTAAATCTCCTGTTTTACAAAGTATATTTCACCATGAAATGAGAATATCCTTCCAATGCATTCTATTTTTGGCACTGGAATTATAGCTTTGTATGCAAGGCAGAATTTTTGTGGGCATGAACTGGGAGTGAGTAATCCTCATGACTTTACTGGTATGAATCCTTGAAACTGTGCATCCCCAGGAAAAGCAGCAGTATGCAACACATGCACAAACAATGTAAACATGGGATCAGCAACTGCAAAAACCAAAACTACGTCAAATCTTTTGGCCCATCTAAGAGTTCATCATGTTGAATTATATAATGCAGCACAGAAATAACAAACTGAATCACATAGTGAAATACGAGATATTGGTCACTAATAACCAGCCATTAACAATGGTGTCTGACTCTGCATTTAAGCAGTTGATGTCCATAGCTGAGACAAGGTACACACTGAAGAGTGAAAAGTATTATTGAACCGAAATGCTGGAAAAGATTCACCAAAAAGTAGTTGAGAAAGTAAAGACTATGCTGCAACCAGAGAATGCTGGCAACTCACTCTCATTCACGACTGACTGCTGGTCAGGACCAACAGCGTCACTAATGAGTCTTACATGCAACTTCATTGACAAAAAGGCAATAGGTGTTAAATACAAAAGTGATGCAAGGAACCCACACTGGGGAGTACATTGGAGAAATGTTTCTAGGCATGCTTGAAGACTGGGGAATAAACAAAGACCGAGTGATGCTTGTGCTTTGAGACAGTGGAGCAAACATAGTGAAAGGAATAAGGCTTGCTGAAATGTCAGACCTCAGTTGCATGGCACACACCCTGCCACTTGTAGTAAATGATGGTCTGTCAAGTCAGAGAGCTTTGATTGATAAAATTGGCATGTTGAAGAGGTGTGCATGCCATTTCCACCATTCAATCCTTGCCAAGCAGCGACTAAGGTGCATTCAGGAAGACCTTGGCCTACCAAAAACACATTGATTCAGGCTGTTCCAACACGATGGAACTCAACACTTCACATGCTGCAAAGAATGCTGGAAAAGAAGCGAGCTCTTACCATCTATTCAGGTGAATATGGAGGATATGCTTGTAATACTGCTGATCAGTGGAACGTTGTAGCCATTTTCATTGAGACCCTCCTCCCCATAGAGGAAGTGACCCTAGAGTTGAGTCATTATGACTCATCTTTGTCATCTGTAATCCCATGTGTGAGAGTGCTGAAGATGCTTCTTCAAGAGAATGAAAGACCCAACACACGGGGCATTAAAACATGTAGGCAGGCCACGAGGAACAACCTCACCAAACGTTTTGAGAAGCATGAAGAGAATAGAAATGTTGTGCTGGCAAGTCTTTTGGATCCTCGATACAAGAATCATGCTTTCTCTTCTAATGATGTATTGGCCAAGGCAAAACAATGACTGACAGAAGATATTCAACAGAATGTGCAGGAGATTCCTGCCGAAATGTCAAGTCAGGAAGAGCATGTTTCTAATCTGGAAGAGCAGGATGCTACAAAAACAGACAAATATCCAAAAAGACAACAGACAGAAGAGGATCTTCTTTATCATGGTCTAATTGATGCCATGTTCAGTGTTTTTTATTGGGGCCTCATGCGGAGGATTTTTCTGAATCTGCAAAAATCAGCCTGGATGTTGAACTTCATCTCTATTTGAAGGAACCAGTAATTGAAAGAAGTGGTGATTCTCTTCAGTGGTGGAAAGAAAATGAGGCACGCTACAAAAGATTAGCCTCTCATGCTAGATAATACCTCTCTGCTCCTCCTTCCTCTGTACCAAGTGAAAGTGTTTTTAGTGAAATGGCAGCAATATATGAAAAAAACAAAAGCTATTTAACAGGTGAACATGCTGAAATGTTAGGCTTTCTCCATGATAATATTGTTCTGCTTAACTGGGAGTATTGAAAAGGGTAGTATCCACTGTCTAGCTTTTGCACTGCAGTATTGATTTAAATTTAATCATTGCAGTGAGTGCACTACTGCAGCAGTTTACGCCATTTTTCTATGTTTTGGGAAGTCTTAAGTTATTTTCCAAGCACTTTTTTCACAGTTGCTCACTTCTAGGCCTCGTTCGTTCACAGTCCCACCATGGTATAGACAGAGACGTCAGTTTTGCTGCACACATCCTGCAAGTGCACAAAAAACAATGGTTCTTCTTCTCTTTACTCTTCTTCTCTTTGTGCCCTGTTCACACCACAACAGGCATATTTTTTTTTGCGCAGTAATGTGCAACATGTCATTGTCATCGTCACTGTGTCGTGTATGCGATTTTCTACACAGGAAAAAAAAAAATGGTATGACATCAACATCGGTGTGAATATAGGGCACATAACTTACGCACATTGGAAAACTGATGTGTCATGTCAACGTGTATGAAAACTGACTGAATCGCGCATGAAAACTGATGTGAAACTGATGTCTCTGCAAACTCTGAAAATCTGGTTCATGAATAAAGTTTTCAAATGGAAAAAAAAAGTGTCTGGAAGTTCTTGGTTTTAGTGTTTGTTGCTGAGTAACAGGACCTTTTCCAAAAGCCTTCATTGCTGATCTGTTACACCCACGGTTAGATGCTTGTCTAACACCTAGAGAGCCGTTAGAGTTGATTTACTAAAGGCAAATTGGGTGTTCGCTTTTCAGTGAAATGTAGTGAAGTTTCACTTTGCAAAGAATACCTAAACATGTGCAAGAAAAATAAAAAACACAATTTTTTCTTGCACATGTTGTGAGTATATAGAAAAAGGACACACCCCCGTCATATCTCCAGTAACGTGGACCATGAGGAGAAATGTGTAAAAAATGATCGGTTCAACCCAATTTTTTTCACCTCCATATTTCCTTTATTTTGGCTTTTCAAAATAACAAATATATTCATTAAAATTTTAGATTAAAGGTTTAGTACAGTAAAGCCCTTTTGATAGTTAAATACTTACATTAACCACTTGCAGACTGCCCACAGTAATATTACTGCGGCAGTGCGTCTCCCCTGGATCCAGCCACGTAGATCTAGGTCACTGGAGGGAAAGTGGTTTCGGCGGCGTGCTCGTGCCCCCGGAAGCACGCTCCCTCTGTGTTTAGACACAGTGGGAGTCAGGCCGGAGTAGGAGAGGCGGTGATTGCCGCCTTCCTCCCCCGATCATCAGGGAAACTGTGAGAAGACCCGCCTGCTTATGTAAACAAAGCAGGCGGATCTTTAGTGACAGGCAGGAAGAGATCAGCAGATTCAGCATAGCTGAAACTGCGATCTCTCTGACTATCTCAGAACCCCCCCTCCACATGTCCGTAAGCATTAGGCATTACATTTAACCCCTTGATCACCCACAATGTTAACCCCTTCCATGCCAGTGTCATTATTACAGTAACAGTGCATATTTTTAGCACTGATTACTGTAGTAATGTCACCGGTGCCAACAAAAGTGTCAAAAATGTCAGTTAGGGGTCCGATCTGTCCGCTGCAATTTCGTCCTGCAAAAAAACGCAAATCACTGCCATTACTAGTAAAAAAAAACAAAACAATAAAAATGACATAAATCTTTCCCGTAGTAAGTAAACGCGATAACTTTTGCGCAAACCAATCATAATACGCTTATTGCAATTTTTTTTTACCAAAAATATGTAGCAGAAAACAAATTGGCCTAAAATGTTTTTATATTTATATTTTATTTTTTGAGAATGTCATATAGCAGAATGTGAAAAATATTGTTTTTTTTTTTTTTTTTTCAAAATTGTCGCTCTTTTTTTGTTTATAGCGCAAAAAATAAATATTGCACAGGTGATCAACTACCACCAAAAAAAAAGCTCTATTTGTGGGGAAAAAAAGGACATAAATTTTGTTTTGGTACAGCGTCGCACGACCACGCAGTTGTCCACTAAAATAACGCAGTGCCGAATCGCAAAATAGGGCCTGGACAGAAATCCTTTCCGTGGCTAAAGTGGTTATGTCAGAAAGGGAGACAACTGAGAAAGAAAGACTGACAGAGGAACAATTGGGAGGTATGCGTGACTGGATGATGGGAATTGGAAATGTACCTAATTTACTAAGCTATGTGGCAAATTCCCTTGCAAAGTGCAACTTCCCTTGCAAACCTAACAGTCTATTTGCCTTTAGTAAATCAACCCCATTGTGTTGGACTGCAACGGTTGTTGTAAAGGACAGTGGATTCCCTGCTGTGGATTTGAAATTTGGAACTGGCTGTTGTGACTATTTTACAGGTAAGGAACAACTATATTATTTGTAGAAAATATCTTTTTATTTTTCCATTTGAGTAACTATTTAAATTTTATATACAAGTTAGCATAAAATCTTGATGGAATGAATATTCTAATTTAGGATTTTGAAACAGTAACAGTATTCAGTTCTTAAAGTCAAGTATTTTTTTCCCTGTGGAAAGAAAAGCATTGATGATTTGAATGAGCATCGTTCAACAAGTTTCTTCATGGCCTCTTCCTGACCCGAGAAAGGAAGGCTCTAAATCAAATAGCCCGAATAAAAGGTGAAAAAAGACGCAGAGTTTCTGGGAGGTGTAAAGGGAAGGGGGGTGCTGGACATTTTTAGAGAGCAACCGCCAGCTGCAGACAGATGAAAACGTTCAGTTTCCTACTCCTTCATTTCCATTATCACTTAGTATAAATGATTCACAAAGGTTCTGCTGGAAAGAAGAGGCTTTTCTCTGTCTAACAATACATGAGCAGTCTGTTAAATGGCTCAGGCCCTCCAGCTTTGCCCTCATTCTTCAGAGAGGGAAAATAGCCAGGGGATGAGGGTTGCCATTGCATGTCTTACCCCCTTGACACCATGAGACAGTAGACTGGAATAATGAGTATTGGCAGCCTTGATAGTTACAGTTAATTGCTTCCCTCTGACTAGGGCTAAATAGTAGAGAATGGTAGAGCCATTTCTGCCAGGACCACAGATAAAAAGTATCATAAAGCTAATGAGCTCTATTGATTGATATTAACACTGATTCTCCAAGTCTTAGAAATTTGGAATTAGGTTGACTATCACAGGAGGTTGTAACAACTTAGTAAGATTTAAGCTTCACACAAGAATTTTTCCCCTTTAGTGCCAAAAAAGTCCCTTTTTATTTCACAGTCATGTTTTCTTCTGTTGGAGTTAAGGCCCGTACACACGTACCGATCGTCGGCCGAAAAGCTTCGGCCGACGACCGATCTGCCGATTGTAGGCTTGTTAGTATGATGCCTCTGACAGCCAACAGCGCACATTCGGCCGAAAAGAATCTGTCATGCAAGCATTAAAATTTTTGTATGCCGACACCAGAGCCGCCGATTGTTCGCCAGTCAGTACAGAATTCGGCCGACAGACCGCAGATTTGCAAGACTGGGCATGCTCAGAAAAGAAAAACACAAGGAAAGTTAACCATTACATGACATCACTTCTGCAGTCGGCTGTAGTCGGCAGACAAAATTCTTGTGCAGTCTTTTGCACTTTTCAACAGACACGACAGCCCTGGACAAAAGACGGCCGATCTGTCGGCCGATGATCGGTACGTGTGTACGGGGCTTAATTGCACAATAAATGTAAACTTTTAGGTGATAAGTATTAAGTTTAAATTATGTTATGGAGTAATCACAGCAATAAATAAAACTATTCTGTGAAATTACAGTATATGGTCTCCAGTAAGCTACTGTGCTTTAGTTAGAAAACTGGCTCTTTTTATTTATTTGTGTATATCCTTGGTGCCAAACCTGAAGCCCTTTTGCTACTTGTTGTGTGTCTGTCAGATCCCAGCAGTCTGTAGTGGGAGCATTCATTTGTAAGGGCTCATTTACAACTGTGTTGTTCTTTGAGAGTGATCTGCGGTTGATTCAGAGAGCGGTGCAGGCGCAGCTGATAGGCATTCAAGAAGCGATACTGCTGTTTTTTTTTACTGGTTTTTGAATAGGAATTCTGCACCACAACTGCAAGCCTAGTGTATGGCCCCTTTCACCCTAAATGTACAAAACAAGACAAATTAGCCCCGGGACTTTGAATGAGGTGAACACATGTGGCCAATGAATATATAGTAAACATGATTTCAAGTTTATTAACCACTTAACGACCAGCCACGTAGATCTACGTCGGCTGACTTTGCGTGGTTATACCGGGATGATGCCTCTAGCTAGAGGCATCATCCCGGTACCGTTGTTTAGAGCCGACGGTTGACTTTCTGTCATTAACGACCGATGCGGCTTGGGAGCCGCTCGATCGTTACCCGGGGGGGCGGGAGGGGACGTCCCCCCCCTCCCGCCGCCTTCCGTGGCTTTGCTCAGGGCTCCCGTCCCACCGGGAGCCCCGAGTACCCAGCCGGCGCGTTCGCCGGCTGGATGGAGTCCCGATGAATGCCGGAAACGGCATCGATCGGGTCTCCGATGACGTGACCCGGAGGCGGCGTCCATGACGTCACTTCCGGGTTACTGTGCTGCAAAAGGCGGCAGATTTGAAAAACGGCTGTATGCAAAAATGCCGTTTTCGGCGTTTTGCATACAGGGAAGTGTAGTGGAGGGGTCTAGGGTCTTTTAGACCCTCGATCCCTCCATAAAGAGTACCTGTCACTACATATTGGTGTCACAAGGGATGTTTACATTGCTGCACAAAAAAAACGTATACGCAAGTCGAGCCGCGAATGAAATCGTTGTTCAAACCACACATGTGAGGTATCGCCGCAATCGCCAGAGCGTGGGCAATAATTTAAAAAAAAAGAGCTACACTCTAACTCTAAACTGGTAACCGTTAAATAAATTTAAAGCGTCGCAGATTGAGATCTCTATTGACCGTAGTTTGTCGCCATCCCACGGGGGGGCGCAATTTTAAACCGTAACATGTTGGGTATCTATTTACTCGGCGTGACATCATCTTTCACAATATATAAAATAAGTGGGCTAACTTTACTGTTTAGTATTTTTTAAATGCAGTGAAATGTGATTTTTCAATTTTTTTCCAAAAAAAATGGCGTTTTAAGAACCGCTGCGCAAATACCGCGTGACAAAAAATTTTGCAATGACCAACATTTTATTCTCCAGAGTCTTTGCTAAAAAAATATATATAATGTTTGGGGGTTCTAAGTAGTTTTCTAGGAAAAAATACTGGTTTTAACTTGTGAACAAAAAGTGTCCGAAATAGGGCTGGGGGTAAAGTGGTTAAAGTAAAATATTATCATCATATTTCATGTATATGGAAGGTTTTTTACCTTAATGCAGAGAATGCACTTCTGCCTTTAGATACTGTTTAACCACTTTAATACTAGGCACTTTCAACCCCTTCCTGCCCAGGCCAATTTTCTTCTTTCAGCGCTGTCGTACTTTGAATAACAACTGCGCGGTCATGCAGTGCTGTACTGATATGACATTTTTATCAAATTTTTTAACACAAATAGAACTTTCTTTTGGTTATATTTAATCACCACTGGGTGTTCTATTTATTTGCTAAATAAACAAAAATTACCCAAACATTTTGAAAAAAAAAATGTTTTTCTTTGTTCCTGTTATAAAATTTTGCAAATAAATAATCTTTCTTCAGAAATTTAGGGCAAACTGCATTCTGCTACATTTCTTTGGTGAAAATAACGCAAATCAGTGTTTTTTATTTAGTCTGTAGGAAAGTTATAGAGTCCACAATCTATGGTACAGTATCTCACAAAAGTGAGTACACCCCTCACATTTTTGTAAATATTTTATTATATCTTTTCATGTGACAACACTGAAGAAATGACAATGTGCTACAATGTAAAGTAGTGAGTGTACAGCTTGTATAACAGTGTACATTTTCTGTCCTCTCAAAACAACTACACACATAGCCATTAATGTCTAAACCGCTGGCAACAAAATTGAGTACACCCCTAAGTGCAAATGTTAAAATTGAGCCCAAAGTGTCAATATTTTGTGTGGCCACCATTATGTTCCAGCACTGTCTTAACCCTCTTGGGCATGGAGTTCACCAGAGCTTCACAACTTGCCACTGGAGTCCTCTTTCACTCCTCCATGATGACATCACGGAGCTTGTGGATATTAGAGACCTTGCACTCCTCCACCTTCTGTTTGAGGACGCCCCACAGATTCTCAATAGGGTTTAGATCTGGAGACATGCCTGGCCAGGCCATCACCTTTACCCTCAGCTTCTTTAGCAAAGGAGTGGTCGTCTTGGAGGTGTGTTTGGGGTCGTTATCATGTTGGAATACTGCCCTGCAGCCCAGTCTCAGAAGGGAGGGGATCATGCTCTGCTTCAGTATGTCACAGTACATGTTGGCATGCTTGGTTCCCTTAATGAATTGTAGCTCCCCAGTGCTGGCAGCACTCATGCAGCCCCAGACCATGACACTCCCACCACCATGCTTGACTGTAGGCAAGACACACCTGTCTTTGTACTCCTCACCTGGTTACTGCCACACACGCTTGAAACCATCTGAACCAAATAAGTTTATCTTGGTCTCATCAGACCACAGGACATGGTTCCAGTAATCCATGTCCTTAGTCTGCTTGTCTTCAGCAAACTGTTTGCAGGCTTTCTTGTGCATCATCTTTAGAAGAGGACGACAGCCATGTAGACCAATTTGATGCAGTGTGCGGCGTATGGTCTGAGCACTGACAGGCTGACCCCCCCACCCCTTCAATCTCTGCAGCAATGCTGGCAGCACTCCTACATCTATTTACCAAAGACAATCTCTTAATATGACGCTGAGCACATGCACTCTACTTCTTTGGTCAACCATGGTGAGGCCTGTTCTGAGTTAAACCTGCCCTGTTAAACCGCTGTATGGTCCCAGCCACCGTGCTGCAGCTCAGTTTCAGGGTCTTGACAACTTTCTTATAGCCTAGGCCATCCTTATGTAGAGCAAAAATGATTTTTTTTTCAGATCCTCAGAGAGTTCTTTGCCACGTTGCAATTCCAGTGACCAGTATGAGAGAGTGAGAGCGATAACACCAAATTTAACACACCTGCTCCCTATTCACACCTGAGACCTTGTAACACTAACGAGTCACATGACACCGGGGGAGGGAAAATGGCTAATTGGGCCCAATTAGGAGATTGTGCTTAGGGGTGTACTCACTTTTGTTGCCGGCGGTTTAGACATTAATGGGTGTGTGTTTAGTTATTTTGAGGGGACAGCAGTTTTACATTGTTATACAAACTGTACACTCACTACTTTACATTGTAGCAAAGTGTCATTTCTTCAGTGTTGTCACATGAAAAGATATAAAAAAATATTTACAAAAATGTAAGGGGTGTACTCACTTATGTGAGATACTGTATATACATCTGAAAATTGATCATCCTGATGTACTGATCTAATTTATTGAAGCCTAAACATGATAGGGCAGTACAAATATCCCCTAAATGACCCCTTTTCTTTAAAGTAGACAGTTCAATGTATTTTTTAACAGGCATGGTGAGTTTTTTGAAGTTGTAATTTTTTGTCACAATTTTTTTGAAAAATTTAATTAAAAAAAAAAAGTTTTTTTTCACAATTTTCTTTTTTTCATACTGTCACCAGTGTAGTACAACATCATCATTTAACTGGTGTGACAGTGATCAGGGACATGAACTGGTGACAGTAGGTAAAAAAAAAAAAAATATATTTTCTTTCTTTCTTTCATGCATTTTTTTTTCAATTATATATTTTTATTAGTTTTTTCAAATAATAACATACATCCAAGAAAGCAAATCACATTTGTTATAATCACATCTTATGCTTGATTTGCTTTCTTCTAATTCCCTTAACTTCATCTTCGCCTTAATACTCTATCTTTATAAACAAAATCAATTTTTAACACCCTGTGACCAAAGCAATACAGTGTTACCATAATAACTACTCTGGGGAAGTGATCAGGATTTTCATTCAAAGATTTTCAAAGTTCATTTAAAATCAACGTTCTTTAAAAATTGTTTCCAAATGTAAAAGCTTGTTTTCACCTTTCATCCCTTGCTACACCTCAGTGCTGCGGATCTCCTGCAAACTCTTTGTAATCACTTCATGTCTACAGTGGGTACGGAAAGTATTCAGACCCCCTTAAATTTTTCACTCTTTGTTATATTGCAGCCATTTGCTAAAATCATTTAAGTTCATTCTTCTTCCTCATGAATGTACACATAGCACCCCATACTGACAGAAAAACACAGAATTGTTGACATTGTTGCAGATTTATTAAAAAAGAAAAACTGAAATATCACATGGTCCTAAGTATTCAGACCCTTTGCTCAGTATTTAGTAGAAGCCCCCTTTTGATCTAATACAGCCAGGAGTCTTTTTGGGAAAGATGCAACAAGTCTTTCACACCTGGATTTGGGGATCCTCTGCCATTCCTCCTTGCAGATCCTCTCCAGTTCTGTCAGGTTGGATGGTAAACGTTGGTGGACAGCCATTTTTAGGTCTCTCCAGAGATGCTCAATTGGGTTTAAGTCAGGGCTCTGGCTGGGCTATTCAAGAACAGTCACTGAGTTGTTGTGAAGCCACTCCTTCGTTATTTTAGCTGTGTGCTTAGGGTCATTGTCTTGTTGGAAGGTAAACCTTCGTCTGAGGTCCAGAGCACTCTGGAGAAGGTTTTTGTCCAGGATATCCCTGTACTTGGCCGCATTCATCTTTCCCTCGATTGCAACCAGTCGTCCTGTCCCTGCAGCTGAAAAACACCCCCACAGCATGATGCTGCCACCACCATGCTTCACTGTTGGGACTGTATTGGACAGGTGATGAGCAGTGCCTGGTTTTCTCCACACATACCGCTTAGAATTAAGGCCAAAAAGTTCTATTTTGGTCTCATCAGACCAGAGAATCTTATTTCTCACCATGTTGGAGTCCTTCAGGTGTTTTTTAGCAAACTCCATGCGGGCTTTCATGTGTCTTACACTGAGGAGAGGCTTCCGTTGGGCCACTCTGCCATAAAGCCCCGACTGGTGGAGGGCTGCAGTGATGGTTGACTTTCTACAACTTTCTCCCATCTCCTGACTGCATCTCTGGAGCTCAGCCACAGTGATCTTTGGGTTCTTCTTTACCTCTCTCACCAAGGCTCTTCTCCCCCGATAGCTCAGTTTGGCCAGACGGCCAGCTCTAGGAAGGGTTCTGGTCGTCCCAAATGTCTTCCATTTGAGGATTATGGAGGCCACTGTGCTCTTAGGAACCTTAAGTGCAGCAGAAATCTTTTTGTAACCTTGGCCAGATCTGTCTCTGAGCTCTTCAGGCAGTTCCTTTGACCTCATGATTCTCATTTGCTCTGACATGCATTGTAATCTGGAAGGTCTTATATAAACAGGTGTGTGGCTTTCCTAATCAAGTCCAATCAGTATAATCAAACACAGCTGGACTCAAATGAAGGTGTAGAACCATCTCAAGGATGATCAGAAGAAATGGAAAGCACCTGAGTTAAATATATGAGTGTCACAGCAAAGGGTCTGAATACTTAGGACCATGTGATATTTCAGTTTTTCTTTTTTAATAAATCTGCAACAATGTCAACAATTCTGTGTTTTTCTGTCAGTATGGGGTGCTATGTGTACATTCATGAGGAAGAAGAATGAACTTAAATGATTTTAGCAAATGGCTGCAATATAACAAAGAGTGAAAAATTTAAGGGGGTCTGAATACTTTCCGTACCCACTGTATATGCACTCCAGCAGCGTGGCATTTCTCAGGGCAGGGTTTCTGATTGTGACAAAAGAGGACCATGCCTACAGTATGTAATTTGTGTTGACAGAGCTATTGGAAGCTTATGGTATTTAAAAAAAAAAAAATACTTTAAAAACACTTTAAAGCTGTAAGTAATATACTGACACATACAGTAGTAAAAACCTGGCAGAGGCTGTACCCTTTCTTTGTTCTTTAAAAGTCATGTTTTGGCTAGCAATGGGTTTTATATAGCTGTATACATGAAACTAATGTGAAGGCATGTGATGGTTTGAGCAAATCCACTATGTGCCTGTTTCCTTTTCACTCACTCAAATTGCTGTAAAATTCAGATACCATTTATAAGTAATTGACTGTGTGCGCTATTTGTAATCATTTTATGAGGAGGGCATATCATATATAGAGCTAGCAGTTGTACACAGATACCATGGCCCCCTTCCTTCAGTTTCCTCAAACTGACTTACAGCAGAATTTCCTAGAAAAATCAATACCGCGCCTGTATCAGAAAGTGCGAAAAGCGAAATGGTTTACTTCTCCGATTTTGAAAGGTTATGTATGGTGTAATTCTGACAGTGTGATATTCTAACACAGCCTTCTCAGTGCTTCTATACATACAATAAAACCAGAAAATAAATAGTTTCACGTATTTATATATAAATATCTCCTACACTGACCCCAGGGAATTTTTACAAGTAGCTTCCAGTCTCTTACTGAAGTGAGCTCTGATGAGCTGCTTTAATTGCCATGTGAGCTCTCTGTGTGTGAAAAGTGGAATATGAGTCACTTTGTATGTGTTAAAGTGTTTCTAAACCTAAGAACAAAAACGTATAAAATATTGCAATTTACCAGTCCTTAGATGTGTGGGCTGCATTTGTTTTTTTTTCCTTCTTTTTCACCTGGTGACTTTTTTTTGTTTTGAAAATTCAGAAAATCGTGGACTTTAAAGGCACATATATACAGTATATAAAAAATAACACATTTTATTGATCTGCATTAAAAATGTGTATACAAATAACAATTAAATATAAAAATGTTTCTGCCTAAAATGACTCATAGACAAAGTGTAAACCCCCCTCTAGAGAAAAGTACTGCATATATGAAAGCCGTGTACGCAAGAAAATATAAACCAAAATATTTACATATCCTCCAGGTACTGGGGTTCCACTTGTTCTTGGTGAACCTCTTCCAGTTCAGCTCTACATGTTTCAAGACCTAGTTGCTTCATCAGGAGATTTTAATCAATCTATTTAGATAAGAACACATACATGTTAGAATACAATATTACATACAGATAATCTCATATATACAGAATTTGTTTAATCAAAACCACTCACTCGCAATGGGATGTGGGG
This sequence comes from Pelophylax lessonae, assembly GCF_965119305.1. Lineage (NCBI taxonomy): Eukaryota > Metazoa > Chordata > Amphibia > Anura > Ranidae > Pelophylax > Pelophylax lessonae. The sequence continues at coordinate 81,782,153 of NC_138775.1, read as the reverse complement.
ATCAGAGCGTTTACCCCTGGTGCTAGGTGGGGAGCCCAGATGCTGCCACAAAGCAGCTCTAATGTCAGATGTGGGGACATACAGATCTGCCAAGAGGATGGCAAAGGTGGCATGTAATATATACTCTCATTGACGTTCAATGATATGTATGGCGTTTGTATATAGTACTTACACATTCAGATTTAGGAATTCATCACATCTGCTTGTTTTATGGGTATTATTACACCTTGATGTGGCCCATGAGCCTACAAGGTAAAATTATGTTGTAGTCTGTCTGTTTATATATATTTTTTCTCCATGTGTCCTTCTTTAATACCTATTAGAAGTAACTGGTATTAAAGGGGGACACATGGAGAAAATATATATATAAACAGACTACATCTTAAAACAAGTGGGCGTGATGAATTCCTAAACTGAGTGGGTAAGTACTATATACAGACGCTATACGTATCATTAAACATTAATGAGAGTATATATTAAATGCCGCCTTTGCCATCCTCTTGGCAAATCTTTATGTCCCCACATCTGACATTAGAGCTACTTTTCGGCCACGTCTGGTTTCCCTATCTGGCACCGGGGATGATCGCTTTGATCCCCGCATCCCATTGCGAGCGAGTGGTTTTGATTAAACAAATTCTCTATATATTATTTTATCTGTATGTAATAATGTATTCTAACATGTATATGTTCTTATCTCAATAGATTGATTAAAAAGCTCTTGAATAAACGACTAAGTCGTGAAACATATAGAAAAGATATATAGTAGATAGACACTCCACAGTATCTCTATGTATATATAGTAGCGCAAACTGATCAAAAAGAAAAGTGCCAAAAATAATGTGCCGACTGCACAAAGTCCCAAATGCAATAAATATTACATAGGCAGCAGGAAAAAATGACAGAAACAGTCCATATTCCTTCACCCTATATCCTGGGATGACAAAATACAGAAGCGTGTTTCTCAAAGGGATCACCACCACCACCGTGCTCCAAGGGGGGAGGAGAATTGCCCACTCACCAGATGCTGTGGCCCAACCCACTTTCGTGTTTGAGCATTCAAGCTTATAATGATGGTCACTGGTCCAGAGTATCCACACCGGAAATCACACCAGCACAGTCAAAAGAAGCTCTGTATGTTCCTGGGCCAGGGCAGATCGCCCCTTCCAGAGCAACAACCGATGATAGCAGACTCTGCTATCATCGGTTGTTGCTCTGGAAGGGGCGATCTGCCCTGGCCCAGGAACATACAGAGCTTCTTTTGACTGTGCTGGTGTGATTTCCGGTGTGGATACTCTGGACCAGTGACCATCATTATAAGCTTGAATGCTCAAACACGAAAGTGGGTTGGGCCACAGCATCTGGTGAGTGGGCAATTCTCCTCCCCCCTTGGAGCACGGTGGTGGTGGTGATCCCTTTGAGAAACACGCTTCTGTATTTTGTCATCCCAGGATATAGAGTGAAGGAATATGGACTGTTTCTGTCATTTTTTCCTGCTGCCTATGTAATATTTATTGCATTTGGGACTTTGTGCAGTCGGCACATTATTTTTGGCACTTTTCTTTTTGATCAGTTTGCGCTACTAGATATACATAGAGATACTGTGGAGTGTCTATCTACTATATATCTTTTCTATATTTTCTCAGTCAAGTAGCTGCATAGCCATTATATTTATTGGTGAGTGGTCCTCATTTTGAGCGCTTGGGATAGCTTTTATCTTTATTTGGTCTTCGGTGGGCATTTAAGCTGTCATATCTTATAAGTCGTGAAACATGTAGAGCTGAACTGTAAGAGGTTCACCAAGGTCAAGTGGAACCCCAGCCCCTTGAGGATATGTGAATATTCTGGTGTATATTTTCTTATGCATGCGGCTTTCATATATGCAGTACATTTCTCTGGAGGGGGTTTACACTTTGTCTATGACTCACATCATTTTACACAGAACTATTTTTATATTCAATTGTTATATTGTATACACATTTTTAATGCAGATCAGTAAAATTTGTTATTTTTTTTAATATATATGTGACTTTAAAGTCCATGATTGTCAATACGTTTCACATTTAGGACGTGGCATTGTTATTATGTTGTGTACCCATGGGCCACCAAATGGCTACTTAATCTATTCCTTAAAACACCTGGTGATTTTGCCCCACAATACATTTCCTGTCCTAGGGTGACAACACTCCCTTACTAATCTTTATTGGCAAACACTCAGCATGGTCTCCCTAGGCTGTTTGCTTCTCATATTAATTGCAGAACACCTATCCCTTTCCCCATCTACATAACACAAGAGGGGAGGTTCTGTAGTTCACCATGGCTAAGCCTAATAGAAGCATAGAATGAAGAATTTCAAGCCGGATTTCTTGCCAGACCAACAATTTTTTTGCACTTATCAAACAGATATAACATAACAAAACACTTTAAAGGGCATGTTTAGCAGACAAAAAAGGATCAAATTAGATAAGTTCATTGTTGGGGTTTAAATATACTTTAAATGCTTTACCCGAGAACTCCAGCAACAGGTAGATTAGGTTTGGGGTATTAGAGCATATCCAAGTCTTCAAGTTCTAGGCCCCTTTCAGGTGGGCATTCCCATCAGGCTCCAGGAAAGTCTTGAGTTGTTTTTTTGTTTCAAGACGACGTCTCACTTTGCCTAAATTGGCAAAGTGACAGAGTCTATGGGAAAGGGCATTAAAGTCTGCGCACATTTTATGCATCCCACAAATTTACTGAGCAAGGAGGTGTGCTGAGCATAAATGTTACTGCTCCATCGGGATTAGCAAAGTTTAGTCACGTGCATACATTTAATCAAACGTGCCTTAAATGCTTGCTTTCCTTTTACTCCCAGTTAAGGCCTGGGAGAAGTCATTTTATGAGGCTAAAGCAAAAAGTATTTTTTAAGCGTTCTGCTAAGCAAACTAATATTTTACTATAGTATTTAGCAAATTTATATTTGAAATTAGCTTTTTATATTTATTAAAATGTAAAATATAAGCTCATGTAAAATTAGGTTCCTTTTTACTGCTACACATTTATCATTGGCTGGTTTTCTGCACTGATTATTCTAAGCCTTTATTCTTGTTAGTCATATTAGTTATTTACTCACTGGCCAGTTCTGTGAATAACGTGCTTTCTAAAGCAGGGGTGGCTCACATAAGCCTTTTTATTTTTTTTGTGATGTACAGTATTTACTTTTATTAGTAGAAGTGGGCACAAGAATAGCTTATGCAGATCTGGACAATAGCTGTAGGCACATAGTTGCCAGCATTTTCGAATACTCTCTGGAGGCATTTTCACTGCTAGCCTTGTATAGGTTTGCCTTGCGCTCAATAGTCACAGGACACCATAGAGAACTATGTAATATATTTATACACATTGATTGCATTGGAATTAAATTACAACACAAATGTGTACATTTCTTCTTGAAAAATGAAAAGGTAAACTCCAAATTTCCTGGCCATCCCTCTGGTCCATGCTGCACATAGCAGCCATGATTCCCTTTGCTGCTAGTGTGGCAGTCCGTACACCTCAATACATAGCCCAGAGTGAGTATCTATTATAATGCTTTCAATAGAAAGCACTTATTGGTCAATGTGACCACACTGACCAATGAAAAGCACTTCTTTCTTTCAGGACAACTTACTGAAAGAAGAAGCCTCAGTTGCACTTCCTATTCTTGCAGTATGTAGTATATTAGATAAATGGACGGTGCATTTTAAAATAAGGTCAACTTCAAGCGAAATATGTTTTGTAAGCTAGGTATCCACAGTAGGCTGGAAGTGAAATATTTGAAAAAAAGTGATTTTTGTTCATGCTTTGACATTTCGTTTTTTTTTTTTACCACATTATGAAAAGTAGAGTGTGACCTGAGAATGAACAGAATGTAAATATTCGCCAGCACATCAAGGATCTTCAATTGCGTCCAAACAGTTTTTATTAAAGAAAGGTCACATCACAAACAGTGTAGTGCAGAGGCGTAACTAGAACCTTCAGGGCCCCGATGCAAGAAATCATAAAGGGACCCCTGGCCGGGGCTCTTCCCTTCAAGCCTGGGTCTCTTCGCAAGTTCTTCAGTGAGCCCCCTTCCTGCCATCTTGAGGCATCCCCATGGTGGTGGAATGCCAGGGCCCGGTCACAAGTGTGACCTTTGCAATCCTGGAAGTTCACCCACTGGTGTCAGTAGTTTTTATTTTATTTTATGGTATTTTAATTGTATTATTTTTTTATCATTTTTTTTTTTTTTTACAATGTCACTGACTATGACTCTGTTCAGTCAGAAAAGGAAGGAGCTGGTAAATTACATATTTACTGACCCCTTCCTGGTTCTCTATTGTGACACATCCCCTGCAGTAGCTGGCAGGAGAGGGAAGGGAGCACAGTGGGGGGGGACCAGTGGAGCACACAGGTGCCCAGAGATAGCAGAACACAAGTGAACTGGATAGGAGGAGTGGCAGGGGCAGCATACAGAGGAACCAATCGCCTCCTTTTTTCTCCTGCAGCTACAGGAGGAAAAAGGAAGACAGTGTATTCTCTACATGCTGCTCCCGCCTCCCCCCTTTTCCAGATGTACAGGGGAGCTGCATAGGCCCCCTGGAGCATGGGGCCTGGTTGCAATTGCAACCCCCGAAGCCCCTGTGGTTACGCCCCTGGTGTAGTGCATGTGATCATGCCTGCCAAAGGGGTCCTGCGTGGCTCCAAAACAGTGCACTGCATTGTTTGTGATGTAATCTTGCTTTAATATAAAACCGTTTGGATGCAATTGAAGATCCTTGGTGTGCTTTGAGAGCTCATTCCAGGAACGTGTGCGATGGGATTATGGAATGTTGTATGAGAATGAACAGGGTGCCAACATCCCAAATATTGTGAGAAATGAATAGAAGATAGGGGTGTAGAGGACTTACATGGCACCACTGGGCACATTGAAAGTCCTCTACACCCACAACATCTCCTGATCAATTCCTAGCTTTCTACGTCAAATATATAACGGTTCCAGTATTTTATACATCAGAATTTCAGACTTCAGATACAAGGGGCCAGCTCCAAACAAAAGGGTTCGAAGAACTGAGATGTGATTTATATTTTGATTTATGTTGTGGGCTATTAAACTCCCCAGTCTCACTTCTATTATGGTCTGTCTGTTCAATAATAAACACAGGAAGTGGTCTGTCTGTGTAGCCACTAACTGCTAACATCTGCGTTCAATCCACACACACTCCAAACCTTGGTTTAACAGTTATCAAGTTCCTTGCTCCTAACCAACAGCAGGCACACAGCCAAAACCCAAAGCTTTCAGATCTAGGATAGGAAGAGTTAATTAGCCCAAAACTAAAGGACATCTGTATCCATTTACCTGACACTGAACAAAGATACATACAATTCACTGGTGACAGAGATCTACAACACACTGTACTCGGTTTGTTTATATCATTTCCTGTCCTTTATTTCAGGTTGACCTGTGCTTACTAGGAGACCCATTCTTTCTTCAGATCTGTCATTTATATCTATGAAGCAATGTTCTCTGATATAAGAAATGGTGCTCATAACTGTGAAACAAATAACTCTGTGGAACAAAAAAAATTAGAAGTACATAAAAAGTAGAAAATAGAATTTTCTTTAGGAGAGGAGTTCATGCTTCTGTGACTGAATATGTCTTCCAGATCAGTGACTTACTACTACATCAACCTTTTTCAACCTTTTTGAACAACCTGGGGGAACATTTAAAATGACTTTCAGGTCTTAGGAAACCTGTTTTAACACTTGCCATGTCTGCAGCTCATGGTACATTTGTGTGAGCAAAAAGTGACGAAATAAGAACAAAAAAACCCTGAAAATGTGGCATACCTATTTAACGCCAAAAGCAAATATTTTTTTTTAAGTACCACCCTGCTTTATGCAGTAAAATAATTTTTAGTGATATCATTAACCACTTAAGCCCCGGAGGATTTGGCTGCTAAAGGACCAGACCCCTTTTTTCAACTTGGCACTTCGTGACTTTAACTGATAATTGCTCGGTCATGCAATGCTGTACCTAAACGAAATTTACGTCCTTTTTTTCCCACAAACAGAGCTTTCTTTTGGTGGCATTTGATCACCTCTGCGCTTTTTATTTTTTGCGATATTAATAAAAAAAGAGCGAAAATTTTGCAAAAAAATGACATTTTCAACTTTGTCTTTTAAAAAATATCCAATATACTCAATTTATGTCATTTTTTTTGGCCAAAATATATTTAGCTACATGTCTTTGACAAAAAAAAAATCAATGAGCGTATTTTTATTGGTTTGCGCAAAAGTTATAGCGTCTACAAACTATGGTGTAAATACTGAAATTTACGAAGCTTTAATTTCTGACTTCCTATCTCATTTCATGAAGTGCTAAAATGGCGGGGCAGTACAAAACCCCCCCAAACTACCACTTTTTGGAAAGTAGACATCCTAAGGAATGTTCTGAGAGGCATGTTGAGCTCATTGAATATTTTATTTTTTTGTCACAGGTGTTTGAAAAATGACTAAAAAAAATTTTATTTTTTTTTTTTACACAAAGTTGTCATTGAAATGATATATTGCTCACACATGCCATGGGTATATGTGTAATTACACCCCAAAATATATTCTGCTGCTTCTCCTGAGTACAGGGATACCACATATGTGAGACTTTTTGGGAGCGTAGCTGTGTACGGGAGCCGGAAAACAAATCACCACCATCAGAATTTCAAAGGGCGTACATTTTTCATTGCATTTTCTCACTACCTATAACGGTTTAGGAGGCCCTGAAATGTCAAGATACCACAAAACCCCCCCAAATGACCCCATTTTGGAAAGTAGACACCCCAAGCTGTTTGCTGAGAGGCATGGTGAGTCCATGGAATATTTTATATTTTGCCACAAGTTTCGGGAAAATTACAATTTTTTTTTTTAATTTTTTTTTTTTACACAACGTTGTCACTAAAAGATAAATTTCTCACACATAACATGGGTATATGTGGAATGACACCCCAAAATACATTCTGCCGCTTCTCCTGAGTATGGGGATGCCCCATGTGTGAGACTTTTTGGGAGCCTAGCTGTGTACAGGACCGCGAAAACCAATCAACACTCTCAGGTTTTCTAATGGCGTAAATTGTTCATGTCACCTCTGCACTACCTGTCGCAGTTTCGGAGGCCCTAAAATTCCAAGATAGCACAAACCCCCCCAAATGACCCCATTTTGGAAAGTAGACACCCCAAGCTATTTGCTGAGAGGCATGGTGAGTCCATGGAATATTTTATATTTTGCTACAAGTTCCGGGAAATATATATATATATATATATATATATTTTTTTTTTTTACACAAAGCTGTCAGTAAATGATATATTGCTCACACATGCCATGGGTATATGTGAAATGACACCCCAAAATACATTCTTCTGCTTCTCCTGAGTACAGGGATACCCCATGTGTGAGACTTTTTTGCAGTCTAGCCGAGTACAGGACCCCGAAAACCAACCTCCACTTTCAGGCTTTCCAAAGGCGTAAATTGTTGATTTCACTCCTGACTACCTATCACAGTTTCGGAGGCCCTAAAATTCCAAGATAGCACAAAACCCCCCCAAATGACCCCATTTTGGAAAGTAGACACCCCAAGCTGTTTGCTGAGAGGCATGGTGAGTCCATGGAATATTTTATATTTTGCCACAAGTTCCGGGAAATATATATATATATATATATATATATTTTTTTTTTTTTTTTACACAAAGCTGTCAGTAAATGATATATTGCTCACACATGCCATGTGTATATGTGAAATGACACCCCAAAATACATTCTGCTGCTTCTCCTGAGTACAGGGATACCCCATGTGTGAGACTTTTTTGCAGTCTAGCCGAGTACAGGACCCCGAAAACCAACCTCCACTTTCAGGCTTTCCAAAGGCGTAAATTGTTGATTTCACTCCTGACTACCTATCACAGTTTCGGAGGCCCTAAAATTCCAAGATAGCACAAAACCCCCCCAAATGACCCCATTTTGGAAAGTAGACACCCCAAGCTGTTTGCTGAGAGGCATGGTGAGTCCATGGAATATTTTATATTTTGCCACAAGTTCCGGGAAATATATATATATATATATATATATTTTTTTTTTTTTTACACAAAGCTGTCAGTAAATGATATATTGCTCACACATGCCATGGGTATATGTGAAATGACACCCCAAAATACATTCTGCTGCTTCTCCTGAGTACAGGGATACCCCATGTGTGAGACTTTTTTGCAGTCTAGCCGAGTACAGGACCCCAAAAACCAACCTCCACTTTCAGGCTTTCCAAGGGCGTAAATTGTTGATTTCACTCCTGACTACCTATCACAGTTTCGGAGGCCCTAAAATTCCAAGATAGCACAAAACCCCCCCAAATGACCCCATTTTGGAAAGTAGACACCCTGAGCTATTTGCAGAGAGGCATGTTGAGTGTTTTGCAGATCTCACTTTTTGTCACAAAGTTTTGGAAATTGAAAAAAGAGGAAAAAAAATGCATTTTCCTGTTTTTTCTTCATTTTCCAAAAAAAATGAGAGCTGCAAAATACTCACCATGCCTCTCAGCAAATAGATTGGAGTGTCTACTTTGCAAAATTGGGTCATTTGGGGGGGTTTTGTGCTATCTTGGAATTTTAGGGCCTCCGAAACTGTGATAGGTAGTCAGGAGTGAAATCAACAATTTACGCCCTTGGAAAGCCTGAAAGTGGAGGTTGGTTTTCGGGGTCCTGTACTCGGCTAGACTGCAAAAAAGTCTCACACATGGGGTATCCCTGTACTCAGGAGAAGCAGCAGAATGTATTTTGGGGTGTCATTTCACATATACCCATGGCATGCGTGAGCATTATATCATTTACTGACAACTTTGTGTTAAAAAAAAAAAAAAAAAATTATTTTCCCGAAACTTGTGGCAAAATATAAACTATTCCATGGACTCGCCATGCTTCTCAGCCAATAGCTTGGAGTGTCTACTTTGCAAAATGGGGTCATTTGGGGGGGTTTTGTGCTATCTTGAAATTTCAGGGCCTCTGAAACTGTGACAGGTAGTCAGGGGTAAAATCAGCAATTTACGCCATTAGAAAACCTGAAGATGTGGATTGGTTTTCGGGGGCGTGTACACAGCTACGCTGCCAAAAAGTCTCACACATGGGGTATCCCTGTACTCAGGAGAAGCAGCAGAATGTATTTTGGGGTGTCATTTCACATATACACATGGCATGTGTGAGCAATATATCATTTAGTGACAACTTTCTGTAAAAAAACAACAAAAAAAAAAGAAATAATAATTTTCCCGACACTTGTAGCAAAATATAAAATATTCCATGGACTCACCATGCCTCTCAGCAAATAGCTTTGGGTGTCTACTTTTCAAAAAGGGGTCATTTGGGGGGTGTTTGAACTGTCCCGGCATTTTATGCTCAATCTTATCCACACATCACCCACTCTTCTAACCACTTGAAAACCAAGCCTTTTCTGTGCCTTTTTGTTTACATGAAAAAATATTTTTTTTTTACTAGAAAATTACTTTGAACCCCCAAACATTATATATTTCTTTAAAGCAGAGGCCCTATAGAATAAAATGGGGGATGTTGCAAATTTTTTTGTCACACGGTATTTGCGCACAGATTTTCCAAACGCAATTTTTGCGAAAAAAATACATTTTTTTTAAATTTATTGCACAAATACACTATATAATTCCAATTTTTTTGGTAAAATTTAAAAGATGATCTTATGCCGAGTTCATAGACACCTGACATGACATGCTTTAAAAATTGCGCACGCCTGCGCAGCGGCAACAACGTACGTACATTTTTAAAAACTTTAAAAGTCTCTACAGGTTACCACTTTAGACTTACAGAGGAGGTCTACTGCAAAAATTACTGCACTCGATCTGGCGATCGCGGCGATACCTCACATGCATGCTGAAATTGCGGTTTACATATGACACTAGACCAACGCTTGCGTGTGCCATTGCGTGCAAGCACGGGGGGAAAGGGGGGGGCTCAATTTTTTTTTTTTTTTTTTTTTTTTTTTGCTTTTTTATGTTATTTTGACACCTTTCCTTTAATTTTTTTTTTTTTAAATCATTTTTATTGTTATCACAGTGAATTTAGATATCCCCTATGATAGCAATCGGTAGTGACAGGTACTCTTTTTTAAAAAAATTGGGGTCTTTTATACTCTAGATCTCTCCTCTGACCTTAATGTATCTGACCACGCCAAAATTGGTGTGATAAAATACTTTCCCAATTTCCCAATGGCCCTGTTTATTTCTGGCGAAAAAGAAGTCATGAAATGCTCGTAGCCTCCGGCATCTTAGGCCATAGAGATGATTGGAGCCATTCTAATCTTCAATTAGCTCTATGGTTAGATAACTGAACCACCGGCTGCACTCTCGGGTTAACCGGTGGGACAGGAGAGCCCGAGAAAAACCACGGAAGGCTGTGGAAGGCGGCGGTGGGGGGGGGGGAGACCCCTCCCACTGCATGTAAAAGCAGTCTAGCGGCCAATTACCTGCTAGGATTGCTTTTACATGTTAGCCGACCGCTGGCTGTAAAAAACGATACCAAGATGATGCCTAAATCTGCAGGCATCATCCTGGTACAACCACTCAAAGTCCAGCAACGTACCAGTACATTGCTGGTCCTTGTTTGGCATATAGGTTTTTTTTTTTCATGCAGCCTGTGGGCTGAACGGAAAAAAAGAGAACCTATCAGAAATCAGCACAGGAATAATGCGTAGTTTTACTCATCATTAACCGCCCAAACAACCACCCACTGAATTTAATGATGGGTATACACGACACTATCCACGTATACCAAAATAGGATTTTAACTGCAGTGCTGAAATCAGAAAATCACCACAGCTGCTATCAGCAAAGGTATCCATATATGCTGAGCGCAAACACTGTTTGTGTCAGAATATATAAAATCAATGCGTGGTAGCCGACGAGTACCTGCAAGAGAAACAGGTCACAAAAGAATGAAAAAACAAACAAAGTACATTAAAAAAAAGTACATTAGGAAGAGTAGGACATATAAAATGACTGACACAACAAAAGTTTTTGGATTCTCATCATTAACCGCCCAAACAACCACCCACTGAATTTAATGATGGGTATACACGGCGCTATCCACGTATACCAAAATAGGATTTTAACTGCAGTGCTGAAATCAGAAAATCACCACAGCTGCTATCAGCAAAGGTATCCATATATGCTGAGCGCAAACGCTGTTTGTGTCAGAATATATAAAATCAATGCGTGGTAGCCGACAATTACCTGCAAGAGAAACAGGTCACAAAAGAATGAAAAAACAAACAAAGTACATTAAAAAAAAGTACATTAGGAAGAGTAGGACATATAAAATGACTGACACAACAAAAGTTTTTGGATTCTCATCATTAACCGCCCAAACAACCACCCACTGAATTTAATGATGGGTATACACGGCACTATCCACGTATACCAAAATAAGATTTTAACTGCAGTGCTGAAATCAGAAAATCACCACAGCTGCTATCAGCAAAGGTATCCATATATGCTGAGCGCAAACGCTGTTTGTGTCAGAATATATAAAATCAATGCGTGGTAGCCGACAATTACCTGCAAGAGAAACAGGTCACAAAAGAATGAAAAAACAAACAAAGGACATTGAAAAAAGTATAGTAGGAAGGAGTAGAAGGACATATAAAATTACTGACACCACAACAGTTTTTGGATCCTTTTATTTTACTTTCTAACTGTTCCTTTATTTCTTGATTTGGGAGGGAGTGCGATCTTCTGCGATCTTCTCTTCCAGCTTGGGTCTCTCAAAATGTCGATGGACATCCAACATCCTTCGAGACCCTGTGTTTGTGTGCCCTACACTGTGTCGTGCTGTACCCTACACTAATACTCCACTAGTGTATGGTAGCGCTCAAAACATTCCCCGATGCAGAGACCAGGTTGGTCAGGACATTTGGGACAATAATAACGGGTGTCACGCCTAAATCCGCGCCTGCTACAGACACGACATCGTCTTTGGGGTCGTATTTGGGTAGGGGTACTCGGGAGGGCATAAGGAAAATGCCTCTCATGCAGCCGGCTCACTGCATCTGGAAGGGGAAGTTGGGCAGGCATGCCTCCTGGGTACAGGTAGGCAAGGATGACCGCTTCCTGGAATTCCCGGAAGGGTCCAGTTCGTCCTGACGCCCTGTATAGGACAAAGGCGTTCAGCATAGCCAATTGGAAAAGGTAAACAGACACTTTTTTGTACCAGCGTCTGGCTTTACGGGCAACTAAATACGGCGCCAAAAGCTGGTCGTTAAGGTCCACCCCTCCCATGTTAAGGTTATATTCGTGGACACAGAGGGGTTTCTCCATAACGTCAGTTGCCGTAGGGATTTGGACTGTCGTGTCTGCGTGAAGGGAGGACAGAACATAAACATCCCGTGTATCCTTCCACTTCACCGCAAGCAATTTGTCCGTTTTCAAGCAGGCTCTCGCCCCCCGACTAAGACGGGAATTTACAAGCCGTTGGGGGAAGCCCCGGCGATTAGGTCGCACGGTGCCACATGCGCCAATTTGTAAATCAAGCAGGTGACTAAATAGTGGCACGCTTGTGTAAAAATTGTCCACGTACAAATGGTACCCCTTTCCGGATAAGGGTGACACCAAGTCCCAAACAATCTTACCGCTGCTCCCTATGTAGTCTGGGCAGTTCGGGGGCTCCACAGTGCTATCTTTTCCCTCATAGACACGGAAATTAACTGTATAGCCTGTGGCCCTGTCACAGAGCTTATACAACTTGACCCCGTATCTGGCACGCTTGCTGGGGAGGTACTGTTTGATAGCAAGACGGCCAGTAAATTTAATCAGGGACTTGTCAATGCAGACAACTTGTTCGGGGGTAAACAAGGCTGCAAACCGCTGATTGAAGTGGTCTATGAGGGGCCGAATTTTGTGGAGCCGATCGTATGCAGGGTCTCCCCGAGGACGACAGATTTCATTGTCGCTGAAATGCATAAATCGCAGAATTTGCTCGTATCTCCCCCTGGACATGGAGGCAGAGTACATGCGCATATGGTGAGCTGGGCTAGTGGACCAATATAGCCGCAATTCACTTTGTTTAGTTATGCCCATGTGGAGGGAAAGGCCCAGAAAGATCTTAAATTCGGAAACCGTTATAGGATTCCAGCCGAATCGTCTGGCAAGGTGCGAATTTGGGTTGGCGGCGATAAATTGTTGAGCATATAAATTTGATTGATCCACAATAGATCTGAAAAGATCTTCCGTGAAGAACAGCTCAAAAAAGTTCAGGGGCGTAAAACCAGCTGTCTCCACGTGGATTCCAGGTTGGGCGGTGAATGGGGGAAGTACTGGCGCTGTAGAATCAGTGGGTTGCCAATTGGGATATGCCAGCGCATCAGGGAGGGCACTATGGGCTCTACGGGCCTGTCTTCGAATACGCGGTGGCTGCGGGCCACTACTTGTGCTAGCCACCGCACCAGCTTCAACTGCACTTAGGGGACTCGCCACGTCACCAGGTCTTACTGCAGTGCTGGTTGTACTAGGTCCAGGTTGTACTAGGCCGCTGGCGCTTGCCAGGTCGCCAGAAAAATGAGCGGCACTAGTACCCACACTCTGCTCCATACGAGCACCCTGCGATTCCTGCATTTCAACAACACCAGAATGGGGTCGGGTACGCCTGGGTCTAACAGGGACCCATCTGTCGTCGGAGCTGTCTGTCAGGGAGCCGCTGCTGTCATCTGGTTCGTATACTGACCCTGATTCTGCCGGTGAGGCTTCCCCATCGCTCTCACCTGACATGGTCATTATACTGTAAATAGCTTCATCACTGTACGAACGTTTAGACATTTTGGTAACTAAATTTACCCGTACAGTGATGCGACTCACAGGTAATAAAAGCACCTGGTTGTCGAAGACTATTTCAAGCGCTACCAAAAAAACTGCTAATGCTAGCAGGGATCAGGCCTGACTCTGCTAACACAGCGGTTTTGTGTCTTGTGTTTTTTGTAAGTGACAGTAATCTATTGATTACTACACTTACCTGGGTGAAAGGGTTAAACGCAGGTGCTGGCCGGAATCAGTGCTGATCGTGCAAACACCGCGTTTTGGGAACCCTAAACTATGGGGGCGCTAGTATAGCTCTGATCAGATCAGATATTGATCTGTTCAAACACTATACTAGAAATGGAAGTGTAGGTGTGTGCGTGCGTGTGTGGTAATCAAGGGGTTACTTCTAAACTATGCGCCGGGGATCTGGGGGGGGGTGGCGGGGACCCTAAACCTCCTTTGGGAAAGAAACTAGCTAGCTAGAGCAACCTCAAGTCACAATGACACTAATACAAAATACAGTAAAAACAGTATATTATGTGTGTATTAGTGCTAATGTGACAGAGGGTGTAGGGGTTAACGGGATGTGATCAGGGGGGGATCAGGGGTTTAAATCTTTATTGGAAGGGACTGGCGGGTATCCTAAGGATAAAAGGAACGGTGGCAAGCGCTAAACCTGGTCACAAGTCACACTTATACGGGTATATAGAAAATGCTATATACTGTATACAGTGTGCGTTGTGGCAGGGGGTGTAGGGGTGATCAGGGGGGGATCAGGGGATTAAATCTTTATTGGGCGGGTGGCGGGGACCCTAAACCTCCTTGGGACACAAACTTAGTCGCCTGCGCTAATTCTGATCACAATCACACTAATACAAAAATACAAAAACACAGTATATTACGTTTGTATTAGTGCTGATGTGACAGAGGGTGTAGGGGTTAACTAGCGGTGATCAGGGGGGGGTCAGGGGAGATCAGGGGCTCAAATCTTTATTAGGGGGGGTGGCGGGTAATTCAAGTGGAAAAAAGGGGGTCGCAAGCGCTAGACCTGACCACAAATCACACTTATACGGGTATATAGCAAAATGCTATATACTGTATACGGTGTGTGTTATGGCAGGGGGTGTAGGGGTGATCAGGGGGGGGTCAGGGGCTTAAATCTTTATTGGGCGGGTGGCGGGGACCCTAAACCTTCTTGGGACAGAAACTTAGTCGCCTGCGCTAATTCTGATCACAATGACACTAATACAAAAATACAATAACACCGTATATTGCGTTTGTATTAGTGCTGATGTGACAGAGGGTGTAGGGGTTAACGGCGGTGATCGGGGGGGGTCAGGGGAGATCAGTGGGTTAAATCTTTATTAGGGGGGGTGGGGGGTAATTTGAGTGGAAAAGGGGGGGTCGCAAGGGCTACACCTGTTCACAAATCACACTTATACAGGTATATAGGTATATGCTATATGCTGTATATAGTGTGTGTTGTGTCAGGTGCTGTAGGGGTTAATTGGGGGGGCGATCGGGGGTGAAATGTGCCTATCTAAGTGTGTATGTACGTGCTTGGTGCTGTACTTACAATTAGATGTGCTCTCCTCTCACGCTGGATCCAAAAAGACCGTTGGGAGGGGAGGGCACATCTCCTCTAAGCCTGTGTTTACATTTCACAGGCTTAGAGGGAGATCTGATTGGGCAGGACCGATCAACAGGTCCAGACCAAAAATGATTGGCCTGGACCTGATGACTGATCGGTTCTGAACCCAATCGAGTCATCGGCGGGACCGCGGGTGCGCGCGCACCAGAGCGGCGAAGGCTAGTGACGTACCGCTACGTCACTCTGCCTGGCCGGGGCTGACCGCCGCAGTATATAGTCGTGCGGCGGTCGGCAACCGGTTAAATTAAACGATTGATAATGGCCAACAAAAGAAATGCAGACACCGAGCATTGGTTACATACATTGGTGATCAGTGGAGAAGGGCCTCTTTATATTGCTGGCCAGTGGAGATGGGTTACCTTCAATTGGTGGTAAATGGAAAGAATGCCCTAATACTTTGGCGATCAGCAGAGATCGCCCTTTACATTGGTAATCAGTGTAAGAAGGATCCTCTTATGCCGGTGATTAGTGGAAAAAAGGGCCTCCTTATATTGGAGGTCAGTGGGTAATGTAAATTGGTAATCACTGGAAAGAATGCTCTGCTAGATTGGTAGTCATTGTTGTGCTCTCTTACATTAACCACTTAAGCCCCGGAAGATTTTACCCCCTTCCTGACCAGGGCCTATTTTGCGATTCGGCACTGCGTGAATTTAACGCACAATTGCGCGGTCGTGCAACGCTGTACCCAAACAAATTTGACGTCCTTTTTTCCCCACAAACAGAGCTTTCTTTTGTTGGTATTTTATCACCTGTGCGATTTTCTGATCATGCGCTATAAACAAAAAAAGAGCGATAATTTTGCAAAAATAACAATATTTTTCACATTTTTTTATATGAAATTCCCCCCAAAAAAATGTAAAAATCAAAATTTTTTAACATTTTAGGCCAATTTGTTTTCTGCTACATATGTTTGGTAAAAAAAATCGCAAAAAGCAAATTTTGATTGGTTTGCGCAAAAGTTATTGCGTTTACTAACTAAGGGAAAGATTTTTGACATTTTTATCGTTTTTTTTTAAAGGAGTAATAGCGGCGATCTGCGATTTTTTTGCGGGACTGCGACATTGCGGCGCACAGATCGGACCCTTGACTGACATTTTTGACACTTTTGGGGGTACCAGTGACATTACTACAGTAATCAGTGCTATAAATATGCACTGTTACTGTAAAAATGACACTGGCAGGGAAGGGGTTAACTTTATTTGAGAAGGAGGGGTTATGTGTGTCCCTAGGGGCGTGTTTCTTAATGTGATTGGATGTGGCTGTGTGCAGGACCGTATGATCTGTGCTGTTACATAGGGGAGAAAGACATGCAGCTTTGTTTACATTAGCCGCCTGCCTTTCTCCCGGTGTAACCGACGATCGCAAGCGACGGGCGGACATCGGGTCCGCCGGTCACTCGCGCGGGGGGGGGGGGGGGGGCGTGAGCGAGCGGGAGCCTTTGCCTGTGAGGGGCTGACTGCCGACGTAAATAGTCGTTAGGCAGTCAGGAAGTGGTTAATAGGCACTGGTCCCTTGTCACTAGCTCTGCTGTTGGTTCCAAAACTAGGCAGGTACTGTGAAGTGGATGACCAATCCGTCACTGCTTAGCGAACACCTAGCAATGTCAGGAGGAACCATAGATTTACATGGTACCCTGGTTTAGAAAGACTACATTAGATATTGAATAAATGCACATTTGATAAAGTTATTGCAAGGACTTTGGATTCCCAGTGGTAGCCCTCAGGTCAGCCTGAATATTGAGTTATGTTGAGGTACTACATACCAGTATTCCTCCTGAGACTCTTATTTCAACTGACGCAATCAATTTATTCTGGAAATGTTTGAGTTTATATTTAAACCTAAATCATTTGTGTTTGTTTTAATCAAAATACCTAGGTATTGGGCTCAGTAAAGACCACTGCATGTGCCCCATGCTAAAATAAATCTAAATCTGGGCAGTGTTAATTTTTATGTCAAATTTTGATTCAGTGTTATTCATTGTCTTTTGACTAAAATGCCATTTTAATTTTAGTCACATTTTAGTCATCTGAATTATTTTAGTTTTAGTAGTATTTTATTCAGCTAAAATCTTCAGTACATTTTAGTCAACTAAAATTTCCTACATTTTAGTTGACTAAAAGCTCCAGTACATTTTAGTAATTTAAGATCTTATGGGTTTAGTTAAATTGTGATGCATTTTTCTAGAATTGCCAAACTCATTATATACTCCTGGAGTAGAAATCGAATAACATGTTTATTTTTATGGTATTAAGGTTTAAACATGCACTCCAGACACAGATTTAGCTGATATATAACGTCTTTATAACTAAAACCAAGTTTCATAAAGTTTTAGAGGAACTGAATATATTGTCTCTTGAGAAGAGGAGATTGAGGGGGATACGATTAACATGTATAAATACATAAGGGGTCCATATAGTGAACTTGGTGTTGAGTTATTCACTTTAAGGTCAACACAGAGGACAAGGGGGCACTCTTTACATCTAGAGGAAAAGAGATTTCTTCTCCAAATACGGAAAGGTTTCTTCACAGTAAGAGCTGTGAAAATGTGGATAGACTCCCTCCAGAGGTGGTTCTGGCCAGCTCAGTAGATTGCTTTAAAAAAGGCCTGGATTCTTTCCTAGGTGTACATAATATAACTGGGTACTAATATTTATAGGTAAAGTTGATCCAGGAAATAGCTGATTGCCTCTCGAGGGGATCAGGAAGGGATTTTTCCCCTTCAGTAGCAAATTGGATCATGCTTTGCTGTTTTTTTTTCACCTTCCTCTGGATCAGCTGCGGGTATAGGATTGTGTATATGGGATTGTATGGTTGTGTTTTATTTTTTGTTTTTTTATTGGTTGAGCTGAGCCCCCGTTCACACTGGGGCGACCTGTGAGGCGACCTGGTCGCCTCACAGGTCGCCGCAGGTCGCCTCCCATAGGGAAGCTGCGGACCCGTTCTGATAGGAGCGACACAAGTCGCTCCGACTCAGAAAAAGGGTCCGGAGCTTCTTTGGGGCGACCAGGAGGCGACCGCCATAGACTTCAATGTTATGAAGTCCGTGGCGGCCGCTCCGAGGTCGCGGCGCGCTGCTCGCACCGCGACCTCGGAGGTCGCGGTGCGAAGTAGCGTCGCCCCAGTGTGAACGGGGGCTAACTGTGTAACTATAAATAAACAAAAATATTGCTTTTTGAAAAACAGAAGGGCAACTTTAAATTATAAAAAAAAACAAAAGAAAAGCTCTATTGGCTGTAATGCCATTGCAACATTAAATATTAAGAAAAAAAAATAAAGAAAGCCTTTTTTCTAATTTTGTTTTCTTTCGGCAGCTTAGTAGATGCCCCATACTTATTATGTGATAGTGCAGTGTTAAGTTTTGACGTCAAATTTCAATTTCGTTTTAGTCATAGTCTTTTGACTAAAATGCCATTTTATTTTTAGTAGTATTTTAGTCATCTGAATTGTTTTAGTTTTAGTCATATTTTAGGCGACTAAAATAGTGTTATCTTAGTCAATGAAAATATTTTATGAAATTAACACTGTATATGGGTTGGTGGAAGGATTGCATGTTTTTCATTAATAAAAATGGCATTGTATGAATTATATCATTACATGACATTGTTTAATTAAAGTGGCACTAAACCCTGTTTTAAAAATAGAAATTCTGTTCAAGTATGTATTCTTAACTAAAAAAGTACCATCTATTGCTGTCAGCCTTCTCCAAATCTCAAGATTCCTTTTTTTCTGCTGTGATCAGACTTTCCTGTTAGGGGGTAGCTATACTTTTTCTCTATGGTCCCACTGTATGTAGGAACATAGCCACCCACTCTTGCTTGCTCCCGAGATTGACTAGAGACTATAGACTAGTGATTGACCGATATCGGTTTTTCGTTGCTGATACCGATATTTTGGCCAATGCATATCGGTATCAGACGATATTGGCTGATATTTTTGTACATTTAAAAAAATGTTTTTTTTTTTTTTTTTTGACATTTACTTTTGTGGAGGGAACAAGACCCCCAACCCCTCCTCTGCACTTAAAAGCATTCAAAATGCCAAGTTTGGTTGTTTTAAATGCTGTCATTTTTTTTAAATCTGGCGCCAGACAGTACTTGGAAGTGATGTCACTCATGACATCACTTCCGGGTTTTTTGCATGGA
Source organism: Pelophylax lessonae (assembly GCF_965119305.1). NCBI lineage: Eukaryota > Metazoa > Chordata > Amphibia > Anura > Ranidae > Pelophylax > Pelophylax lessonae. The sequence continues at coordinate 81,762,516 of NC_138775.1, read as the reverse complement.
GACCCGATCAGAGCCGAATGCGGCTTTGGCTGGGTCTTCGGTGCAGACTGGTTGCTGGGTCTCCCGGTGGGACGGGAGACCCAGGCGAGCCACGGAAGGCAGCGGGAGGGGGGGGGCGTCCCCTCCCACTCCTTGTAATGACACCCGAGCGGCTTCTCAGCCACATCGGTTGTCATTACAAGACAGCCGACCGATGGTTATGGACGCCGGTACCCGGGTGATGCCTCTAGCTGCAGGCATCAATCCGATACATGCACTTTCCCGAAATATCAGCAATATCGATAACCTCCAGGGCCGAATCCGATATATCGGGAAAAGTGCATATCGGCCCTCGATATATCGGCTTTGCTGATAATCGGTCGATGCCTACTATAGACTATAGGCTATGGGATTTGTTGTATGTATAGAACAATGCACATGACTGCAACTAACATACGCTACTTTCTCACATATTAAATTGTGTGTGAAAAGGCAAGGTCACTAGGGCTGTTTTTATTGAAATTTTAACAACCAGTAGGACAGAGACAGGAAAAGGGGGAATGAAAGGGTAAAGCAGCTACACAGATTGGGTTAAACATTGAGAATCAAATATTGGTGGCTTCATAAAAAGAATGCACTGATAATCAACCATAATAAAACATGAAACTTCCCTGAGTCCTGGTTTACCATTTTCCATCTAGGTTTGATAAAGAGCAGTTGTCTCACTGGTTTTATGAAGTAGGTGAGGGCAACATTTTGAATTATATACATAAGGGATCTGAAATCTCTGATCATTGTGAAAAAAAAAACAAAATATTCAGGGTGACATATATAGCTATGTAGTAAGTAAGGTAAAAGGGGCAGAAGGGACAATAGCACAAAGTAACTAGAAGGGAAATGAGGACAGGCATGAAGAAAAGGTAAGGTAGATAGATCAGGAGAGAGACCATAATCACCAATAAATTTTCAAGGAAGAAAGTTGTCCTCCAAATAAATAGGTATCTCCATATTTTGATATGAAAGCTCATGGTAATAATCTTCAGTAACCATACAAAGGATCCATGGGATCAGTTTGATTTGAAAGTATTCATATCTATCATGTTGTTAGGCAATCAGTTCCTCTATCTTCATCATATGACAGAGTTCAACTATTCACCTTCCAATCATAGGGGCTATAACTATATGTCAGGGTTTAGTTATCATTGTTCTAGCTGTGCATAAGAAATACTTAGTAATGATTTCTTGGCTGTTGAGATTGATTCAGGGAGTATTGGGAGCACAGTGATTTCCGGGATTCATTTGAATGCGGTTGATGTAACTCTGTCAAGTACTTGAGCTATTTTATCCCAAAGCTGTTTCTTTAGAGAACAACTCCATCAAATAAAGAGTATAAAGAGTGTAAGGCCTCTTGCACATGATACTCCTGTTTGAGCATCCACTTTTTCAGACTTTGTGCGTATTTTTGCGCAGATGTGTTCGTGCACCTGTGCATTTTGGCCCAAAAATGTATTCTCTCATTCTTGTTCTGCACAGTATGTGAATGGGCATTTGCGCACATTTGTGCACAATTGTGCAATGCAATTGTGTATTTGGCATTAAGTACTGACCAAAAATGCAGATTTTTCTATTTTTTACTAAAGAATGCACAGCACTTGTTTATGCAATGCTGTGTATGCATTTGTATTTTAGCTCAATTAAAAATAAAAAACGCTGTACTTAGTTTTTTTAAGCTTTAATGTTCAAGAGTCTCACTTTCTTCAAACAGCACCAGCATAGGTTTTGAGTGGTAGAAGAGATTTGATACTGTCCATGGGGAGATCTGTACCAGGGAGTAAGTGGTTAGTGTCACTTGAGGGATATAGTATTCCTTAAAATGTATAAAAATAAAAAAATCCTGGCATTGCTTCACAAAGGGGGCATTAGGTAAAAACAAACATGTTAATACCGTATTTTACGGCGTATAAGACTACTGGGCGTATAAGACGACCCCCCTAATTTTCAAGTTAAAACACAGGTTTTGGGCTATACTCGCCATATAAGACTACCCCCCTTCCGAAGCAAGGCAACACCATTGAAAAACATCAGATTTCTCATATATCTCCAAGGTACCCTAGTACTGTAATATGTAATCTCTCATAATTAATCCAAGGTAACCTAAGTATTACCAGTAGATGTAATCTCAAGACGCTGGCTGTGTGGGAATCCTGTACCGGTATACCGTATATACCGTAGCTTCGGCTACATACAGTATACCGCGCTGATCCAATCACAGTGAGCGATGTATTCTATTATTAAATGCAAAGCCTGCTCGGATTGGCAGAGTCTTGGCAGTTACTCCGCCAATCCAAGCAGGCTTTGCATTCAATAATAGAAAACATCGCTTTCCCTGATTGGCTCAGCGTGGTATACTGTATGTAGCCGAAGCTACGGTACATACGGTATACCGGTACAGGATTCCCACACAGCCAGCGTCTTGAGAGATTACATCTACTGGTAATACTTATACTTAGGTTACCTTGGAGATATTATACTCGGCGTATAAGACGACCCCCCATTTTTGGGGGATTTTTTTGAGGTTCAAAAGTAGTCTTATACGCCAGAAAATACAGTATGTCTTTAGAGTAAAATAAAGCTGGTGTACACATACTGTACTATTTGTTATCTTCACAATGTTCCAGGACCACCAATAACTGGTTCACTATATTTTAACTTTCTCTAAGAAAGCCGAGGTGTGACTGAATCCGAATCCCTTCTGTAACTCTCTATTGGTTATATTCCATATGATGGATAGTTATAGTCTCCAATGTGGAACAATAGTCAGGGGACCCTCTGTTTTTAGGAATGCTTGTGAAGAAGAAGAAAGGTACAAGCAGAATCCTGCATTACACTCTGCCTCTCATTTCTTTGAGATTTACAGAGGGGAAAATGCAGACATCTCAAGTCTCCCGCGATTTGCGGGAGACTCCTGTTTTCTGCCCTGAGCTCACGGACACCCGTGAGCTCAGGGAGATATCCCGGCAAGCTGTGAAGCCCAGCTGTCAGTGAGAGTGTGACTCACTCTGTGAGTCATCCAAACTGTGAAGCCGAGTAGAATCAGCTGAGCTGTCAGTGTGACTCACTCTGTGAGTCATCCTGAGCAGCTCCATGCAGTGACACACAGCCACTACTTCTGCCTGTGAGAGGAGGAGGGATACAGAGGAAGCAGCAGCTTTCTCTCTACTCCTGACAGTGAGCCATGTACTTCAAAATAACAAGAGATAAAAATATTCAGCACTACAGCAGTTGTCCATAGCAACCCCTTCACTGATGTGTACTGAGAGCACAGGGGGCTTCTGGAAGCTTCTCCTCACTGCTTGTCAAACATGTGGACCTATGGTAAAGTGTACCTGTAGACATTCTTCTTTTACATTTTGATGAAGGAATAAAACTTCTGCCATAGTCATTTTTTTGTGGTCTATGTGCCTCTGGGGAAATGTACCCATTATTCCACTACCAGAAAGCCAACAGGAAGTCACTGGGCTTTTCCTGAAGGGAGGGGAATTACCCATTACCTAGAGATGCACTGTAAAGTACATAGCTAAATTCAAAACTTTTTTTTTTTTTTTTTTTTGGTAAACCTCCTCTGTATACTAATTCCATTTCATTTGATCATCCTTTAGTTGTGTTAAATTAGTGCCGGGGGGCGGCAGCGCGGGAAAAGTGCGGCGGCACACGCGGGGGGATTCAGCGGCGCGGAGTGCCACCTCCCTGAAATGAGTTTTTGCAGGTTGGGATGTCTGAAAATGCTTTAAGAGTTAATTCATTGTATGATAGTGTTTTTATGTTAATGTTTTGTAGTTGTCTTTTTTTAAGCCTTTGTAAAGTAAGGAGATCTGCTAGATCCACAGTATCCTGCATTTGTGTATTTATGGATTCTAACGTGATGCAGTAAAAGTTAGGAGGAAGAGAGTTATGAGTCCTAATTAGGGATTGCAGGGCCAGTTAATTATTGCTTAGTGACAGGCATGGCTGTTTAACTATTCTAGTAAATCCATTGCAGGGAAATGTAAGTGGTGCATTATTTGTGCGCACACAGCATTTCCAGCATTTGTGACACTCACTAGACCAATAAAGCTTTGCTGACATCAGTAATATACCATACATCAGTCTATCACACAATGCTCAATATCACTTGCATTATTTCCTAAGCACCTTTGATAGATTTACTCACTAGTAATGAAGGCTGATAACTGCATTATTTCTCATCCAGCTTTAACTGCCACTTAGCATGATAAAGCTGCAGTGCATTTTTGTAGGATGCTTAAGGCTGAGAGGCACCTTACTGAAAGCATATTACATTTTTTGGAAAGAGCTCTTTATCATACCTCCCAACTTTCTATACTGCAGTTTAACACTTCAAGTATTAAATAATACATTTCTTTATAGAAGTTTATACATCAGACCAGAAATAGGGACAAATGAGGAGTCAGACTTTTTTGTGCAGCACTTCTGGGCCAGATAAGAGCAAAGCTATGTGCCAAAACCGACCAATCAGAATAGCTCTTATCTGTTCTGGAAGCACTGCACAAAGAAGAGCAAAGAGTTCAAATCCACAGACTGCTACAGGACTCATGGGCACTCACAGCTCAGCCCCCATTAAAGTAAGTACAGCCGGGACTGTAGCGGGGTTTTAAGGGTGTACGGTGTTAGCTCACCTTTTAATTTTTTCTGGAAAGGTGATGAACACTTTCAATTAAAAGGTATCCCTTTCATTCTCCTCCCCATGTTGGTGCATTGATGTGCCTTGCATGTTAGGCTACGTTCACATCTAGGCGTTGCTATTTTATAGGCGTTTTTCAGGTGTTTTTTATAGGCGTTTTTACAAGCATTTTACAGGAGTTTTTATAGGTATTTTTTGCAGGTGTTTGGAGGAAGGCATTGACATCTAGCAAAAACCTGTTATCTGCCCAAAAAGAAGCTCATGTACTTTTTGGAGTGTCGGGCGTTTTGCTCAAGGTGTCGGAACGCTCAGATGTGAACAGGGGCCATTGAAATGAATAGGATTTGTCTTGTTGGGCATTTTTTTGAGCTGATCTTTAGAGCTGAAAAATGCCCCAAAACGCCTACATGTGAACGTAGCCTAAGTGTTTCAACAGGCCAAACGAGTACAACCCCAATTTCAGAAAAGTTGGGTTGCTGTGTAAAATCTACATAAAAACAGAATGCAATGATTTGCAAATCTCATAAATCCATATTTTATTCACAATAGAAAATAGAAAACATATCAAATGTTTACACTGAGAAAATGTAACATTTTATAAAAATAAATAAAATAAAAAAGGGGTAATTATGGATTTGAAGGCAGCAACCTGTTTTAAATAGGTTGGGATGGGGCAACAAAAAGCTGGGAAAGTAAGTACTACTAACAAGGAATAGCTTATACGTAAAGATGGGCAGAGGTTCACCAATTTGTAAAAAACACTTAGAGCCGGTTCACACTTCTGCGTGTGCCGGGTTCGCATGTCATGTCGGAGCGCACTGTTTGTATGGCTAAATTCGCACCGCACCCGCAGCAAAGACGCACAGGAGGCATTTTTGCTGCCGCATCAGGATCGGATCGCACAGCGGTTCACACTTGTGCGATCCGATCCTGTGCGAACTGCACGATCGCACTGCGATATGGGATCAAACTGGGGGTGTCGTTAAGATTACATTGACACCCCCAGCGGATCGCATATGGCAGTGTGAACTGCCGGGGGTGCGTGTGCGATGCGGGAACAGGCTGCGAATTCGCAGCCTTCCCGCATCGCAATAGTGTGAACCGAGCCTAAATCTGAAAATTGTTAAAATATTTCAGAATAATGTTTCTCAACAAAAAAGTGCAAAGACTTTTTAATATATCATTATCTACATAACACAATATCAAAAGATTTACGTTGTGCTCAAGAGAATCTGGAGCAATCTCTGTGTGCAAGGGACAAGGCTGAAATGCAACATTGGATGCCCTTGATCTTCGGGCCTTCAGATGGCACTGCATTGAAAACAGGCATGATTCTGTGATCGACATCACTGCATGGGCTCAGGAATACTTCCAAAAATCACTGTCTGTGAACACAGTTCCCCGTGCCATCCCAAAATGTAAGATAAGGCTCTATCATGTAAAGAAGAAGCCATATCTGAACATGATCCAGAAATGCTGATTGTTTCTCTGTGGCAAAGGTCATTTAAAATGGCCTGTGGCAAAGTGGAAAACTGTACAGTGGTCAGATGAATCAAAATCTTACATTGTTTTTGGCAAGCGTGGATGCTGTGTCCTCTGGACTAAAGAGAAGAGGTACCTTCTGGCTTTGTCAGGATCAGGGGTCAGGCTAGAAGGCCAGTTGCTATAACAGTAGCAGGACTACCACCAACCAGCAGGATAGGTACACAGGAAGTCACCCTGGCGGATGATGTAGGCTCACCTGAGGTGCAGGGTCTAAGCAGTAACTGGTGTTCACAAGAGATGGATTTTGCTGCGTGTTAATACCAGGTCGCAGCAGGTCTAGGAGGTGAGCAAGCCGGGGTCCAGTAGCAGATAAACAGGTAAGGATCAAACAGTCAGGAAACAAGAAAAAGGGCAGTACCAAGTAGTTGCAGGTTGGGATCAGGCATAAGCATAGTTGAGGAACAAGCCAAGGGTCGATAACAAGTCAAAAGCTAGAAACTGGCTAAAGAGAGCACAATTATCTGGTGAACATAAAGTGCAGAGACATGGCTTAAACCAGGAAGTTCATGGGAGGAACAAAGAGTTCAAGGTTCAGCAGAAGTCAAGTCACAAGGCGGGGTTTACTCAATGGATCAGACAGGGTGCTGTCCAGCATCTCAGGTAGCACAGTGAGTCATTGCCAGACACAGCAGTGGTCCCAGATTCAAGTCCAGGCCCTTACAGGCTTGTTGTCGTTGCTCAGTTCAAAAGCCTGCATCTCTGATGGTATGGGGGTGCATTAGTTGGTATGCAATGGGCAGCTTGTACATCTAGAAAGGCACCATCAATGCTGAAAGAAATTTTCAGGTTTTAACATGTGCTCAGGCAAGAATGGGACAATATTGCTGTCCAGAAACAGTACTCCTTAGTTCCCAGATGTTTACAGAGTAGTGTTAAAAGAAGAGAGGATGCTACACCATAGTAAACATAGCCCTGTCCCAACTTTTTTGGAATTGGGGTTGTACTTTGCCAGCTTTTTGAGCCCTGTCCCGACTTTTTTGAGACATGTTGCTACCATCAATTTCAAAATTACCTTATTTTTCCTAAAATGGTACATTTTCTCAGTTTAAACATTTGATATGCTTACTATTTCTATTTTCTATTGTGAATAAAATATGGATTTATGAGGTTTGCAAATCATTACATTCTGTTTTTATGTAGATTTTACAAACCGTTTCAAATTTGGAATTTGAGTTGTAGTTTAGACAGGATTGTAGGTAAATACCAACTACATTCAGTTATTGAGGAGCATGTAAATCGCCTATGTAACAGAACTGGGCAAATAAGTGCTGTCATGGGGAAGTCCATAGCCTTGAGTCAGTGATTGGTTCTTCCTTTTTCAAACATAATTAGTACACGATGCTCTAATTAAATAATTGATTTTAAACTTGACCATTTATCACTGTAATAATCCTTTTTAAGTTTTATGAGTCGCTTTTAGTTGTATTGAAGATTGTCATGTTAAGGAATTGATTGATTAGCTACAAATTTATAAAAGTTTTATTTAACACCAGCTATAGTTTAAAATTCTTCCTGCCCATCTGTACTCCTGATCTTGGCAAGCACAGTTCAAAATGTAATGTGCTCCATTTTAACAGTTACTGTCATCTCCTAGATTAATGCCATCACCTGGTGCTTCTCTGACCCTAATCGGTGCTCATCTGCTGGTGCCACCCTTTCCAAGGACCCCCACTGCTTTATGTTAGTGTGCCCCCTTAATGCTTGTGTGTTTTCACCCCAGTCGCCATCTGGCACTTTAGCCTGCTGCTCATGACCTGTAGACTGGTGATTGATATCTTAGTATCATTAACTCCAATATTCCATTAACAGCATTCCCTGTCTGCCTATTGATAGATTGAGTCTTACAACAAAATCTTGGCTCTTGTTGCCATAGATAAGGTGACATAAAAGAGCCAAGCCTTTACCTTCCACATTATTTGGCTACAATAGAGTTAGAGGCGCCTTTTACAGCTTCTGTCATGTCATCAAACTGTAGGATTGTTTTTAACCATTTGCCCTCCAGAAGATTTACCCCCTTCATGACCAGGCCATTTTTTGCGATACTGCACTGCGTTATTTTTACTGGCAATTGAGCGGTTTTGCGACACTGTACCCAAAGAAAATGTATATCCTTTTTTTCCCAGAAATAGAGCTTTCTTTTGGTAGTACTGTATTTGATTACCTCATGCAGTTTTTTATTTTTTTGCAGGCCAATATGTATTCTGCTAGATATGTTTGGTAAAAAAAAAAAAAAAGGTTTGCGCAAAAGTTAAAGCGCCTGCAAACTAAGGGATTTTTATTTTTTTATTTTTTACTAGTAATGGTGGCGATCAGTGACTTATGGCAGGATTGTGATATTGCTGTGCACAGTCAGAACATTTACTGACATTTTTGACACTTTTTGGGGACCAGTGACACTAATACAGTGATCAGTGCTAAAAATATGCACTGTCACTGTACTAATAACACTGTTTGGGAAGCAGTTAAACATCAGGGTTAACTGTGTGCCTAGCCAGTGTTTTCTTACTGTGGGGGAGATGCTTTTATTAGGGGAAGGCATTGATCCATGTTCTTGCTTTGCAGGAACACAGGATCAATGTAGGAAGATAGGCCTAATGCGCTACCACTCAAGTATTGATTAAGGATCTATTGTGTAAATGATATGTAAAATGTCTAAAAGAAGAGTGGGGAGGGTATGAGATCCACAGAAACCAATGCAATGATGGTAAGAATAAAGCTGCCAATTATAGTAATGTCACCAAGTACGTAAACAAATGTGAATAAATATAAATAAATCAGCGCTAAATTCAAAATAGTCTACATAAAGACAGTATATAACATATATCCCAAGAATAAATATAATATTTCAAAAATTCCATGCAAATATACAATGCTATAGTAGAAAAGTGACGTGATATATAATTAAACACAAATAAACCATATCCATAAAGTGCTTAGTGGAGAATTGTATGTGAAATAAAATAATGTATTACATCCCAATAAAACATATAAATATATATATCTATAAAGTGCTGGTGTGAAAAAGTGAATCAAAAGAAATAAATAGATTCAAACATAAAGTCCATATTCCAATTTATGTGCAAAAGTGCAAAAGCAGCAGCAAATGACAGTGGTAAATGATAAATTAGAAGTCCATATTCAAATTCCTGTGCAAAACAGTGCAAAACGACAGCAAATGGCAGTGATATCAGTGACGTGATGTACTCACTTCCAAAGATATCACCAGTGTGAATGGTATCCCGCAGTGAGTCCAACCTTTAAAAAAATGATATAAAGTGTAGTATGGAGACCAAATCTCCTTCATGGCCCCAATCAGGAAACCAGGAAGGCGGATGGTGAAGGATCCACTCGTCACTCTCCCTCACAGGAATAGAACAAGAAGGGGCCTCATAGTGCAGTATTTAAAACGTTTTATTGAAAAAATATGGTAACTTACATAACAAATAAGGATGTAGCTCTCCACAATCGCAGGACACAGATATAATATGAACTTCCGGTCATGGCCGTAGACCAGGAAGTGACGTCACCCGGCTCCTCCCGACAGCAGGTAGCCTCTTGTCTACTGACTATGGGCCCTGGCTTTTGAGGGGGCTCTATTCTTTGGGAGGTGTGTATAAAGTTATAATAAAGGGAGGCTGTGACTCAGCATCGACCGTGTGATGTAGGCAGGGTCAGGGTGCACACGACGTGTTTCAGAGCGTGCGCCAAGCTCGTGGGGAGCATGCGCGCTCTTTCCTCAGCCTGCCTCGAGAGTCCGGTCCCGGGGAAGCAAGAGCCGGCATCTCCCCGCCATCCCATCCACCGGATAGTACCATCTTGACTTCTTCTCTCTCGGCATTAGTTATTGGACAGCTTGACCCCAGGACGTTGCTTTTGAGCCTTCACTTCCTTTTATCTAGTGAGTTACTTCACACTGTATGTTTATTTCTTCATTAAACATATTGCATTTAGAGGCGCTCCGCTTGTTTTTTTGCTAAAGTTATAATAAAGACTAACATTTAAAAACAAAAAACAATATTGCACGGAAAGGTCACTTGCCTCCTCTTCTGGCAATCCCGTCCAGCTGCCTCCTGGCTGTCTCCCCCACCCCAAAGCACCTTGTCCCTATGTTGGTGGGGACAAGGGCCTCTTCTCCCCACAATCCTGGGCTGTGGTTGTGGGGGTATGCGGGCGGGGGGCATATCAAAATCTGGAAGCCCCCTTCAACTAAGGGGCCCCCAGATCCAACCCCCCTTATGTGAATGTGTATGGGGTACATAGTACCCCTACCCATTCAGCAAAAAAAATGAGTAAAGACACAACACGAGTTTTTGACAATTCCTTTATTAACCACTTTACCACCGGAGGATTTTGCTGTCTTACGTCCAGACCACTTTTTGCGATGGCAATGTGCGACTTTAACTGACAATTGCACGGTCGTGCGACGCCGTACCCAAACGAAATTTACGTCCTTTTTTTACCACAAATAGAGCTTTCTTTTGGTGGTATTTGATCACCTGTGCGATTTTTACTTTTTGCGCTATAAACAAAAAAAGAGCGTTTATTTTGAAAAAATAACAATATTTTTAACATTTTTTATATGAAATTCCTCCCAAAAAATATGTAAAAATCAATTTTTTTTTAAATTTTTGGCCAATTTGTTTTCTACTTCATATGTTTGGTAAAAAAAAATTTGGTTTGCGCAAAAGTTATTGCGTTTACTAACTAAGGGAAAGATTTCTGTCATTTTTGGTGTTTTTTTTTTTAACGAGTAATGGCGGCGATCTGCGATTTTTTTTGCGGGACTGCGACATTGCAGCGGACAGATCGGACCCTTGACTGACATTTTTGACACTTTTGGGGGTACCAGTGACATTACTGCAGTAATCAGTGCTATATATATGCACTGTTACTGTAAAAATGACACTGGCAGGGAAGGGGTTAATTTTATTGGAGAGGGAGGGGTTAATGTATGCCTGGTGCTTACTAACGTGTGGGGGGGGGAGGTGACTGAGTGAGCCAGGGACAGATCGGATGTTCAGCTATGCTGAACACTCCAATCTGTCACTCCATGTCACTTAGGAGATCCGCCCGCTCTGTTTACACAGGTGGGTGGAACTCCAAACTAGATTCCCCAACGATCGGGGAAGAGCGGTGGCGATCGCCGCCGCTCCTCCCCTGGCCCGACTCCCGCTGTGAATGAAAACAGCGGGAGCGCGCCTCCGGCGGCGCGCGAGCGCCGCCTACAGGGGGCGGAGTCCAGCGACGTAGGTCTACGTCGCTGGACGATAACGAGCCACTGTGCCGCAGTAGCAGCACAGTGGCCAGAGGTAAAGTGGTTAAAAAATAAAAAACAACATCTACCGAAAAAAAAGAAAAACCTCCTCTCTTGTTGAAGGCTCCCGCTATCTGCCTGCTTCTCCATCTGACAAGGGGTGGAGTCATCAGATGACCCCACCCCTTGTGACGTCAAAGACCCAGTATGCATTGGTCGAAGATGTCACAAGAGGTGCCCCAGAGCACCCCCCCATGTTGAGGCCATGTGGCCTGGTATGGTTCAGGAGGAGGGGGAGTTCTCTCATCCCCTCCCTCTCCTGGCCTGCCAGGCTGCATGCTCGGATAAGGTTCTGGTATAGATTTCAGGGGTACCCATCGCCGTTTTTTTTTTTGGCGTGGAGTTACCCTTAAAATCCATTTTTCAACTGATCCGGATTCGAATCGTTACGAACATTTGGAATTCCAAAATGATTCAACAAAACAAATTTAGTAACATAACGAATCTATCCGAAACTAAACAAATTTTTTTGTTCTGCACATGTCTACTGAAGCCGTCTGAGCCCAGGGCTTTGTTCGTATTCGACTCTTTTAATAATATGTCTAGTTCCTCAGATGAGGTGGGAGCTTCTAATGCTTGTTGGGTTTCATTTGAAAGTTTGGTCAAACCTGCACCTGCCAAGTACTGAATAAATTTCTCTTTGCGGTCTTCTGATAGTGGGCAGGTGGAGCGGAGTTATCTAAAGAGTGGTAGAAATAAAACAGTTAGCTATTCGCAGTGTGGTATAGAGCAGTTTGCCTTCACCTGAGGGGGTGTATGATTTTAATCTGACACGCACCTCTAAATGCCCTTGCCAACAATTTTCCGGGTTTATTCCCCCCATTCATAAAAGGACTTCCGGGCCATAACAAAACTGTCCTTCATTTTGTATAAAAGGAGATTAGTAAGTTTATCACAAAGTTTATCATGTAATAGCTGATGAAAAGTTGAATCTGTTCTAAAGAGCGTATCTGTGTAAGTAATTTCCCTACATAGAGTTTTTCAAATGGGTACCCTGTGAGATCAGGATGCCTCGGGTGTAGCACTTACAGTGCCTTGAAAAAGTATTCATACCCCTTGACATTTTCAACATTTTGTCATGTTACAAGCAAAAATGTAAATTCATTTTATTGGGATTTTATGTGATAAGCCAACACAAAGTGGCACAAAAGTGGAAGGAAAATAATAAATGGTTTTCAAAATTATTTACAAATACATATCTGAGAAGTATGGCTTGCATTTGTATTCAGCCCCCTTTACTCTGATACCCCCAACTAAATTCTAGTGGAACCAATTGTCTTTAGAAGTCACCTAACTAGTAAATAGAGTCCACCTGTGTCTAATTTAATCTCAGTATATATACAGCTTTTCTGTGAAGCCTACAGTTAACAAACAGCATCATGAAGGCCAAGGAACCCACCAGACAGATCAGGAATAAAGTTGTGGAGAATTTTAAAGCAGAGTTAGGTTAAAAAAAATATCCTAAGCTTTGAACATCTCACAGACCACTGTTAAATTCCTCATCTGAAAATGGAACGTGTATGGCACAACTGAAAACATACCAAGACATGGCCGTCTACCTAAACTGACAGGCCGGGCAAGGAGAGCCTTATGGGCCATACACACTAAGATTTTCTGAAGACTTTTTCCTTTAGACTTACCAAAACCATATAATATGAGGTCAAACCTAAACACTTTACATTTGTATGCAATCTGGCAGGCCCTTGCACTACATAGAAAAGGTAAATCTGAAGGAAATCTAACCACAAAAGTTGAATAGTGTGTATTCAGCTTTAATCAGAGAAGCAGCCAAGAGGCCCATGGTAACTCAGGAAGAGCTGCAGGCTTTTCCTTTAAAAATCACTTTTTCCTTTCAGCAGATTTATAATTGTAGGCAGGCATCATCACATTCACTGTTGGTCTTAATCATTAGAGGAGCGCAGTATGCCGGGCCGCAAGTACAAGGCACAACAGCTGCGGCTCTCTGAGAGTTAAATCCCGATCCTGCTGCTATAGGCTGGGAAGGCAGAGCATTAGGCTGCCATTGGCTGGAAGTTTTCTGTTGGGCGGGTTCTTATGCTGTACAGCACGGGTCGCCATTGGCTGGAAATTTCAGCTAGGTGGGTACTTATTCTGGACAACACGGGCCACCATTGGCTGGAAATTTTAGCTGGGCAAGTTCCTTCTATGCTGGAACAGCACGGGCCGCCATTGGCTGGAAGTGTCAAGTAGGTAAGTGGGTGGGACAGCATGTGGTGCATGGAGGCTACAAAATTATTACTGAGCGGGGATACTTCATGCTGATCTCTACTGGAGGTGATTGTAGCCCTATCTCTGCCAATTTCTGTTAACAGAGACCGGGGTGGGGGCAGGGCCGTCCCATTGAATGGGCACACCTGAGCGATGCCCAGGTGCATAAGGGGGTGCCTTTGATGAGGTCTGTGTTGGGAGTTCACTGGCAATTTGGCCGCTGGTGAAATTGACCTCTGGTGACACCTTTCATCCATCTCTCTTACCCCCCTCTCTCTCACCCACCCCAATCCCTAACCCCCCCATCCCTCCTCTCTCCCACACCCCCCTCTTTCACTCACTCTTAACACCCCTCTCTCTCTTATCCGCTCACTTTTACCTCCCTCTCTCTCTCTCACTTCACCTCACCCCTTTTCTCTTACCCCCCTCTCTCTCACCCCCTCTTTCCTATCCCCCTTCTCTGTTATCCCCCTCTCTCTCACACTTGCCCTCACCCCCTCCTCCTTTCACTTACCCCCCCTCACTCCTACCCCCGTCTCTCTTTCTCTCACCCCTCCTCTTTCTCTCACCCCCCTTCTCTCCCGCTTACACCCCTCTCTCTCACCCCCTATCTCCCTCTTACCCCCCCCCCCCGCCTCTACTCTATTTCTCCCTCACCCCCCCCTCCATTATCCCCCCTCTCTCGCTCTCTCTCTCTCACCTTTTTGCAGCATGCCTATAACCCTGATATAATAGCATTATGTTTGGGTTGTTGGCGATTAGGGGGCACAAACTACTTGCCTTGCCCCAGGCGCTTACAACCCACTCTACCCTAATAAGACCTAGCTCCTAACTTTTAGGCTGGCTCCTAGATTCAAAGCAATTTTGTCAAGCCCAGGCTTCAGGTATTTATTTTCTTCAGTCCCATGCCCATGACAAGATAGGTGCCTTCTCCACCCTGTGGACTGTGCATGTCAGCACTGGGTGAACAGGAATACAAATGTTTTTGCAGGTAAATTAGTTCCCATATACTGTATGCAATTCAATATTGTATTTAGCGGTTTGCTCATAGTGCAGTTTTATTTTCATAATCCATATAAATTATATGTCAAGAGTGAATGGAGAAATCATTACTGATTTGATTAATTATGAAAGCAATTATTCAGAAATGTAAATTATCCTAAAAGCCAATAGATAATTAGTTAAACACTAATTAAAAATAAAATAGGCACAAATATACAAGACCAATAGCACCAGAATTCTAATTAGATGAGGTTTGTAATGATCTACAATGTAACCCTAAATAAATGCTGTACTCCAGCGTCTCCCTGCAAGTTCTGTGCCACCTCAATAGTTACACAGAGCTCCTGCAAACAGATCCATAACAACCCCAAGGACAATGAAGGAAGGGTTATAGTATGGAATAATAACAACACGTATGGTGGCAGGCTGACAATCAGAGCTCCTGGCTGACAAACAGTGACCTTTTGGCTTCTATTTTACATCCAGCTGGAAGGGTTGGTGCGTGGAGAGATTTCCTGATAAGCTCTGGTTGAGCTAGACAGTAGAGGTCTGTTAACCAAAAAGGCCAGGACACTTAACACTCTCAAGGTTATAGAAGTCAAGTAATGAAAATTTGTTTAAATGAAGCTATGCATGAGATACAACTAATATGGAAACCCAGTGAAGACCACACAATTTAGATGAACCTATAGAAACTAAATCTGCTATTTTAAATTGGTTTACCTGTTTCTTAAATACATTCGAACTGTTGTGGGGACAAGGCAAGCCAATTAATATTGTTATTATCATTTCATTATTAATATATACATTATTAATATAATTTTCATTTATTAACCACTTAAGCCCCGGAGGATTTGGCTGCTAAAAGACCAGGGGGTATTTTGCGATTCGGCACTGCGTGAGTTTAACGGACAATTGCGCGGTTGTGCGACGCTGTACCTAAACTAATTTGACGTCCTTTTTTTCCCACAAACAGAGCTTTCTTTTGGTGGTATTTGATCACCTGTGCGATTTTTTGATCACGCGCTATAAACAAAAAAAGAGCGTCAATTTTGCAAAAATAACAATATTTTTCAAATTTTTTATATGAAATTCCCCCAAAAAAAAGTAAAAATCAAAATTTTTTAACATTTACAACCAATTTGTTTTATGCTACATTTGTTTGGTAAAAAAAATCGCAAAAAGCATATTTTGATTGGTTTGCGCAAAAGTTATCGCGTTTACTAACAAAGGGAAAGATTTTTGTCATTTTTGTTGTTTTTTTTAACGCGTAATGGCGGCGATCTGCGATTTTTTTGCGGTACTGCGACATTGGGGCGGACAGATCGGACCCTTGACTGACATTTTTGACACTTTTGGGGTTACCAGTGACATTTCTACAGTAATCAGTGCTATATATATGCACTGTTACTGTAAAATTACACTGGTACTGAAGGGGTTAACTTTATTTGAGAGGGAGGGGCTGTGTGTGTCCCTAGGGGCGTGATTCTAACTGTGATTGGCTGTGGCTTGAGCTGTAGGAACACTGATCAACGGTCCTACATAGTAGAACCGTATGATCAGTGTTTCTACACAGGGGAGAATGACAGGCGGCTTGTTTACATCAACCGCCTGCCTTTCTCCCTCTCCCCCGACGATCGCAGAGTGACTGGCGGACATCGGGTCCGCCGGTCACACGCGCAGGGGGGTCCGTGACTGCGCGGGAGCGCGCCGCCGGCGGCGCGCGCTCGCTCCCCAGAGCCTCACAGGCTAGTGACGTACCGATACGTCACTCTGCCTGTGAGGGGCTGACCGCCGCAGTATATGTACTTGCGGCGGTCGGCAAGCGGTTAATATCATTATCATCAGTTATGTTATAAATATTATTGATATAGTTCATATCAATAATAATATCATTATTATTGTCATTATCATCAGCGTTTTACAAAATGAAGGGAGAGAGATCAGAGGGCCCTGCTCGTTAGCCCTACTATCTAAGAGGAAGGCTCAAGTGATTCAAAAGGTGTGGGGGATGAATTGATGGAGAAACCGTTTATTAATCTCTGGCCACTACTAGTCAACCAACTGTTGACATCCTTGTGGTTAAATATTTGAGAAAGAGGGACTGTATTTGAGCTAGAGAGATACTTGGTACAAAACAGAGCCTCTGGGTATTCCCCGCCTCGAGCTAAACAACAAAACCAACATCTCTAATTATCTCCACTCATCTCAGTTCGAAGGATTACACAGTTCAGAAATATGTTTTGAAATAAAGAAAAATGGAAGGGCCTTTGCATTATCCCCAATACCCATGGTGCAGCACATTACAAACAATAATGAATATATCACAATTCTTTCCCCAGATAACCACTGAAATTTCTCAGATCACCTTTGTCCTAAATCATAGAGGAGTCAATCACCCAAAAACTATACTATCAGATACTATGTGGCCATTGATGGAGAATCTAGCCATAAGTCCCACACCTTGTGTCATTTTGCAGTAACAGTGCATATGTATAGCACTGATTACTGCAGTAATGTCACTGGTAACCCCAAAAGTGTCAAAAATGTCAGTCAAGGGTCCGATCTGTCCGCCGCTATGTCGCAGTACCGCAAAAAAAATCGCAGATCGTCGCCACTACGCGTTAAAAAAAAAAAAAAAACACCAAAAATGACAAAAATCTTTCCCTTAGTTAGTAAACGCAATAACTTTTGCGCAAACCAATCAAAATACGCTTTTTGCTATTTTTTTTACCAAACATATGTAGCACAAAACAAATTGGCCAAAAATGTTAAAAAATTTGGATTTTTACATTTTTTTGGGGGGGAATTTCATATAAAAAAATGTGAAAAATATTGTTATTTTTGCAAAATTTACGCTCTTTTTTTGTTTAAAGCGCAAAAAGTAAAAATCGCACAGGTGATCAAATACCACCAAAAGAAAGCTCTGTTTGTGGGATAAAAAGGACGTCAAATTCGTTTAGGTACAGCATCGCACGACCGCGCAATTGTCCGTTAAAGTCACGCAGTAAAAAATCGCAAAAACCCCCTGGTCAGGAAGGGGGTAAAATCTTCCGGGGCTTAAGTGGTTAAGGAAGACATTGTTTTTGTATTGCCAGCATAAGTGACAGCAGGCGCAGGGAACTTTTATCAAGCCACCTGCCTGTGACCAGGGAGTCCGTCATACATCATATATTACATTCTGTCTGAAAATCCGCAAAACAGTCTTTCATTTTATTTTTTGTTAAATAAAAAAATGGAATCTTGAGTCTGATGATATTTACCAGATTCAACCTCTAATAATATATATCTCTTCTGCCTGCTATTCTCAAGGTGGATTAGAGATTTTGATCCCTAACCATATAGTTGGTTATTTATATTTACCACTGCATAGAGATATTTAATAAAATATTGCTTTTTTTTTTTTTTTTAATTTACATATTAACTAAATTATACACCACACCTTTTTTAAGGTTATTACCCAATTAATCGAAACAATAATCAACCAACTAATCGATTTTGAAAAAAATCATTAGTTGCAGCCCTAGTCCTAAGAGCCCAACGGGGGATCAATGCACCCACCAGCCCCCGAGCAGACATACATCAACAGGGGGATCTAAACAGTGGTGAGCCTCATGACGAAACCGGCAACATCAGACCAAAAAGTTTTAATATTTGGGCAGGTCCAGAAAATGTTGTGAAAATCAGCACGGTCACCCACACATCTCCAACACTGAGAGGAGACCCCAGGGCATATTCTATGCAATTTATACGTTGTCAGATATATTCAATGCACTATTTTGAATTTAATCAGTTTATCCCAACAGGCCACCAATGTCAGGAGCAACTGACTGCCATGCAGAGCAGGGATGTTCCATGCCAACACGTACAGAAGGCTGGAGAGCCCTATACAAGATAGACCGTGGCTTTGATAAGATATCTCTTCTAAGTATACATTTAGGGTCTAAGGTCTCCACCACAATCGCAGTTGCTCCGAATTGAGAATGGTAGGCATGGCGGAGCTGTATGTATCCGAAAAAATAAGAGTTAGACAGACCGAAGTGGTGTTTCAGATATCCGATACTTGCCTCTTCTTGACAATATTTCAGTCCAATGATTCATCCAAATTATTTGAAATACATACATGCAACCCAATAGTAAAATTTATACACATTTTATTTATATCATACTAATAAAATCATTATACAGTTAAAAGCTTTTCTTTGGGTCATATTTTGTCAGGAATACCAACAATCCCTCATACAGTTCTACCCCGTGGAAGATTATCTTAGTATAATGTCTATGCACTTAAGATATCTCATCAAAACAATCACTCTTGATATTATTTCAGCTTGTCTAATACATTGATGTCATGTATGTATTATTGGAGTATCCAATTAATTAACTCACTTCTTCAGGACTGATTCTAGTGAATGCAAGTATATAAACAGTAGCCTCATTATGCTAGCCAGGACATCTCTTCTATTCATAAGATTGTCTTGGAGCATTCCAAAGGGTTACTGTCTTCTCTAACTGTATGCAGATTCTTGAATTTCTTATGCTACCACAGAGAGTAAAATTTGCAACTATAGCCCCTTAAAGGGTTAGTTCATTAAAAAAAAAAAAAAAAAAAAAAACTGCCTATGCAGGTAAGGGGCGACTGCAGATAAAAACAAACTGTGCAGCTTTGGCCAAAGTTAAATAATGCCCTTGCTATATGCGTAGGCCACACTCCCAGCCAATTCAATTTCCCCGTGGCAGTAGCTCTGTGCTCAGCGATGCTGTGACAGAGGAGATAATGGACCAAACATGTGCACGGGTTTTAGAGCTCACTCGTGCGATGGTGGTGGTGTGCAGTAATGGCAGGGAAGGTCTGAGCAACGTCCTAGCAACAAGGCACCACAGGATGAGGCCATCTCTGGGGGTATTTTGGCCTAGCTTCAGGAGGTATGTAAGTGGCCTACACGTATAGCAAGGGCATTATTCAACTTTAGTCAATGCTGCACCATTTATTTTCATCTACCGGCTACCCTTACCTGCATAGGCAGTTTTTTTTTTGCTAAAGATAAGCTAAACCTTAACCACTTGCCGACCGTATACTGTATATATATGACTGCAAAGCGGCCTTTTCTGCGCAGGATCACATACCTGTACTTGATTCTGCGCTACCAGGTCTGGGGCATGCACATGCACTGCCAGTGACCCACTTCCACTGTGATGGGACTCAGCAGGTCCAGCATACCCTCCGATCATTCCCGAGAGAGACAAAACGGTGGTCTGCCTATGTAAACAAGGTAGATCGCCGTTCTGTGAGTAGGAAAGGTAGTGATCCTGTGCTTCTGGTAAGCAGGAACATGGATCTCTGCCTTTCCACAGTAAAAGCACTCTCCACACAGTTAGCAAGCACTCTCTAGGAACACATTTAACCCTTAGATCACCTGTGATGTTAACCCCATTCCCTGCCAGTGTTATTAGTACCATGACAGTGCATATTTTTAGCACTGATTATTGTTTTAGTGTCACTGGTCCACAAAAAATGTCAATGTCCGATTTACAGTCCCACTATAAGTCGCTGATCGCCGTCACTACTTGTAAAAAAATAAATAAAAATTCCATATATCTATTCCATAGTTTGTAGACGCTATAACTTTTGTGCAAACCAATTATTATACGCTTGGGATTTTGTTTTACCAAAAACATAGCAGAATACTTATTAGCCAAAATTTTTGAAGAAATTAGATTTTTTAATTTTTTTATTGGATGTGTTTTATAGCAGAGAGCAAGAAATATTGTTTTTTTTTTCCAAATTGTTGGTCTTTTTTTGTTGATAGCGCAAAAACCCACAGAGGTGATTAAATACAACAAAAAAAAAAAGCTCTTTGTAGGAAAAAAAAAGGACATAAATTTTATTTGAGTACAGCATCACACGGCTGTGGAATTATTAGTTAAAATTTTGCTGTATCGCAAAAAAATGGCCTGGTCATGAAGGGGGATAAACCTTCTGGAAGTGGTTAGCTCTAGTGTAGTATAGGCCTATAAACAGTATTTCCATCAGTTGTGAACAGGTTTAAATGCTCTTTTTATGTAAATGGGCATTTATTTGCATTTAGAAGGAGCTTAACTCAAAGACAAATTGAAGAAATACTGAATCAACTGAAAGCTAACAGCATTTGGACTTGCTTTTGGGGTTGCCACTTGGACAGTGTTGAACTATACAGCCTGTTTTTTTGCCTGGTTTAAAACCTTCTGCTTCTGTTGTCCTGTGTTTTTTTTCAGGGCTGTTGGTGCTGTTTTTCGGAGCCTCTGACACTTGAGGCACTGTATTACACCAATGACCTGCCCCCTCAAGCTGACTCCACGTAGTGTTGAATGAGTAAGTCTGCCAGTTCAGAATGAGACAGGCTAGGGACTAACAAAGACTGAATGATTTGCCCGTGTTGGGGGAAAAAGGTTGGGGCAAGTGCCTAGGGCCCCCACTCTCAGTCTGCAGAGTGGCAGCCAGTACCAGCAGGTCCTGGAATGCTCCAGTACCCAGGACAGGATCAATAGAGGCTATCTCAGGCAGTATTATCTCCTGCCTGGTGATGTCAGAGCCAACAACACAGAACAGGGAGCATCTCCTTAGGTAAATAACCAGTGATACCTGTGACAGACCCAACTGTAACAGGGGCTTTTGGAGGGGACAGCAGGATAGCCTCTTGCCTACTGACTATGGGCCCTGGCTTTTGAGGGGGCTCTATTCTTTGGGAGGTGTGTGCATGGGGGACCTTTGGAGTGCTTTTGCTTTCGATTCGGGTCCATGTCTCCCCGAAACACACAGACTTTGGGAACCTAGGACCTGGATACATATTTGGGGCCTCTGTGCCCAAATCAGCAATGACTGCTTCGCCCCCCCCCCCACCTTCTAGACTCAGAATAGATGCTAATATAATCAGCTCAAAACAATCTGATGCTGGTGTCAACTGCCGTTATGTGTAATCTGTTTATTAACCACTTAAGCCCCGGAAGATTTTACCCCCTTCCTGACCAGGGGGTATTTTGCGATTCGGCACTGCGTGATTTTAACGGACAATTGCGTGGTCGTGCGACGCTGTACCTAAATGAATTCGACGTCCTTTTTTTCCCACAAACAGAGCTTTCTTTTGGTGGTATTCGATCACCTGTGCGATTTTTTGATCATGCGCTATAAACAAAAAAAGAGCGTCAATTTTGCAAAAATAACAATATTTTTCACAATTTTTTTATATGAAATTCCCCCCCAAAAAATGTAAAAATCTAAATTTTTTAACATTTTCGGCCAATTTGTTTTATGCTACATATGTTTGGTAAAAAAAATCGCAAAAAGCGTATTTTGATTGGTTTGCGCAAAAGGTATCGCGTTTACTAACAAAGGGAAAGATTTTTGTCATTTTTGTTGTTTTTTTTTTAACGCGTAATGGCGGCGATCTGCGATTTTTTTTTGCGGTACTGCGACATTGCGGCGGACAGATCGGACCCTTGACTGACATTTTTGACACTTTTGGGGTTACCAGTGACATGTCTACAGTAATCAGTGCTATACATATGCACTGTTACTGTAAAAATGACACTGGTAGTGAAGGGGTTAACTTTATTTGAGAGGGAGGGGCTGTGTGTGTCCCTAGGGGCGTGATTCTTACTGTGATTAGCTGTGGCTTGAAGTGTAGGAACAATGATCAACGGTCCTACATAGTAGAACCGTATGATCATTGTTTCTACACAGGGGAGAATGACAGGCGGCTTGTTTACACTAGCCGCCTGCCTTTCTCCCTCTCCCCCGACGATCGCCGAGTGACTGGCGGACATCGGGTCCGCTGGTCACACGCGCGGGGGGGTCCGTGACCGTGCGGGAGCGTGCCCCCGGTGGCGCGCGCTCGCTCCCCAGAGCCTTACAGGCTAGTGATATACCGGTACGTCACTTTGCCTGTGAGGGGCTGACCGCCGCAGTATATCTACTTGCGGCGGTTGGCAAGTGGTTAAGTTGTCTTTCTCTCATTGTATAATTCCACCATGTGTGCCTCCTAGGTGTGAATCCCCATTGTTAATTGAGTCACCTATTGTGTCTGTCGATCTGCTAGCATTGTGTCCACTTCACCCCTTTTGGCCGAAAAACACAAAAATCAACAGAAATCTTTTAATAAACATGTTTATCTTTATTTATTAACATTTTTAACATTAAGTGCTCATTCCTCACACCTTAACTGCATAAAAACTGATAGGAAAACTTCAATTACAGGGACATTTGCTTTGCATTTCACATCCTGATTGGGCATTAATGCATAAAACTGACTGCACTGCAGTAACATATTGCAGTGTGTGAGTCCACTACTGCAGCACTTTTATGATAAAAGTGCTGCAATAGTGTTACCGCAGTGCAGTCAGTGCAAAACAGCTAGAAAAAAAACTAGGCAACAACAACAGCTACACAAAATACACACACACAGTGGATTGGATGGACTGGAGTCAGTGGAAGAGGACTACCTCTGATGTAAGGCACTGACTGCAACTAATGGAGTGCAGTCAGTGCAAAACTGCTAGAAAAAGAGCAAGGCAGCAACTACACAATGTCACAGTGGATTGGACTGGACTGGAGTCAGTGGAGGACTACTACCATCTGCAGTAAGGCACTGACTGCAACTAATGCAGTGCAGTCAGTGCAAAACTGCTAAAAAAGAGCAAGGCAGCAACTACACAATGTCACAGTGGATTGGACTGGAGTCAGTGGAGGACTACCCTCTGATGTAAGACACTGACTGCAACTAATGCAGTGCAGTCAGTGCAAAAACTGCTAGAAAAAGAGCAAGGCAACGGCTACACAATGTCACAGTGGATTGGACTGGAGTCAGTGGAGGACTACCCTCTGCAGCAAGGCACTGACTGCAACTAATACAGTTCAGTCAGTGCAAAACTGCTAGAAAAAAGCTAGGCAACAGCTAGACAGTGGATTGGACTCTTAGCAGTAGGGCACTCACTGCAACTACAGCAGTCAGTGCAAAACTGCAAGAAAAAAACTAGGCAACAGCTAGACAGTGGATTGGACTCTTAGCAGTAGGGCACTCACTGCAACTACAGCAGTCAGTGCAAAACTGCTAGAAAAAAGCTAGGCAACAGCTAGACAGTGGATTGCATTGGAGTCAGTAGACTACCTCTGCAGTAGGGCACTCACTGCAACTACAGCAGTCAGTGCAAAACTACTAGAAAAAAAGGTAGGCATACTAGGCAACAGCTAGACAGTGGATTGGAGTGGAGTGGACACTACTCTTTTCAATACTCCCAGTTAAGAAGAACAATATTATAATGCAGAAAGCGGAACATTTCAGCATGTCCATTGTCACCTGTTAAAGGTCTTCTGTTTTGTTCAAACAATGCTGCAACTTCGTAAACATGCTCAGGAGTGGAGGGCAGAGGAGCAGAGAGAGAGAGGTATCTTCTAGCATGGGAAGCAAGTCTTTTGTAGCGTTCCTCATTTTCTCTCCACCACTGAAGAGGATGACTTCTTCTGTCAATTACAGCTTCTTTCAAATAGAGATGAAGTTCATCATCCAGGCTCATCGTTGCAGATTCATAAGCAATTGAATCCATAAGGCCCCAATAAAACACAGAAAATGTCCTGATCAGACGACGATGAAGCAGATTCTCTTCTGTTCGTTGACGTATTTTTGGACATTTGTCTGTTTTTCAGCATGCTGCTCTTCATAAAAGTACTGTTCTGGACTTTTCTTTTCGGCAGGAACCTCCTGCTCCTCCATATCTTCTGTCAGCCATTGTTTCGCGTTAGCCAATACATCATCAGAAGAGAAAGCATGGTTCTTGTTTTAGAGATTCAAAAGTCTTGCAAGCACAACATGTTTAATCTCTTCATGCGTCTCAAAACATATATCAAGCAAAGCTCTTTGGCTTGACAGACCATCATTTGAAAGTTGGAGGGTGTTGTGTGCCATGATGACACAGAGGTCTGACATATCAGCAAGCCTCATTCCTTTAGTCATTTTTGCTCCACTGTCTCTAAGTTGCACAAGCATCACTCGGTCTTTGTTGATTCCCCATTCTTCAAGCATGCCTAGAAACATTTCTCTACTGTACTCAGCTGTGTGGGATCCTTGCATCACTTTTGTATTCAACACCAATTGCCTTTTTGTCCATCCGCTGTCAATGAAGTGGCATGTAAGAATGAGTAGAGACTCGGACACTGTTTGTGACCAGCAGTGTGTCGTGAATGAGAGCGAGTTGCCAGCATTCTCTGGTTGCAGCATAACCTTTACTTTGTCAACTACCTTTTGGTGTAGCTTTGCCAGCATTTTGGTTCGATAATACTTCTCACTTTTCAGTGTGGTGCTTGGCTCAAGCATGGACATCAACCGCTTAAATCCTGAGTCAGACACCATTGTAAATGTCTGGTTATCAGTGACAATCATATTTGTGATTACTCTGTCCAGCAGATCTTCCATCGGAATCTAGACAGTGACATCTGTTTTTTTTTCACAAACATATCTCTTATTGTTGCCTGGGATAGTGGAGGAGGTATTTCAAAATCACATTGATATTCATTTTGTTTTTTCTGTGCTGCATGATACAATTCAATATGATTAACTCATAGATGGGCCCAAAGATTTGAAGTATTTTTTTTTTTTTGCAGTTACTGATCCCATGCTTATGTTGTTTGTACATGTGTTGCACACTGCTGCTTTTCCTGGAGAAGGTTGAGATGAGAAATAGTCCCAGACCACACTTTTACACTTTCTCTCCTCATCCATCTCCATTTAAAACTGAAAGACACAAAATCGATTAAAGAAATGGCTTGCTGAAGCTGAAGTTTCTGCTGATGCTGGCACTGGCACCCTGTTGTGGGTTGGTGGCTGATGCCTGGCAGTGTGGCTGGCTTGGTTTCACCCTGTTGTGGGTGGCTTGCTTGCCGGAACACTGTGGTGGCTGGCTGGCGTCACCCTGTTCTGGGTGACTGGCTTGCAGGAACACTGTGGTGGCAGTGGCTGGCTGGCTTGGTGTCACCCTGTTATGGGTGGCTGGCTTGCAGGAACACTGTGGTGGCTGGCTGGCTTGGTGTCATCCTGTTATGGGTGGCTGGCTGGCTTTAAGGGACAGTCTGTGGTGTGGTGGCTGGTTGGCTGGCTTGGTGGTGTCACCCTGTTAAGGATGGGTGGCTGGCTGGCTTGGTGACTGGTGTTGTGAAAGACACAAAATAGATTAAAGAAATGGCTTGCTGAAGCTGAAGTTTCTGCTGATGCTGGCACTGGCACCCTGTTGTGGGTTGGTGGCTGACGCCTTGCAGTGTGGCTGGCTTGGTGTCACCCTGTTGTGGGTGGCTTGCTTGCCGGAACACTGTGGTGGCTGGGTGGCTGGCTTGGTGTCATCCTGTTATGGGTGACTGGCTGGCTTAGTGACTGGTGTCACCTTGTTATTGGTGGCTGGCTTTAAGGGACAGTCTGTGGTGTGGTGGCTGGTTGAACGGCTTGGTGTCACCCTGTTATGGGTGGCTGGCTTGCAGGAACACTGTGGTGGGTGGCTGGATTGGTGTCACCCTCTTATGGGTGGCTGGCTTGCAGGAACACTATGGTGGCTGGCTGGATTGGTGTCACCCTCTTATGGGTGGCTGGCTTGCAGGAACACTGTGGTGGGTGGCTGGCTTGGTGTCACCCTGTTATGGGTGGCTGGCTTGCAGGAACACTGTGGTGGGTGGCTGGATTGGTGTCACCCTCTTATGGATGGCTGGCTTGCAGGAGCACTGTGGTGGGTGGGTGGCTGGCTTGCAGGAACACTGTGGTGGGTGGTTGGCTTGCAGGAACACTGTGGTGGGTGGCTGGCTTACAAGAACAGTCTCTATGGTGCCTGGTTGGCTTACTTGGTGTCACCCTCTTATGGGTGGCTGGCTTGCAGGAACACTGTGGTGGGTGGCTGGATTGGTGTCACCCTCTTATGGGTGGCTAGCTTGCAGGAACACTGTGGCGGGTGGCTGGCTTGCAGGAACACTATGGTGGGTGGCTGGCTTTCAGGAACAGTCTCTGTGGTGCCTGGTTGGCTTGCTTGGTGTCACCCTGTTATGGGTGGCTGGCTTGCAGGAACACTGTGGTGGCTGGCTGGAAAGGTGTGGCCCTCTTATGGGTGGCTGGCTTGCAGGAACACTGTGGTGGGTGGCTGGATTGGTGTCTCCCTCTTATGGGTGGCTAGCTTGCAGGAACACTGTGGTGGGTGGCTGGATTGGTGTCACCCTCTTATGGGTGGCTAGCTTGCAGGAACACTGTGGTGGGTGCCTGGCTTGCAGTAACACTATGGTGGGTGGCTGGCTTGCAGGAACAGTCTCTGTGGTGCCTGGTTGGCTTGCTTGGTGTCACCCTGTTATGGGTGGCTGGCTTTCAGGAACACTGTGGTGGCTGGCTGGATTGGTGTCACCCTCTTATGGGTGGCTGGCTTGCAGGAACACTGTGGTGGGTGGCTGGATTGGTGTCACCCTCTTATGGGTGGCTAGCTTGCAGGAACACTGTGGTGGGTGCCTGGCTTGCAGGAACACTGTGGTGGGTGGCTGGCTTTCAGGAACAGTCTCTGTGATGCCTGGTTGGCTTGCTTGGTGTCACCCTGTTATGGGTGGCTGGCTTGCAGGAACACTGTGGTGGGTGGCTGGCTTGCTGGAACAATGTGGTGGGTGACTGGCTTGCAGGAACACTGTGGTGGGTGGCTGGATTGGTGTCACCCTCTTATGGGTGGCTGGCTTGCAGGAACACTGTGGTGGGTGGCTGGCTTGCAGGAACACTGTGGTGGGTGGCTGGCTTGCAGGAACACTGTGGTGGGTGGCTGGCTTGCAGGAACATTGTGGTGGGTGGGTGGCTTGCAGGAACAGTCTCTGTGATGCCTGGTTGGCATGCTTGGTGTCACCCTGTTATGGGTGGCTGGCTTGCAGGAACACTGTGGTGGGTGGCTGGATTGGTGTCACCCTCTTATGGGTGACTGGCTTCCAGGAACACTGTGGTGGGTGGCTGGCTTGCAGGAACACTGTGGTGGGTGGCTGGCTTTCAGGAACAGTCTCTGTGGTGCCTGGTTGGCTTGCTTGGTGTCACCCTGTTATGGGTGGCTGGCTTGCAGGAACACTGTGGTGGGTGGCAGGCTTGCAGGAACACTGTGGTGGGTGCTGGCTTGCTGGAACACCGTGGTGGGTGGCTGGCTTGCTGGAACACTGTGGTGAGTGGCTGGCTTGCAGGATCACTGTGGTGGGGGGCTGGCTTGGGGTCACCCTGTTGTATAGGTGGTTGGCTGGGTGTCACTTTCTCACCCTGGCCTGTTGTGGCGGGTAGCTGCTGGCTTGCTGGAACACTGGTCACGGTGGAGGGTGGCTGCGGGTGACTGGCTTGGTGTCATCTGGGTGGCTGGTTGCTTGCTCGCTTTAGCTGGCACCCTGTTGTGGTGGGTGGCTGAGGCCAGGGCCTGTGGGTGGATGGATGGCTGGCCGCGTGACAGGACTGCAGCTGGCTGTAACACGAGGCTGTGGGAGGCGGTCTTAAGTGCAGTGCGTGCGGTGAAATGGCATCACGTATGGGCTGCGCAGGCGTGGGAGGTGGTGTTAGAAGGCAGAACGTGTGCGCACAACATACGGAATGACGTCACGAAAATATTGGCAATATCGGTAAATCAAAAGGCCGATTCCGATATATTGGGGAAAGTGCATATCGGCCCTCGATATATCGGTGTTGCTGATAATTGGTCGATCTCTAGTTTATGTGTTTATGTTTATGTTAGCTGTTCATTAGATGTACTGTTAGATGTACTGATATTACTTTTTATAGTTTGCACGGTTTAGGATAATGTGATCAAGCTCTTACCTGATTTTGTGTGGTATAAAGTCTGTGTGAGTTTACAATAAAGTCAGTTCCAATTTGCACCAAAGCTTGTGTCGTCTAGTTTCTGGGTGCAATATTTAGCTATAATACCTGGTTCCTGGTTAGAGAG
Source organism: Pelophylax lessonae (assembly GCF_965119305.1). NCBI lineage: Eukaryota > Metazoa > Chordata > Amphibia > Anura > Ranidae > Pelophylax > Pelophylax lessonae. The sequence goes on along the minus strand of NC_138775.1, from coordinate 81,733,798 downwards.
TGGAGGAAGCTATATATCTTGGCGGAAGCACCCAAGCGGGGTGCCAGGCAGTCCGTCACAATACCAAAGCTAAGACAAGTCTTACTTCCACTGACCACTGACACAGTGCCATTTTCTTCCGATGCTGGGGCATTTTTCCTCTTACTGACTACCAACTCTAAGCATTTTCTTCACTCCAACTGATGACCATGGGGTGACTTTTGTTCCTCCCACTGATCACTGACACATTTTTTTGTGGGGGAGTGAATCATTGATATACGGTATTTGTTTGCTTTTGTGATTGGACACTAGTTGAAGGTGTTTGAAATTGCACCATGTAGCCGCCATAAGATGGTAAGAAAATTATTGGCTTGTTTTATATACACAGGGCTACCTGATGGTCCTCTTGAATCCTGAAGTGTAGATAGCTTCTCTGCTTTATTGGCTACATCTTTGGAGAGGAAATTATAATGAATACCGTCATTTGGATCACTCTTATTTTCTACACACAGATTTGAAAGCAACATTTTTTTTTTTTAATTTGGTCATATTCAAAGCTACTTAATGTTCTGAACTGCAAACCTAAAATAAATGTGTATTATTATTTGATCATGATCATGACAGAGTATTTTGTAGTAGTATTAAGCTTTTAACTTTTAAAAAAAAAAATGTATATTAACCAGAAAAACTTTGCCCATTACTTTATCTTGTTCATATTTGTGTCCAACACTTACATTTTTGACTATCCACTGGCATCAACTCCAGTACCTTCGGGGAAGCTTCCCTGATCAACACAGACTGTGCTGACAGAGGAATCCCTCAAACCGAGACATTGTATTCCACTGGGAGAAGACAGTGTTTATTACTAGCGATTATCGCAAGTAAACCCGGCAGGTTGGCTGTACCCAATTTGATCAATCGATCAACTTGGTACATTCAGCCTGCCCATACACGGTTCAAATCTCGTCCAGGTTCTGCTGATTCAAACCATCTATGGCTGGCCTTATTGTGTAAGGTGTGATAAGAGATAGTGTAGTTTGTCTAGCTATTTATCAATTAGCTTGAGTGAGGGAGGAGGAGCGGGGGAGTGACATGCCATCCTAGGCTGTGTGTTTATGTTGACATACACAAAGTAGAACATTTAGCTTGACCAGGAGCATGCATGCAAGGAGTACTCCACAGGACCCTGCAAGGGACAGGGTCTCACCTGAAACTGGAAAGCAGCACAAGAGCTGAGAGGATCAGTGGGAGGAGGAGGGAAGAAGAGCATTTATTCATCAAGAGGCAGCAGGTATTATAAAACTTCAGTTTAGCAGGTGAAATTTATTAGAAAAGTAAAGGCTTCAATAGCACTTGCTACCTGCTGTTGAAACTCTTTCATTATATATACAGCATACAGTGTATATAAATATATATATATATATATATAGATATATATATACTGTGTGTGTATGTATGTATATATATGTGTGTATATATATATATATATATATATATATGTATATATATAGTGGGTACGGAAAGTATTCAGACCCCCTTAAATTTTTCACTCTTTGTTATATTGCAGCCATTTGCTAAAATCATTTAAGTTCATTCTTCTTCCTCATGAATGTACACATAGCACCCCATACTGACAGAAAAACACAGAATTGTTGACATTGTTGCAGATTTATTAAAAAAGAAAAACTGAAATATCACATGGTCCTAAGTATTCAGACCCTTTGCTGTGACACTCATATATTTAACTCAGGTGCTTTCCATTTCTTCTGATCATCCTTGAGATGGTTCTACGCCTTCATTTGAGTCCAGCTGTGTTTGATTATACTGATTGGACTTGATTAGGAAAGCCACACACCTGTCTATATAAGACCTTCCAGATCACAATGCATGTCAGAGCAAATGAGAATCATGAGGTCAAAGGAACTGCCTGAAGAGCTCAGAGACAGAATTGTGGCAAGGCACAGATCTGGCCAAGGTTACAAAAAGATTTCTGCTGCGCTTAAGGTTCCTAAGAGCACAGTGGCCTCCATAATCCTCAAATGGAAGACGTTTGGGACGACCAGAACCCTTCCTAGAGCTGGCCGTCCGGCCAAACTGAGCTATCGGGGGAGAAGAGCCTTGGTGAGAGAGGTAAAGAAGAACCCAAAGATCACTGTGGCTGAGCTCCAGAGATGCAGTCAGGAGATGGGAGAAAGTTGTAGAAAGTCAACCATCACTGCAGCCCTCCACCAGTCGGGGCTTTATGGCAGAGTGGCCCGACGGAAGCCTCTCCTCAGTGTAAGACACATGAAAGCCCGCATGGAGTTTGCTAAAAAACACCTGAAGGACTCCAAGATGGTGAGAAATAAGATTCTCTGGTCTGATGAGACCAAAATAGAACTTTTTGGCCTTAATTCTAAGCGGTATGTGTGGAGAAAACCAGGCACTGCTCATCACCTGTCCAATACAGTCCCAACAGTGAAGCATGGTGGTGGCAGCATCATGCTGTGGGGGTGTTTTTCAGCTGCAGGGACAGGACGACTGGTTGCAATCGAGGGAAAGATGAATGCGGCCAAGTACAGGGATATCCTGGACAAAAACTTTCTCCAGAGTGCTCTGGACCTCAGACTGGGCCGAAGGTTTACCTTCCAACAAGACAATGACCCTAAGCACACAGCTAAAATAACGAAGGAGTGGCTTCACAACAACTCCGTGACTGTTCTTGAATGGCCCAGCCAGAGCCCTGACTTAAACCCAATTGAGCATCTCTGGAGAGACCTAAAAATGGCTGTCCACCAACGTTTACCATCCAACCTGACAGAACTGGAGAGGATCTGCAAGGAGGAATGGCAGAGGATCCCCAAATCCAGGTGTGAAAGACTTGTTGCATCTTTCCCAAAAAGACACCTGGCTGTATTAAATCAAAAGGGGGCTTCTACTAAATACTGAGCAAAGGGTCTGAATACTTAGGACCATGTGATATTTCAGTTTTTCTTTTTTAACAAATCTGCAACAATGTCAACAATTCTGTGTTTTTCTGTCAGTATGGGGTGCTATGTGTACATTCATGAGGAAGAAGAATGAACTTAAATGATTTTAGCAAATGGCTGCAATATAACAAAGAGTGAAAAATGTAAGGGGGTCTGAATACTTTTCGTACCCACTGTATATATATATTATATACACACACACAGTATCTCACAAAAGTGAGTACACCCCTCACTTTTTTGTAAATATTTTATTATATCTTTTCATGTGACAACACTAAAGAAATGAATGACACTTTGCTACAATGTAAAGTAGTGAGTGAACAGCTTGTATAACAGTGTAAATTTTCTGTCCCCACAAAATAACTCAACACACAGCCAATAATGTCTAAACCACTGGCAATAAAAGTGGGTACACCCCTAAGTAAAAATGTCCAGATTGGGCCCAAAGTGTCAATATTTTGTGTGGGCACCATTATTTTCCAGCACTGCCATGTCCTTAGTCTGCTTGTCTTCAGCAAACTGTTTGTGGGCTTTCTTGTGCATCATCTTTAGAAGAGGCTTCCTTCTGGGACAACAGCAATGCAGACCAATTTGATGCAGTGTGCGGCGTATGGTCTGAGCACTGAAAGGCTGACCCCACACCCCTTCGACCTCTGCAGCAACGTGCACTCAACTGCTTTGGTTAACTATAGTGAGGCCTATTCTGAGTGGAACCTGTTCTGTTAAACTGCTGTATGGTCTTGGCCACCCTGCTGCAGCTCAGTTTCAGGGTCTTGGCAATCTTCTTATAGCCTAGGCCATCTTTATGTAGAGCAACATTTTTTTTTTCAGATCCTCAGAGAGTTCTATGCCATGACGTGCCATGTTGAACTTCCAGTGACCAGTATGGGAGAGAGAGAGAGTGATAGCACCAAATTTAACACACCTGCTCCCCATTCACACTTGAGACCTTGTAACACTAACGAGTCACATGACATTGGAAAGGGAAAATGGCTAATTGGGCCCAATTTGGACATGTTCACTTAGGGGTGTACTCACTTTTGTTGCCAGCGGTTTAGACATTAATAGCTGTATGTTGAGTTATTTTGAGGGGACAGCAAATTTACACTGTTATACAAGCTGTACACTCACTACTTTACATTGTAGCAAAGTGTCATTTCTTCAGTATTATCACATGTAAAGATATAATAAAATATTTACAAAAATAGAGCTCTGATGAAGGGGGAACACCCCGAAACGCGTAAGCGGTTTTTTGCAGGTCTACATCCTTCCACGGCCTGCGGCAGCTGAGGATGCCCAGTGGAGACCCCTGGTGGTCCCTCATTGCTTATTGCCCGTGTTTCATAATCGTTTTGTGAGTATAATGTGTATACATGTCTATTACAATAAATTGTTTTAAAGATAATGCGCTAGGCTGGTGCGCCCTCTGTCCATTTCTCTTTTTCAGTATCTTCTTTGGGTTACCACGACCCGTTGAGAGTGGCAGCACAGCCTGAATTTACTACAATTTGACCTGAATCGCATTTTCCGGATACCAGCCGAAAGGCCACCCCTTAAGCGCAGGAGTCATTTGCTCTTTGTACCAAATTTAACACACCTGCTCCCCATTCACACTTGAGACCTTGTAACACTAACCAGTCACATGACACCGGGAAGGGAAAATGGCTAATTGGGCCCAATTTGGACATGTTCACTTAGGGGGTGTACTCAATTTTGTTGCCAGCGGTTTAGACATTAATAGCTGTGTGTTGAGTTATTTTGAGGGGACAGCAAATTTACACTGTTATACAAGCTGTACACTCACTACTTTACATTGTAGCAAAGTGTCATTTCTTCAGTGTTATCACATGTAAAGATATAATAAAATATTTACAAAAATTTGAGGGATGTACTCACTTTTGTGAGATACTGTATACTGTATATATTTGTATATATATAGATAGATAGATAGATAGATAGATAGATAGATAGATAGATAGATAGATAGATAGATAGATAGATAGATAGATAGATAGATAGATAGATAGATAGATAGATAGATAGATAGATAGATACAGTGTATATAAATATGTGTACGTAACATATCACTAAGGGCTAATAAAAATTCCATGTTGATTGAATACAGTCAGTGCAAGCAATAACAGGAGTGAACACACGTTTTATGACATAAATTCCAGATTTTCAATTCATTGCTTCCTCGCTGCACCAATTAAAGCTTCTTTAGCTGTCATTCAAGAACCTTGAGACTATATCGAAATGCTATGCCATTTACATTTATGCAGGTATGCAGTTTTCAAAAGCAGTGCCTTGAGTTGTGCTGACAATATATTCTTTGGGACACTGTTTATTTCCCAACTGGGCCTTCACACTTGGAATCAAAGTGACAGATGTGTGCATTGCTTTGAGAACTTACAAAGGGCTCTTGCACACAGGCATCGGAGTTTGTCCAGTACAGTCGCTGCCATATTTTCTCTGTCTAGGCAGCCCAGATGCAGTGTCGAGCCTCCCATTGACATGAATAATTATGCGCTGCTGTACTCGTGTATACGATAGTGATATCACTGCAGCAAAACTTGCTAAAATTTACAGCCCACACTGCTATTTGAAATAGTATTTAGCCCCCGTTTGCTTTGAAATTGAGCCACTTCAGCTTGATTTCAAAGCCGTACATAAGTGCGATTTTCACTGCCAATTTCATTGTGGCTTGCGACTTCATTTAACAGAAGTCTATGCAAGTCGCAATGATATCAGTAAAAAGAAGTGCAGGAACCTTTTTCATAATCGCTGCGTCATGATTCGCTATAAACTGTTCCATTGCCAGAAATGGGGTGCAACTTGTCATGCGATTCAGAACTGTTTTATTGGATGACAAGTCGCATCTGTGTGAACGGGGGCTTAGAAGTATATGATAACAGAGCCAATATATGTGCATTTGAGATTCAGAAAGACTAGAGGAATTAAAAACTGTACTTGGTATCAGTAGTAACCAATCAGATTTCAGGAAGTTTTCCAGAGAATCTTAGAAAAGCAAAGCTCTGATTATTTGCTGTGGGCTGCAAGAACGGTTTTTCCATCCCTCAGTCTTTGTTTGGCCCATTTGTTTTATTTTAATAAGACTTTTATGTGGTTCCTACTGAATTTTTTAGAATGTGTATTTTCAGCCTTATAATGAAAAGAAAAAATGTCTCCAAGTAAACGAGTGCCAAGGAAAGGTATAGCTGATATATTTTTGTAAAGCTTCAGATTTCAGCTAGATAAACTATTTTATAATCTGAGAGGGTTGACCTCACGCCCAGGGAAAAATGTATCTACGCCGCTGACTCTGATACCTGAACACCAGACCATACACATCAGAAGTAACCAAAAAGCTTTGTATTAAAGCCTAATTACGGGTAGATGACCATCAGGTTTCAAGCAGGCAAACATTCTAGTTCCTCTGGAGCAAGCATACTTCTATGCCCTGCAAATCAATTCGTTTCCAGCTACCACTGTACATCCTGGCCATTTTGGCTATATGCACTACAGGTTGCATAAACCCCATCACTGCAATCATGTCCCTAACCCCCCGCTCCTCTTGGCCATTCACAAAATGGAGCCTGGGGCTGTATGTTTTGTGAATGGCCTGGAGAGAGCACTATAGTCTAGACTTTAGGGTCTTACAGCTAAAGTGGCCAAAAAGTGTAGTAGCAGCTAGATTTCCAACAACATGAAAATTAACTAATTTGCAGAACATAGAACTATACTTGCATGACAGTGAGGCAGTGGCGTAGCGTGGGTTGTCAGCACCCGGGGGAAGGCAAGTAATTTGCGCCCCCTAACCCGTGGGATTTTAGCACTCGAGTCTCTTCCACTAGATTAGTTAAAGAAACCCTTACCCCCTAAGCACATGTATTGTTTGTTATGAAAATACTGATGTAATTAAAGTAAAATGCATTTAAATACAAGTTTGAATGACCAGCGTGCCCCCTTTCAATGCAGAGAGACCAGCGTGCCCCCTTTCAATGCAGAATGACCAGCGTGCCCCCTTTCAATGCAGAGAGACCAGCGTGCCCCCTTTCAATGCAGAGAGACCAGTGTGCCCCCTTTCAATGCAGAATGACCAGCGTGCCCCCTTTCAATGCAGTGACCAGCGTGCCCCCTTTCAATGCAGAGAGACCAGCGTGCCCCCTTTCAATGTTGAATGACCAGCGTGCCCCCATTCAATGCAGAATGACCAGCGTGCCCCCATTCAATGCAGAATGACCAGCGTGCCCCTTTCAATGCAGAATGACCAGCGTGCCCCCTTTCAATGCAGAATGACCAGCGTGCCCCCTTTCAATGCCGAGAGACCCGCTTCCTGATTGGCCAGGAGGAGGATCCGTGTGACAATAACGAATTTTCATTCGCTATTGTCACACAATGGGCGGGCTCGGGGCGCACTGCTCTGCACCCCGGGTCCACCCTTTTTTGAAGCTTATTAGAGCCTCTGGCTCTAATCAGGTGATTAAAAAAAAAAAAACACTCTCTGACAGCGCCAGGCTGCTGACTCACTCGCTGCTAAACTGACTGAGCAGTGAGGAGAGGCGGCATAGGTGGGGCTTGTCTTGCAACGCCACCCCACCCTACACCAATGGACAGGTGAGGCACAGTCCAGCCCTGCCCGGAGCCGACCCGACCCGCCATTTTCAGCCATAGGGCTTCCGCACTGGAAATCTCCCAGCCTAAAGATGGAGGCAGCCGCAGACAGTGTGTGAACTGTGTATGTCAGAGTCAGACAGACAGAGTGACACTGCGGATGCACCCCCCCAGATGTTGCGCCCGGTGCGGCCGGCCCCCCCTGCACCCCCCACGCTACGCCACTGCAGTGAGGTCCTCCCAAGTAAAGAGAATGTTTGCCTGCTTTAGATTTTTGAAGGTAATCCTTCTCAGACTTGGGCTGGGATCACACATATGCAAACTGGATGCCGGTTTCCCTGCATCCACACTGCATAACATGTGAGTGCGACCGGCTCTCAATGGAGCTGATCCACACAGGTCCGGGATCTGCATTCAAAAAGGGTCCTGTGCATCTTTGGGTGTGATTCAGGTGATAATTCAGACAACAATTCAGACCTGATTCGCACCTGAATCTGTGACCAGGGATGCACAGGACCCCAGGCACAAACCCGCGGCCGCATATATGTGAACCCGGCCTAAGCTTTAATAATATATATGGGGAAAAAAATCCAAATAATTCATAGCAACATTAGCAAAAGGGAATTTCATTCTTGGAATTTATCTGCCTGAGTACAATATCTTTTAATTAACTGGCCTGTCTGTACAAACCTATTTATGAGAAAGGTCTATTTTAATTAGTTTAATAGTGTGTTGCTATGTGGTTGTATTTAATTGAAAAATTACTTTCTGTTGTAGTGCAACTAAGGCGATGACACATGTAAGAGATGTTTAACAACTCAATAAAGGACTAGTGCACAAAGAAAGATGCATTATACTATCTTTTCTAGCCCTCCTAACCTAGAACGCCCCGTCCCGTTGCTTGCTGAGTATGACAGCCTAATCTTTAGCTCCTTGGGTTGAAAGGTTTACAGTGCTGGCTTTGGCTTTGCAATAAGCTACTTTGGAACTGATTGGGACTATACTCTAAGGGGTCTATTTCTAAAACATTTGCTGTGCAAATGTTTCAGCATTTTCACGAAAGTCCAGGATAATCCCCGTAACGTTTGTAATATGTCTTCTGCCTCCCCAGTCTAAGCATTAAAAGTGTAATCTCTATAATTTGTCCAGTTGTGAAGAGATAGCAATAACTCACAATCTCAGTCGACAGACACTGACTCGATCCAAATGACACCTTGCAGATCATGGAGAAGCTTTATTCCAAAACTTGTGCAGATGCTGAAAGAATGAACATCCAGATAGGTCATAAAATCATATTATGAGCAGCTCCAGCAGTATACATGCAGTATGATTACAATGGAGACTAAAGCATACTGAAGGAGGCTGCATGAGCACCCCCCAGTTATGGAGTGGGGTAGGGAAACAATATTTAAAAAAACAAAACTGAGATTGCCCGTGTAACGTGATAATGTACATGTAATGTCAATTTCTACTTGCTGCTTTTTGCAGGGTGAATGTAACATTCAATCCTAAGGGAATATAGTGTTAAAGTTATACTAAAGTCTCAATTGTTTTTGCTTAAAAATAACAAACATGTTATACTTATCTGCTCTGTGCAGTGGTTTTGCACAGAGCAGCCGGATCCTCCCCTTCCTGGGTCCCTCTTCGGCACTCCTGGCCCCTCCCGCTAGTCAAGCCACAGCTCTGTGTGTCCATTCAGACACAGAGCCGCAGCAAGGCCCTGCCCCCTCTCTCTCCTCCCAAAAGTTCCGGGCAGCCGAGTCTCTCCTGCAACATTACTGAATGAAGATGGGCTCAGGTAAGTATTAGGGGGGCTGCTGCACACAGTTTTTTTTTTTTTTTTAAATCTGAATGCATTAAGATAAAAAATCTGCCTTTACAATCACTTTAAGAACATTCGACCAGAAGAGATAAAGAACATTTGACCTATAGAGAAAATAGCCTAACAATATTGGGTAAGAACTTTTGGCCAGAAGAGGAAATAATATGAGAAAGACCTCTGCTAAGTGTATAGAGAATCCTGTGCTGACAATGACAGTGTAATGAATCAGTTCCTGCAGAGAGTGAATTGTTGCAGAGCCAGAGCTCTATTGTTTACCATAGGTGATCTGTAAAGGGTTTCAGCTCGGTAAATTTATCAATCAATGGAGTTTTGTCTTGCCAACATTGTATCAATGCTGTATAGAAGTTCACTCTCTGCGGTAGCTGCAGAAGCTGAGTCTGCAGTTGCTTATATTATCTGCGTATTTCAGACCAAGGGCACTCTGTGACAAAATTCTGAACTAGAATGTCTATACTCTGTGTATCCCTTATTCTTATTGATTGGGAGGCCACCTATCACATTCAGTGGCCAATAGAGAGACACAGGTGGTGGGCCACAGTACAAACAGGCAATATATTTAGTATTTATTTTTTTGTATAGTAAGTGTCTTTATAAGATAATTTAATAGGGTAATATCGGGTTTTGCAATATACTCATCATTGGTATTCTGCACAGAATATATCCTTATAAGGTAATGCCCACGTACTGTGTACACATTCAGACATCTATCTTATAGTCCACTACATGCGCAGCACCTTTTGAGAATGCTTTTCAAATACCTGGTTTCAGGGTATTGTGAAAGCTGCTTTATAAGATAATTGAAACTAGCACAGATTTTTTCTCCTTTTTTTCTGTCATGGGAGTTTGCCTAATAGTGCAGGTTTTTGGGACCCAAAGGTTGAAATAATACCAACTTGTACCATTGTCTTTTAGATTGTAGACGCTAACAAGCAGGGCCCCTCCTGTATTGAATTGTATTGTAACCGTACTGTCTGCCCTTATGTGTTAAAGCACTACGCAAACTGTTGGCGCAATACAAATCCGGTATCATAATAATAACAGTAACAATATTAATGTAGGGAGCAAAGCATCAAGCCTGTTGCGTGAAGTCCACAAATGTTTTTATTCTAGGTTGTTGATTATAAAAATACCACAAGCTTCAAGGGTTTTAAAAACACTCTTTCATTAGGGCTAGAACAAAATACATAAAATATACAATAAATATCTAATTTACTGTACATGATTCACATCAGACAGATATACAGTCAGGTCCATGAATATTGGGACATCGACACAATTCTAATCTTCTTGGCTCTATACACCACCACAATGGGTTTGAAATGAAACAAACAAGATGTGCTTTAACTGCAGACGTTCAGCTTTAATTTGAGGGTATTTACATCCAAATCAGGTGAACGGTGTAGGAATTGCAACAGTTTGTATATGTGCCTCCCACTTTTTAAGGGACCAAAAGTAATGGGACAGATTAACAATCATAAATCAAACTTTCACTTTTTACTACTTGGTTGCAAATCCATTACAGTCAATTACAGCCTGAAGTCTGGAACGCATAGACATCACCAGATGCTGGGTTTCATCCCTGGTGATGCTCTGCCAGGCCTCTACTGCAACTGTCTTCAGTTCCTGCTTGTTCTTGGGGCATTTTCCCTTCAGTATTGTCTTCAGCAAGTGAAAGGCATGCTTAATCGGATTCAGGTCAGGTGATTGACTTGGCCATTGCATAACATTCCACTTCTTTCCCTTAAAAACTCATTGGTTGCTTTCGCAGTATGCTTCGGGTCATTGTCCATCTGCACTGTGAAGCGCCGTCCAATGAATTCGGAAGCATTTGGCTGTATAAGAGCAGATAATATTGCCAGAAACACTTGAGTTCATCCTGCTGCTTTTGTCAGCAGTCACATCGATAAATACAGGAGAACCAGTTCCATTGGCAGCCATACATGCCCACGCAATGACACTACCACCACCATGCTTCACTGATGAGGTGGTATGCTTTGGATCATGAGCAGTTCCTTTCCTTCTCCATACTCTTCTCTTCCCATCACTCTGGTACAAGTTGATCTTGGTCTCATCTGTCCATAGGATGTTGTTCCAGAACTGTGAAGGTTTTTTTAGATGTTGTTTGGCAAACTCTAATCTGGCCTTCCTGTTTTTGAGGCTCACCAATGGTTTACATCTTGTGGTGAACCCTCTGTATTCACTCTGGTGAAGTCTTCTCTTGATTGATTGTTGACACACATACACCAACCTCCTGGAGAGTGTTCTTGATCTGGCCAACTGTTGTGAAGGGTGTTTTCTTCACCAGGGAAAGAATTCTTCGGTCATCCACCACAGTTGTTTTCCGTGGTTTTCTGGGTCTTTAGGTGTTGCTGATCTCACCGGTGCGTTCTTTCTTTATAAGGATGTTCCAAACAGTTGATTTGGCCACACCTAATGTTTTTGCTATCTCTCTGATGGGTTTGTTTTGTTTTCTTCAGCCTAATGATGGCTTGTTTCACTGATAGTGACAGCTCTTTGGATCTCATTGAGAGTTGACAGCAACAGATTCCAAATGCAATTAGCACACTTAAAATGAACCCTGGACCTTTTATCTGCTCCTTGTAAATGGGATAATGAGGGAATAACACACACCTGGCCATGGAACGGCCGAGTAGCCAATTGTCCCCTTACTTTTGGTCCCTTAAAAAGGGGGAGGCACATATTCCTACACCTTTCACCTGATTTGGACGTAAATACCCTCAAATTAAAGCTGGAAGTCTGCAGTTAAAGCACATCTTGTTTGTTTCATTTCAAATCCATTGTGGTGGTGCATAGAGCCAAAAATATTAGAATTGTATTAATGTCCCAATATTTATGGACCTGACTGTATATCGATAGTTTCTTTTTCCATAAGAAAAATATTTGCATTTCTTTCAATTGAAGAGTAGTTAAAGTGTTCGTTACCTAAAAAAAAGAAAAATGAATCCTGTTTCTTTAACCGCTTGCCGCCCGCCCGCCGTCATATGACGGCGGAGCGGTGCGACCATTATCCTGGGCCGCCGTCATATGACGGCGGCACTTTAAGCAGGGCAGGCGCGCGATCGCGTGCGCGCCGCCCTGCACTGCCGGTGTCGGGGTGTCCCCGGGACACCCCCCGTCACCGGCAGGGGGGAAACAGCCAATGGGCGTGGCTGTTTCCCACGTGATCGGCTGTGTTCCAATGACACAGCCGATCACATTGAAGGCGCCCACAAGATGACCGCGCATGCGCGATCGGGAGCGCGCATCGCGGTCATGTCGGTGGCACTGTGTTCCGTAGGAACACAGCTGTCACCGGTGGTAGTAAACAGTCACTGACAGTGACTGTTTACTAAGTGATCGGCTGTGAATCCATTCACAGCCGATCACAAAATGTAAACACAGAGCAGTAACTGACTGTTACTAGCTCTGCTCCCCTCATACAGTTTCCAGTATGAGGGGAGCAGAGCTAGAAATAGTCAGTTACTGCTCTGTACACTTGTAAAATGTAAAATCACACTGATAAACTTGTCCCCACACAGTCCTCAGCCCCCCCCCCCAATGTCACCTGTCACCCAACAGTCACCTCATCAGTGCCCAGAAATTGACACCCATAACATTCACATGTGAGCGTAGCGATCGCGGGCAGAATCACCGCGATTCTGCCCGCGATCCGGAAATCATTGCAAATCGCAGGACACCTGTGCGTTGCCCGTGATTTGCAATAGCACCCCAAACGCTGTGCGATGTTGCCGCCATTTCCGCCTGCCGAATCACGGTAACATCACGCAAACAACGCATGACGCCCAAAAAAGGTACAAGAGTTTCTTTGGGGCGTCATGGGTTGTTTGCGCGATGTTACCGCGATTCGACAGGCGGAAATCGCAGCAACATCGCACAGCGCTTTGGGTGCTATTGCAAATCACGGGCAACGCACAGGCGCCCCGCGATTTGCAATGATTTCTGGATCGCGGGCGGAATCGCAGTGATTCTGCCCGTGATCGCTACGCTCACATGTGAACGTAGCCTAAAGTTCACCGGTCACCAGAGACTGCCATCAGTACCGCCGTGCTCCATCGCCCGTCACCTGTCACCCATCAGTGACCATCGCCCGTCACCTGTCACCCCATCAATCACCGTCACCTGTCACCCCATCAGTCATCGTCATCTGTCACCCTATCAATCATCGTCACTTGACACCCCATCAGTGATCGTCACTTGTCACCCCATCAATCATCGTCACATGTCACCCCGTCAGTGATTGTCATCTGTCACCCCATCAATCATCGTCACTTGTCACCTCATCAATCATCGTCACCTGTCACCTCATCAATCATCGTCACCTGTCACCTCATCAATCATCATCACCTGTCACCTCATCAATCATTGTCACCTGTCACCCCATCAGTCATCGTCACCTGTCACCCCATCAGTCATTGTCACCTGTCACCCCATCAGTCATCGTCACCTGTCACCCCATCAGTCATCGTCACCTGTCACCCCATCACTCATCGTCACCTGTTTGCCATATACATGCAATCACTTACTAACCGCCTAACGACTATATGCATCTGCCATTAAAAGCTAAATACTGGGGTTATGGCAGCAGATAGCCCCCAAACCCCGCTATTTTTTGAAACGGCGGGCGGTCGGCTTTCAGATAAGGGTGGTCCCAGTGGCGGATTCGCCGCGGAATTACCCTTACGGTGCAAGGGAAGAGGTGCCCCCCCCTCCTGCCGCGTCCCAGACGTTTTCCCAGCTTACCGGACCCGCCAGCAGCGGGGAAAACTATCCGGTCCCGGATCCTCAGAGACAGGAAGTCGAGTGAGGGCAAGATGGCCCTCACTCGACTCTATGGTCTTGGAGGACCGGAGCTACGTCAAAAGACGTTGCCTAGCAACCGGTTTAAAGGGCCGCTTTTTTTTTTTCCTCTTTCAACAATTTTTTTTTTTTCTTTTTTAGTGTAGTTGTGAGGTGTGAGGTCTTTTTGACCCCAGATCTCACAATAAAGAGGACCTGTCATGCCTATTTCTATTACAAGGGATGTTTACATTCCTTGTAATAGGAATAAAAATTATCAAAACATGTTTTTTTTTTTAAACTGTGTAAAAATAAAAAAATAATAAATAAAATAAATAGGAAAAAAAAAAAAATTAAAGCGCCCTGTCCCCGTTAGCTCGCGCGCAGAAGCAAACGCATACGCAAGTCCCGCCCACATATGTAAACGGTGTTCAAACCATACATGTGAGGTATCGGCGCGATCGTTAGAGCGAGAGCAATAATTTGAGCCCTAGACCTCCTCTGTAACTCTAAGCTAGTAACCTACAGAAAATTTTAAAATGTTGCCTATGGGGATTTTTAAGTACCAATGTTTGGCGCCATTCTGTGAGCATGCGCAATTTTGAAGCATGACATGTTGGGTATCTAATTACTCGGCGTAACATTATCTTTCACATTATGGAAAAAAATTGGGCTAAATTTACTGTTTTCTTATTTTTTAGTTAAAAAAAGTGAATTTTTTTCAAAAAAATCGCATTTGGAAGACTGCTGCGCAAATATGGTGTGATAAAAAATATTGCAACGATCTCCATTTTATTCTCTAGGGTCTCTGCTAAAAAAAAAAAATATAATGTTTGGGGGTTACAAGTAGTTTTCTAGCAAAAAAAAATTATTTTAGCTTGTAAACACCAAGTGTCAAAAATAGGCCCAGTCTTAAAGTGGATAAATGGACAACTTTGTGTAAAGCGCTACTTGGATGTTAGGCCTATGTATGTGGCCAGGCTGTGAAAAAGTGTTACACATGTGGTATCGCCATACTCAGGAGGAATAGCAGAATGTATTTTGGGGTGCAATTTTTGCTATGTACATGCTATGTGTTAGAAATATTGCATAAATGGACAGCTTTGTGTAAAAAAAATGTGTTTTCATTTTCTTTCCACATTTTCCAAAAACTTGTGGAAAAAAATGACATATTCAAAAGACTCATTATGCCTCAAAAATTATACGTTGGGCTGTTTGCTTTCCAAAATGGGCTCCTTTTATGGGGATTTCCATTGTCCTGGTGCTCAAGGGCCTTCAAAAGTGCGATAGGTTGTCAGGAAATTATATGTGTAATTTGTGCTCCTAGAATGCCGGACGCTGCTACTTGGATGTTAGGCCTCTGTATGTGGCCAGGCTGTGAAAAAGTCTCACACATGTGGTATCGCCATACTCAGGAGGAGTAGTAGAATGTGTTTTGGGGTATAGTTGCAAGTATACATGTGCTGTGTGAGAGAAATAACCTGTTAATACGGCAATTTGTAAAAAAAAAAAAAAAATCTTCATTTTGCAAAGCATTGTGGGAAAAAATTACAACTTCAAAAAACTCACCATGCCCCTTATTAAATACCTTGGAATGTCTACTTTCCAAAAAGGGGTCATTTGGGGGGTATTTGTACTTTCCTGACTTTTTAGTGTCTCAAGAATTAAGATAGGCCTTCAGTACATCAGGTGTGTTCAAGTGTGATCAATTTTCAATGATTCACACCATAGCTTGTGGACTCTATAACTTTCACAAAGACCAAATAATATACACTTACTTGGGTTATTTTTACCAAAGATAAGTAGCAGTATAAATTTTGGCCAAAATTTGTGAAGAAAAATGACTAATTTGCAAAATTTTATGACAGAAACAAAGAAAAATGCGTTTTTTCACGATATTTTCAGTCTTTTTTTATTTATAGCACAAAAAATAAAAAACCCAGTATTGATTAAATACCACCAAAAGAAAGCTCTATTTGTGTGAAAAAAAGGACACAATTTTTGTATGGGTACAGTGTTGCATGACTGAGTAATTCTCAGTCAAATTGTGAGAGCGCTGAAAGCTGAAAATCGGTCTGGGCAGGAAGGGGGTGAAAGTGCACTGTAGGCAAGTGGTTAAAGCACCAAAACCAGCACAGTACTTGTGCTGTTTAATTTGGCCCTTTGTATCATCTAAAATACCTGGTTGATCCTGCCTGGTTCTACCCTCCCCCCTGTATACTAACCAGGGTTTATAATGGCTGCTGAGCCCTGAGTTTGTGGTCAGTTTACTTGCCTCTGTCATCCGCAGCTCTCCTCTATCCACTTCTCCTCCCCTCCCTGCCTGTCAGCTCGTACCAGTGCCCGCCCTTTCCCCTCCTGCTGCTGAAATAACTTTATAATTTTCAGGCAATCCCCAGTGTTAGATAAGGCTATGTCTTTACTGTATGTGCTTTATTAAAAAGATGCTGTTGTATTCTATATTTCAGAGCGCCGCTCGGTGCTCACGTGACCACCTGGCTTTCTCCTCTTTTCCTCCGGACTGACGTCATCGAGGGATTCTCAGCCCCTCCCTCTGTAGCTGTCAGATTGGGAGAGGGACGCTGGTCACCGAGCGGCGCTCTGAAATAAGGTATACAATAGCAACAATGAAGATTGCCTGAAAATTGTAAAGTGGGTTTACAACCACTTTAACCACCTCCCACCCGGGCCATAGTACATATACGGCCGGGTGGGAGTCTCGTCCTTCTGAATGGACGTTCCGGAACGTCCTTCAGAAGGAGAGAGATTGCGCCGCCGCGGGCACGCGCAGCGGCGCGATCTCGATGTGCCTGTGTCCCTAGGACACAGAGCAACAAGACTCGGCAGGAGGGCCCTGTGATTGGCCCTCCTGATCACATGACGGCTGTGACCAATCACAGCCGTCATGTAATGTCAATACAGCCGTTGTAACGGCTTCGATCTCTTCTCCTCCTGACAGATCCTGTCAGTGAGGAGAAGATCAGAGGATCGATTCTGCAGCCGGGGTGATCAGTGAGTATTTCTAATTACTCACTGATCACAGGGGGGTCTGTGCTGGTAATCAGATGATTGATTACCAGTGCAGCCCTGGGGGGAGGGGATGCCACTAGAGCCACCAGGGATGCCCACCCATGACCACCAGGGATGCCCACCATGACCACCAGGGATGGCAAACAGGGCTCAGAGAGCCTGCCAGTGGTGCCCCCCTATCAGTGCTGCCCACCAATGCCATCTATCAGTGCTGCCCACCAGTGCCCGTTATTGCCATCTATCAGTGCCGCCCACCAGTGCCCATTATTGCCCACCAGTGCTGCCTATCAGTGCCCATCAGTGCCCCCCATCAGTGCCGATCAGTGCCGCCCATCAGTGCCGCCTATCAGTGCCCATCAGTGCCCATCAGTGCTGCCCATCAGTGCTGCCTATCAGTGCCCATCAGTGCTGCTTATCAGTGCCCACCAATGCTGCATATCAGTGCTATCTATCAGTGCCACATATCAGTGTCCATCAGTGCTGCATATCAGTGCTACCTATCAGTGCCCATCAGTGCTGCATATCAGTGCCACCCCATCAGTGCCACCCCATCAGTGCCACCCCATCAGTGTCTCCTCATCAGTGCCTGTCAGTGCGGCGTCATCAGTGCTCATCAGTGCAGGAAAAAACGTATCTATTTACAAAATTGTATAACCTAAACAAAAAAACTTTTTTTTCTTTTCAAACTTTTCGGTCTTTTTTATTATTATTTATTATTATATTTTATTTATTTTTGTGCACCAAAAAAGAAAAAACCTGGCGGTGATCAAATACCACCAAAAGAAAGCTCTATTTGTGGGGAAAAAATGACATAAATTTGGTGTAGGTACAGTGTTGCATGACCGCGCAATTGTCATTCAAAATGCAACAGCGCTAAAAGCTGAAAATTGGTCTGGGAAGGAAGGGGGTTTAAGTGTCCAGTATTGAGGTAGTTAATGCACATAGTATCTAACAGGCTTTTTTTTTGGTTGTGCCTACTCTTTCACAAAACATCTCATGCCTGAGTAGAGCTGGTAAGGATCTTGTTATTGCCTGTCATTGGTTTGACAACAGTACTGTGATAGCAGCATTCTCCAAAGCTAATATAGTAGTAGTTAGATAATAAAAGATGGGGAAGAGCTATTATTCCAAACAAATGTTAAAAATTTTAAAGGCTTCCTGTAATTATAATCTATTAAAGTGTGCCTCTTCCTTGAACAGTGTATTTGGAATGATGCATTTAATTAGGTGATACTTTAATGTCAACATGTTTTTAGAAAGATTTTGTAAACATGGAGCTATAGATCGAATGCAATTTGTAGACAGGTCCTTGCATTACATAGAAAAACTAAAAATTGTAAAGATGCAATCACACTGTAATGTGTGTGTGCAGTTTATATTTTTAACCCTTTAAGAGGTCATGCCACCTAAAAGTGGAATATGGTGAGCTCGGTCAGTTCCTGAATCCAAATATGTTTTGAATAGCTCAATAGTGAGAACGCAGGTATGTTGACTAAAAGACAAATACATACTGTACATATACACCACCATAAATACATGGACCCATGGTAGGAAGAAAATTGGGGGAAGTTAGAGACCTGGAAACCGCAGTTATCATCCTCACAAATAGGAGGTTGGTGCATTTCCATTAGCTGTCTGCCATGTCAAATCCCCAAGCGCATCAGTTTATAGTTTCCAAAGCTTGTAAGATTTATGTGAACAGGCCCTGCTATTGTAAATTATTTTAAATTTAGGTAGGAGACCATCAATATGTCTCACCAGTTGGGTGTTGACACTTGCCCCTATATACATACTTAAAAGAAATCAAAGGCTCAGAACTAGAGACCGAAAAAGGTAGGATATCCAGCACACTAAAAGCTATCAGTCCCAATAACTGGATAAATAAAAACAAACAGTCACTTAGAAGGAGAGTCAAATGTGCTAGCTTAGTGGCAGCCACTGTAGAGAAGCTAGAAGTGACTCGGCAGGGAAGACAAGAAGAGAGGCAGCACCATCTAAGAATAGCAGTATGAGACTTTAATAGCCATAATAAGTAAACAACTCACAAGATGATGGTATGTAAGCACTCGTCAAAAGTATTAGAGTCCCCACTGTGTACGATTGGATGGTGGGCGATCCTAGTCAGGGAGGTCGGATGGAGCCTTCAACTGTGTGGGTGGATAGCAACACTTCCTGGAGCTGGTCTGAGGATCCTGGGGGGAGCCGACGTCCCGGGCGTCACAAGCGATGGCACGCGTTCGGAGCATGCGTGCTCCTTCTTCAGACTTTGGGGGGACCATGTTTAACAGGTGGAATTTATATGCAGCCAAATCAGCAAGGTACACCAGATGGCACCTAATTCAATCATGGAGAGACACCCCCTCCCCACTTACTGATATCAATGGCCGAGCATTGGAACATAAATTAAATACACAAGGAGTGAATTATTAGTACTAAAGGTTCTGGCATACTTACAAACAGATGAGTGTTTTCAAATAAGATTAAATAAAAAGACCTTATGGGTCCTGTATAAATTAATAACATCATCATCTTTGGTTTACCATCTTCTGTATCTCATTCCAGCCATTGATTAATATGCGCTCAGTTTCGCAATATAGAGGATACCATTAGGGTCATCAACCACTAGTGGTGGTACAAATTCTTTTTGGAACAGTATTTAAAGTCCAATATTTCCCCCAGAGGTCTTCGGATCACCAAATCCTGTTCCTTTTTGAATCCCACCCTGTTACGCGAATGGACCAAAATTGCAGAATTCTACCCCCGCAAATGGATGACTCTTATAATGCAACAGAGGGACCTAAAGTTCTCCTCATTCTGGGACAAAGTCAAGGCCCTTATAGATACCTTAGTCCAAAGAGCCACACAGTTACCTCCATCTTGACTAAAAACACTCAAGAAAAACACTAAGTTCCATGAGGACAATCTTATAAAGATTAGGCTAAATAAAGTGCGCAGAGATCTAGATGATTATAACTTTAACAGGGTGTTCTGTTGGAAGAGGTCAAAGACCATTGTGTCTCCCCCCATGGGCCCTCCCACCCCACTTATGACCCTCCACCTATGTCTCACCGAGCCAATACCCCTCATTGCACCTCCCATTCAGCATGATACCACCACTGACATGGATGGTTGTGGTACCATTAGAACCAGCCACACCCCCAAACCCCGTCGTGCCAGATGATCCAGAGGTAAGGGCTCCCGGATACATCCTGCCATCCCCACAGATCCCCGCTTGACCAATTCCACACTTCACCATTCCCAGACACCCAGTGTATCTAATTCATCTCCCCATCCTACCTTGCCACCTTCAGATATTAGAGAACGCTTGTCCCTCCCTTTGGGTTCTTCAACCCATGGCCACCACCACACCTCGGACACCCAGGTGGACCTTACTTCCTTGGCGACCATCTCCTCAACACCTTTAGTTTTCCTTGCTCCAGAGGTAACTGAACCAGCTCCTCCCCAACCAGAGATATCCTCCCATCTACAGGACAGTAACCCCCAGGGTACCATATCATTGTAAAAGACCTTCTACAGCTGATCCCACGTCCACTCAACCCACATCTCCCTCTTTTTTAATCATAACCCCCCTCTTCACTGCAAAAAGAAAATATGCCAAAGAGGCAGGAGAGGGGGAGCACGAAGAACGAAAGAAAAGGAGAAGGAGAAAGAAAAGGGAAAGTTCGAAGAAGGTAAAGATTTTTAATCTATCACATCATACCCTCACTAATTCTGATGTTTCTCTGCTAAGTTGGGGTCTGAGCTTTGCCCCGACAACCCCCCAATCCATTTTCCTTATTTATAGATTTGACCAAGTTCATTAGGAACCTAACTGTTTGATGATTTTCTAACATTCAAGCTTTGAATGTCATTCCTTCCCTCCCCATCCAATGATATCCCACCTGATTCTTCCACAATGTCGCCATCCAATGACATTTCTATAATGTACAGCCTTAGTGTCACATACCTGAAGGGTGACTGAAATTACAAGGTTGGCCTCTCTTTTATCTCCAACCCAGGACCCACTGAGAGTGAACAAGGGTGCCAAGGGACAGGAGGAACATAAGTGCCTGCAGGTGTAGACCCAGGGTCTTGCAGCGGGAGATGCGATTCTGAGGAGACAGGAGAACCATCAGATCAGCAGCAGTAGCCATGCACCTTAGTTAAGCTGAGGTTAAAGAAGCACTCCACTTGCACTGCAGGAACGGAGCGTGTGGCTGGTCTGAGCTTTTAACAGCCTTGCAGCAGGAACATACAATGGGTCGCAGAACTGTGGGTACAAACAGCCAGGCAGACACTCAAACAAGTTGGGAAACCAGGATCAAAGACAGGAGCAAAGTCACAGGATAGCCAGGGTCATAACAGCGAGGTACCAAATTAGGAGCAGAGTCAAAGTCAGGAACGAGCCGGGTCTGACGCCAACATACATCGTGCGCGCACCTGTTCACATTCCCGATAGCCCTTCTGCAAAGACTTGTGCGCGTATGCGCATTTCTGTTAGCCAGACGTTTCAAAGGAATTCCTTGACACTTAGCTTGTCTTGAGGATTTGTACATGAAGGATGGAGATGCTTACTATGATACATTTCTAACTCAACATCTCCCCACATCTCCACCAGTTCAACACACTGCTTTTCATCCGAAGTGCACCTTTAACCCCACACATGTTAAAGCACCCTATCTGCAGAGTTTTTACCAAGTCGTGTTTAAAGACCGACAGCGCATGTGCAACACCGTTTCTAAGAAGACATCAGCAGTCTCAACAGGTATCTCAGTACTTAGCAGTGTCATCAATGTTTTCCTAATATTTTATGTGAAATGTGTTTGCAGTGTAATTATTTTTTTTTTTTTCTTATCACTGTAATCTCTACAAGAAATTTTGGGTTGCCACACTTAAAATAGACTGTACACATTAAAAGTTGTAGCTAGCTAAATAAATACATAAATGATTTGACTATTGAATACCCCCTTCTTAATTGTTTCTATCCATAGTTTGATCATTTTTTCTGTAAATACAATATTTAAAAAATGTGTCCCCAACCCATGCAGTGACCTCCTGTTTACCACATTGTTCCTGCAAAAAACCCAGCCCCTACCTGAGACCCTATCTACCTTAGTTGCCTCCAGCTACCTTCAGAAACTTTATACGGTACAGTGTCGCCAAGTCTGTTCCAGAGTCCCCTACCCCTTTAGCATTCATTCATCCCACAGTGACACCCTTCTCCATCCAGATCCTTCCAGAATTCCAATACATATTTTGTGTCCCCAATCTTTTTTTTCTTTTTTACTCTTGGGGCACTGAAGGTTTTGGAAGAATTTAGTGGGCCCTGGTTTAAATAAGGTTGACAGCAACTGGCTTGGAGAAAGCACTCACCTGCTCCTCAACTCAGTCAGACCATTGCTAAGACGTACACATTTCTTTAGGATGCAGCCTATAAGGCTGGAGGAACAGTGGTTTTGCTATATATAGTTTTGCCCTTTCCTCCTTTATATGTGCTTAATCACAAAACTACATCTGGAACCACTCCATTACTGGATCTCAAAGGTTTTTGTCTGGCGTCTTAATTCAATGATGTGTGACATTGTCTGCTGAACTGCTTTGTAATATGAGATTGTGTAGCCAATTAAAACCGATTGTGTTTTCTTTAGAAAAGCCATATTTTAAATGTAGTTATATTTTTTGGAACCCTTAAAAGTACCAAATGTTGCCGGGTATGCTTTTTCATTTGTTGAGCTAAATATAATTTCTTAAAGTAGAACTCAAGGCAAACCTCTAAATACTTTGTTGAAATGCATTTTTACTAATTTACCCACCAAGAAGTCTGTAATTTTGCAAGCCATTCTTGTGTTACAGTAAAGTCAGTAAAATCCCTCTGCCACACCTTGGCTTTCTTTAGTGCTTCCTGGGTCAGCTCCCTGCTCATTGATCATAATGAGGTGATGATACTGATTCATTCTCTAGTGACGGGCCTTCAGCCTAGTACACTTGGGTCGAATGCAAGGCGGCATCAGCTGGTTTTAGTAGAAAAGGTTTTAGGTAGAGAGAGGTTTTAGGTACAGAGAGGTGACATAGGAAACTGAAATGCTGATTCAATAGCTAAGAGTGTGGTTTCTAAATATATATATATATAAATATAACTATTTTCATAATTCATAAGAACTATAAGTCAAGAGTGCATATAGAAATGATTACTGTTTTGATTAAATATGAAAGCAATTAATGCTGAAATTTCAACTAGCGTAACATAAAAGCCAATAGATTAGTAGGGTCAACACTAATTAAAAATAACATGGGCACAATTGCATAAGTCCAATAATAACATAAGCATTCTAATTAGATCTAGTGTGTAATTATCTAGTGTGTGACCCACAAAATATACTCTTTCAGCACTTGTCTACAAATGATATACTAAATCTGTAGTTACAAAGTAGAAGAAAATCCCCGCACATGCAGTAGATCCACTGACACTACCAAGGACAATAAGGCTACATTCACATCTAGGTGTTGCTATTTTATAGGCGTTTTTCAGGCGTTTTCCAGGCGTTTTGATAGGCATTTTTACAAGCGTTTTACAGGTAAAACGCCTGTAAAACGTTTTATATCGCCTTTCCAGCGTTTGCATTAATTCTATGGGGCAAAAACGCCTGTAATCTGCCCAAAAAGAAGCTCATGTACGGGCGTTTTGCTCAATGCGTCAGAACGCTCAGATGTGAACAGGGGCCATTGAAATGAAAAGGATTTGTCTTGTTGGGCGTTTTTTGAGCTGATCCTTAGAGCTGAAAAATGCCCCATGTGAACTTAGCCTAAAGCTTCTTATGTTATAACATGAAATAACATGTACGTGGAAAGGCTTGCATTCAGGGTTGCTGTGTACCCTTTGAGGAGATTTCTACTTCTTGTTCTGTCTGATGCCCCTCAGCCAGGAGGGAAATCTCCCTGATGAAGTCCAGGTAGCGTAGGTTTTTTAATACTTCCCAGCTTTTTTCAAAGTAATTGTTTACAGAATTCAGGAGCCAGTCAGTGCAGTCTAGGAGCCAAAATTGAAATGGAAAGATCCAGGGAGAGAACAAGCTATAAATTAAGCCCCAGCTGAATTTTAAACCCTTTCTACCACTGCCCAAAAGCCCTAAAATGCCTTGAGGCAGAGGTGGGCTTCTCTATCATGTGACCTCACACTGTGATTGAAGTCACATGATTGGAAGCTCCCGTTCGTAAACAGTGATCGGTATCTGTCCATTACAGCTTAGTCACTGTGTTTATCCCATCAAGTAAGCAAGCTCACAGCACAGACAAGCCATTCCCCTTGGACACATATGTGTAATGGCTCAGCTTTAAAGTGACAGGGGTGGGTCTGCACTGGTAATCAGAGCATTGATTACCAGTGCACACCCTTGGGGGGGGGGGGTGCCACTAGAACCACCAGGGATGCCTACCCATGACCCCAGGGATGCCCACCATGGCCACCAGGGATGGCAATCAGGACTCAGGGAGTGCCCTCCCCATCAGTGCTGCCTGCCAGTGCCCTCCCCATCAGTGCTGCCTGCCGGTGCCCTCCCCATCAGTGCTGCCCACCAGTGCCCATCATTGCCATCTATCAGTGCTGCCCACCAGTGCCCATTATTGCCCACCAGTGCCGCCTATCAGTGCCGATCAGTGCCGCCTATCAGTGCCCATCAGTGCCCATCAGGGTTGCCTATCAGTGCTGCCTATCAGTACCCATCAATGACGCCTATCAGTGCCCAGCAGTGCCGCCTATCAGTGCCCACCAATGCTGCATATCAGTGCTACCTGTCAGTGCCACATATCAGTGCTGCCTATCAGTGCCACCCCATCAGTGCCTGTCAGTGCGGCCTCACCAGTGCTCATCAGTGCAGGAAAAACGTATCCATTTACAAAATTGTATAACATAAACAAAAAAACGTTTTTTTTTCAAACTTTTCGGTGTTTTTTATTTGTTTAGCAAAAAAGAAAAAGCCCAGAGGTGATCAAATGCCACCAAAAGAAAGCTCTATTTGTGGGGAAAAAATAACATAAATTTGGTTTAGGTACAGTGTTGCATGACCACGCAATTGTCATTCAAAATGCAATAGGGCTATAAGCTATAAATTGGCCTGGGCGGGAAGGGGGAAAAGTGCCCGGTATTGAAGTGGTTAATCATCCAAATTGTGTAAAAAGGCTGTTTGATAATGTCATCTCTGATCCTCCCCTTCCAGTGTCCCCAATCTATCTGCTGATAGGACAGAACCCTGGAAGACACTCTGCACATGATCACTTTGGTCTGTATTGCTAGAGTTTTTTTTTTTGCTGAGGGTGCATGTGATCAGCACAGAGCCAATCAGCACTGTCCAGACAGAGGGTCAGGGTTCCTGCAGCCTCATTGGACAGTCAGAGGAGAATGAAAAGCTTTAAAATGGTTGTAAAGGCAGAAGTTTTTTTTATCTTATTGCATTCTATGCATTAAGATAAAAAGCCTTTTGTGTGCAGCAGGCCCCCTCAGCCCCCCCTTATACTTACCTGAGCCCCCTCTTGATCCAGCAATATCCACGAGCGCCATCCGGGACTCTCCCTCCTGATTGGTTAGGACACAACAGTGGCACCATTGGCTCCTGCTGCTGTCAATCAAAGTCAGTTAGCCAATGAGGAGAGAGAGGGGGCAGAGCTGAACAGCAGCTCAGGGTCTCAACAGATACACAGGGCTGTGGCTCAGCTCAGGTGCCCCTATAGCAATCTGCTTGCTGTGGGGGCACTCAGCAGGAGTGAGGGGCCAGGAGCACCGAAGAGGAACCCGAGAAGAGGAGGATTTGGGCTGCTCTGTGCAAAATCACTTCACAGAGCAGGTAAGTATAACATGTTTGTTTTTTTTATAGAAAAAAAAAAACAAGACTTTACAATCGCGCTAACCAGTGCTAAGCCGGACACTAATGGAAGTCACAACACTGCTATATGCTGCTGATGAGAAAAGATATTTAGCAGTTTATATTTGCTAAAACTATTACATTTCCATGTTCTGTGTACTGTGGAGACCAGATATAGTGAAAGCAGTCCTGAGTTTAGTAACACTTTAAGGTTAACCAATCAACTGGAGAAATGGAGGGTGGAACAAGACAATTAGCTTAGATGTGCATGAAGAATACCAGTTGCTAAGCCATGTGAATAAGAATCAAGGAATTATTTTTGGGCCCACAGAGACAGAGGAACTGTTGTAGAGAATCTTGTGGTTTAGGACTTCAAAATACCAAAAGTTACTCTCCTGCGCTCAGGTTTTATGCTTTAAGAGAAGAAAGTGTAACTTATACTTCGTTAGTGACGCCTAGCGTCTTGCTGCATGCTCAGGATCCTGTGTATCCACAAGTACTAGAAAGGTAACAAAAACAAGAGAAGGGCGCACCGACCTATTGCAATACCATTAAACATTTATTGAATGGTAAAAAAGGTATCATACTCACAAACTCATGTAATAATACAGGTTAGGCTGACTCGTTTCGAAGGAAGAACCCTCTTCCTCTGAGCCAATCTGCCAAGTTCTCCCTCAAAACGCGTTAGCCTAACCTCTATAGATGCCATCTGGCCTCCTTGCAGTATTGGAACAGTCCATGTCCTGAAGGATATCTGTCTATACAGTGTTTTGACATGCGTATTGATTACATGCGTTTGTGAATATGATGTATGATACCTTTTTTACCTTTCAATAAATGTTTAATGGTATTGCACTAGGTTGGTGCACCCTTCTCTTGTTTTCGTTACCTTTCTGGTTCAAGACCTCACCCACTTTTAGAGACTTCAAAATATGCATAAAAATCAGATTACTGCCCAAATTAACTTTTTTTACAATTACAGTGAATGTGGGTGGGTACACTACGACTGTACATGTTAAATTTGAACTCGCTTACTTCAACATAAATCACACCCCCTCATTCTCGGGCCACACTGCTGAGCACAACACAGACAGTAAGGTGAAATTCTTATAACTGTAAAGAATGCATATGCAAAATGTTTAGTTTATTCTATGTAGTCTACTTTCCTTAAATAGTTAATTCTCCCTCCTCTAGGTTTTCTGTTTCTCTGGCTGTGGCTGCAATCTCCCCCCCCCTCCAGCCAGAACAGCAAATAAACATGCTTTATGTAATCATTACTGAACTGTAGACACATTCCCATAATTACATAGAACACAGGAACACAAGATCTCTGTCTTCCTCCCTATCAGAACTGCGATCTGCCTTTTACCCCCCCCCCGCCCCCAGGATGATCGCTGGTGGCCAGAGGACATTGCCCGCTGATTGACATCCCCGCTAGCCAATCACGGTGCGATCGCGGCTCCAGCGGAGCAATCGCACCATCTAGTGGCTACTGAATGAAATGACGTACAAGTACGTCGTTTCTCGCAATAGAGCCACACTGCGCAGTATATACATGGCGGGCAGTCGTCAAGTGGTTAACATGTTTTCTAGCTTTTAATGACAAGTTTTCTAATCTATAAGAAATAAAGGTTTCGTGCACATGACTGCAGATGGCTGTATAGCTTAATAAAGGCCTTATTTTCTCCGCCTGGAGTGATACAGCCATATTCTACTCTATACAACCATTTATGATTGTATGCATAACACCCTAGGATACAGAAATTATTAGTGTACTGTTTGACTCACTTTAACAGTAGTGTATAAAAAGCGTTTATTGGCAATGTTTCATATAATACCATAGGAATAATTATCAATAATAATGACTGGTGCAAGGCAGAAAGATCAGCTTGTCAGGCTCAAGTAAACTTCAACAAATTGGTAACCGTCTGCACACAGACACTGACTCCCTGTTGCATAAATATTAATGAGATGGGTAAAAAATGATTTCAACTAATTTTCTCCACCTATATAGTAAACTCAGACATGTTTCACCCTTTTGAGGGCTTAATTGTGGAAGCCATCTTTTATTAATCTCATTTACATTTATGCAATAAGGAGTCAGTGTCTGTGTACAGACGGTCACCATTTTGTTGAAATCAAATGCACAACATTAAAATGGGAAAATGATGGATTATAACAAAATATAACATTAAAAAGTCCTTTAGTAATTTTTTCATCTTTCCATCTATTAAATCTTCTGCCCTTGTTGTTTTAACTTTGGATAGTAAAACATTTTTTTTCTGCCAGTAAATACCTTATACAGCCCACTTCCTCTTTTTTGTCTGGTCATTATCCCAGGCTAATGACCTCATTCACATCTCTCTCTCTCTCTCTCTCTCTCTCAGTCTCATGAGAGTTTACCAGCAAGGGAGTCAAGTGAGTCATAGAACAGCTAAGGAGAGCTGCAGAGCTGGAGGGGGATGGGTGAGGGCAGAGATAACAGGAGACTGCACGAGATTCATGAGTATTCATCCAGAGAGGAGAAATGTGCAGACAAGCAGTGGTGTGGGTGTGTCTGTCTGTATATATGGGTATGTGTGTGTGTGTGTGTCTGTATATGTGTGTCTGTGTGTCTGTATATGTGTGTCTGTGTGCCTCTATGTGTCTGTGTAAATACAGGAAGTGAACAGGCAGCAGCTTCAGCTGCCCACAGTTAAAATGGTGGCAGCCAGACTTAGTGGAGGGAGATATCTGCAGCATATTTGGCAAGTACAGAATCATAGTATATGTAAAATAATATGCAAAGTGGTTGGAGCGAAGCTTCATATTGGCAAATATGTTTTATTACAAATTATGTGAGCAGACTGCAGTTCCTCTTTAAGTAAATTACACAGCAGGATCAATAATGGCAAACAAAAAAAAAAACACTCCAAACAATGAACCAACAATTACACAATACCAAAAAGAAAGCACAAATAATTTAAAATTTCACAGATAATAAATCACTGACATAGCTACCCATCACTGAGCAAGCATGAATCTTTCTTGACTGATCTTCAGTTGTACTCCCAAGTATTTCTAGGGGACCTTTCAGCAAAATATGTCTCATTTATGGTCTAACTTCTTTATCATTTACAGTCTTCTCATCTAAATGGCCAACTAGTGCTACTCTAGGAAATAGGAATCCCTATGAAACTTATTTTTTGGGATCAAATGCCACCAAATACTATCCTCTTATCAGTTATATAATAGAGTAGACATCCAAATCACATTGTGTTAGCAACAAGTTGAGTATAAAAACGTCTTCTTTATTTCAAGGAGTAAAATGTTCTGTAGAGCAACCAACGCTAATGTGTTTCTGTCAAGAGATGACCTTACACATAGTTTATAGCGTTGGTTGCTCTATGAAACATTTTACTCCTAGGAATTGTAAAAGAAGAAGCTTTTATACTAACCTTGTTGCCGACATGTTGTGATTTGGATGTCTATACACAAGCAGATGGAGATTGCTGGTCTGGCACAATGAAGTTTAAGCCTTATGCCTCGTACACATGCATTGATTATTGGCCCGGAATTTTCGGCCAACGTCCGATCGGCCGATTTTCGGCTTGTTAGTATGATGCTTTCGACAACCGACTCCGACTTTTCGGCCAAATAAAATCTGGTGTGCAGGCTATAAAATGTTTGTTGGCCGTCAACACAACGGCCGATTTTCCGTCAGTCAGTACAGATTTCAGCAGACAAAAATCTGATGAGCAAGACTGGGCATGCTCAGAGAAGAAAAAACACACAGAAAGTAAATCAGCACATGACATCACTTCTGAAGTAGATTTTTGTTGGCCGAGAAAATTAGTCTGCAGTCTAGGCACATTCCAACCAACAAAACACAACTCTGGACAAAAGTCGGACAATCGGTCGGAGGATAATCGTTCCGTGTGTACGGGGCTTTAGCCTGAGAGTTGTTTATCAGGTTGCAGCATCTTGATCCACCTTAGAACTGTATATAATAACAGTTTCCTTTTGGAACCAGATTTACACCACATTTGCTGACACAGTAGGATGTTGTTTCCTGTCTGTACCAAATCTTGAAAAAAATTTATTTGTGTGTGTGTGTGTGTGTGTGTGTGGGGGGGGGGGGGGGGGGGGGATGATAGGTTAGTTTGCATAGAGGCGAGATGACTTCCTATAGCAGCTGTTTAATGCTGATCTCCTAATAAAACTAAGTCCTTCTGCCCTTTCCCATCGAACTGCCCTTTTGGTAATTGCTAAATCTTATTTTAAAACAGCTAAACTAAAAGACATGTATACTTACTTATAATTGTCATAGGACAGGTCAGGTTCAAGTATTCTTCCTCTGTTTTGTAGTGAGGGAACCTCCTTATTTGCAGTGCCCACATTGATTCCTGGTAAGTTGGATGTTGCCCATCGGGTGCCAGAAGTGGCTCTCACAGGATTATGAAGGGGTCTTCCCAAACACTAAAGGCTTCCGGCTGTGATTTGTTGATGTCATGATTGGATAGCAGACCTAGTTGTAGCTTCCAATTATAGGTCGCCTGGAAGAGATATCACTGAGGGTACCATGATGGAGGATTCAAGCTTTTTTGGGTGTTTGAACAATTTTTAATGAAAACATTTTTTTGGGGTGCAGATGGGTTGTGATATTTTGCTTTGGGGGGGGGGGGGGTTTGGGCAGCTAAATTCCTTTTGTGTCATATAAGGAGTTTGATGAGTTAATGTCCATGCAGATGCATTTTAGCTGAAATGGATGCTCACTCAGATTTGGCAGTTTACATCATCACAGAAGGTATTGATACACGTAATAACCTTTAATAGCGCGAGTGACACACAGGCACCATAAAGGTTATGCTGGTGCAACAAAACTCTTCAGAGAAACATTGATTTATGGCTATGTCTAACTTTCATCTATTGTGTTACATATACCCTGTTGCTGAAATAAAGCCAGAGGAACAGAAGAGGCATCTGCTATGGGTATAGCAGTGCTTGGGGGCCCTAGATACAGTTTTGAACACAATTTATGTGAGGAGCAGCTGGAGTGCTGCTGATCTCCCACTTACCCATAGCTTTCACATTTGTTTCTGACTGTTAAACACACAGAATGATAATCTGGGATCATGCATCATTACTATACAGCAGGAGAACAATTTGGAATGCATTCGCCTTGGGTGTAACAATAGCGTCTCACCACTGCTTCAAAGAGAACTTTATGTGGAGTTGTTTTTGGTTGAATATTTCTGTGTGGTACTAATCAGAGTTTCACTAGTCCAGCAGGAAAAGCTATTAATTGATTAACAAAATGTTGCTTTTGCCAAGCTGTGTCTGAACAGCTCCGCTTCTTCATTACCTTCCAGGAAAGAAATAGGAGAATAAATAGATCCTGAATATTATAATTAGGAGAAAGCAGATTTATAGCCCGAGAAGAAAAGCAGGAGAATATACTGCTAATTTCATGCTTCAGAGTATTCAACATAAATACGAAACATGAATATTACAGATAGAGAATAAACCGTCATTACAGCTCTAAGTGAGAAAACATATTTTCCCGAGAGGCTGTAACTTACACAATAGGGCTCCTAATCCTATTATGAAAATGTGCATTTTCCGCATTACGACTTTAAAAGCCTGAGAAGCAAAATCGGACTTAGCCTAGCTGTAAGTGATATCATTGACTCATCCGTTATTTTTACTTGATTGGAAGCAATACGTTTTGCAAAGCAAGGAAATGGACGGTTGCATGTGCACTGATGTGTATTTTGGCGTATCCATTTAGATATGGAAATGTTGGCATATAAACTTCGATTTTTTTCATTTGAGTCACACGGGAGGATAATGTAACAGAGCCACGTTTACATATCTTTACACAGATGTTTTTTGCATCTTTTTATGGTTTCATGGGGATACTTGATGTAGTCAGATCAATCTGTTTTAAGACAATTACATGCAGCTACAAATAGTTTAGAGAGTTTATTGTGCATACTGCCGAAGCTCAATTCAGAACACTGCAACTCTTAAAAAGTATAGTAGAAGTTGGGTCAAAGTGTTACATTTGTAAACATATTGTAAGTTCATTGGGGGTTTTTTTTTCCAATTTTTAATGGCATTTATTTTTTTCTAGTGCCAGATAGAAAAGATAAGGAAGAACAAAATAAATGTATTTTGGGGTTTATTTGATGAGCTTAGAAATGGTTTTATTTCTTAAAGGCAGATTGAATATTATAGGATAATAGTGGAAAAATAGATTTACATCAACTGATGTTTTGGGGTATAACAATATCTTATCAGGATTCCTATCCATTCCTGTCCTATTAAAAAATATTTCCTTTTATAGTGGATGGTGCAACACAAAACCAGTACAAAGTGTCAAGTAACATCACACATAACCAAATGTCATGCTGCAGTTATCACTACTGGTGCAACAAAGCCCAAACACTGGCCAAGAAAAAAAGTAAGCGTTGAGATCTTAAAATTCACAATAGCTCTGGAACACTGACATTAATGCATCCTTCTTCCGAACTTTTGGGGATGCCTTACTCACCTGGGACCAATGGAGGATATAGCCAACACCAGTCCAGGACAAAAACACTGATTGTATTGCCTAGATGGACAACGCCATATGGCACATTTCTGTTTATTCAGAGCGGCACAGTCTTATTCAAATCAAAAATAAGGAGCTTAAGTTTTCCCACTGCCTCTAAAGTGCAGGCTTGGCCTGAATAAAACTCCCCATTAGCTATCAGGTGTTTGACACATGGTCCTCTCTCTCCCCTCTATTTGAGCCGTTACCAGCCCCCTTGTCCCAGGAGGTTGGAGGCCGAATATTCTATGGCATGTTGGGTTGACCATTATCCTCAACTATACTCTCATTAACAGTGGGCCATTCAGTTGGATTTCTGTGTATGGTATATTTGATTGAACATTTTTGATGGGAGATCACAAGATCATTAGCATGTTTCTGAACATTTTTTTTTTTTTTTTTTACTATGTGATTTTATAAAATATGTTGTTCCAATTAACTTTTGATACTTTTATAAGTATGAATACTCCTCTTTCTTTACTAGGGATTACAGGTGGCAACCTTTAAAATCCTATTTTCTTGTTTTTTTTTTACTTTTGCCTATAAACAGCTACGAATGCCCATGTTTATTGCAGAAGCTTTGACAAGGCTGTTCAGTAATGCAGTTTGGTAGCTGATGTCATAAACTGACTTCCTCTTTGTCTACCCCTCTATAAGGGAGCAGCATGCTCAAAGACAGAGTAGCATTTAAAGGGTGGGGCGGCTCTCATTGCCCTTTGGGAGTTGACATTAATTATGGTTAAAACTATCCTATATGTTGACTTTTTTACAGATGCAACATCCATGCCCTCTTGGCGCTTTACATAAATGTAGACAGTTGAATTAGGTTGATAAATCAGGGAGTGGGGTTATGACCCCATTTTTTGCTTTAAAGTTGTATTAAAATCAATTTTTTACCTAAATCAGACAAAAAAAAAATATAACTCACATGCATGTGATTTTTTTTTTAAATTTCCTCCCTGGAGCATACTATTTCAATTGTACCCTGGCTGCACTGCTATATTCAGATCTCTCTGTGCCCCTTGTGCCGCCAGAACCTATGGAGTCCTATGTGACTTTCCGCAAGGCATGCACTCCCACTCTGTACTACAACTCTTCTACTGGTTAAAGAAGATCTCCATGCACCTGTCAAAAAAATAAAAGTCAGCAGCTACAAAATGTGTAGCTGCTGACTTTTAGAAAACAGACACTCACCTGTCCCACAGTCTAGCGGTGAGCTCACCCCAGCCGTCCTCATCCTCCGTCCTCCCTTGGCGGGGCCGGTATTTTCACTATGGCCACCTGGCTGTGAAGCGAGTCACGCTGCACATCATGAATTGGTGGATGCAGTCTTCTGGGACTTGTCAGTGTCCTAGAACACTGCAGGGGGGAGGGAGGGAGGAGAACTTCTGTTCCACGCTCGGAATGGAGGTGGGAGCAGGTACCTGTCAAAATCGGGCACCTGCCCCCCCCTTTTGGGTGGAGTGCCACTTTAAGTATACCCTCGTTTAATGGATAGGCTTCTCCTGTATAAAAAAACAACCCTTAAAGTGACACTAAACTCTGGTTTTAAAAAAATATATTCTTAACTTCAAAAGATGCTTTCTATTGCTCTCAGCCTCCTCCAACTCTCCAAATTCCTTTTATTTGCTTTGTTACCTGACTTCCTGTTAGAAGGTTGTCCCACTGTATGAAGAAAGGTAGCCACCCTGTCTTGCTTGCTCCCGAGACGGACTATGGGATTTTTAATGTGTAGAGCAAAGCATGTGACCCTAATTAATGTTCACAGCTTGTTCCAAACAGGAAGTGAGGAAGAGAAGGAGAGGCTTGGGGGCTCGTGGAATATGTTACAAGGATAGCAGAAAAACACAGTATGAAACGTTTTCATGATAAATAAATTACAGGGCCCTTAAGTACTGTATGTGTATGGATTCGTTTTGCAGAATGAGGATATGGTTTAGTGTCAATTTTTTATGTGGACTAAAATAACGACACAAGAACAAACATATAAAACACTTTTACAAACTGAAATTTTCTCGCAGTTCACTTTTATGTGTGTATGCGTCTAATTGCTGCTGACCCTCAATATTTAAGGAAAGGCATTTTCCACAAAGATTAGGACCCCAAAGCCATCTGATTTACATTTATTCTGCAGCACACTAAGCCTGGTGTTTCTCCTGTTATGGAAACCCAAGTGCCTTGCAGCTTACTCTGATTAATGTGTTTCATTAATCACTACCCTCAGCATGCTTAATTGGTTAATTGGTTGACATTAAAAAAGCAAGGCAAATGAATTTATCATGGGTCATATTACCAGCTCCTTCTCCCAATACTACTGAGAACATCATTATTGAATGTATAAACTCAGGAAGAAGGTTAAAAGTCATATGTCCCAGGATACTGAAGTCTGTGATTAGATAAGTGGAGATTGAAGGCACCAAGGGGATAACATAATATGGCGTACTAGATAGTTCAGTGTACGTTCAGAAGCAATAACACATTGGCAGAAAAACACTGAAACACTATTAAAATACAATTTATTTGACATATTCCAAATAGTCCTGTGCTAAGAATAATTTCAATAAAAAATGACCCAAGATTCAGTCATAATATAAAGTAACTTAGTTCTGTGCTTGACGGTAGCTCTATAAAATCATAATCATAATATTATGCTTGGATGACTGGATTAATGGCTGTTTTAGGAAGCTTGACATTTAGCGTGATAGGACACTAATCTTATTCCACTCCTCTTTCATGACCTTTTGAAGGTGGAAAGCGGTGAGGCTTCCACATTGATAGGACTTGTTAAAGCACTTTGCAGTGGAATCTGTGCTTTCATAATGCCTTAGTAGGTAATACCCATGCTCTATGCTGGGTATATTACCTATAGATATTAGATAAATGTCACTGGATCTGATTGAGTGCAGCCAGATTGGGTGATATTTGGAACATCTAGGGTAGGAATTCACTAGCTGAATCCAAATAAGGGTCAACATAAAAGATTAGAATGATCTTCAGGGTCAAAAGGTGGATGTTGTCATTTATGACTGCATATTAGAATGTTGAGTAAAATAGTAATTATAATAGCAATATTAGTATGAAATTTAGCATGAATATCAGTATACACTTTGGAAAGCATCAAAAGTTTTGTGTAAGTGTGAGAGTTATACCTTTTATTTGCTGTCTGCAAATCTTAACCACTTGCCTATCGGACACTTTCACCCCCTTCCTGCCCAGGCCAATTTTCAGCTTTCAGCGCTCTCACGCTTTGAATAACAATTGCGCGGTCATGCTACACTATACCCATATGAAATTTTTATCATTTTTTTTCACACAAATAGAGCTTTCTTTTGGTGGTATTTAATGGCCTCTGGGTTTTTTATTTCTTACAAAAAAAAAAAGAAAAAGACAGAAAATGTTGAAAAGATAAAAGTTTTTCTTATTTTCTGCGAGTAAATTTTGAAAATAAATACATTTTTCTCCTTCACTGATGTGCGCTGATGAGGCGGCACTGATGGGCACTGATAGGCTGCACTGATGGGCACTGATGAGGTGGCACTTATGGGCACTGATGAGGTGGCACTTATGGGCACTGATGAGGTGGCACTGAAGAGGAGGTACTAATATGCCGCACTGATGAGCACTGATAGGTGGCACTGCTGGGCACTGAGAGGTGGCACTGCTGGGCACTGAGATGTGGC
Organism: Pelophylax lessonae; assembly: GCF_965119305.1. Classification (NCBI taxonomy): domain Eukaryota; kingdom Metazoa; phylum Chordata; class Amphibia; order Anura; family Ranidae; genus Pelophylax; species Pelophylax lessonae. Next base: position 81,697,457 of record NC_138775.1, on the reverse strand, counting down.
ACTGCTGGGCACTGAGAGGTGGCACTGATAGGCACTGAGAGGCGGCACTGCTGGACACTGATGGGTGGCACTGATGGACACTGATGGGTGGCACTGATGAGCACTGATGGGTGGCACTGATGAGCACTGATGAGCAGCACCATCAGTGCCCACACTCAGTGCCCATAGTGCTGCTAGTCAGTGCCCATCAGTGCCTAGATGAGCAGGCACTGATGGGCACTGACTGGCAGCACTATGGGCACTGATTGTGGGCACTGATGGCGGGCACTGAGGGTGGGCACTTATTGTATTTTATTTACCTTGTGTAATCAGGGCACTGGTGATCAGTGCCCTGATTACATTTTTCTGTGTCCCCTAACTGCTGATCGGCTCTGCTCTTCCTCACACACAGTCTCTGTGTGAGGAAGGAGAGCTGGCGATGAGAGATGATCTCACATTTGACAGATGATCTCACATTGCATGGTCCGATCACGTGGTAAATGGCCGCTGTGATTGGCCATTCACCACGATCTGTGATTGGCTGTGTCCAAGGGACACGGGCAATACAGATTTTCCCCGATGCGGGAGCGCGCGTGGAGCCTGTCACTGGGAGGCCGTTTAAAGATGGCCTCCCGGAAATTAGAGCCGCGCTGTAGCCCTCTTTCGGCTATAGCGCGGGCGAGAAGAAGTTAAAGTGTATCCTAAATAGCTGACAACTTTCTAAAAGGAGATGTTCCCCTACTTTCGAGAGAACTCCTCTCACGTTCTGTTGTGCCTCCAGGACGGGAAGTAAAGCGTTATCTCCCTAATGAGACAAAGACAGACAAAAATCTGTTTTAAGCATTCCCTACTGTATCCCAAAAAAATCAGAAGAGGAAAAAAACATTTAGCATTGATATACTTTGAAATGCAAGCTTTTCTAATGTTAGTTTTTTTATCTGGGCAAATTACTTGCATTTGATACTTTTTTTTAAAAGGCCCTAAAAGTTATCCCATGACCAGTACTTTTTGACCTTTCCACCTGCATGTAGCATTTTTATAAATACAATGTAATTGGAGGATGCCGTCATACAATATACCAACCGGGAGTACTGCATCAGTTTTCATCTCATCTTGGATTCGTTTTTTGGTAAAATTTGTTGCATGTAGAAAATATAATTTATGTATGCTTTTCTACATCTGTTACCTCTAAGCCACCTATGAAAGAGCAGTGACCAGCATTATACTGATATCAGAATACTATCTGAGACCGATGTTCTGTAGCACCTCTACGCAGGCTTTGCAGGGTTCTGGAACAAAGTTAATTTTGTGGATAAAAATAATTCCCAATTTTAGTGATGAAAACAAATCAAAATACAGATTTTGTCAATTGGCGAAAACTATGACGAAAATAAATTCCAATTTTCGTCAACGCACAAAAATGTGAATGATAATGAGAGGGAGGGACGTTTACCCAACTGAACTTCTGCCTTCCTCAGAGCTTCGCCTGTCTGGTAAAGCCCCAGCCCCCTGACAAACAGATCTAAGTTCCTACCAAAATCCTGATCCAGCACTCCCCCAATATATCCTAATTTAATTTAAAAAAATTAGACATACTGTAGGAACTTGATTGCTATGAACAGTAGATGCAGTTTTCACCAGTTGTTATAAATTAGCTCCAGAGTGTTTATTACCAGCTTTAACATTTAAAAAGAAGACCTCAAAGGGTACCTATTTATAGTCTAAAATGACTGACACTATCAGACAGTAGCTTATGGTCAAAAATATGTAGGTGCCATTTACTTGGGATGTGAGTGACATTTGAATATCTTTGTTGCCATGGATAATTAATGATTCTCTAAATCATTTACAGCAAGTGAATACTGAGGTTTTTCTCTCGTTGCTATATCATATGTTAATTAAATATGGATTCTTGTTCAAGGTCAGCATGCACTGTCTTATATGTTATACTCTTCATGAGCTATACATAGAGACATATATGTAGAAACCCCAGTTGTAAAGCAAACCAGGCCTTTTTCAAGAATCTCAACATTCAGTCTAAAAATAAACCTAGATGTAAAAGCATATAGTCCTACACCATAAAATCATTTACCTCAACTTTCAATAAAATAGTAGGTATATCGCATCAAAGAACTGGGGCACACCTTTTTCAAACAAGTATAGTGTCTTTACTTTTAACAACACTAAGGGCTCATTCATAGAGAGAAAGGTGGAATAGAGGATCTCGGCTGTTATAGGAAGTATACAGTTTTCCGCGACCTTATATCAAAGTTACTTATAAGAGAACTTGGATCAATTAACATGCACTTATTGGATGTCTTTTTCCACACTCTATCCACTCATGTCATCACAGGTGATCTATGATCATTGTGTGGTCCATAGATTTGGGGAATTTCTATTAAGGTTGAGGTGCATGAGTCCCAAAACTTTGTAAAGCTACATGCACTTACATGTTTTATACTGGTGGTTCCCTCAGAAGGTGTTGAAACAGAAACATACGAGCCCCTCTAGGTAAACTATATACTTTGAAAGGATTTTAGCCAATTTTTTCTGCAGATTTACAGTATCTCAAAAAAGTGAGTACACCCCTCACATTTTTGTAAATATTTTGTTATAACTTTTTTATGTGACAACACTGAAGAAATTACACTTTGCTACAATGTAAAGTAGTGAGTGTACAGCTTGTATAACAGTGTAAATTTGCTGTCCCCTCAAAATAACTCAACACACAGCCATTGGGCCCAAAGTGTCAATATTTTGTGTGGCCACCACAAAATTGGCATGAATGGTGGCACTGCCTTAACCCTCTTGGGCATGGAGTTCACTAGAGCTTCACAGGTTGCCACTGGAGTCCTCTTCCACTCCTCCATGACGACATCACGGAGCTGGTGGATGTTAGAGACCTTGCGCTCCTCCACCTTCCATTTAAGGGTGCTCCAAAGATGCTCAATAGGGTTTAGGTCTGGAGACATGCTTGGTCAGTCCATCACCTTTACCCTCAGCTTCTCTAGCAAGGCAGTGGTTGTCTTGGAGGTGTGTCTGGGGTCGTTTTCATGTTGGAATACTGCCCCACGGCCCAGTCTCTGAAGGGAGGGGATCAGGCTGTACTTCAGTATGTCACAGTACATGTTGACGTTCATGGTTCCTTTAATAAACTGTAGCTCCCCAGTGCCAGCAGCACTCATTTTTTTTTTTTAGCAATGATGGGGGACCCAATCAGATGTCTGTCGTCCAAGGAAGAATTGGACTTTAATAGAAAGCCACTAGTCTTGCAATGGGCAAATAACCTGAAATCTAAATTTTTATTATATTTCTAGTCTTAGAAAAGCAAAATAGCTTTAGCTCTGTCATACATCACAACAAAATCAAATGACATTTTCAGTTTTGAAAAAGAATTGAATTAGGCCTCTGTATTTTTTTTTTGCGCATTCAATTGTTTTTTTATTTTCAAAGGCACGGCTGTTTACACATGTCCTTAGGTTTTACTCATATATGTGAGTCCTTCCATAATTTAGTAACTTTTCTCTCCCTTTATCTAGATTGTTACAAATAAAATGAACTGAACTAATGCGGAATCACGGATGTAAGATTACTGGCTCTTGTGGTGTTGTTTAACTACCGAATCTCAGGAGCCCCTTTTTAATGTTATTGCTTACTTGTTTGAATTCTTTTGAGGACATAGACATGAATTATATTTCTGTAATTTGAACCCTTCTAAAGCTGAGGAGTTCCACCTCGAATGCCATAGGTTATGTGTTTGTTTCTCATCTGGTCTGAAAGTGAGCATGGTCCAGGTGTATGTGACAACAGGAGCAGTCCAAGCACCTGCCCAACCACATCTAGTATAAAGGGGCTCCTTAGTTACAAAGGGCCCCTGTTCAGCTGCACAGTCTGCACAAATGACAGGTACACCCTTCACGAAAAATGAGAGAAAATCAAGGCAGTGGGGACAACAATGAAAACCAAACACTTTCCCAATCAATCCAAGGATAAAAAGTCCCGGGGATCCTCAGTAAACATATTATTCTGCTGTCTGAAAAATCAACTAACATAATTAGTATTTAACATGATTTCAGGAGTCTAGTATAATAACTAGTTGATGGGGATTTCTGGTGTATATTGAGTACCAAAAGTTAAATTTTAATGTTACTGTAAAGAGAACAAAAGTAATACGGACAGTACTCAACCTTATTATTTTACATGCTCTAAAACAGCTTAATCAGCCTGGTTTAAATCAAAACTCCTCTAGTCATTTCAGGACCTCCATGTCCTAGAAGGGAGGATTTCCACCTCCGGTAGCTCTCTTGTAAACCTTGAAATCCCCTTTAAACCTGTGTAATTTAAACCAAGGGTATGATGACAAAATGCAAAAGCAATCATTTTATTTAGGGAACAATGATCAGTGGAACCAGAGAGCGGAAGCCAAAGTATTAAATTCTTACATTTTTTAATAAAAGCGTCTTTGCACCGTGACCTCTCAATGCCGCTTATTTTAATGTGTACTGAAAATACAATGAATGAAAAACAATACATTAAATTATCCCCAGACATCTAAAAAAATATAGAGTACGATCTTCCTGTTTACAATAACATATATACAGTATCTCACAAAAGTTAGTTCACCCCTCACATTTTTGTAAATGTTTTATTATATCTTTTCATGTGACAACACAGAAGAAATGACACTTTGTTACGATGTAAAGTAGTAAGTGTACAGCTTGTATAACAGTGTCAATTTGCTGTCCCCTCAAAATAACTCAACACACAGCCATTAATGTCTAAACCGCTGGCAACAAAAGTGAGTACACCCCTAAGTGAAAATGTGCAAATTGGGTCCAAAGTGTCAATATTTTGTGTGGCCACCATTATTTTCCAGCGCTGCCTTAACCCTCTTGGGCATGGAGTTCACCAGAGCTTCACAGGTTACCACTAGAATCCTCTTCCACTCCTTCATGACGACGTCATGGAGCTGGTGGAGGTTAGAGACCAGCAGATGTGTGGACAGAAATGCCTTGTTGATGTCAGAGGAGAAAATACAGACTGTTTCATGATGATAAAAAGGCAACAGTAACTAAAATTACCACCTGTTACAACCACGGTATGCAGAATACCATCTCTGAATGGACAACACATGAAGCAGAGGGGCTACAGCAGCAGAAGACCACACGAGTGTCACTTCTGTCAGGTAAAAAACAGGAACAGGAAATTGAGGCTACACGCAGGCTCACCAAAATTGGACAATAGAAGATTGGAAAAAATGCTGCCTGGTCTGATGAGTCTCGATTTCAGCTGATAGGGTCAGAATTTGGCGTAAATAACATGAAAGCATAAATCCATCCTGCCTATTATCAATGGTTCAGGCTGGTGGTTGGGGTGTAATGGTGTGGAGGATATTTTCTTTTCTTTTATTTTTACGGCCGACTTGAGTATTGTTGCTGACCAATGCCACCCCTTTATGACTACAGTGTACCCAGTTTCTGATGGCTACTTCCAGCGGGATAATGCACCATGTCACTAAGCTCAAATCATCTCAAACTGGTTTCTTGAACATGACAATGAGGTCACTGTACTCCAATGGCCTCCACAGTCACCATATTTCAATCCACTAGAGCCCCTTTGGGATGTGGTGAAATGGAAGATTTGCATCATAGATGTGCAGCTGACAAATCTGCAGCAACTGCGTTATGCTAACTTCAATGTGGGCCAAAATCTCTGAGGAATGTTTCCAACACCTTGTTGAATCTGTGCCACGAAGATTTAAGCAGAAGATCCCGGGAGCTGCACATCAGAGCAAGACCTGCTGTGTGTATACAAGTGCAGTCTTAGCCTGGACCCCCACCAGGTCACGCCCCCAACGTGTTTCATTCCGCTCACTGGAACTTACTCATGGGGACAAAATACAAAGCAAGGTCCATAAAGACATTGATGACTGAGTTTGGGGTGGAGGAACTTGACTGGGCTGCAAAGAGTCCTGGCCTCAACCCAATAGAACACCTTTGGGATGAATTAGAACGAAGACTGCGAGCCAGGCCTTCTGGTCCATAGCAGTGCCTGACCTCACAAATGCGCTTCTGAAAGAATGGTCTAACATTTCCATAGACACACTCCTAAACCTAGTGGACAGCCTTCCCAGAAGAGTTTAAGCTGGTATAGCTGCAAAGGTTGGGCCAACTCAATATTGAACCCTGCGGACTAAGACTGGGATGCCATTAAAAATCATGTGCGTGTAAAGGCAGGTGTCCCAATACTTTTTATAATGTATTTCTAAAGGTGATATTGACATGAAAGTTTCAACACATATCGGTAACAACCCATGCAATTTACACATACAAAGAAATCAAAACAAAAAAGGTCATAAATTAAGTTATGTGTAATAAAATGGAATCACACAGGGAAGAAGTATTGAACATGCTTTATTTAATGCTTCATACAAAATCCTTTGTTGGTAATGACAGCTTCCAATTCCCTACTGTATAGAGAAACTAGTCGCATTCATTGCTCAGGTGTGATTTTTGCCCATTCTTCCACACAAACAGACCTTATATCTTGAATATTCCGTGGGCCTTTCCTATGATCTTTGATATTTAGTTCTTTTCATAGATTTTCTATTGCATTCAAGTCAGGTGATTGGCTGGGCCATTTTAGCAGCTTTTTTAAATTGAGAGTTTCCTTGGCCTCGTGTCGCTGAAATGTCCACCCTTGTTTCATCTTCATAATCCTGGTAGATGGTAGCAGACTTTTATAATGAATGTCTTGGTACATTTTTCTATTCATCCTTCCTTCAATGATATGAAGTTTGCCAGTACTGTATGCGGAAAAACAGCCCCATTCACACCATGATGTTCCCACGTCCAAGCTTTACTGTTGGTTTGGTGTATTTGAAGTGATGTGCGGTGGTATTTCACCTCCAAACATGGTGTGTAATATGGCATCCAAAATAAATTTCGGTCTCATCTAGCCACGCTATACTCTCCTAGTATTTTACAGGCTTGTACAAATATTGTGCAGCAAACTTTAACAAGCTTTAACATGCTTTTTCTTCAGCTAAAGGAGTCTGGTGTGGTGCATATAGGCCATGGCGGTTGAGTGCATTACTTCTTGTTTTTTTTAAAACAATTGTACCTGCTAATTCCACGTCTTGCTGAAGTTCTCCACAAGTGGACCTTGGTTCTTGGACAACTTTTCTGATAATTCTTTTCACTCCTCTGTCAGAAATCTTGCGAGAAGCACCTGGTCGTGGACAGTTTATAGTGAAATGATGTTCCTTCCACTTCCAGATTATAGCCCCAACAGTGCTCACTGGGACATTCAGAAGTTTAGAAATTGTTCTGTAACCTATGCCATCAGTACTGTAGGTTTTGCAATGATAAGGCTAAGAAGATCTTGAGAGAGCTCTTTGCTTTTACCCATCATGAGATGTTTCTTGTGTGACACCTTGGTAATGAGACACCTTTTTATAGGTCATCAATTGAGACTGAACCAGCTGATATTAATTTGCATTGACAAGGGGCAGGACTGCTTTCTAATTACTGTTAGATTTCAGTTGGTGTCTTGGCTTTCCATGCCGTTTTGCACCTCCCCTTATGTCATGTGTTCAAAACTTTTTCCCTGTGTTATTCCATTGTTTTTTTACACAAAACTTATATTCCGAACTTATTTCTTTTGGTTTCTTTGTTTGTATGGATTGTGTGGGTTGTTACCAACATATGGTGAAAATTTCATGTCAATAGCACCTTTAGAAATATATTTACCTAGAAAAATGGTGACGTGTTCAATGCTTATTTTACCCATTGTATCTGTTATTGTTAACAGGAAGATCTGCTCTTTTTTTTTTTTTAAATGTCTTGGGGATATTTTTTAATGTGTTGTGAAGAATAAAAGTACATTTTTTAACTGATATTATTGTATACCTATTGTCATTGGACACTCCCAGGGGAGCATAGTTAAAGTCCTGTTAATAAGGGTAACATATCCTTTTTCCAGAAATCCTAATTCCAGTTCAAAGATGTCACAGGTTGTTTACTATGTTACTGTGGTCACTTTTTTTATGTCTTATGTGTACTCCTTTTTCTGGGCTCCTCTCAGATGCTGGTTGTGCCTTGGCCCTTCGGGGTTTGCCTGTTTTTGGGCTGACCTACGGGGCGCTAACGCTGATTGTTGGTATATTTCTATGTCTACTCTACGTATAATCTCATGGAACGTCAGGGGGCTAAATTCAAAAGTGAAACGGTCTCTGATGTTTGACTATTTAAAACGCCATAGTCCTCACGTTGTTTTGTTACAGGAGACACACCTCCAGGGGTCCAGGGTTATGGCCCTTAAGCGGGCACACGTGGCGTATGCGCTACACTCTACCTATTCTTCCTATGCCCGAGGAACGTCCATTTTGATTGCCAAATCCGCTCCAGTCACTATTAAACATTTAAAGACGGACCCCTCGGGGTGCTTTGTTATCCTTGTTATTGAATATTTAGGTAAACCTTATACCCTGGTGAATGTTTATGTCCCCCCGCCGTTTACTAAGTCATTCTTTGACCGTGTTTTGGGTTTGGTTTTGGAAATGGCGGAGGGCCCTCTTATTATGGCGGGTGACTTTAACACGGTCCTCGACAATGCTTTGGACCGCTCTGGGGCTGCTTCTTCCCAACATACCCCCCTGCGCTCCTACTTAGACAAATTGGACCTCACGGACGCCTGGAGGTGGAAACATGGGGGGATTACTGAGTTTTCTTGTTATTCGAGCTCACACCACACTCTATCTAGGATTGACCTCTGTTTGCTCTCTCGGGAACTGCTGGGTCCGCTCTCGGGGATCAGGTACCTCCCTCGGGCGGTATCTGACCACTCCCCTTTGCTGGTGGACCTTGCTTTGGGGTCCCCACCTAACTATAAATTGTGGCGACTGAGCCCTCTGTGGCTGGCGGACCCCGCGGTGACTGATCAGGGGCTCACGGAATTGAATTCTTTCTGGGCGCTCAATGGACGGGAGGGGTCGGCACTGCTGACCTGGGACGCCTTCAAGGCCACTATGCGGGGCACCTTCTCGTCTGCCATAGGCCATGCCCGGAAGGCGCGTCAGACCAAGTTGGTTGACGCCGAACGGGCATTGCATACGGCTGAACGGCAATACTCTGACGACCCCTCCCCTCAGAATCACGCCGCTTGGCGGGCCAGAGCCCGTGATTTGGATCTCGTCCTTATTGAGCGCACCCAGAAAAAACTGTTATATCAGAATCAAAGAATTTTTGAACTGGGGGACAAAAACAGTCGCTTGTTGGCCTACTTAGCTAGGCCGGATTTTCAACCTTGTATCATTCCCCGGGTCACCAGCCAGGCCGGTGTCATTGTAGAACAAACTCCTGATATTCTTCATAGTTTTGTTGAATTTTATTCCTCTTTATACCGCACCCAGGCCCATTACACTATTATCGAACTTGATGATTTTTTATATGATATTGAATTGCCCGCATTGTCGGTGGACCAGTCTCGCTTCTTAGACTCCCCTTTGACCACAGAGGAGATTGACAAGGCCGTAGCTACGTTTGCACATAATAAGACACCTGGCTTGGATGGTTTCCCCATTGAATGGTATCTTCACTATAGGGAATTGCTGGTCCCCCATTTGTTGAAAGTGTTTACTTGTGCTCTGAAGGAGGGACGTCTGCCACCCTCCATGACGGAAGCCCTTATAGTACTCATCCCGAAGCCGCGCAAGGACCCTCTTCTCTGTGAATCGTACCGTCCGATCTCACTTATTAATACAGATGTGAAGATTTTGGCCAAGGTCCTGGCGAGAAGGCTGAATACGGTTGTCACGGACTTGGTCGGGGCGGACCAGTCGGGGTTTATTCCTGGCCGGTCTACCTCGATCAACTTGCGTAGACTTTTTACCAACCTTCAGACGACTCATGATTCTGTGGGGGCCAGGGTTGTGGTAGCCCTGGACACTCACAAGGCTTTTGATTCAGTGGAGTGGCCTTATCTCTTGGAGGTATTGGCGAAATTTGGATTCGGATCGGGGTTCATAAAATGGGTACAACTTCTATATTATCTCCCTCGTGCCCGTATCAGGGTCAATAATTCCGTGTCTGACTCCTTTCCCATTTTTCGGGGTACTAGGCAGGGGTGCCCGTTGTCCCCGTTACTTTTCGCCCTGGCCATTGAGCCTTTGGCTGCGCAGATCCGCCAGTGTGCGGCTGTTGCGGGCTTTGTGATCAATGGCTTGGAGGAAAAGGTTTCCTTGTATGCGGATGATATGTTGATATATCTAGCGGATCCACATCAATCCCTCCCCACTCTATTGTCCATTATTGATCGCTTCGGTCACTTCTCGGGTTTCCGGGTGAACTGGAGTAAATCTACTCTGTTCCCCCTGGATCCCCAGGTTCTGCCCCCTTCTCTCGCATCATGCCCTCTCCAGGTGGTAGATCGGTTTCGATACTTGGGGGTTGACATTCAACTTCCCTTGTCTCGTTTCCTCCCCAATAATTTAGATCCCTTGGTTGCCCGACTTAAATCTTCTCTACAGCTCTGGTCCCAGCTTCCTCTCACGGTTTTGGGTAGGATCAACATTTTTAAAATGATGTTCCTTCCCCGATTTCTGTATGTGTTGAGTCACTCCCCGATATATGTTACCAAACGTCGTTTCCAGGTCATCGATTCGCTCTTCACTTCATTTATCTGGGGGGGTCGGCCGGCACGTGTGGCCAGAGATGCGTTACAGTTACCTGTATTAGCGGGGGGACTGGCAGCGCCCAACCTACGCCTTTATTATTTTGCCTCCCAGTTGGCACACGCACATTGGTGGTTCCATCCCGAGGACAATCATGCTGCGGCGGCCTTGGAGGCGGCTATTTTCACGTCCTATGAATCTCTGCAAAATTTGCTGCACCGTAGATCTACTATGGGCAGGCCGAACACTGCACTTATCTCGGTCACTCTACGGGTTTTTGCGGCTACCGCATTGGGTGAGGCCGACCCTCCGGGGTCGTACTCCCCTAATGCCCCCCTTTGGCACAATCCTCGGTTTCGGGAGTTTTTCGGTCGGGACGACGGTATTTTTTGGGCCCGTCTTGGGGTGAAGTCTGTTGATCACCTGTATGTCCAGGGAACCTTCCGGTCCTTTGCGGACATGCAGTCCACTTTTGCTGTACCATCTACGGCTCATTTTCGCTACCTCCAGCTGAGACATGCGGCGGCTGCGCAGTTTGGCCTCCGGGATGTCTCGCTGGAGCCATCCCCCCTGGAATATCTCCTCTCTGACTCTTCACATGAGAAACTGGTCTCCACATATTATCGTAGGCTTTTGCATTCTAAGTCTAAGCGCTTGGCGGTGGTTGAGTCCCAGTGGCGTGAAAACGTCCCGGACTTGACGGAGGAGGTTTGGCATGACGTCCTTCCTGAACAAATCCCGGTTGTAATTTCCTCCAGGGATAGAGTCATACAATTAAAATTCCTGTATCGGGCTTACTACACTCCCCTGTTCCTTCATAAAATTGGTACATTATCCTCCCCTCTCTGCTCTAAGTGCTCTGATGGTGTGGGATCCTTCTTTCACATGTTTTGGGAATGTCCCCCTGTCCGTGCCTTTTGGTCAGGGGTGACGGCCTTTATAACTGATATCTCTCAATTGTCCAATGTCTGTAGCCCCCTTCGTTGTCTCCTAGGATATGTGGATGATGAGGATGCTCCGGCTCGCACGAAACTATTTCTGCGTTTGCTCTTTTTCTATGCTAGGAAAGTTATTGCTCTCCGTTGGAAATCTTCCACACCCCCTGACGTTCCATTTTGGATCTCTACTGTTAATCAGGCTCTGCCTCTGTATAAACTGACGTATGAGGCCAGAGGATGTCCGAAGAAATTCAATAAAATCTGGTCCTTCTGGGTAGACTCTGATCTTACTGCCTCCTCGGTGTCTGACGCCTCCTAGGCGATGTCTACAGTGCCTTCTTTTGCTCCGCATGTGTCGTTATATATTGCTTATAATAATGTGTTACCCCCCCTTTTACCACGATTACTGGGTATTCTCTGTACTGTGGTTTTATTTTGTTAGATGATTGGAGAGGATGCTTTGTATGTTCTGTATCCTCTCTTTTATGTTGCACTGCCATTTTTCTTTTGGTGTACTGTGTTTTGTTTGTTTAATAAAAACCTTTAAAAAAAAAAAAAAAAGATGTCACAGGTCCTTTTTGGCCTCTTCTTGTTCCTTGGGTGGGTGGATCTTAAATGCTGCAGAGTCTGGTGACTTACCGCTACCCTCTGTAGAATTCTACTGTGAGTGAAGGGTGTGCCCTTAACACCCTGGGCTCACAGCAAGTGGGCTGAATGACATTTGGCATCATGTAACTCAAAAAAGGAGCAGGACAACATTGTTGGTTTAGTGCCTGAACTGCAGGTCGTCTTAAATTACCAAAAAAGCCCAAAACTCTTTCTCGGGGCTTGTTTACACTTGTTTTAACACTCCGAGGAGCAATCTGCATTGGATAGCTTTTCAGAGAGCATTTGACATTGCTCATCATCGCCTTTTTTAACCCCTAAAAGCCTACACCAATGTGCTGCAACCATGAGTGGCAGTTCTGTCTGGCACGGCCCCTTTCGCTTGAATGGGTTAGATTCAGCAGGTAGTACTACCCACAATGTAGTACCCATGTATGGTTTTGGAAGCGGGGAAGGCTGAGCCATCCGTTTTACTGCCCCCAAGTGTAAACTGGGTCTCACAGTTTTATGGAACAAGCAGTTCATTAGATATATATTGTTTGCTAAAAATCTACTTAAGATTACACCAAATTAGATCAGTATTATCATGTGAGTGCGAATGGCAAACTTAGTTTTACCTTTATTCGTGAAAATATTGTCAGAATCGGAAATTGTTTCGGTGTCTGGTGTGCTATTCTGAAGCAGCATTAATGCATGCAGCTGGTGTTTTGCTCTCTTTTGTATTGCAGTACTGGACAGTTTTCTGTCATTAACCTAGTTATTGTATTCTGTCTCTGTGGTAATGTTCAGTCTCTTCACAGTGACAAAGGGAGAGAACAATCTTTTTATATAGACTACATGGGGGAGTGACAGATGAGACAATAGTCATAACGTGTATTTACAGCATGTATCCATCTTGTCACAAGCTGAACTGTAAAACATTATTTTCCCTCTAATACGTGGATTTTGCCAGCGATTCATTTTTTAGGCTTTGAACATACCTGTTACAGCTTTCAGCGGTTGCTATGATCAATGAAAATGTTGAACATTGTGAAGGCTGCCATCTGGATCCTGGCTGCACTAATGAGTCACTGGCCGGTAACAAGCATTCAGGCTGGGAGTTCAGACTTCATTATCTATGTGCTTGTTCCAGGGCAAGGAGGTGATGAACAACATGACGATCGTTCAGTGGTTACCCTTATATTTCTGTCCACACGTTTCATTTAAAGGGTAACTGTACCTTTATCAAAAGGAAGGGTGTGATGGAGCCCCAAAGTTGTCTGTGCCTCAGAAGGGGAGAAGAGGACACAACACAGTTTACTCCAAAAATAACAATCTTTATACAAAACATCATAGTATGGAAACAGAAATGGGTAATGAACACATTAACATACAGTATAAAAATTACAACATTGTCTGTGTAAAACGGCATGCCCAGACTCATAATCATGTAAGTACACCCTCAAAATCTGGTGTTACTTAGCCGGCAATCTAACACTAGAGCTGAAAAAGAATCACTCAGCAGGGGGCAGACGTGAGGACTGGGAAACCCCTAGGGTCCCGGCATAGCAGCCTATATGTACCTGACAGAGTCTACTTTGCCAACGGTCACTCTGTCACCAGTGATTCCAAGGAATATTGTGACGGACCCCCTTACTCATAAAGAGTATGTCCGCCTTATAAGCTTCCCTTGCCTGATACCAGCATGATCCAAGATCCCTTAGCCCACCTAGTCACTTATCGAGACATCAGTGTAGGGTGGTAAGAAGCATAAGACACTGGCACAAAGAGACTGGCACACCCTGGGACAATCCCCCTCCCCTTTGGCAGCTAATCCACATACACATATACTTCCAATAATAGATTGATCCCAAGGCAGACAGAAACAACAGAACAATGGGATATAGGCACTTGACAATAACAAGCCCAACCCCACCTCAAACTATCTAGCAATCTGAAAAGTGAAATTGTTTATCTTCATACATTTCTTGAGTGATATTGTCCACATATTTAGTGTTGCTATATTACCTCTGTGCATTTCCTGATGGATGTTATAGTGTGATTTTACTATCTGTGGGCAAGGGGCAAATAGAGAGCCTGGAGGTCCTCTGTCAGGTATATATAGACTACTATGCTGGTACCCTAGGGGTTTCCCAGTCCTCCTTTCTGCTTCCTGCTGAGCAATTCTTTTTCAGCTCTAGTGTTAGATTGCCAGCTAAGTAACACCAGATTTTGCTGGTGTACTCACATAATCATGAGTCTGGGCATGCCTTTTTGAAAAGACAATGTTGTTATTTTTAGATACAAACGTGTTCATTACCTATTGTTTCTGTTTCAATGCTATGATGTTTTGAAAGGTTGTTATGTATGGAGTAAACCTGTAACGTTCCTGTGTTTTATGTATGATGTGGATTTACAGCTGCAGAAATATTCCACTTCAGTAGTCATGTAGAGAAACGCTGAGACACCAATCCCAACTCCCAAAGACTCATCATGTGTGGATGATCTTAATTCAGCAAGTAAATACACACACTCAATAAGATGTTCCTAGAGTGACTTATGTATATAGTAACACAGTGATGATAGGCTGAAGAGACAGGTTGGGTAGAGATGGTAGATGACAGACACTTGAAAGGAAATGTTCTTGAAAGTAAGATAGTAGCAGATGGAATGCAGATAGGTTAGCAATCATGTATGGTAGCAGATGATAGAGTAGCAGGTGAACATACAGGAGAGACCAACCCAGTGCAAGAGCAGATGGTAGTAGGCTCAAGAGCTAGCAATCTTAGATAATGCAGATGTAATAATAGTCCTTAGTATGCAGAGCTAGATAGTGTAAGCTTTAGTATGAAGGTTATAGAGGTTTCCCCTGTGGGGTACTTATCACTAGTAGCAATGTAGCAGAGGAGAGGTTCGGCAAGAGCGGATGATCCGGTAACGGGATACAGGGATCAGCGGAGCGTGGTTCCGACAGCGAGGTATGCTTGCAAGCATGAGAGCTTCAAGACAGGTTAGCATCAAGGCACAAAGCAGGTTGAACGAACACATGTGAGTGAGAGTTGGTGATTTAAATAGCTGTTCAGTCCGGCGCTCAGTGATGATGTCAGCACTTTTAAAGGGAAACATACCTATATGTGCTTCATCTATCTAGGTAGATGGAAAGCACCCGGAAATGATGTGATAGGAGGCACTGAGAGTGCCAAAACCTTACAGTACCCCCCCCCCCCGTAAGGCCGGCTCCGGAAGGCCTCTAAGGCTGGTTGTCGATATAAGAATCTGAAAAAGCTGGTTGCCGATGTGAGAATCGGAAAAGACTGGTTACCGATACGAGAATCGGATAACACTGGTTGCCGATACGAGAATCGGATAATACTGGTTGCCGATACGAGAATCGGATAAGACTGGTTGCCGATACGAGAATCGGATAAGACTGGTTGCCGATACGAGAATCGGATAAGGCTGGTTGCCGATACGAGAATCGGATAAGACTGGTTGCCGATACGAGAATCGGATAAGACTGGTTGCCGATACGAGAATCGGATAAGACTGGTTGCCGATACGAGAATCGGATCAGGTTGGTAACCGATGTGAGAATCGGATCACTTGTTGCCGATATGAGAATCGGATCAGGTTGGTAACCGATGTGAGAATCGGATCACTTGTTGCCGATATGAGAATCGGATCAGGTTGGTAACCGATGTGAGAATTGGATCACTTGTTGCCGATATGAGAATCGGATCAGGTTGGTAACCGATCTGAGAATCGGATCACTTGTTGCCGATATGAAAATCGGATCAGGTTGGTAACCGATGCGAGAATCGGATCACTTGTTGCCGATACGAGAATCGGATCAAGTTGGTAACCGATGTGAGAATCGGATCACTTGTTGCCGATATGAGAATCGGATCACTTGTTGTTAGGGTGTCTGCTACATGAACCCCTCACTAGAATCGGACGCATAACCATCCGAAGTAGTCCTAGTAGTCCTAGCAACCAATGCTTCTTCAAACATCCTCAGATCCTTCCTACATACCACCGTGCCATTAGAAGCGCGTACGCAGTCAGGTGCATGAATCTCAATGTTTTCATTGGAAGCTAGAAATGTACTTGCAAAAATAGGAGTATCTATACCAACATCTGCCAATTTCTGGGTGTCCTTTTCTGATATAGAACGGGGACAGGGCTGGCAACAGCCTTGGTAATTTCCAGGCTGTTTTTCAGGGAAGACAGTTCGGATTCGCCTGGCCTCCATTGGGAGAGCCTTAGGCCTATGGGGTCTGGTTGGGCAGGATGTAATGAAATGTCCCCCTTCTCCACAATAAAAACAAAGGCCACAGATTCTCCTGTGATCTTTTTTTTTTTGTAAGGACAACTTAGCATGTACGGCACCAATCTCCATAGGCTCCTCATCCATCTCTGTAGGATCAGGGTTCAAATGAGATGTGTCAGAGTGACAAGGCTGACTGTTTAAGGCAGGCTTGGACCATGACCAGGCAGGATCACCATATTCATTTGGTTTCCTTTTTTCCCTAGGTAGCCGGGGTCTGCGGTTACCTGGAGCAGGTTTAGGAATAGATTTTTGGGAGGGGAGACACTGGGAGTGCATCGCAATTGCAAATGATTCCCAATTGTCTAGGATCGGACTTTTTTCTTGCAGTTTCTCGTATGCCCACGTTTTCATTTTGCCAGAAAGCAAATTAATGGCAGCATGCACTTTAATAAAGTCATTATGATAGGTCCTAGGCTTAAGGATAAATAGGAGCTCACAATCCATACGAAAAAAAAGAAAAGAGGAACGGGAACCATCAAACCTGTCTGGTAGAAGGACAAGAGGTTCTGGGGGTTGAGCAGCAGTAGGCTGTGTCAGTCTGGCCACCTGCTGTGTCAGAGCCTGATTGTCTTCTTTTAATTCAGTAAGTGCGTGTATTAACGCAGTTACTTGTTGTGTTAACTGTGTCACCTGAGTGGTCATTTCTGCTGAATCCATTTTATCTGGTTCGTTCAATCTGTAACGCTCCTGCGTTTTATGTATGATGTGGATTTACAGCTGCAGAAATATTCCACTTCAGTAGTCATGTAGAGAAACGCTGAGACACCAATCCCAACTCCCAAAGACTCATCATGTGTGGATGATCTCAATTCAGCAAGTAAATACACACACTCAATAAGATGTTCCTAGAGTGACTTATGTATATAGTAACACAGTGATGATAGGCTGAAGAGACAGGTTGGGTAGAGATGGTAGATGACAGACACTTGAAAGGAAATGTTCTTGAAAGTAAGATAGTAGCAGATGGAATGCAGATAGGTTAGCAATCATGTATGGTAGCAGATGATAGAGTAGCAGGTGAACATACAGGAGAGACCAACCCAGTGCAAGAGCAGATGGTAGTAGGCTCAAGAGCTAGCAATCTTAGATAATGCAGATGTAATAATAGTCCTTAGTATGCAGAGCTAGATAGTGTAAGCTTTAGTATGAAGGTTATAGAGTTCTCCCCTGTGGGGTACTTATCACTAGTAGCAATGTAGCAGAGGAGAGGTTCGGCAAGAGCGGATGATCCGGTAACGGGATACAGGGATCAGCGCAGCGTGGTTCCGACAGCGAGGTATGCTTGCAAGCATGAGAGCTTCAAGACAGGTTAGCGTCAAGGCACAAAGCAGGTTGAACGAACACATGTGAGTGAGAGCTGGTGATTTAAATAGCTGTTCAATCCGGCGCTCAGTGATGATGTCAGCACTTTTAAAGGGAAACACACCTATATGTGCTTCATCTATCTAGGTATGATGTGATAGGAGGCACTGAGAGTGCCAAAACCTTACAAAACCGTGGTGTCTTCTCTTCTCCCCTTCTGAGACACGGACAACTTTGGGGCTCTATCCCCAATCACATCCTTAATTTTGACATTTTTATTTGTTTAATTTACATGGACCCCACCCTAACCAGGGTGAGTCAGTACTCCTACCACCTGATTAGACCAATTGTAGCCTTTAGGACCCTGCCATTGCCATACTTTTTATTCTAGCTTTACCTTTATCTTAACTCTACCTGAATCTACCCTCCCACCCCCCAAACACCAAGCTTCACTGCACTATCTGTCCCCTTCTTTCCCCCTCCCACCCCCTGAGCTTCTTACTTATCTCCAACGTTCCAGCCCCACATCCTCCTCCATTGTTTTCATCCCATCCATGCAAACTCATCTAAACACTTCCATTAAATAATTATAAGGCAAATTAAATTACTTATCAGACCATCTTTACGTGCGGAATATTAATGTCATAGGGTATATTCACACACAGCGTAGTGGCTGTTTTTTTCCCACACTGGATAAATGACAGTCACTGCTATGGCACATAGAAAACAATTGTTTCGGGTTGGTGCAGTGCACCGTGGTAAAATACAGACTTGTACCATTTTACCGCAGCTCACGCATAGGCAGGGCCGCTGATAAGGCTGTACAAGTCGTCCTATTGGACTGGGCCCAGACCTCATCAGTTTAACAAGGGGGGGCTGTTTAGCTGATGAAGCCTGGGCCCAGTACAAAGAGGGTAGCTTTATTGTTAATGTCTACCTAAATGAATAAATGGATTTTACTAGACCACACCCTCACTCCTACTTGTTTACCAGGACTTAAATTACATTTCCAATTCAACAGAGGAGCCCAGGAGGTGAGAGCAGTGGAGGAACCTTTTAATTTTATTTTTGGGGTGTAGGCGGATAAAGTGAGTGCCGCTGTTCCGCTGCACCTTGCGGGCGGGGGGGTGGAGTAGGCAGGGTTGGGTTGGGGGGGGGGCCCACTGAGGAAGGCTATACAGGGCCCCATGTTTTCTGACAGCAGCCCTGCAGGTAGGCACTGCATGTCACTTCACAGCAGCAAAACACACTGCGCTGCTGTTCAGAGACATGAATGAAGTGTTACTTTATGCATTTCTTCAAATAAAGTTAAAAAAATTAAACAGTGTGATGCCCTAAAACTCGCATCACACCACCCCTTCACTGCATTCGAAAATGAACAGCTGCCTGCATGCTAAAACTGAACATTTGGTGTGTAGGCAGTGTGAATGAGCCCTTTCAGTACAGGAAGCAGTGGGCAATATTTTAGAGCATATTCATGATTAGTGTCTAATGCTATTATAGTAAAATACAATAAGGGCCCTCGTATGACAGTCTAAACAAGTTCCGAAAACGTCCTTTACTTTCTCTGACTAATCCAAATCTTCCTTCTTTTGTATCACACATGCTCCCCTTCTCAGACACTGCAGCTCACAGTAGGAGAACGTCAGTAGCTGAGGCAGATCCAGAAAGCAGTAGGCAAGACTGGGTGTGGCCAGATACTAATTGTCAAATTACAGGCTTTTAGTTTCTGTCAGCAATGACAGAACTGATAGCCACACCCCCTGTAACATTGTCACATCCCAATGTACTGGAAGTGGGCAGAGCTTACATGAGGGTGGCAACTCTGCTCTGAATTTAGGAACAGTGCAGCATTGTTGCCACATGATCACAGAAAAATGCATTAGGTAGATTTCACTAACAAGATCAACAGAAATTTGTGGACTTTGCAGGGGGACTAAGAGAAAACTGTGCAACTTGGGGACTGGCCAATGTAATAAAGCAATGTAATAGAGCAGCACGAAATGCCAGCAGAATGCTTGGATGTATAGGGAGAGGTATAAGCAGTAGAAAGAGAGAAGTGCTTATGCCGCTGTACAGAACACTGGTGAGACCTCACTTGGAGTATTGTGCGCAGTACTGGAGGCCATATCTCCAGAAGGATATAGATACTCTAGAGAGAGTTCAGAGAAGAGCTACTAAACTAGTACATGGATTGCAGGAAAAAACTTACCAGGAAAGGTTAAAGGACCTTAACATGTATAGCTTGGAAGAAAGAAGAGACAGAGGGGATATGATAGAAACTTTTAAATACATAAAGGGAATCAACTCGGTAAATGAGGAGAGCATATTTAAAAGAAGAAACACTACCACAAGAGGACACAGTTTTAAATTAGAGGGACAAAGGTTTAAAAGTAATATGAGGAAGTATTACTTTACTGAGAGAGTAGTGGATGCATGGAATAACCTTCCTGCAGAAGTGGTAGCTGCAAATACAGTGTAGGAGTTTAAGCATGCATGGGATAGGCATAAGGCTATCCTTCATATAAGATAGGGCCAGGGACTATTCATAGGATTCAGATATATTGGGCAGACTAGATGGGCCAAATGGTTCTTATCTGCTGACACATTCTATGTTTCTATGTTTCTATGGTTCAGAAAAAAAATGCTCCACCCACTCAGCAAAGCTCACTACAGGGTCTATACATGTAATATTGCTATGGATGAAAGATAAGGAACTGTTCTAATTTTCTGGGGCTTCTGCACATGGTGGCCACAGACATTCCCTGCTGCCTAGAATGATTTGTCAATGAAGGAATCTGTAAAAGTTTTTAGGGTAACTCTACTTTTGTGGGGGGAAAAAATAGCAAATAAAAAAAAAATAATTTAGTGTATACAATTTCAGCACAAGCCACATTGTAATTGAATGACTATGATACAAGTCAAATTGTTGGCATCTCCTGCAACAATAATGTCATTTTTGGTGAGATACTCTCAGTAGGAAATCATATCTAAAAGGATGCAGACCATGCAATTTTCCTCATTAGAGCCCTGCAGATGCAGCAGCTGATTGATAATTATGAAACCACTCCCGTTAGATTACCTTTGACCATGGACACAGACAAAAAAAACAGCTCTTTCTTTGCAATGTACATAGATCACCCAGAGGGAAAGTTTTTTTTTTCAACAAACGTGGAGTTACTCTTTAAATACAAACCTTGGAACATACAATTAATACATATATTTAGTAGCATAGTTGGCATCAGAAATATGAATATAACTTTATCTCAATAGATAGATAGATAGATAGATAGATAGATAGATAGATAGATAGATAGATAGATAGATAGATAGATAGATAGATAGATAGATAGATAGATAGATAGATAGATAGATAGATAGATAGATACTTAAAAGAGATGTATGAGTTTTTTTTTTGATCATACTTACCTAGGTGCATCTGTCCCCCGCTGGCTCTAAGGCTGAGAACCGAGCAATCAAACACTGCTGAGTGCTCAGTTCTCAGATCTCCATGAGCAGAGAGCTGGTGACTGTTAGTCATCGGCTCTTTACTCTGCCCCCCCCCCTCTACGCTCACTGGTGCGCTGGGCTGTGGAGGGGTGGGAGCGGCCAACTCAGGCTGAGCCGGGTGCCGGTCCAGGCATGTGGGCGGATCCTGACCATATTGTCTCTGTCTCACTGTGGCTTTGTGACATCAGCTGACAGCAGGCTTCAGCCCGCTGTCTGCTGGAAACTTGTCACAGGAGTGCAAAATGGTCTGCACTTCTGTGATCCACAGGAGAAGTACAGCCAAACGAGCTTTGGCCGTACTTCTCCTTTAAAGATTAGAGACAGATTTAAACTAAATCTGCTTCCTTCACCCCTCCAGCTCCTTTCAAAAAATAATAAGTCCCTAGCGTCCTCACCCTTTTTGGCTTCATGACACCGCTGATTTTATCATAGTGATTAAATTATATACGCTACTTCAGAGGAAAAGCAAAATCCACTTTATGCTGTGTAACAGAGATGAAAGTTTCTAGTCTGAAGTCATTTAGCAGATTATTAATTAAAATGAGGTCATTGGTTAATGAAGATCAGTGAACCCAGTAATCACGGGTGTAGACATTTTTTACCAGTGTTGGAATTTTGCATTTATTTTGACAGATCTGTACTGGCTGGCCCTTTAATTACCCTGTAAGCACATATTAACTGCATATTGTAAGCCCTGCTATGTGGAACTAGAGTGTCAGCTACAGAATAGGCCCTCTGTTCTCAGATACTACTTTACTCATTGTGTGCTGCCTGCTTTCAGGTCAATAAATATTGTGTAATGTAAGACAATGAGGTTTATTTATTAAAGAAAATAGACTGTGCACTTTTGCAAGTGCAGTTGCTCTAGAGCTTAGTAAATGATGGGAAACTCTGCTGACTTCAATCATCCAATCATGTGCAAGCAAAAATGCTGTTTTTTAATTTTTCCTTGAATGTGATTGGGTATTCTTTGTCACATGAAACTTTACTTTATTTACTAAGCTTTGGAGCAACTGCACTTTGCAAAGGGCACAGTCTATTTGCCTTTAGTAAATCAACCCCACTATATTTAGATGAAGAGAATGAATAGATAGGAGGTTATGATTGGAAGAGGGCTATGCAGGCAGTAAAGAAAAGACAACTGTGGATTTCCTTATGTGTAATTCTCATTTTTGTGACCCTGAAATCAGCCCAATTGTGTTTTATATTAAAGTGGAAGTTCAGGCACTTATAGCTGGGAGTGTCCTGCATGTGTGCAGTTTAAAGCTGTCCTCTAGGAATTCAGCCATTTTGTAAATGGTACTATGAGTTATGTTCAATGAGATGCAGGCCACCTTGTTTTACGGAGCTCTGGGAGCACAGCTATCATTATACTCCCGGAGCTCTGACAGGAGAGGCGACGCGTTTTCACACACAGTATCTCTGCTTGCCACTTCACTCTGCTGTTCATTCACAGAAGTCTTCAAATATAATTTAAACTACATCAAACTACATTGGTTCCAACACTATTAAATGCAGCCAACGGAGTTATCTAAAAAAAATGGCTTGAGGTAAATAGCCCTACCTAAAGGATTGGTGTAAAAGAGTGGATTATGTTTATAACATGGAGTATTTGGGAAGTAGGGAAGAAGAACAACTTAAATATATGATGGAAAAATGGGGAACATGGCAAGACTTAAAAAAATCTGATAAATATTTAGAAGTCTTAATGGTAAATACACGAGGAAGAAAAAAAGAAAAATTTCAGAACTCGGCAAAGAACTAAGAGTAAATAGAGAATAACATCAAATAGGAAATTGATTAATAGGTAGGGGGAGGGCATTTTTAGTGTAATATTTACTGGTAACTTAATGAGAGGTCTATGTTTATGTATTATGTTTTTATTGTTATTAGTATTTTGAAAAATTAATAAAATATTAATTTAAAAAAAAAAATTCAAAGAAGTCTTTGTATTCTGTGAATGAGTTTACTTAATACAAAGTCCTATGTGATCGGGCACGAAGAGAAAAGGGGCGGACACAGTGGCTGTATGTAACTGCTGCCTCAGGAGCTGGGACCAGGGGGTCAAGCGATAGTTATGCTCCTGGCACTCAGAAAACATGTAAACTGTAAATTAAAGAGATAATTTCACAAGCTAGCATGCAGCTTATTGGACTTAACCCCTGCAAACCAGCACATTTTACAAACTAGCTGAATTCCTGCAGTTCAGCTTCAACACTCTCCCACTTCTTGAAATTGCAAAAGCATAGCTCATCCACATAAGGACTTAAGAAAAGCTGGCTGCCAAAGGTAGATCATCTTCTGACATCTGGACTGCTGATTGGTCAGTAAACTCTGTAGGTGCTCTCTCCTTTTCTAACAGTTTCCATTGTTAACTTGACAACTCTGTGCAGAGCAGTAGAGCCCTCCCTCTCTGCCTGAGTTCTAGTGTGCAGGGGAATATGGAAATCTAATGCAAAGACTTCTGGTAATTCTAGTGGTAAAAATTCATATACATTTTTGTTTAACGTACTATATACCAAATTGAAGGTCTGTTGTATTTACTTGCTCGGAGCTAAAGCCTATGTTCAGACAAACCTGAATGGCAAGTTAAACACAGAAGAAAGAAGAAACAGGGTTCTGTACCTGCTGACATGGTAAGGGCAAACCCACAAAAGGGATTAACAAATCACTAGAATCTTACTAATTGGTTTACTAACTCAGACACCCCTGCCAGACAATGTACAAGGTCCCTTGTTCCAATCTCAAGACAAAGGTGCAGGGGAGTATAGAAGGCAAATAAGAAGACTGATTGCGGTATTATTAAATATACATTTAAGTTTTTTTGATGCACATGTACCTGGATAAAAAAATAAAAAAAGGGGTCTTTTTTATCTGCCTACACATAGGGGTTGATTTACTAAAGGAGTGGAGCATGTTCACTTTGCAACGGGAAGCTAAGTGGAAATTCACTATGCCCAGATTGTACATTCATGTGCAAAAAAATGTAAAAAACAGCATTTTTGCTTGCACATGATAGTAAGAATGAAGTACTTTGAGCTTCACTTCATTCTCTAAGTGAAAATTCTCTTTGCAAAGTGATCACATTTCAGTTCTTTGGTAAGTTAACCCCATTGACTGACTCCAGGCACTTCATCCAAGTTTTTAATATTTGCCCCTTACTGCCCTGCTGAAACCTTTGGTGTTGATATCTTTGTGTTTTGAATACCACTAAACCTAAGCCAGTGAAAATTCAAGGAAAATCTGTCCCCACCTTTTTTTGCTTCTATTACATCCTTCTTTTGCCTACTTCAACCTCAATTGTATCATAATAAGCCCCCATTTACAACTGAGCGATTTTATGCACTCTTCCAGAAGCGCTTCTTTGCTTGACACTCAGGTTCCATATTATTCGATCATACTCATTCATTTCTGAGCAACATCTCAACGCTCTCACATGAGCTGGACATGATCGCGCATTTGTGGTCCCAATAGACTTCAAGGGAAGCAGCTGAAAAATGTGTGTACTAGGGATCGACTGATTATCAGCAATGGCAATATATCGGAATCGGCCCCTGTTGTTACCGATATTGCCGATATTTCAGGAAAGTGCTTTTACCGGAGCGATGCCTGCAGCTAGAGGCATCACCCCGGTACCAGCGTCCATAGCCGACGGTCGGCTGTTTTGTAATGACAACCAATGCGGCTGACGATGCGGCCCCCCCTCCCACTGCCTTCCGGTGGGATGGGAGACCCGGGCATCCTACCTGCATGGCTGCCGAAGAGAAGACCCGATTAAAGCCGCATTCGGCTCTGATCGGGTCTCCATGTAAAAAACCTGGAAGTGATGTCATAACATCACTTCCGGGTACTCGGCGGCAAATTAAAAAAAATGCAAGCATTTAAAACAGCCAAACTTGGCATTTTGAATGCTTTTAAGTGCAGAGGAGGGGTTTGGGGTCTTTTAGACCCCCAGATCTCTCCACAAGAGTACCTGTGAAAAATAAAAAATAATTTTTTTTTAAATCTCCGAAAGACTAAAATATCAGTATCGGCACTAAAAAACAATATCAGTCGATAACTAGTGTGTACTGTGCGTTTTTTGCATGGATTTGCATCTAACAACTGCTTCATTCTCCTAGTAATTAGCTAAAATAAAAACGCTTATATTGGTTCAACCTAATTCATTGGCTCCCACTGCTGTCAATCAAATGCTGTGAAATGGGGGCGGGGCTGAGTCCCGCTGCTGAGGATGCAGCAGCGGGACTCAGGAGTGAGCCCGCACAGGTGCCCCCCAGTAAAGCAGCTTTCGTGGGGGCACCCGATGAAGAGGATGGGCCTGGAGCGCCGGCGGGGGACCCCAGAAGAAGAGGATTGGGGCTGCTCTGTGCAAAACAATTGCACAGAGCAGGTAAGTATAGGCATATTTGTTATTTAAAAAAACAAAAAACAAACGTTTACCACCACTTTAAGCCTGAATATGTATAAATTATCAAAAAAGGCACAAAAAACAACTGAAGACACCAACGCTCAAGATTGCAGAGTGTAGGATCATGTGACAAGAAACTGCATACTTGCCCAGAAGTTCCCACAAGAAACCTGCTGAATCTAGCCACAAGAGTTTATATTAATCTCCAGCTAAATATAAGCTGGGATGGCCTTCTACTGTAATTTTTTATTCACAAAAGTCACAGTTCACTGATTTATTTTACTTGTTGCCTTTGAGTGATCTTTAAATTTTCTGGTACAATGTATTTCACATCTACAGTGCGTTGATTACAGTGTATAAAACTATTACATCGTATTTTGAGTCATTCAGTTTATTAATGCCTTGCAATATACACAACTTGTGCTGATTTTCTTTACATTTAAAGAAGGCTAATTTAAGATTCAATAGCTCTCTGACAGTTTATATACAAAGGAATGCTGTGCTTTATTGAAATAAGCATGACTGTGTTTATATACAATAGCAGGATATCCAGAATTAGATCTTTTCTTTTTCTCTGCAGCAGGTCTGTTGTTACCTTCAGATCTGATATAATATCAAAGAGAAATATAATTTAGTCTTGATTTATCACTAAAATCAACTGGCAGCCTTAATGGGTTTGCTAATTCTGTTACAAAGGTTAAATTACTCATTTAAATGACTTGTCTTCAGTTCACAACAGGAATGAATTTTGGCAGGCTGAAACAATGATAACTTTGGTTCTACATACAAATACTGTGTCTTTATTCTACATTAAATATACATATTGTGACAAATGGCCATGGATGGCACTGTTTTTAGTAGTGTGTACGGGGTGTATTTTCATCCAGACTGTGGATCAGATAAAAGACCCCAGAGGGAAAGAAAATACAGACAGAAAAGGGTGTTCTAGATCAATAGGGATCTAAAGTCTGGCTAGTCGAAAGAATGATTGGGTACCCTGGCTACCACTCCATTGCACACTTTTTCACAGGTAGCAAGTTAAAGGTATTTGTTTGGTGTACGAGAAGTGTTGCTGAAGCCACAAAAAGATGAGTCCACTCTAAAGTAAATGGCTTTATTATACAAAACTGTTGGACCTGTTGGCCATTGTTCTTCATCACCTCTTGTTTAGGTGACAGCTATAAAATTTAGAATCACTAAGCACTTGGCTTACCTGAATGTACACATTTATTCCAGTCGAGACAACGTCTAGAGGTTTGAAGAGCAACCAGACTTTTCAGTTGAGAGCAACAGGGATTAAACAATGGATTTAAACTTGTTTGATTGATCATTTTCTCCAAGAGTGTGTCATCATCTGACAGGTGTCTGGTTTAGTCATAGACAATAAATCATAGCTTTTCAAAAGTGAATAAAGTTTTGACAGTTAAAGATAAAGTTTGCACATTCTTCAGAATGATCCTATATCTTGCCTGAAATTAGCCCCATGTTTACACCTTTTCCAGTAGGTGAATGATTGACAGCCAAAGCTTAGCATGTTTTTTTCTGCCTTTACTCCATGAATACCATGCAAAAGACCTTACCATGATCCTGCGTTAATAAAAACATTTTGGTGTTCTAGTCTCTAGTGAATAGTTTGTAAAGCTTTAACCATCACAGTGAAAAGGGCAAAAGGAACCAAACCTTCGTTCAACCTCTCCATAAATTGACTAGCTATCAAAGTAATATGCTTCTAAACCCTACTACTTCATAAAGTCATGTTTTACATACCTTTTACTGATTAGGGTCAAAGAGCCTGAAACAGCTGTACATTATAATAATAAATGGCTCTATAAGATTAGGCTACATCTGTGCTGGGCATCTGCAATTCTGGAAGTACAGTTAGAAAATAAATAAATAAATAAATTGAAGAACAAGCCTGTAATTTGTTTGGATTTGTGTTTGACGTAAAAACATGCAAATACAGTAAAACCTTGGTTTGAGAGTAACTTGGTTTAAGAGCGCTTTGCAAGACAAGCAAAATTTTCAAATAAATTTTGACTTGGTTTACAAGCGATGTCTTGATATACAAGTAGCTTCAAGTCACAGCTGAGTATAAAAGAGAAGAGAGGCGCCTCTAAGTGTAGCAATATGGTTACATTTAATGAAGGTACAACATTTAGCAACTCACATGGTTGATGATTGGAACAGGCACATCTAAGTATGCAGGCATCCAGGCTAAAGCTGTCCACATAGACCATCCTCTGCACCGCCATCTACGTCATCCCTTCCATGCTGCCCCTCGCTTTTAGATCCCTTTACTGCAGGGTCAGGATTACAGACTGGCAGCCGGCGGTGCAGAAGATAGTCCATGTGGACAGCTTTACCCCGGATGCCTGCATACTTAGATGTGCCTGTTTTATTCATCAACCATGTGAGTTGCTAAATGTTGAACCTTCATTAAATGGAACCATATTGCTACACTTAGAGGCGCCTTTCTTCTCTTTGATACTCTGTAGCTCCTACTGGATTTTGCTTCTTATCCCCTTGTGGAAGGGGCTATTTGTGGATGGACATTTTATGGTTATATAACCTATCGCAATGCTATAATCTTTTTATATGGACTATAAACTGAAGGACTTATGAATAAATGGTTGTGGAACGAATCATCTGAGTTTCCATTATTTCTTATGGGGAAATTTGCTTTGATATAAGAGTGCTTTGGATTACAAGCATGCTTCCGGAACGAATTATGCTCGCAATCCAAGGTTTTACTGTACCCTTTATTTTAATGTAAAAAAAGAAAACCTTTATTATTATTATTACTTTTTTTTTTTTAGCAAGATTAATTTTGATGAATGAAGCTGGAAGGAGTAGAGAGCAATACAAATGGGTCCCTTGTGTGCCATTCATCTTGTATTTTGTATTATAGATTAATTTCCCCAACAGTTAATACATGACAGTGTGGTAGTTTGACACTGTGATTGTTGTAATACAACATTGTATAAGTTGTAATTACCTTCTTACTATCTCACATAACACTTTTCTAACTTCTGCCCATTTCTGCTCCTTTTGGGCAAAATGGGCAATAGAGGCAAAGGATATAATACTAAATATTAGGAACATTACCTACAGTATCTACTTTTTACCTAAATGTTTCTTTCAGTTCATGAACATATGAGGTTTCCAAAATAGCCATACTTGAAATGCATTTGTCACACAATATTGACAAAAACTGGAGAAAAGGAATTTAGCACAAATGTGGAGATACTGCAAGAACACAGAATCAAAATGTTTGTATAATTAAACAGGTATTCTTATTTATGGCTATGAACAACAATTCCAGTTCTGTGCTCATTTTCTATATTATTTTATCTAATAAATTAGCCTTTTTGTGCTTCGTAAGTCACAGTTCTTAGTAAATTTATTGTTTTGGGAATGCGACTCCATTTTATAATTTTATCTAATGACTGTAGAGATGACAAAAAAGATACCAAGACATGGAAACTGCAGGATATATATAAATACATATATATATATATATATATATATATATATATATATATATATATATATATATATAAATAGATAGATAGCAAGAGATATGTATATTTAGGTATATACAGTTTTTTAGCTTTAAATATAATTACCCCTCAAACTGACCCTTGAGCTTTCCACAAAAAAAAAGAAAATAATACATTCCTTCGGCAGTAGAAGGCTGTGAATACTTAGCTTTTTAAAGTTTGGCGAGTCTGAATTTTGCTGTCTTTTGAATCAGCTAGTCTTTCTTAACATTTCTCATTTCAAAATTCTATTAAGAATTCACAGCATACAGTTTGCTTACAGATTGGTAAGTGGAAATGATATATCGAAGTTCCATACTGTACAGAATCAAAATTGTGTTAAAAGAAGCATACAGGATCATAAAAAGCAAACATATTTCCACATGTTTCTCAAATCTCACTTTTATGGCACCCTGAAAACCCAAAGCCTAGACTGTCCTGAGTTTTTCACAAAGATATAACGTCATTCTCTTCTGGCGCTTCTGGCGCTTCTGGCTACCTTGACCACAAAAGAGCATGCTTCTGTGATTTTCTTATAGGAGATTATTTTTTTGTTCTTCAAATCAGTCTGTCACTAGAGGTGGCGACCTGGAGACCCATCCAAGAAATTTGACTCTATAAGGCACAAATAAAGATCTGGAAACTGCAGGAGAATGGTATGAGTCTGCTGTCATTAAATGGTCCAGGCTCTGACAAAATCATTCTATAGTTTTAGGAGTGCTGAATGGCTGCATTCCATATCAGGCTCTGTGTTTTCTAATATCTGCTCCTACATCAGTATAGAACACAGTAGTGATATATGGACTGTTAGGAGGAAGCATGGGGCAAAATGGAAGCACAGGTATTCAACGCGCCTGGAAGTTTTGAATGCTGGAGGCTGTACCACTTATTGACAACAAAGTCTGGACTGGTTGGGGAGGTAAGTATTTACACTCTTCTATTATAGAAGCAATGCTTTTGATTTCTTTTTGAAAAGTGGCAGAATCTATTTCAACAAACATATATAAACAGGGCTTCAAAATAGCATTGTTTTGTCCGACAATTGTATCTAGCTTCCTTGAGACAAATACTTTAATGAGTTTTTAAAACACTTCTTTCTTCTTTGATTAAAGGTTCACATTGTTTATACACTTGTAAAAAAAAACAGCACGCTGTAAACATCCAAAGAATATAAATGTTTGCCATTTTCAGTGGTTGAAATGGAATAGCTAAGAACACTATGTCTACATTAATTTCAGTTACTTCATTCCCGGTGCTGGTTGTTTATAGCCATTGACTAAATCTTGAACCCCTACAAAACCCATTTCATGCATGATTCCCATGTTGTCTAGCTTCCATTTTTCCCAACACATTTTCCCCAGACACAAAGGCAGAAGGATGAATGAGATCTGTTTGAACATCACCATAGAAACACAACCCCCCACCTCCATCCATACAGAATCCATGGACAGATTCTCATGCAGTTCCTTCATTGCCTCTCTCTTGATCTTTGCTCTAAGCAAACTCAAATCCGCCTCTCAGGTCTCATCTCCAAAACCCCTGAGATATAAAACAGTAGTGCCATGTCACTGTGGGCCAAAAGAACATTCACAGACAATGCTTTTGTTCAAATTTACACAAACCAGTTTCTATTAAATCCCTTTTTTAGGGGTTTACATCTGTTTTGTTTTCATGGGGTTTAATTATGCCTGGTATTGAAGTTTGGTAAGCTACTTGTTAAAAAGTTTAGGCATGTGGAGAAATAGAATAGTAATTTTAATCTTCATTCCCAAAAGCAGATCACATGCGGTATTTAGGTGTTTTCCCAAATACCGCATGTGATCCCCGAAAATGTCAATTCACTGCTGTTTTATGCGCTATTTACCGCTTAACGCACAAAGGAAAAAAATGCATGCAATTTGATTTTTAAATCCACACAAGGAACGGTATTTACATTAAATGAGAAGTGTAATTTGTGCTGACGGCTGTTCTCTTTGTCTAAATCTTCAGCCCTCCAAAAGTCTGGAACACCTTGCTGCCAAATGTCTGTTCCTGACTCGACAGCTGGTCAATGCGATAATGCCTTGCAAAGGTACTGAAGCTTGACCATGTAGCTGTCCTGCAGAACTGCTCCGGTGTTGTCCCGGCTCTTTCTGCGCTTGATGATGCCCAAGCTCTGGTCGAGTGGGCTATGACTCTGCCCGGCGGGGCAAGGTTTAGTGCTTGGTAGGCTGTCTGAATAGCAAGCTTTATCCATCTGGCTATCGTACTTTTTGAGGCTGGCTTCCCCTTGGAGAGTCCTGCATGGAGAATGAATAGTATGTTTGTTTTTCACCAATCTTTAGTTCTCTTGAGGTAAGCTATTAGGATCTTTCTTAAATCAAGCTTGTTGTAGGTGTTTCTTTTCTTGCTATCCATCGAACCTGGAAGGGAGGGGATAACCTCATCCTGAGTTCTGTGGAAAGTTGAAGAGACTTTTGGTAGGAAGGCTGGGTCTGGTGTAACGATAATTTTATTCGTCACAATTTGACAAAAAGGTTCTATCATGGATAAAGTTTGTATTTCACTGACTCTTCTTGCTGACAAAAGCGCCACCAGGAGTACTCTTTTTTGTGTAAGGTACTTATCTGAGCATTCCCTCAATGGTTCAAAGGGTGCGGAGAGGAATCCTTAACGTACCATGGATAGGTCCCATGTCAGTGTTCTGCTGAACTTCATGAGTCTGACTCTTTTCAAAGAGAGAAGGAATCTTCTTATGAGCGTGTCTTCTGCCAGCTTGATGTCTAGGTGGGAAGATAGGGCTGCCACTTAAACCGTCAAAGTGCTGTGTATAATGCCCTTGTCAACTCCTTCCTGTAAAAAAATGTAAGATTACTGGAATAGCCCCCTTGTCGGGGTCTCCTTTGTTCTCGTACCATAAGACGAACTTTTTCTCACTTTTCCGTAGATGGCTAAGATAGTGTCAGTCACTTTGTTTGACAGACCCTTCTTCTGTAGCTTCACCCTTTCAGGAACCAGGCCGAGAGCTTCATGACCTTGTGGTTCGGGTGGTTGACTGGCCCTTGCAAAAGGAGGTTCGACACATCTGGAAGTGTTAGATGTGGTTGAGTATTGACTGAACCATGGTCTCTGAGGCCAATCAATCATCATTGCCCTTTCTACCTTGATCTTTTGTACCAGCTTTGGTATTAGGGCAGTTGGGGTTGCATACTAGCACATTATGCATTTACTTTGCAGGGAAGAAAAAAAGAAAAACATTTTTGAGGAGTTTACTTCCTCTTTAACCACTTGCCGACTGCCGCACGACTATATACTGTGGCAGTCAGCCCCCTACAGGCAAAGTCACGTATGGGTACGTCGCTCGCCCACGAGCCTGTAGAGGGCGAGCAAGCGCCACCAGCAGCGCGCTCCCGCTCGTTCCCTGCCTAGCCCGTGCGTGTGACCGGTGGTTCCAATGTCCACCGGCCACTCGCGACCTCCCACAGGAGAGGGAGAAAGACAGACGGCTGATGTAAACAGCCGTGGTCATTCTCCCTTAGATCATCACAGAGGCTATGTGATCCTGCTATGTAGGATCGTATGTCTCTATGATGATCTAACAAGCCACGCCCCTTGACAGTTAGAATAACGCTCCTAGGGACACACTTAACCCCTTGATCACCAATAAAGTTAACCCCTTCCCTGCCAGTGTCATTTTTACAGTAACAGTGCATATTTATAGCACTGATTACTGTAGTAATGTCACTGGTACCCCCAATAGTGTCAAAAATTTCAGTCAGGGGTCCGATCTGTCCGCCACAATGTCGCAGTTCCGCAAAAAAAAAAATCGCAGATCGCCGCCATTACTAGTTAAAAAAAAAAACAATAAAAATTACATAAATCTTTCCCGTAGTTAGTAAACGCAATAATTTTTGCGCAAACCAATCAAAATACGCTTTTTTTTTTACCAAAAATATGTAGCAAAAAACAAATTTGCCTAAAATGTTAAAACATTTTGATTTTTACATTTTTTTTTGAGAATTTCATATAAAAAAATTTAAAAAATATTGTTATTTTTTCAAAATTGTCGCTCTTTTTTTGTTTATAGCACAAAAAAAAAAAATCGCACAGATGATCAAATACCACCAAAAGAAAGGTCTGTTTGTGGGAAAAAAAGGAGGTCAATTTCATTTGGGTACAACGGCGCATGACCGCGCAATTGTCCGTTAAAGTCACGCAGTGCCGAATCGCAAAATAGAGCAGACCAAATCCTCCTGGGCTTAAGTGGTTAAGAAGTCTGCCAGCGTGTTGTCGGTTCCCTTTAGATGGATGTCGGAGATGGATCTGATGTTTCTCTCGCCCCATGACTATGTTGTTTCTGTCAGATCCATTAGACGAGTCGATTTTGTTCCCCCTTGTCTGTTCAGGTATGCCCCAGTTGTGGCCTTTTCGCGCCTCCTCTACGGCTTTTAATTCCCTCATGTATGAGGATGCTGGAGACCAGTGGGGATTCAATTTTCCTTGTACGCAGCGATCCGCCATATGCGCTCCCCAATCCGGAGTGCTGGCGTCCATAGTGATCCGTACTGGATCGGTCTGTGTTCATCAGTGTCCCTCCAGGTAAATTAGTTGGCTAAGCCACCACTGGAGCGCTCTTTTGATTGAACAAGGAATCAAAAATTTCCTCTCTAGGGATGATGGGTTGCCATCCCATCGTGGAAGAATGTGATTTTTTAGAGGTCTCATATGGAGCTGTGCCCAGGTGATGACCAGGATTGAGGACGTCATTAATCCCAACACTGCCATGACCCGTCTGATGGTCATGAATTTGGCCCCTATCAGGGATACTATTGTTTCCTTTTCGACTTTTCCTCCGTCAGAAAAATCTTGGTTATTTTGGCATCTAGCATTTAGCCCAAGTATATGACTCTCTGGCTTGGGGTTAATTGCGATTTTTCTTCGTTCACAATCCATCCTAAGCTTTGTAAGTAAGAGATGCTCTTGTGCAGATTGGCTTCCAGTCTGTCTGCTAATTCGGCTAAGAACAGTAGATTGTCTAAGTATGGCACCATGCCTATGCATTGCTTTCTTAGTTTTTGTAGGGCTTCTGCCATTATTTTAGAGAAGATCCTGGGTGTAGAAGAGATACGGAAAGGTAGCGCTGTGCACTGCAAATGTAGAGTGGTAGCTGGACCCTGGACCACATATCCTTGCAAATATGTGTGAATAAACTCCTGTCTTTTCTTCTTCCGGTGGTACATGACAAATCACTTTGTTTTATTAGATTTTCTAATGCAGAAAGGAAGGCCCCTGCTTGGTCTGTGCCTTTCGGGAGTGTCGTCACCAGGTATTCGGTTGGGGGACGAGTGGTAACCTTCTGCTATCGTATGAAGAACAAATCTGTTTTTTGTGACTTTCTTCCATTGATGAGCAACGACCCCCCCCCCCCCCCACGATAAAATCCCCCTTGCCTTTTCTTTTTTGTTTTTTTGTGTCCAGCACTTTTTTGGTCCCGTTTCTTTATTAAATCTCCTGAACTGACGAAAGAGCGTTTTCCTCTGCTTCTTTTTTATTTGAAAAAACCCTTCATTTTTAGCTGCGGTTCTGTCCAGAACAGTTTCCAAGTTAGATCCAAACAGTAAATCGCCTGTGAAAGGGATACTGCATAACCTATTTTTGGAAGCAATGTTCCCTCTCCACGACTTCAGGCACAGGGCTCTTCTGGCCGAATTATTTAGGCCAGTGGTCCTGGCCGATACCCTCACAGATTCAGCCGAAGTATCCACAAGAAATGATGCCCCTCTGGTTAGTGTGGGTATGGTTGTTACTAATTATTTTCTTGGGGTATTTTCTAGCAGCTCTTGCAGCTGTGTCAGCCAGACTAACAAGGTCCTGGCCTTGCAGGCAGAAGCTATAGCTGGATTTAGATTCACTGCTCCTGCTTTAAAAGCTCTTTTTAGAAGTGCTTCTATCTTTTTATCCATGGGATCACTGTTGTCAAAGGCTATGTCTGACTTG
Source organism: Pelophylax lessonae (assembly GCF_965119305.1). Lineage (NCBI taxonomy): Eukaryota > Metazoa > Chordata > Amphibia > Anura > Ranidae > Pelophylax > Pelophylax lessonae. Next base: position 81,662,218 of record NC_138775.1, on the reverse strand, counting down.
TTTGCTACTCTGGCCAGGGAGTCATCTACTTTAGGGCATTTTGCCCAGGATTTCATATCCTCCTCTGCGAAAGGATATCTGTGCTTAACTGCTGCTGGAGTGAGAAGCTTCTTTTCCGGCTTGTCCCATTCTTTCTTGACTAAGTCTCATGTACCGGAAATGTTCTTGGTTTTTTCGGTTGTAAGCCTTTGTACATCTTTTCATGTAAGGAAAGTTCTGTGACTTTTTGCTCCTTGATACCCAGTGTATTTGCTATGGCTCTTAGTAAACTTTCAGTGTCTTCTGAGGGAAAAAGCATGCCTTCTGATGCTGGGTCTTCCTCATCTGAGTTTGAGCATAGGTCATCTTCGGATTCTGATTCTATCTGAATCAGTTTCTTGCTCTGCTGGGTCCACCTCTTGCATGAGGGGATGGATGGCTTGCTGGTAGATGGGGTGCTAGTCTGGCTAGAACTTGCTGGAACCTTCAGCCTTTCTTTGGCTGAATGTAGGGGCCCAATCATGCTCTTAATTTCTTTCTTGAAGGAGTTGAGCATGTCTTTAAGGAACCCCTTTGATTCCTTGGCAACCATTTTGTTGATGCATTTTTGGCATAATGTTTTTTTCCATTCTGGATGAAACCTGTGACTGCAAGAGACACATGCCTTACTGCTGATCTTTGCCCTTTTCTCTGCTGGGGTCTTTGTCTGCAAATAAGCATAAAGGACCCAGTGAGACAGGCAGTTGCCATACACAAACATGAATAATCTTTTGTAGTGAGGTAAAGACAGAGGGGACTCCAGCTTGCTCTGGCTTACCTTAGAGCTGTCCTGACAGGGCAGGGTGGGGAAGCATCCGACATGGTGGGCCACAGAAAAGAACCCCTGTATAGGGGCCTTTTAACTGCTTCCTGCACACCTCCAGCCTCGCCCCCAGCTGACCCCATGCAGATTGGTGGACGTACCTGCACTGCCTTGTGCTCTCCTGGTATCCTTATAGTCTGCTACTTCCTTGGGGAGGATAGCCCATGCATCTTTCTCTTCGATTTTCTTTTCTTTTCTTTTTGTTTTTCTTTTCTTTTTGAAATTCACACCACTGCAAGGAAGTGATGTCCGCGGAAGTTGCCCGCTCTATCGCCCAACTTCCACCTTCCCCAAGATGGCTGCGGACCAGAAATGCATCACCAGAAGTGCTGCTAGGCTCCGGAAATTAGGCATCTGCTGCCATCTTGCTCTCCCAGCAGTGTCAGATGCCTATTTGCTCTATCGGCCTGAGGTATGTCCTCTGGACAGCCAGTACTGGTGCCCAGAGGTTGCGGTGACCGGATGGCTGGCTCAATCCAGGTGCAGACTTTTGGGGGACATCCAGTAGAATAGGCTTTCTATGTTGTATGTTTTATTTCAACGTGTTGCATAGGACACCCATACTACATGCATGAATATTTTACAGTAATGACTTATCAGCTTCCTTGATACAGAAAACACTTGGCACGGATATATCTGCCAAAACAGGAAAATTCCTTTTCTTTCCAATAATTCCATTTGGCAGATTTTATCCCTCATTACTAACAGTAAACTTATTTAACAGGTGTCACATTAATGAATCTGATCAGTGAAATACATCATTTGTTTGTCGAAAAACTTAACATTCTTCCTAGGAAAGCAAATTTGAGTTTGTCTTATCGGTCCCAGGAGGCGGCTCCAGATGCCAGGATTTGTGTCATGTTCTGGCTGATCTTTAACAAATTGACAGCAGCTGTTAGATTAAATGCAATTTTTCCCAGAAGCTCTCCCTTTATCTGTGCTCCAGACCTTTGTAGCAGTACATAATCAGTACTGTAGTGTCATTTCACTGAGAAATTACTAAGCATTGAACTTTCTGTTAGAGGTCTGGCCTTCTAACACGTCATGATCCTCCCCTCGCAAGTTCGACATTTTGCTACATAATTAGTCGTTTTCTTATTTGTTTTTGGCTTCTGCTAAGACACTTATTTTGGGCACAGTAAAGCACTGCAGCTGGTATTCAAAATCTGAGAAATACAGACAGACAAGTTGAAATTAGGAAAAAAAAAACATATATTAAATGGAGTTCAATGGTCACCGCATACATCTTCATTTATAACCCCAGCATTGTTATATTAATAGTTATATTTGCCAATCCAATATTAGCTTAAGTAAAAACTCTCTTTTAATGTTGTGAGTGCTGCCTGTCTGCTGGCTATCTCTTTCCATACTTTCCTGTATACTCTGCAGGCTTGCAGCTTCTCCTCTGCTGTTTAATTTCAAATTCTACGGACTACATATCCCAAGGTACCTCTTTGCCTGCAAGCAGTGATTCCTGTACTGACACTGCCTCCTGAAACACCTCCCTGTCAGCACCTCTGTAGCTCAGAAAGTAGGTTCTGTGAAATGTATGACACAGTAGTACATATTCAATTTAAGATTCAGAAATCACCTGCCAGTTTTGGGAGCTTGAGAAAAACATACGGCAGATTCAGGTAGTTCCTGCTTTTATAAATTGGCGCAATCGCTGCACTAAATTCAAAAACAATTACCTCCAATTCATAGATAAGAAAACCGGAGGTGATTAACACCAACTCTAACTTGGAGTACAGAGACAGTTAAAGTGCCTGTGTCTGTACACTGCTGTATAGCATACCGCCATGTTTGTAACTGATACCTGCCCCCCCACCTGTCACTGGTTGCTAAGGTATACTGTCAGTTTTAAAGCTGACAGGCTCCTAGCAACCAGTGATGCTGACAATGGGAGGAGCCTGATGGAGAAGCTTAGGAATTAATTTCCAATCAGGTCTTCTCTTTTCTTGTGTTTGACAGCAGGCAGTGAGGGGATTCTTTAGTCAGTAGCAGGTTGCCTATTGGATCAGGAATCCACCTACTATCTACTGTCATTCACAACGGTAGTGGACCCAATGGGGAACTAGTGTCACCCACCCAACTACAAAACTCCTTGGCCGCTGTGATGTCTGTGATGTGAGGATGGAGTGTCCATATGGACACAGTCCTTGCCCCAAATTCATGTATCTGTTTCAAAGAGGTATATGAATGTGTTTAAAAAAAACAAATCAATTTCCAAGCTCAACTTACCGACCATCCTGCGACTAACCGAATTGACCTGTCCTACAGTATGCGTTAAAAACAGGCGTTTAGCTAAACACATTTGCAAATACATGCGTAAGCCACAGACCCCCGGGAAAAGCACCCCATTTTCTGTGGACCTAACTCTAATTTCTGTAAGTCTCCAACAATGGAAGCACATGCATTTAGATGGACAGGTGTAGGGCAGATAAACCTGAAGGGAGCCAGCCCCTTCTTAAAGGCACGGGGGCACACTGAACACCCAGCAAAGATGTCAGTGTGTTGCCTGGCCAATATAATTCATTGTAAAAAAAAGTGGGTACTGCCCTCACCCGTAACTGGTTACTGCAACAAGGAGCAATGGAAAGGCAAATCATATGAAAAAAACAGAAATTTCCAAGCTCAACTTACCGACCAGCCTGCGACCATCAAGATTGACCTATCCAACAGTATGCGTTAAAAACAGGGATTTAGTTGTACACATTTGCAAATACATGCGTAAGCCACAGAGCCCCAGCAAGACACCCTATTTTCTGTGGATATGAATGTGTCACCTGCAATGACAATTGAAATGTGGAGGCAGAATGGAATTCTAAAGAACATTGTAGAAACTCTTTTTAAATTCACTCGAGGTCATTTCACTGTCATGTTTATGTAGCACACTTCTAGGTAGGTGCTAGAGAGAGAGTATAGTTTTTGGATCCTGTCTGCTTACCAGAGGGATTGCAGGTAAATCTATATTGTTCTCTGCCTTCCAGAGAGCAGGATCTGCTAGTTAGGTCTGCTCAGTGTGCTCAGGTGCAACTCAGTCTGTCTGCAGAGTGTTTCACACTGGTCCAATTGGGAGGCATATTGGACAGTGGGAGGAAACCTGGCATTTAGTACAGCCCTGTGATTTAGCAGAGGAAAGTGCCTTGGTGCATGCTGGGATACTGTAAAAATGCCAGGAGCACATGTGCTCAGGGTCTTTCATCTGGATAGCGGAGATAGAGGGCCTAGATAGAGCTAGAGAGGAACTGAACCAAGAGGTCCTGTGAAACTGACTGAAAGGGGAGACACTGGAGGATCTGATTTTGCAGTACAGTGAATACAGATCTTTGTCAAGTGGCCGGACCTGATGGGGACCACCCCTGCAGCTAGAAGAGTCAGTGGATGGGTGTCAGTAAAGGGGATGCTAGTGAGTGTCCTGAAGAGAATGTTGTTCACCAAATCTATTGCTGAAGAGAAAAGAGCAAGGAGGCTTAACCCAAGTTAAGGCCAGGTGAGACTTGTCCTTATCCATTGTGAATTGTTACAGTTGGAGTATCCCCTTCTCCCATCCAAGTTCCAAAATAAACACCAAAAACCAAAATCCCTGTACTGTTTATTGAGCAACGAGCCATTGGGAATAAGGACGGTGGGACGGTGCTACATTTACATTTGACACTTCTATTGCCTCTTTCAGTGTTTGCCAACCCTCTAAATGTAAAGGCATAGATTAGTGCCAGAAGCACTGTACTGTACCCAATTGCCAGCCCACTCTTAAAGCAGAACTTTACCCGTAACAACTTGATAAAAGTCACCGCCGATCACATGTAAACACGAAAGTGTCGTTTATCGGCTCTCCTTACCTCACATTGACAGAGTGTGAGGTGAGGAGAGCTGATTATTGGCATCTCCTGGCAGGAGAGACCTATGCAGGTAATCAGTGCCCTGATGATCAGTGCAGCCCCAGCAGTGCCCATCAGTGACACCAATCAGCGCTCATCAGTGTGCCAGTCAGTGTTGCCTTTCAGTGCCACCCATCAATGCCGTCTATCCGTGCCACCTACCATTGCCCATAAGTGCCGCCTATCAGTGCCATCTATCAGTTCCCATCAGTGCTGCATAACAGTTTCACCTTTCCGTGCCCATCAGTGCCGCCTATCAGTGCTCATCAGTGCCCATCAGTGCGGCATATTAGTTCCTCCTCATCAGTGCCACCTAATCAGTGCCCTTCAATGTTGCCTCATCAGTGCCCATAAGTACCCCCTCATCAGTGCCTATCAGTGCCCATCAGTGCAGCCTCATCAGCGCACATCAGTGAAGGTGAAAAATTACTTATTGTGATAAACAATGTGTTCTGACAGCTCCCGAGCAGAGAGCTGCTGACTGTCAATCAAAAGCTCTCTTCTCTGCCCTCTCCTCACTCACTGGAGCGTTAGGCTGTGAAGGAGTGGGGAGCGGCCGGCTCAGGCTTTCAGCGACCTGCTGAGAGGCTGAGCCGGGTGTTGGTCCAGGCACCTGGCAGATCCCGACTCCGTGGTCGTGATGACGCGGTGCCTGTACTGACATGCGTGACATCAGCAGAGAGGGGAATTCAGACCGTTCTCTGCTAAAAACAGGTGATCCATAGGCAATGTACAGCTAAACGAGCTTTCAATGTATATCTTCTTTAAACTACTGAAAACACTACTCACAGGGCTACCCTTTTAAGCTATTATATCTAGCTTATATCAATTTATGTGTTATCACTACTTAAAATGCTGCATCAAAATGCTATTACTCCTGTAAACATGCATAGATGTAGTACTATATATATATATATAATACACAGTATTATTAGGCAGTTCTCAAAGCCCTTCCAATGCTGAAATAACCAAATGGATATCAGATAATCATTTACACTAGTTTCATCCGTGTTAGTGTGGTAACACTTGTGCATTCTCTCGTGCCAAAAAATGAGTCATGTGCTGTGCAGACACAATTTGGTGCTCCTCTCTTGTGCCCACACTCACCAGAAGGTATGGACCCCCATGCACAAGCATGCATGTCAGATGCGCCTTATATGCTGATATAGCTAGATGTTTGCTCTCCTTCAGTGCACTTTTTTCTCCTTCCTTTGTTGGTTCAGGTTGTGGGGAAGTCCCTGTGTCTCTTATATATATATATATATAAAGACAAACAAGGGAATGCCCCCGTAGTGTAAATCCACTTTTTTTTTTAAAACAGTTCTTAAAAACAGATTGCACTCACTTGTAAAAGGTCTTTGAACACACAAAGCATAAACAACCAGAAAGCATTGTGTCGGCGTGCGCCCAACGTGTGTAGTACAGTTGTCACTGGTATAGACCCCACATTCTTTACTTTAAGGTAAAAAATGTAAAGGCATTAATTTTAACCCCTCATACCCCCCACTATTATACTTACCTGAGCCTTCTCTCCCATCACTTCTGTTTCTTACTGGCTTTGCTGGGGAACCAGTGGTCATTGGCTCCCAGTGCTGTCAGACAGACAAGGACAGAGACGAGGGAACGGGGGGGGGGGGGATGGGGGCCCAAGTCCCACTGTCTGTGTCTATGGACACAGCAGTGGGGATCAGGAGCAAACATGCACAAGTGCCCCAATGGAAAGCAGCTTTCTGTGGGGGCACTGGACAGATAGGAGGGGCCCGCAGTGCTGGCGGGGAACCTGAGTAGAGGAGGTTCGGGCCACTCTGTGCAATTCCACAGAGCAGGTAAGTAGAGAGATATTTTGTATCTAATAATATGTTTTCTATTTAAAAAAAAACAACTTTTGAATCACTTTAAAGAGGTTGTAAACCCGTACAACCTTTTTTTTTTTTTTTTTTTTTGGCAACCTGTAAGAGAAACACATAATGAGCTAGTATGCATCGCATACTAACTCATTATGCAATACTTACCTTAGAACGAGCCCCCGCCGCGCAGCCCGCTCACCTGTATGACGGCCGATCCGGAATCCGATTGGCTGGAGCGCGCGGGAGCCGACAGTCACGGCACGGGTCTCTGAAGAAACGGCACCAGCGGCCGTTCCTTCAGAGCGCATGCGCCAGTGACGTCACTGGCTGCATATAAGGTAAATATCTCCTAAACGGTACATGTTTAGGAGATATTTACAGTACCTATAGGTAAGTCTTATCATAGGCTTACCTATAGGTTAAAGTGTCAGAGGAGGGTTTACTTCCACTTTTAGCAGTAATGAAGCAATGGCCTGGCAAGCATAGAAAGTGTCCCCAAGAAGTGGGGTTTAGCAATATAAAGCGACATGATGTCCTTTGTCATGATGATGTTTTTTTGCATGCATGTTGATGAGTTTAGGGAGATGGAGGAGTGTTTCAGCCCTCTATTATAAACAGATCAGTGAGATTTGAATGCAGGTTCATGGAAGACAACCGATTGCCCTCTTTACAATATATAGCTGTCACCACAGCAAGTAGGCAGCTGTCAACCAGGGGATATTGAATCAGTTGCAGTGTAGTGCTTTATTTTCTATTATCTGACAACAAAAATCATGTACAGATTAAAAGGAATCTATATTGACTGATGAAATCGGTAATTTGACTTGGATTTTCCTGATGTCAAGAAAGTGTATTAGTGGCCAACAAAAATAGAATGTTCATTACAAACATTTGGCTGCGCATTTTGTTTGTTTTAATAGCATTGACATTCTATGAAAATGAAAGGGAGATGACAGACTCAGCATCTGTTATTTCTATTTAGGTTACGTATTTATAAAACTGATAAACTCAGTAACAAAGAAAAAAGCATGCATTGTAGTATTTTATGAATTTCCGAGAGTTGGTAATAAAAACAAAATTCTCTGCAAGTAAGGTACAACGTTGTATATTTATTGTAAGGATTTTTGAAGAGTTCATTGCAGATTCTTGCCTGATTCTGCTCTCTAGGACTTCAGATAGATCATTGTAATAACTTAGCACAGGGTTCATTTTGGAATGCATTAAATTCTAGTATATAAGACTGTTCTGAAGACCTCCACAAGCTCTGCTGCTTTTATAGGATGCAATAAGAAGTTGGATTGCTAAGTGGGTGAGTCTTCCTAATTTTTTCATCTGACTAATCTCAGTATGGTAATAGGAGCAAAACTGCTGGGCAATCTCATGAGCAGGAAATTGGAGTTTTGAATGTGTTTAGTACACAAAGGGGTTCATTTATTAAAACTCGAGGGACTGCAAAATCTGGTGCAGCTCTTCATAGAAACTTATCAGCTTCCAGGTTTTTTGTCAAAGCTTAATTGAACAAGCTGAGGTTAGAAACTGATTGGCTACCATGCAGAGCTGCACCAGATTTTGTGCTCTCCAGTTTTAGACCTGGCACACGCTAACAGTTTTTTGTTGTTCAATTGAGCTGAATGAAAAAAAGAAAAACTGAAGAGCTCAGGAGGAGCTGCTGTACAAACAATCCAATGTTAGTACAGCGATCTCCCCCACTGAGCTATTGTGTTCTGACAGTGGGATGCCTCCCCAGATCACGCCCAGCAGCACTATCAGCCATTGGCTAAAAGCACTGATCAGGTGCCGATCGGCAGACCTTTTTCAGCCATGCCCCCTTGACAGAAGCCGGCCAAAAGGCTGGCTTCTGTGGTACCGGCTGCCGTACACACGGGCTGAATGTTGGCCGGTCAGCCTAACATCTGTAGTCTGCAAGATTTTGGAGGGGATATTACGGGACCACATACAAGACTTTAGTAATGAAAACTGTATTATTAGTAGTAATCATCATGGATTCATTAAAAATCGTTCTTGCCAAACCAATCTATTAACCTTCTACGATGAAGTGAGCTGCCACCTAGATAAAGGAAAGCCTGTGGATGTGGTGTATCTGGACTTTGCAAAGGCCTTTGACACAGTTCCCCACAAACGCTTACTGTACAAACTAAGGAAGGTAGGTATGGACCATAGGGTGAGTACCTGGATAGAGAACTGGCTCCAGGGGAGAGTCCAGAGGGTAGTGATTAATGGGGAGTACTTGGATTGGGCGGGTGTGGAAAGTGGGGTCCCCCAGGGTTCTGTCCTGGGACCAATCCTGTTTAATTTATTCATAAATGATCTAGAGGAGGGGATATCTAGTACAATCTCAGTATTTGCGGATGATACTAAACTAAGCATGCCAATATCTTCTATGCAGGATGTGGAAACCTTACAAGCGGACCTGAACAAAATAACGGGGTGGGCAACTACATGGCAGATGAGGTTTAATGTTGAAAAATGTAAAGTAATGCACTTGGGTGCCAGAAACCAGAAAGCAAGCTACTCACTAGGGGGGAACCTCTGGGTGAGTCTAGGATGGAAAAGGACCTGGGGGTACTGGTAGACAACAGGCTTGGCAGTGGCATGCAATGCCAAGCCGCTGCAAGCAAAGCCAACAGAATACTGGGATGTATAAAAAAGGGTATTCACTCCAGATATAAAGAGATTATTCTCCCGCTCTACAAGACTCTGGTCCGGCCACATCTGGAGTATGCTGTCCAGTTCTGGGCACCGGTCCTCAGGAAGGATGTGCTGGAATTGGAAAGAGTCCAGAGAAGGGCAACAAAAATAATTAGGGGAATGGAGGACATCAGCTATGAGGAAAGACTACAAGCACTGAAGTATTCTCTCTGGAGAAGAGACGATTGAGGGGGGATATGATATCAATGTACAAATACTGTACTGGCGACCCTAGCATAAGGAACAAACTATTCAGAGAGAGGAGATACAATAAGACACGTGGCCACTCACTAAAACTAGAGGAAAGGCGGTTTAACCTTAAAATGCGTAAGGGGTTCTTCACTGTAAGAGAGGTAAGGATGTGGAATTCTCTTCCACAAGCAGTCGTGTCAGCAGGGAGCATTGATAGTTTCAAAAAACTATTAGATGGGCACCTTGGAGACCACAACATACAGGGGTATACAATGTACGGTTAAAAGCAAACACACACACACACACATCATAGGTTGAACTGGATGGACTGATGTCTTTTTTCAACCTCACTAACTATGTAACTATGTAACTATGTAAGTAGATCCTTTAGTTGCAGCCTCAAGAATACTGCTGATGCAGATAGGAAAGCCAGGCAAATCTGTAAAACTTTGAGAGCAATCACTGCCCCTTAGTAGTCTCCTATCATTCTAACCCTCAAATAGTGCTTCAGTACCTGAACCTATGAGTAAAGGGTCCTATTCACAATGTTTAGGTGTCCAGCTCCCCTGAAATTTTCTTCCATTTCCCTCTCCAGCCAACTTCCACCGAACAGCACATGGCACCTGCTTAGGTCTAGTAGAAGTGGCTTCTCTGGAACACACATGCTTCCTCCCAAGGGGAATCCCCAGGGGAGAGAGAGCCTTTGATCAGATCCTCCCAAATATTTATCTTTTTGGGTCAGTCTCCCAGGGATTGGCTAGGATCCAGTAAACAACCATAACCACAGTGACTGATCCACTTACTCTATTTGCTGGAATAACCTTCCAGCAGGGGACATGAGCAGGTTTAGGGAAAAGCCTAAGCAGACCTAAAAAATAAATTGCGGCTCAGCTGGCTACAGTGAAGCCACATCACTAAATGTAGCCAGCCCAAGGCAGGGGTTCTACATTTCTTTCCCAAGAAAGCCAATATCCTATTTATAGAACACGTGTTTATCTTATAAAATATGTTGGCAAATGATTGGTCTTTGTTATGATAGGAATGACATTATAAATTGGCATTGGGCAGTGCATAATGGAGACTTTTATCCACATTTTAGCCATGTTATCCTTTCCAGTCTTGTCTCTATACTATTATGAACTCTTCTCTTTCTAGATCAGAAGGGATGATTAGCTCGGTGACACAAGAGCAGAAAATACTGTCCATGAGATCAGGTCCTCCAGTCAGAAAAGCAGAGAACACATCCTCCACTGAAGATATGGATAACCTTCAGAGTGGTAGGTAAACTCTTTCCACTTGAATTTTTCCATTATTAATACAGCAGAGCTTATTATATGATGGTTTATAGCATTTTTAATGCTTTTTAGATGTACAGTTAGAAAAAGTCAGATAAATGTAAATCAGTGTTGATATTTTCCTTTTTTACAGTAAAGTTTATAATTACGTAAGCTTATGTGCAGCCATAATTGTTCATTACATAAGCAAGCTGTGCTGCCTGATACTTTTCTTATGTTACTGCTAAGGTCTGTCTGGTTGACAATAATAGATTATCTGCAGTCTCTAATAATGTCAGGCATCCACAATGCACCTGGTAGCCACAGACTATGTCCTCTTTGCCTGGGCTGAAGTCATTTAAACGTCATTCATTCTATCATAAAACAGAAACAACAAATCTTACTCCCTATTAAAGTATATAAATCAAAAACTTTTTTAAAGTTTTGAATTGAGTAAGAAATGGTAAAAACCAGGGCATTTTTCAGCTGGAGCTTGGCAAAACTCAGTTCTTCCACCTCCAGCTGGACCCTACTTCCGCTGCTTAGTACTGTCACCTGTAAAGAGAGAAGCCCGGCTTCTCTGTTTACTAGTGACAGAGCTCCTCTTCTGGCAGCGCAAGATGCTCCCCCTCTCTTCACACTTATTCCCAATGTTCCCCCCTCCACCACTTAGAATCAATGGCCCCCCTCTCTCCACACTTATTCCCAATGTACCCCGTCTCCCCCCACTTAGCACTAAAGACTCCCCTCTCCCTTGGCATCAAGGTCCCTTGTCTCCCCACACTTAGCACCAATTACCCCCCACTTAGCACTATTGTCCCCCTCTCCACCCCACTGAGCAGCAGTGTCTCACCCTCTCCCAACTGAGCACCAGTGTTCTTCCTCTCCCCCAAGTTAGCACATTGCCCCCCTTCCATTTAGAACCAATGCCCACCTAAAGTTAGCACCAATGTCTTCCCATTTTCTGCATTTTAGCACTAACGCCCCCTCCACACACTTAACATTGCACTCCTACTTTTAAGTCGTAGCTGCTCTTCTGCAGCAGCCCCTCTCTCTGATACTCTGTATGTGGGGGAAAGAGTATTTGTGGGTGGGAGGAGAGCTCTGAACTGGAAGGTGCGGGGGGGGGGGTTGTAAACTGGCCTGTGAGATATTCATTCCTGAACCCTGCACTCTGTACATAACGTACTCCCTCTGTATGCAGCGCACTCCTGAATTCTGCAATCTGTACACAGTGCACTCCTGAATTCGGTATACACTCTGTATAGCACACTCCTGAACTCTGCACTTTGTACACATTTCACTCTTGAACTCTGCAATCTGAAGCAATGCACTCTTGAATTCTGCACTCTGTACGCAGCATACATCTGACCTCTGCAATCTGTATGCAGTGCACTACTGAACACTGCACTCTCTGTGTAGCTCACTCCTGAACCCTGCACTCTGTACATAGCACACTCCTGATCTTTGCACTCTGTATGTTGCACAATTCTGAACCCTGCACCGTGTGTCTAATGCACTCCAGGTATTTAACATTGCTCCATGAAGACCCTCTCGGGGTTAGGTGGTGGTGCGGTAGGGGCGTGGTCGAGGTTCCTATTCTCTGAGAAAAATACCTATCAGGTTTCTATCCTGCTTGTTCTATTGGGAAATTTCCTTTCAATTTCTGTCTCAAAGAAACAGGAAATGACAGGAAATCTCTGTAAAGTGAGGGAAATTACCCTCTTAGCTGTCACCAGAACATGTGTCACAGTTGTCAGATTGCCCCTCACCTCCTGTTACAGTCACATTTAAAAAATATGACAGTGACCAGGACAAATAGATTCTTACCATTGGGGACACAAACATAAAAAGCAGAAAAAAAAAAGTTTGGGCTTTGGATAGTCTTTAAAGTCAATTGGGTATTTTGCATTTTTCAGGTTATTCTAGTAGCAAACCGTTGGGGGCTACTGCATAGAGGAATAATAAACTGAAATTCTGTCTGAAAAAAAAATCAGGTCTATTACATATTTCATAATAGTTCAGAGACTTTTCATAAACTTTGAAGATTCACGAGCTTCTGCTCAGGAGATATTATAAGCACACTTCCTATGGCAGTGGTTCTTAACCTTGTTGGAGGTACTGAACCCCACCAGTTTCATATGTGCATTCACCGAACCCTTCTTAATTGGAAAAATAAAATGTGATTTTTTTCAAATTCAAAACATAGGTATATATTTAGGTATATATTTATACATAGGTGCACAAAATTAACAAAACCATTCTTCAACACAGCTGGTTTTATGAGTGTTTCACCAATGGTGTGTGGTTTGCCATGCTATAAGGATCGGTTGGTTGATGGGTACAGCTTAAGGAAGTGTTCTCTTAGTTTTGCCAGTGCTAGACTAGAATTGCTCAACTTGGCATTGCAGTTCATGCAGTTAGGACGCTGACTCATCACGTTACGTTATACATGTGAATCCATATTGTACATATTCGTCCGACCACTTTCTTTTTTTGCTCGACATAGTATGAAGGGATTAATATTAAGAAAGAAATCACACGACGTACCATCACGACAGTTACAATTCAACTACTGGGTGTGCCAAATTCCATGCAGAACAGATAGGCCAAGCGATGTTGCGTGATCACCTGCAGCCAATGAGTGGGGCGTGTCATCATGAATCATATGAGTCGGGTGTGTGTCTTGACCTCCGCCGAACCCACGAGACTGACTCACCGAACCCCTGGAGTTCAATCGAACCCAGGTTAAGAACCACTGTCCTATGGTCTGCTAACATTTTTAAAGTTTAAGCTGAGGTTCTTCGGGGATAATGAGATCATCAGTGATCATTCATTATTTCTGTGTAAGATAACACTTGAAGACGTATTAATGATATCTTATTATTGAAGCCAGTATAAGTTAGTATACTGTAAATAGGAATGATTTATACAGATTGATTTTAATTCTCATTCTTTATAGCATTCATAGTAGAGTGTAGAGCTTGGTAATCAGTGTAAGAAATCTTTAGCCTGTTTTACACACTGATAACTCATCTGCTTGTCTCAGGGAGGGGAAAGAGGCATCTTCAAAGTGACAGATACATAGAGGAAATAAAGAATTTTCAAGATGCTATTATGACAGCCGGGAGTTTGAAACTGAGAATCACAAAAACACTGGTTGAAGTGCACTTCTAATTTTTGAAAGTTGAAAACTCATTTGAAGGGTTTCTGTGTCCTTTGATAGCTGAAATCCTACAGGAGGTGCACTTGCATTAGAGTGTACTATATTATATCTAATGCATGTCACACTAAAATATAACTTTTATTTATTAAAACTATCTTTTATTTTCACCCTCTACTTATTGGCAGATACACCTCTAAAGGTGTCTTCTTCAAGAACCAGCAAATTTATATAAACATATATTTTCAAGATTTAGGACTTTCTATATCTGGAGATTAGATTGGTTTCTCATTCTAATTGTAGCACCCTCCTAGGTATGTACTAGAGATAAAGTATAGTTTTGAGTCCTGTCTGCTTATCAGAAGGACTGCAGGTAAATCTATATTGTTCTCTGTCTACCAGAGAGCAGGATCTTCTTAGTGAGGTCTCCTCATTGTGCTCAGGTGCAACTCATTCTCTCTGCTGTGTTTTACACTGGTTCAATAGGGGGGCATATTGGACAGTGGGAAGAAACCTGACAAATGAGTGCACAGGCGTTTGATACAGCCCTGGTAATTTGGCAGAGGAAAACTGCCTTGGTGCATGCTGGGATACTGTATAAAAGCACAGGAGCACATGTGCTCGGGGTCTTTCAGCTGGATAGTGAAGTCCCAGAGGGAGGGTTAGTGAGGAACTAAACCCAGAGGTCTGGGGAAGCTGACTGAAAGGGGAGACACTGGAGGATCTGAATCTGCAGTATAGTGAGTACAGATCTGTGTCAAGGGGCCTGACCTGAGGGGGCCACCCCTGCAGCTAGAAGAGTCAGTGGATGAGTGTCAGTAAAGGGGATGCTAGTGAGAGTCCCGAAGATAATGTGGATTCACCAAGTCTATTGCTGGAGAGAAAAGTGCAAGGATACTTAACCCTTTCCATACATGTGGCAGTATGGATTAAGCAGTGCAGCTGCTTCCACAAGCAACCTGGTGAGGCCAAGTGAGAGTTGTCTTTATCAATTGTGAATAGTTACAGTTGGAGTATCCCACTATTCCCTTCTCCCATCCAAATTCCAAAATAAACACTAAAAACCAATACCCCTGGACTGTTTATTGTGTGACGAGTAGGGTTGAGCGAACACCTAGATGTCCGTGTTCGACGGGTTCGGCCGAACTTTAAAAAAAAGTCCGGGTCCGTGTCCCGGACTTTTACCGAACTTTTCCCGGACACCGAACCCCATTGAAGTCAATGGGGACCCGAACTTTAAGGCACTAAAATGGCTCTAAAACACCAAAGGAAAGGGCTAGAGTGCTGCAAATGGCAGCAAAACGTAATTAAGAGCATGGCAAGTGCTCTGCAAACAAATGTGGATAGGGAAATAACTTAAAACAACAAAAAAAAAACAGAAAAATAAAACAATGTTCTTCTTCATCTCTGAAGGACGAGGCCCATATGGAGTAGGAGGGAGGTTGAGGTGGTGGTGGATGTGGCGGTGACATAGGCGTGCGCACAGGGTGTGCTGGGTGTGCCTGGGCACACCCTAATCACCTAGGGCACATAGCATTGCCAGTGAGGAGATGGGAAAGATCTCCCTGGGACCTGCTCTGCTCTATTTCTCCTTGCCTACAGGTACATGGCCCCGATACATTACTCTCCCTGCTGGCAAACACATGCATGTGTATTTCAACTTTGGGGTGCACACCTTAATGCAATAGGCTGCGCACACCTATGGGCGGTGTAGGTGGAAGCGGCGGTGGAGGAGGACCAGGGCCGGATTAACAGCATCATGGGCTTGGTGCTGAGGATTTTGAAGGGCCTTAAGGGCCGTGCCTTGCCATGCACCCAGAGGAGGAAGGGTGCAGCCATGCATGCCTAATTCAACATGGGATGCTGTCTCTGAAGCCCATAAACACATCCATGCATCGCCAACTGTCCCTCCTTGTCCGGCCTTCACGCTGTGTGGGGAGGTTCTGAGGGTGCTGCCTGGGGAAGCGAGCATAGAAGCCAGACTTCTGTGTTTACAAGTGACAGAAGAGCGGTAACAGTGAATATGGCCAACCCGGGGCCTATATAAAAGGTAGGGGCCTGGAGCTGCAGCTCCAATAGCCCCTACATTAATCTGGCCCTGAGGAGGAGGACGAGGTAGCCAACACTGCTTCTTTTCAAAAATTTTAAATGAGGGTACACCCCAAAAGAGTGAGAAAGAGCAAAAATGGAACAATGGGTGGGTAAGGTCGGTATCCATTGCTATTCTGCATAAGGTACGGAAAAGTCCCGTGGGATCCATGCCTGGTTCATTTTAATGAACGTGAGCTTGTCCACATTGTCTCTGGACAGGCGGCTGCGCTTGTCTGTTATAACGCCCCCAGCCGTGCTAAATACCCGTTCAGATAATACACTGGCTGCAGGGCACGCCAGCACCTCCAAGGCGTAAAGGGCAAGCTCAAGCCATGTGCCCAATTTGGAGACCCAGAAGTTGAAGGGGGCAGACCCGTCATTCACTACATGTAGGCGTGTGCACACATACTGCTCCACCATGTTGGTAAAATGCTGCCTCCTGCTAAGACGTTCCATCTGAGCTGCTGGTGCTGCTGTTTGTTGTGGCGTGCTGACAAAGCTTTTCCACATTTCGGCCATGCTAACCCTGCCTTCTGAGGTGCTGGCGGTGCCCTGGTTGCGTTGGCGACCTCCTCCTCCTCCTCCTCTGCCTTGTGCTTCCACTGTGGCCCCGCTGTCAGATGGGAATGCCAGCAGCATGGCGTCTACCAGCGTGCGCTTGTACTCGCGCATCTTGCGATCGCGCTCCAGTGAGTGAATTAAGGACGGTACGTTGTCCTTGTAACGGGGATCCAGCAGCGTGGCCACCCAGTAATCAGCACAAGTTAGAATGTGGGCAACTCGGCGGTCGTTGTGGAGACACTGCAGCATGTAATCGCTCATGTGTGCCAGGCTGCCCAGAGGCAACGAAAGGCTGTCCTCTGTGGGAGGTGTATCGTCCGTGTCCTCTGTATCCCCCCAGCCACGCACCAGTGATGGCCATGAGCTGGCCTGGGTGCCACCCTGCTGTGAACATGGTTCCATCTCCTCCTCCAGCTCCTCCTCCTCCTCATCCTCCTCATCCTCCAGAACTGTGCCCCTGCTGGACAATTGCGTCCCTGGCGTTTGCGTGTCCAGGAACCCACCCTCGGAGCCCCTTGCGAATGACTGCCCTGAAAGCCTTGGAAATGTTACCTCTTCATCCTCCTCCTCCTCCTCATCCTGTGCCACATCCTCTTCCATCATCGCCCGAATTGTTTTTTCAAGGAGGCATAGAAGTGGGATAGTTAAGCTGAGAACGGCGTCATTGCCACTGGCCATGTTGGTGGAGTACTCAAAACAGCGCAACAAGGCACACAGGTCTCGCATGGAGGCCCAGTTAAATTAAATAGCGGAATAGAAAATATGATCCAAAAAAAGTGTATGTATATCACACGTACACAACCACACTGGGCCCCAATTACTATTGTTTGTACCCCTAAAAGGCTAGATGAGGAGTAGGGGGAGTATGGAACAGGCAGCACCCTCAAACCTTCAGAAGTATGAGATGAACCCCAACAACTTGGAAAGGTGGATCTCTCTCACACGTACCGACACAGACTATCCCGCAATTCAATTGATCCTCAAAGGTTTTTATTGAATAGCGGAATAGGAAATATGATCAAAAAAAGTGTATGTATCTCGCACGTACACAACCACACTAGGCCCCAATTACTATTGTTTGTACCCCTAAAAGGCTAGATGAGGAGTAGGGGGGGTATGGAACAGGCAGCACCCTCAAACCTTCAGAAGTATGAGATGAACCCCAACAACTTGGAAAGGTGGATCTCTCTCACACGTACCGACACAGACTATCCCCCAATTTAACTGATCCCCAAAGGTTTTTGATTAAATAGCGGAATAGAAAATATGATCCCAAAAAAGTGTATGTATATCACACGTACACAACCACACTGGGCCCCAATTACTATTGTTTGTACCCCTAAAAGGCTAGATGAGGAGTAGGGGGAGTATGGAACAGGCAGCACCCTCAAACCTTCAGAAGTATGAGATGAACCCCAACAACTTGGAAAGGTGGATCTCTCTCACACGTACCGACACAGACTATCCCGCAATTCAATTGATCCTCAAAGGTTTTTATTGAATAGCGGAATAGGAAATATGATCAAAAAAAAGTGTATGTATATCACACGTACACAACCACACTAGGCCCCAATTACTATTGTTTGTACCCCTAAAAGGCTAGATGAGGAGTAGGGGGGGTATGGAACAGGCAGCACCCTCAAACCTTCAGAAGTATGAGATGAACCCCAACAACTTGGAAAGGTGGATCTCTCTCACACGTACCAACACAGACTATCCCCCAATTTAACTGATCCCCAAAGGTTTTTGATTAAATAGCGGAATAGAAAATATGATCCAAAAAAAGTGTATGTATATCACACGTACACAACCACACTAGGCCCCAATTACTATTGTTTGTACCCCTAAAAGGCTAGATGAGGAGTAGGGGGGGTATGGAACAGGCAGCACCCTCAAACCTTCAGAAGTATGAGATGAACCCCAACAACTTGGAAAGGTGGATCTCTCTCACACGTACCAACACAGACTATCCCCCAATTTAACTGATCCCCAAAGGTTTTTGATTAAATAGCGGAATAGAAAATATGATCCCAAAAAAGTGTATGTATATCACACGTACACAACCACACTAGGCCCCAATTACTATTGTTTGTACCCCTAAAAGGCTAGGAGTAGGGGGAGTATGGAACAGGCAGCACCCTCAAACCTTCAGAAGTATGAGATGAACCCCAACAACTTGGAAAGGTGGATCTCTCTCACACGTACCAACACAGACTATCCCCCAATTTAACTGATCCCCAAAGGTTTTTGATTAAATAGCGGAATAGAAAATATGATCCAAAAAAAGTGTATGTATATCACACGTACACAACCACACTAGGCCCCAATTACTATTGTTTGTACCCCTAAAAGGCTAGGAGTAGGGGGAGTATGGAACAGGCAGCACCCTCAAACCTTCAGAAGTATGAGATGAACCCCAACAACTTGGAAAGGTGGATCTCTCTCACACGTACCAACACAGACTATCCCCCAATTTAACTGATCCCCAAAGGTTTTTGATTAAATAGCGGAATAGAAAATATGATCCCAAAAAAGTGTATGTATATCACACGTACACAACCACACTAGGCCCCAATTACTATTGTTTGTACCCCTAAAAGGCTAGGAGTAGGGGGAGTATGGAACAGGCAGCACCCTCAAACCTTCAGAAGTATGAGATGAACCCCAACAACTTGGAAAGGTGGATCTCTCTCACACGTACCAACACAGACTATCCCCCAATTTAACTGATCCCCAAAGGTTTTTGATTAAATAGCGGAATAGAAAATATGATCCCAAAAAAGTGTATGTATATCACACGTACACAACCACACTAGGCCCCAATTACTATTGTTTGTACCCCTAAAAGGCTAGGAGTAGGGGGAGTATGGAACAGGCAGCACCCTCAAACCTTCAGAAGTATGAGATGAACCCCAACAACTTGGAAAGGTGGATCTCTCTCACACGTACCAACACAGACTATCCCCCAATTTAACTGATCCCCAAAGGTTTTTGATTAAATAGCGGAATAGAAAATATGATCCCAAAAAAGTGTATGTATATCACACGTACACAACCACACTAGGCCCCAATTACTATTGTTTGTACCCCTAAAAGGCTAGGAGTAGGGGGAGTATGGAACAGGCAGCACCCTCAAACCTTCAGAAGTATGAGATGAACCCCAACAACTTGGAAAGGTGGATCTCTCTCACACGTACCAACACAGACTATCCCCCAATTTAACTGATCCCCAAAGGTTTTTGATTAAATAGCGGAATAGAAAATATGATCCCAAAAAAGTGTATGTATATCACACGTACACAACCACACTAGGCCCCAATTACTATTGTTTGTACCCCTAAAAGGCTAGGAGTAGGGGGGAGTATGGAACAGGCAGCACCCTCAAACCTTCAGAAGTATGAGATGAACCCCAACAACTTGGAAAGGTGGATCTCTCTCACACGTACCAACACAGACTATCCCCCAATTTAACTGATCCCCAAAGGTTTTTGATTAAATAGCGGAATAGAAAATATGATCCCAAAAAAGTGTATGTATATCACACGTACACAACCACACTAGGCCCCAATTACTATTGTTTGTACCCCTAAAAGGCTAGGAGTAGGGGGAGTATGGAACAGGCAGCACCCTCAAACCTTCAGAAGTATGAGATGAACCCCAACAACTTGGAAAGGTGGATCTCTCTCACACGTACCAACACAGACTATCCCCCAATTTAACTGATCCCCAAAGGTTTTTGATTAAATAGCGGAATAGAAAATATGATCCCAAAAAAGTGTATGTATATCACACGTACACAACCACACTAGGCCCCAATTACTATTGTTTGTACCCCTAAAAGGCTAGGAGTAGGGGGAGTATGGAACAGGCAGCACCCTCAAACCTTCAGAAGTATGAGATGAACCCCAACAACTTGGAAAGGTGGATCTCTCTCACACGTACCAACACAGACTATCCCCCAATTTAACTGATCCCCAAAGGTTTTTGATTAAATAGCGGAATAGAAAATATGATCCCAAAAAAGTGTATGTATATCACACGTACACAACCACACTAGGCCCCAATTACTATTGTTTGTACCCCTAAAAGGCTAGATGAGGAGTAGGGGGAGTATGGAACAGGCAGCACCCTCAAACCTTCAGAAGTATGAGATTGTGTTCACTGTACCCCACAAAGATTGAGTTCACTGCACCCCACAATGATTGTGTTCACTGCACCCCACAAAGATTGTGTTCACTGCACCTCACAAAGATTGTGTTCACTGTACCCCCCAAAGATTGTGTTCACTGCACCCCACAAAGATTCTGTTCACTGTACCCCACAAAGATTGTGTTCACTGCACCCCAAAAAGATTGTGTTCACTGCACCCCAAAAAGGATGTTGTTCACTGCACCCCAAAAAGGATGTTGTTCACTCCACCCCAAAAAGATTGTGTTCACTGCACCCCACAAAGATTGTGTTCACTGCACCCCAAAAAGATTGTGTTCACTGCACCCCAAAAATGATTTTGTTCACTGCACCCCAAAAAGGATTTTGTTCACTGCACCCCAAAAAGGATGTTGTTCACTCCACCCCAAAAAGATTGTGTTCACTGCACCCCAAAAAGATTGTGTTCACTGCACCCCACAAAGGATTTTGTTCACTGCACCCCAAAAAGATTGTGTTCACTGCACCCCAAAAAGGATGTTGTTCACTGCACCCCAAAAAGGATTTTGTTCACTGCACCCCAAAAAGATTGTGTTCACTGCACCCCACAAAGGATTTTGTTCACTGCACCCCACAAAGATTGTGTTCACTGCACACCAAAAAGGATTGTGTTCACTGCACCCCAAAAAGATTTTGTTCACTGCACCCCAAAAAGATTGTGTTCACTGCAGCCCAAAAAGATTGTGTTCACTGCAGCCCAAAAAGATTGTGTTCACTGCAGCCCAAAAAGATTGTGTTCACTGCAGCCCAAAAAGATTGTGTTCACTGCAGCTCACACACAGAAAAATGGATGTGGATCACTGACACCTGCCTATCTCCAATCCCACACCACACAGCAATATCGATTGTAGTTTGTAGAACACAGTTTCCCTAAAATTCAGCAGACTCTGTCCCTAACAGGATTGAGAAGAGATCGTAGATCAGGATTGAGTGCAGATTCACCCCACCCCCCACACAGCAATATCGATTGTAGTTTGTAGAAGACACTGACCCTATAATTCAGCAGACTCTATCCCTAAAATGCCTACAACTCGCCCTGCCTAAACACTCCGACCTGTCCCTCAATTCTATCCGGACACAAATGGTTTTTTCCTGCCTATCTTTCCCTAATCAGCAGCCAGCACGTTGATGTGTGCTCTGTCCCTGAATCTAAGCAGCATAATGACGCCGCTGCGGCTGCCTCGAACTTATAAAGACTTGGTCACATGCTTCAGACGGCCAATCACAGCTACTGAGACATTTGCAGGCATGGCTGGGATGGCTTAAGGCACACCAGTTAAACGATTGTTGATTGGCTGTTGAAAGCCCGCCATGAAAAGAGCGCCAAAGCATGCAAAACCCGGAAATAAAACGACCGAACACGGATTTTTACCCGAACATACAGTAAAGTGTCCGTGTCCGTGTTCGGGTACAAAAAATCCAATTATTCGGTACGAACACGAATAATACAGTCCGTGTTCGCTCAACACTAGTGACGAGCCATCGGGAGCAAGGAGGGATGTGTGAACTGTTCCCTAAGTGACTATGTGCTGGTAATCAGAGGAGACCGAACAAGTCATCATACAGCAAGCCCTACGGGGACAGTGCTACATAATAATATCCTTTAATCTTATAAAGTCTTCTTTAATATTCCTTGTTTTAGTTGTCACCCTCATTTCTTTTTGTGTAATTTGGCTCCTTCTATCACCTGAAATACCTGACTGATCCTGCTTAGTTCTGCCCAACCCCCCCCCCCCCCCCTGTAAAGTGACTACTGTTTATCATGGCTGTTGAGCCCTGACACTGTGGTTCGTTTACTTTGCTCTGTCACCCGCACCTCTCCTCTCCCCCTTCCTCTCCTCCCTGTCTGTCAGCCCGGTCTAATCCCCAATCCTCCCTTCCTACTGCTTTCATAACAGTGTAATGTCCCTACAATCCACTCTGTTAGGTAACAATATCTGCCCCACTGTATGGCCTTTTTAAAAAAAAAAAAAAACAATATCTACTGTATTTTAGAGCACCTTCTGACGCTCACGTGACCGGCCCCCTCTTTACTCCCGGCTGATGTCAGATGGGGAGAGGAGAGAGGCGGACGATCACGTAGATATCGGCTTTTTTTAACCTCTTGCTGACCATCCACCATAGTTTTACTGCGGCAGGTCGGCTCTGTCCGAAAAAATTATGTACCTGCATGGCACTGCGCGGGACCGCTAGCGCACCTGCCCATTTGCCACGGGGAGCTAATCAGCGGGTCCGGCGGCTCCCCGTGAAGACAGAACGGCGGTCTGCCGTTGTAAACACGGCAGACCGTTGTTCTGTCAGTTATGGACACAGGGATTCTGTGTTCCTCCTATTTAGGAACACAGGCCTATGTGTTCATGCAGCAAGCCCCCCCACAGTTAGAAAAAAGCAACCCCTAGGGACACATTTCACCCTTTTATCCCCCCCTGGTGTTAAATCCTTCCCTGCCAGTGTCAGTACAGTAACAGTGTATATTTTTAGCGCTGAATATGTCACTGGTCCCCTCAAAAGTGTCAGTTAGGTGTCCGATCTGTCCACCGCAATGTCGCAGTCAAGCTAAAAATCGCTAATCACTGCCATTACTAGTAAAAAATAAATAAATAAAAATGACATACATCTTTCCCCTAGTTTGTAGACGTTATAATTTTTGCGCAAAGCAATCAATATACACTAATTGGGATTTTTTTTTTATCAAAAATATGTAGCCGAATACAAATTGGCCTAAAATGATGAAAACATTTTTTATTGAATGTTATATAGTAAATGTAAAAAATGTTTTTTTTTTTCAGAATTGTCGATTTTTTTTGTTTATAGCGCAAAAAAATAAAAATCGCACAGGTACTCAAACACCACCAAAAGAAAGCTCTATTTGTGGGGAAAAAAAGGACATCAATTATTAGGGTACAGCGTTGCACGCAGTTAAGGTAATGCAGTGCCGTATCGCAAAAAATGGCCTGGTCATTAAGAGGTCATTAAGAGGTAAATCCTTCCGATTAGAGAAGTGGTTAATAAAAGACATACATTGGGGCAGATATTGTTACCTAAGAGCCCATTCAGACTAGCGCGACACGACTTTGGGGGGCGACCTGTGAAGTCGCGTGCACCGCGACTTCGGCGCGACTTGCAGAGACTTCACATAATGGAAGTCTATGCAAGTCGCTCCGAGGTCGCCCCAAA
Source organism: Pelophylax lessonae (assembly GCF_965119305.1). Classification (NCBI taxonomy): domain Eukaryota; kingdom Metazoa; phylum Chordata; class Amphibia; order Anura; family Ranidae; genus Pelophylax; species Pelophylax lessonae. The sequence continues at coordinate 81,638,276 of NC_138775.1, read as the reverse complement.
GTAGTACAGGACCCTTTTTCTAAGTCGGAGCGACTTGTGTCGCTCCTATTGGAACGGGTCCTGTACTACTCAATGGACCGCGACATACCGCGACTTGTCAGGCTGACAAGTCGCATGACAAGTCGCGCTAATGTGAATGGGCTCTTAGAGAGCGGATTAAAGTAACATTACAAGTGGCTTTACAACCACTTTAAGGGTGTTGATTGTCCTTTGACAAACATCTTTTTAATGGGCATACTTGATTAAAAAATCCAGTAATTGATACCCTAAACATCCAACTTAACACTTTTGTGACAATTCTATAGGGATTTGGTATATTATTTATATTTTAAGGAGTACACTAAATCATAATTATTTGTTTTATAATTATTATAGCAGATATCATTTTACATTGTGGGGAAAATGCCATTATATACTGTCTATCAAATGATCACTGTATTTTTCATATTCAGAATTTAATGGCATTTGCCATTAGGGATATTATTGTCATGTTTAAACCTTTTATAACAACACAGATGCGTTTATATTATTGCTTGTGGACAAATGGTAAGTATGTAAAACCCTCAGTCCATTAGGGGATTTGGAACTATATATTTTGCAGTGGAAAAAACGTTTTAGTAATATTTACTTCTCTTTGTCAGCCATGTCCTTAGTGATCTCTAGAAATTATATGAACTACCAAATGAAGAGCATTTTATGGTAACCAATCCATCAAAAGTTGTAATGGTTATAAGCAAACTTGACCTTATCTAGCTTGTCATCGAAAAGTATTAAAACTGCAGACTGAGTACAGAAGGCAGCCATCCATGCAGGGACCTTCTATTCTATATATATATATATTTTTAAAAAGAGCTGAAACATGTCTTAGAACCTCTGTTTTTCTATTTTCTAGTAGATGATCAGTTGTTTCGCTCAGTAGAAGGGCAAGCTGCATCTGATGAAGAGGAGGACAGGTGGATGGGGGAAACAGCAGCAGAAGTACGACAGATTCTGTCCAATGTCTCATGCTGCGCAAGTGGGTGAGTATGCTCAGAGTTTAGACACACAGTCACCATTGAAAAATAAAAAGATGCTTAATTACCCTTTTTGTTTTTTACAGCAGTAATATCATTTTCATAGTTTACAGGAAATAAAATTATGTATTTAAATTTGCTTTTCTTGTGAAGTCCCACCCTGGGACATACAATAATGTAAAAAAGTTTTAGGCACGTGTGAAGAGATGCTGTAAAGTAAGAATGCGTTCAAAAAGATTTTATAATTGTTTATTTTTCTCAATTTAACAAAATGCAAAGTGAGCAAACAGAAGAAAAATCAAAATCAAATCAATATTTGGTGTGATTACCCTTTGGCTTTAAGCCAGCATCAATTTTACACAAATCGTTCTAACTAATTTTTGAAAAACGAACACTCGGCCATGAGAGCAGACGATCGTGCCATCATGTAAATCTTTCAATGGACATAAATTAAGTTTTTCCTTCATTTTGTCACATATGCCTAGTGCAAACAGTTTCGGGCGAGAAACACATTAACCTTTTAATTTATTGTATTTATCAAATTTTCCAAACTGTTACTTCGATTTTTATGGCTCTGAAAAGTTAAAACCGATTTTCTATTTGTGCCCAATAACTGGACAAAAAACGAAAGAATGGACCAAATGACAGATATTCGAACAATTTTTCGGCTAGTGTTATGGCCAGCTTTAGAGTCAGGTGTATTATTAACCAATTATACCAAAAAGGTGCTAATGAGCATCAATTTCATATGTAGGTTGACACACAGTTATTACCTTAAACAGAAACAGCTGTGTTATAGAAGACAATTTCATGTCACAGGTCATACACCATGGTAAGACTGAGCACATAAGGTAGTTAGACCCAAGTACTTCCATCTACTGTCTGGAGACGTCTGGCCAGATGTGGTCTTAATGGTAGAATTGCTGCCAAAAAGCCATACCTTTTGACGTGGAAACAAGGCCATGCGACTCAACTATGCACTAAAACATAGAGACTGGAGTGTAGAAAAATGACAGCACGTGCTCTGGACTGATGAGTCAAAACCTGAAATATTTTACTGTAGCAGAAGTCATCTAGTTAGCAAAGGTCTTGAGAGCGATACAATAATGAGTGCCTGCAGGCAACAGTGAAGCATGGTGGTGGTTCCTTGCAAGTATGGGACTGCATTTCTGCAAAATGAGTTGGACATTTGGTAAGGATCAGTGGTGTCCTAAATGCTGAGAAATACAGGCTGATATTTTTCTATCATGCCATATCATCAGGGAGATGTGTGATTGGTCCCAAATATATTCTGCAGCAGGACAATGACCGCAAACATACAGTCAGTGTCATGAAGAACTATCTTCAGTGTAAAGAACAAGGAGTCCTGGAAGTGATCGTTTGGCCCCCACAGAGGCCTGATTTTAACATCGTTGAGTCTGTTTGGAATTAAATGAAGAGACAGAAGGATTTGAGGCAGCCTACATCCACAGAAGATCTGTGGTTAGTTCTCCAAGATGTTTAGAACAACCTACCTGCCGAGTTCCTCCAAACACTGTGTGCAAGTGTACCTAGAAGACCTAATGCTGTATTAAAGGGAAAAGGATGGTCACACAAAATATTGATTTGATTTGGATTAGGAGCAGATGAATGGAAATTAAAAGCAGATGAATATGCCCTGAAGTTAAGCAGGCATACTGTATACTGCTAATTTTGTCTGATTCCTGAGAACCAGCCTAAAATTAACTACATACAGTTGTGCTCATGAGTTTACATACCCTGGCAGAATTTATGGTTTCTTGGCCATTTTTTCTGAGAATATGAATGATAAAACAAAAGCTTTTCTTTCATGGATAGTGTTTGGCTGAAGCCATTTATTATCAATCAACTGTGTTTACTCTTTTTAAATCATAATGACAACAGAAACTACCCAAATGACCCTGATCAAAAGTTTAGGTATACAAGATATCCAAGGAATTGAGAATGCCAATCAGCAGTGATCAAACTCTAATCAAGAAGTGGAAAATGAGGGGTTCTGTTAAAACCAAGCCACGGTCAGGCAGATCAACTAAAATTTCAGCCACAACTGCCAGGAAAATTGTTTGGGATTCAAAGAAAAGCCCACAAATAACTTCAGGTGAAATACAGGACTCTCTGAAAACATGGGGTGTGGCTGTTTCAAGATGCACAATAAGGGGGCACTTGAAGAAAGATGGGCTGCATGGTTGAGTCGCCAGAAGAAAGCCATTACTACGCAAATGCCACAAAGTATCCCGCTTACAAAACGCCTAACAGCACAGAGACAAGCCTCAAACCTTCTGGCACAAAGTCATTTGGAGTGATGAGACCAAAATTGAGCTTTTTGGCCTCAACCATAAACGCTACATTTGGAGAGGAGTCAACAAGGCCTATGATGAAAGGCACACCATTCCTACTGTGAAACACGGAGGAGGATTGCTGATGTTTTGGGGATGTGTGAGCTAAAAAGGCACAGGAAATTTGGTCAGAATTGATAGCAAGATGAATGCAGTATTTTATCAAAAAGTACTGGAGGAAAATTTGCATTCATGAGCCTGGAAGCTGCGCATGGGACGTACTTGGACATTCCAACATGACAATGATCCAAAACACAAGGCCAAGTCGACCTGTCTTTGGCTACAGCAGAATAAAGTGAAGGTCCTGGAGTGGCCATCTCAGTCTCTTGACCTCAAAATCATTGAGCCACTCTGGGGAGATCTCAAATGTGCAGTTCATGCAAGACAGCCCAAGAATTTACAGGAACTGGAGGCTTTTTGCCAGGAAGAATGGGCAGCTTTACCATCTGAGAAGATAAAGAGCCTCATCCACAAATACCACAAAATACTTCAAGCTGTCATTGATGTTAAAGTGGGCAATACACGGTATTAAGAACGGGGGTATTTAAACTTTTGATCAAGGTCATTTGGGTTGTTTCTGTTGTCATTATAATTTAAAAAGAGTAAACACAGTTGACTGATAATAAAAAGGCGTATAAACCTTGTCAATTTTTTTTGGTCACCTGGGTCCCATTAAGGAGATTTTCCTTCACTTCCTTTCCCCCCAACAAGAAGTGAGAGATAATTCTTCCAAAGTGAGGGGAAATCGCTGGTAGTCATCAGGATCACCAGAACTAGTGCTCTGTTGGAAGATTTCCCCTATATTCCTGTTTTGGTGACCTCAAAAAATTTTAAGATTTCCTTTCACTTTAATTTTGGTGCTAACGGTCACCAGGACAAATAGGGTGAATCTCTGTAATGGGTACACGTACCGCTGTAAAGATTATACTTCATGTCACATTCAACAAGCAGTACCACTGCTACATATGACCCATTCAAGTGAACAGGGCTTCCTCACAAACACTTGCATTGCACATGTTTGTGGCACTCTGGGGGGGAATTTACTAAAACTGGAGTGTGCAAAATCCAGTGTAGCTCTGCAGAGAAACCAATTAGCTTTTAAGTTTTATTGCCAAAGCTTAACTAAAAAAGCTGACGTTGGAAGCTGATTGGCTACCATTCACAGCTGCACCACATTCTGAGTGATCCACTTTTAGTAAATTTCCCCCTGTGTTTTTGCTTTGCAGGGTTAAAATAAGCTGCGAAAAGGCAACAAATCACCTCCCAGCCACCCGTCAATAGCCCTCTGAAAAGTGATCCATGGTGGAATGCTTTTTAAGGGCAACTCAAGTGTAAACATGCCCATACTCACCTTCTGTTTATCCCTCATCCACCAGTAGCAAAATAAAATACCCAGACACCCATTACTGTCATTTTGGGATGGAAACAGAGTCCTTAGGCCTTTATCAGATTTAGGCCATGCCATACCAAACAAGTCAAAGAGTTATTGCAGAACTAAACTGCATTTGCACTTCTGAATACTCAAAATGTTCTAATTTTTTTTTTAGCAGACTTAACATTAATAATGAGGTGGAGAGTACATCTGAAGGGTACATTGACTTGTGAATTCATTTTGCTAGGTGTGAAGACAGAAGAATACGAAAGTTCCTGTGTGATATCAGGTCTGATGGCATTAATTACAAGAATATGCTTGTCTTATGGGTCAAGAAGGTTGCCAAAATGACAGAAGAGCTGGCAGTTAAGGAACAAGAAAAAAAAGACCTGGAGGCTCTAATGGAAGAGGTAAGGAATAGTCAGGATCAGGAGTGATTCTTTTTTCAGGTGATAGGAGAGGTCACCATTATTTGATATATTAAAAACAGGAATACAGCTTGTTTCTAGAAAAGCACCTACCATGAGTAGGGTAAAATAATTATTGGATCCTCTGCAGATTTTGTAAGTTTGCCCACTTACAAAAAAAAGAAGGGTATATAATTTTTATCATAGGTGTATTTTAAAAATTCAGAAAAAAAACAGGATACAAATGTTACAAATTGAGTTGCAGTTCAGTGAGTAAAATAAGTATTTGATCCCCAAGCAGAACATGACTTAGTACTTGGTGGAGAAACCCTTGTTGACAAGCACAGAGGTAAGACCTTTCTTGTAGTTAGTGACCAGGTTTGCACACATCTCAGGAGGGATTTTGGTCCACTCTTCTTTACAGATCTTCTCTAAATAATTAAGGTTTCTTGGCTGTTGCTTGACTCGAAACTCGAAGTTTCAGCTCCCCCCCATACATTTTTCTTTTATAGAATTAATGTCTGGAGACCTTAATGTGTTTCTTCTTGATCCACTCCTTTGTTATCTTGGCGGCATGTTTTGGGACTTTGTAAGTGGACAAACTTCCAAAATCTGCAGGGGATCAAATAATTATTTTCATCACTGTACCTTTTACCTAGCCTCTTTATAGTAAATGAGGAATGATTAGGAACATATAGAATGTTTAAACGTTTCCCATCTAGGTGTTGACTAGGCCCTATTTAACGGACAATCGAGCGGACGTGCGACGCTGTACCCAAACTAAATGTACATCCTTTTTTTCCTCACAAATAGAGCTTTCTTTTGGTGGTATTTGATCACCTGTGCGATTTTTTTTTCTTTTGCGCTATAAACAAAAAAAGAGTGACAATTTTGAAAAAAAAAAAACAATATTTTTCATATTCTGCTATATGACATTACCCAAAAAAAAAATTTAAAAATAACATTTTTTTTAACATTTTTGGCCAATTTGTTTTCTGCTACATATTTTTGGTAAAAAAAATCGCAAAAAGTGTGTTTTGATTGGTTTGTGCAAAAGTTATCGCATCTACTAATTTCGGGAAAGATTTATGTCATTTTTATTGTTTTTTTTTTACTAGTAATGGCGGCAGGGCTGCTGTTAGAAATTGCGGGCCCCCCGTACAGACTACCTGGCAGGGCCCCCCCAAGAAAATATTTAAGATATATTTAGCTAAAATTACAACAAAAGCACTATTAGCAGACACAAATATACCATAACTCGCATAATTCCTGCTAAATCTAAAAAAAAAACGATGTTAAATAAAAAAGATGAGATGAGAAAAATATACAGGCTGGGCAAGTTGGAGCTCAGTGATCAGAGAGACAGAGAGAGAGAAACAAAGTTACAATTTACAAATAAACTCCTGAGCAGAGATACAGTAAGTGCCGGTTCACACTACCGTGGCACGACTTCGGGGGCGACCTGTGAAGTCGTGTGCACTGCAACTTTGGCGCGACTTGCACGGACTTCATATAATGAATGTCAATGCAAGTCGCTCCGATGTCGCCCCGAAGTAGTACAGGAACTATTTTCTAAGTCGGAGCGACTTGAGTCGCTCCTATTAGAACGGTTCCCGTAGCACTGCATGGACCGCGACATGTCAGGCTGACGAGTCGCCTGACAAGTCGCGGTAGTGTGAATGGGCACTTAGTCCTGGGAGGGGGGCCCACACAAGGGATGGGGATTAGTGAGGGACAACTGTCTCTTTCTCAACAGATATAAGCTGATAGCAGGGAGAGGAACAGATCAGATTCAGGTGCTGGAGGAAGATTTCTGTATGTGTTATCCATCACTAATCCCCCTCTCTGTGTGGGCCCCCCTGTGTGCTCGGGCCCCCTACAAGTGGGCTGGTGGTCCCCCCTATCAGCGGCCCTGAATGGCGGCGATGTGTGATTTTTTTTGTGGGACTGCGACATTGCGGCAGACAGATTGGACCCCTAACTGACATTTTTGACACTTTTGGGGGGTACCAATGACATTACTACAGTAATCAGTGCTAAAAATATGCACTGTTACTGTAATAATGACACTGGCAGGGAAGGGGTTAACCCTGTGGGTGATCAAGGGGTTAAATGTGAGCCTAGGGGAGTGATTCTAACTGTGGGGGGGGGGGGGGTGTGGATTCTGAAACGACCATAGAGACATGTGATCCTATGTAGCAGGATCACATGATCTCTATGATCATGCCAGGGAGAAGACCTTCTCTCTCAGCGGGGAACGATCGCGGGTGTTAGGCGGCAATTGGAGCCATCTGACACAGGCATCAGCTTCCCCACTGATGACCCTGCCTGCGGCATGCGCTCGCCCCCTAGACTCCCGAAAGCGAGCGCCATACATGTTCGGCGATTCACCCAGGAGTGGCTGCCTGCCGCAGTACATCTGCGGCAGGCGGTCGTAAAGTGGTCAAAGATGGATTCCTTATAATTACAAGCAATAGAACAAGGTATTAAACCAATGAGGGGATGAGATGTCTTTATTTTTAAAAGTGTATACATAGGTACATTTTCTATTTTTGTTTTGTAGAGAGTAGTAAGGGGTTAGACCCTCCATTAAGTTTTTATTACTGGGTTCTTCCTTTGGATCATTGTCACCGAGATAGAAAATCTATAATTTTAGAGTTGTCAACAGAACAAAAGTTGAGGGTAACTCTATCAATGAAAGCACCTGTTCCTAATACAACTGTCTAGCAGGTAAATACCCCTCACTTTGGAGAGATTTCTACTAATTTATTTTACTTCTCTGGGACAAGAAGTGAAGGGAGTCTTCCCTAACAGAACACTGGCAGCTAAAAAGCAAACCCAAAAAAAAAAAAAAACCAATGGTAGGGGTCCCTATCCAAACAATATACTTAAATCACTTGCCCTCCAGAAGGTTTACCCCCTTTATGACCAGGACATTTTTTGCAATTCAGCACTGCATTACTTTAACTGCCAGTTGCTCGTCATGCAATACTGTATGCAATCTACATTTATATCACTTTTTTCACACAAATAGAGCTTTCTTTTGGTGGTATTTGATCACCACTGGGTTTTTTTTTTTTTTTTTATTATATAAGCAAAAAAATACCGAACATTTTGAAAAACAATATTTCTACTTTCTGTTATGAAACATATCCAATAAAATCAAATTTCTTCATAAATTTAGGCTACAGTGTTTAGGGCTGATCTGCTAACATTGCATTTTTGGGGACACTATACCATTGGGGACACCAGTATAGTTCTTATTCGTGATCAAGATACTGATCCATACAGATACTAGACTAGTGATGGCGGTGATCAGCGACCTTTACTGTGGCAGGAAAACTGGAGCTAACTGACACTGGCTGGGAGGGACACTAACTGACTTACTGACACTGATGTTACTTGTGACACTAATACAGTGATCAGTGATACTGAACACTGTAGTAATGACACTAGCTGGATGACAGAAGTGATTAGGAGGACAAGCAAGGGGTCAACTATGTGCCTAACAAGTGTATGCAAGTGTATGTGTGCTGCATTTACTCAAAGATCATTTGGCTGGGTCTCTTCTTGCTTTCAGTTCTGAACGGTAACTGATAGCAGGGAGAAATCTAGACAGATCTGTGTGTTGTGTTTACCAAAAAGAGGAAAAAGCATTAAAAAGCTTCTAACCTGCACCTTGAGTTTTTCACCTGAATAAGGTGTGCATTGATCATGTAGTTTCATGGTGTTATTTGTTGCCCTGTACCTGCAGCCTATTGCGAAATAAATCTTGCCATTTCTGTGTCAGAAGTTTCTGTTAGTGATCAAACATGAACAGGTTAGTGCATGATCTCTGTCTGTAGTGTGAGAACTGACATTTCCTGTGAAAAAAACGTAATATTCCACAATCCCTGGAACTCTCTGCCTAATGCTGGTGCAGGGGAGAACTAAACAGTAATAAGATCTGGAACAGACACAAACAGCAAGAGCAATTAACATAGAGCTCGCCATGATGCTGGAAGAGATGTTTCATCACATTAGCAATTCCATATTTGTGATACGGTACAGAGGAAATAGCGAGGCATGCGTTGAACACTGTGACCTGAAATAAGAAGTTGCTTTTCCCTAGGGACAAGCTAGTTTAATTAATATATGGACATATCAAAATAAAGTAAAATATCCAAGCTCAGAAGAAATAAAATAGAAGAACAGCCACTAGAAAAAACTGTGATACCAGTCCAACAATAATTGGTACAAAACAAAGCGGTGCTAAGGTGAGCTGAATTGCGCTAAAAAAGATCAAAGCAACAACATATGAGAATATTAAATCATATCACCTAGTACCCAGCGTTAGTGGCCATCATCCCGGTAGATAGAGACAAGGAGGGTACCCCCAATTGTTTGGGACTGTAAATGGCACTAAACACTGAAAGAAGTGTACAACAGAGTAATAAAAAGATCAAACTTTATTTATACAAAAAGGAAAAAATAAGATAAATATACAGCAGATGCATATTCCAAACAGTTACAACTGGGTATACATCACAAATTAAAATTGCATGCAAGAACAGACCATCCTCAGCATAGAAGGTACAGCTGGTGAAGAGAACCGGACAGGATCCTACGCGTTTCGGGTATAATACCCTACTTCAGGGGTCAACCAAAGTTCAAAACACAAATTGTGCCGAGGGGAGTTCTCATATAAAGAGAGATGGGCTGTACGTTAAAATGGTAATTGTACCGAGAGGGAGGAATGCCAGGTTTCCGATACACATAGTTCACTGGGTAAGGTAGTAAGAAGATGAAAGATGGCATCCGCACAGAGGCCGCCATCTCCAGTACGAGGTTACAGACCTCCACCTTTGAAATACTCCATATATTGGACTGATATTCCTACCTTACTCCGTATGACCTCTAGCCATGCAAATACTCATCTATAACAGACCTATTTACCTTAGGCACCCAATACCGGCCTATACTCCTATGTAAGGACCCCTTTGGACCAATTGTGGATCACTGTGGTGCTCATGGGCACCCTGTGCGGACGCCATCTTTCATTTTCTTACTACCTTACCCAGTGAACTATGTGTATTGGAAACCTGGCATTCCTCCCTCTCGGTACACCTACCGTTTTAACTTACAGCCCATCTCTCTTTAAATGAGGACTCCCATCGGCACAATTTGTGTTTTGAACTTTGGTTGACCCCTGAAGAAGGGTATTATACCCGAAACGCGTAGGGTCCTGTCCGGTTCTCTTCACCAGCTGTACCTAGGAGTCTTCTATGCTGAGGATGGTCTGTTCTTGCATGCAATTTTAATTTGTGATGTATACCCAGTTGTAACTGTTTGGAATATGCATCGGCTGTATATTTATCTTATTTTTTCCTTTTTGTATGAATAAAGTTTGATCTTTTTATTACTCTGTTGTACACTTCTTTCAGTGTTTAGTGGCATTTACAGTCCCAAACAATTGGGGGTACCCTCCTTGTCCCAAGCAACAACATATGAACATTGAATAACAAATAATTCTGAAGTCAAGGCAAACCAATAGTGCAAAGATTGTGCAAAAAAGTCCAATATGGTGATATGTCAAATCTTCAGTAAACAGTGCAGTGCAATCGAAGATCAGAATAAGGATCGCCACCACCAATACTCCCCAACACACACCTCTTACCAAATCATAAGTATTATGGTCAAATGAGCTCAAACAGGCAGGTGGATATTACACAATGAAGTGTTGACAGTAGGGATGATCGAACTTTTCAAAAGTTTGGTTCGGCCAGAACATCCGAACTTCCCGAAAGTTCGGCCCGGATTTCAGAACCCCATTAAAATCAATGGGACCCGAACTTCGGTAATCAAAAAACACCATTTTGAAGCCCTAAAACCCAACAAATGCCCCTAAAAAGTACCTAGGGTTCTGGGTCATACCCCAGGGACTATTAATCACACAAAAAAAGTTCTTAAAAATTGTCATTTTTGATAGAGAGCCAATTATTGAAAAAAAAAAAAAAAAAATGTCTTTGGATTTAGTATCTGGGGGGTCTAAAAGGTGTACCTGTGAAGTTTCAGCTCTGTAGCATGTCCAGAACCATAAAAAAAAAGATTGTTTGTTTTTTGTCACTTATAGAACAGGTTAGTGGCTTCTCTCTTTTCACACCTTGCCGGTTTAGTAGCAGGCGTTTTTTTGGGCATTTTTTGGGGTCTTTTCAGGCAGGCAAAACATCTGAACTTGAGTATATGGGTATATATACACACATATTTATATGTATATATACACCTAGACATATATAGGTGTGATAGTAGCAGAAATATATGCTTGCGCTAATTAAATCATTTACACCAATATGGCTCCGCTCCTATAACACCTATATATGTCTAAGTGTAAAATACATATAAGTATGTGTGTATATATACCACTATACACAAGTTCAGATGTTTTGCCTGCCTCCAAAGAACCCAAAAAAATGCCCAAAAAAACGCTAGCGTAAAAAAAAAAACGCCCAGGTGTGTTGTTGCAGGCATTTTTTGGGGGTTTTTGGAGGCAGGCAAAACATCTGAACTTGTGTATAGTGGTATATATACACACATACTTATATGTATTTTTACACTTAGACATATATAGGTGTTATAGGAGCAGAGCCATATTAATGTTAATTATTTAATTAGCGCAAGCATATATTTCTGCTACTATCACACCTATATATGTCTAGGTGTATATATACATATAAGTATGTGTGTATATATACCCGTATACACAAGTTCAGATGTTTTGCCTGCCTCCAAAAACCCCCAAAAGCCTGCAACAACACACCTGGGCGTTTTTTTTTTTGGCGCTAGCGTTTTTTGGGCATTTTTTTGGGTTCTTTGGAGGCAGGCAAAACATCTGAACTTCTGTATACGGATATATATATATATATATACACACATACTTATATGTATATATACACCTAGACATATATAGGTGTGATAGTAGCAGAAATATATGCTTGCGCTAATTAAATAATTAACATTAATATGGCTCTGCTCCTATAACACCTATATATGTCTAAGTGTAAAAATACATATAAGTATGTGTGTATATATACCACTATACAAAAGTTCAGATGTTTTGCCTGCCTCCAAAACCCCCAAAAAAATGCCTGCAACAACACACCTGGGCGTTTTTTTTTTTTTTTTTTACGCTAGCGTTTTTTTGGGCATTTTTTTGGGTTCTTTGGAGGCAGGCAAAACATCTGAACTTGTGTATAGTGGTATATATACACACATACTTATATGTATTTTACACTTAGACATATATAGGTGTGATAGGAGCGTAACCATATTGGTGTTAATTATTTCATTAGCGCAAGTAGTGTTTTCTGCTCCTTTCACACCTATATATGTCTAGGTGTATATATACATACATGGGTGTGTATATATACCCCCTATACACATGTTCAGATGTCATGCCTGACTCAAAACATGTGCTCAAAATATCCCTATAGACGCCTGCAGCCAAAAAGCAAGCTGACGGGTGAGAAGCCATATTCCTGCAGCGAAATTGACTTCAGAGAAACTAGCTTTTCTCTATAGCGGTCACCCTGACATGGAAGGGTTTGGTCACCCTGCCATAGCAGTCAGTGTCAGTTCACCCTACACTACACTACGGTCACCCTGGCACTTAACACTTTCCCTACAGAAACTAAATTTTTGCATCTAACTAAAGTGTAAAGGAGCACTCTAACTACACTAGATATCCCTCACACTAATACGTGCTAAATGACACTTTTGAAGCCAATTTAACAGAACTGCTTCCATTCTCTTCCATGTCCCTGTATTACAATGCTAGGAATTTGCCGGGGCTATCTTATATACTGGGGGGCGTATTCACTAATGATTGGTCTAGGGACCCCCTTGTCACTCCAATCACATTCCTAGCATTCTCCTGCCCCCTCAATTGGCTTTTACTAATGGTTCTGGTCCAATCACTGGCTTTTAAAGCCCATTTCCTGTCCCATTGCATTTTGGTCGGTTCTGGTTGCCAAATTCCGAACTTTTTGGGCAAAAGTTCTAAATTCGGCCGAACCTCGAACAGCCAATGCTCGGGTCGAACCGATGGTCGACCCGAACCGTTCGATCATCCCTAGTTGACAGCAGGCATTGGATCCCATATGGACTCAAAAATAAATGAATAAAAAAGCTCCCATAGTGAAGTCCATCAAATTCCATCAAAAGCAATATATCGCTTTTTAGGATAATGCACTAGGCCGGTGCGCCTTCTGTTTGTTTCAATAAATTTGTTTCGATTGCTGGCACATGCAGTAGTCCACCTCGTCTTTGTGTATTTACCATTATCTGTGTCTCAATGTCAAAGTTTAAGCTGGAAAATACTTCGACCTGAAGCCTCACTTCTGCTGTGTGTAACCTTCTCTTCTCTTTGAAGAAGCTGTACAACACATCTTGCACGTCTCCTTTTGGGGTTGACTAACTCAACAGGTTGTATTTCCCAAGAAATATGTATATACCTGGTTATTAATATATTAACTTTTTCTAGATGAAGGCGCCATTCATTGAAGAGCTGGAAAGGAAAGCTGAGGAAAATGAGTTGATAAGAATAGATCTTCAGATGCTGGAAACAGAGCGAGTTCGGCTATCACTGATTGAGGAGAAGCTTCTTGATGTTCTACAGCTCCTTCAGCAGCTACGTGACCTGGTAAGAGACAACTCAATGGGATTAATTTACTGACTATTTTCTTTGCAAGGAATTTTGCCCAGAGTTTGATGATTGTGGTGAAATTTCACTTTTTAAACAATACCCAGTCAAATGCAAGGGGGAAAAAAAGAACAGCATTTTTGCTTGCACATGATTGGATGATGGACATTAGCAGAGCTTCATGCATTCACTAATCTCTGCGGAGAATTCACTGGCAAATTGAATCTTCCCTTGCAAAGTGAACAGCCTATTTGTCTTTAGTAAATCAACTCCAAATGTGGTCTTTTAGTAGAAAAATAAAATACAGCTTGCAGATATACTATTAATTATAGCATACTTGGTGTGTACTGTAGTTTACAAGATATACAGTATCTCACAAAAGTGAGTACACCCCTCACATTTTTGTAAATATTTTATTATATCTTTTCATTTGTTAACACTGAAGAAATGACACTTTGCTACAATGTAAAGTAGTGAGTGTACAGTTTGTATAACAGTGTAAATTTGCTTTCCCCTCAAAATAACTCAACACACAGCCATTAATGTCTAAACCGTTGGCAACAAAAGTGAGTACACTCCTAAGTGAAAATGTCCAAATTGGGCCCACAGTGTCAAAATTTTGTGTCGCCACCATTATTTTCCAGCACTGCCTTAACCCTCTTGGGCATGGAATTCACCGGAGCTTCACAGGTTGCCACTGGATTCCTCTTCCACTTCTCCATGATAACATCACAGAGCTGATGGATGTTAGAGACCTTGCGCTCCTCCACCTTCCGTTCCCTCAATGAACTGTAGCTCCCCAGTGCCGGCAGCACTCATGCAGCCCCAGACCATGACACTCCCACCACCATGCTTAACTGTAGGCAAGGCACACTTGTCTTTGTACTCCTCACCTGGTTGCTGCCACACACGCTTGACACCATCTGAACCAAATAAGTTTATCTTGGTTTCATCAGACCACAGGACATGGCTCCAGTAATTCATGTCCTTAGTCTGCTTGTCTTCAGCAAACTGTTTGCAGGCTTTCTTGTGCATCATCTTTAGAAGAGGCTTCCTTCTGGGATGACAGCCATGCAGACCAATTTGATGCAGTGTGCAGCGTATAGTCTGAGCACTGACAGGCTGACCCCCCACCCCTTCAACCTCTGCAGCAATGCTAACAGCACTCATACAACTATTTCCCAAAGACAACCTCTGGATATGATGCTGAGCACGTGCACTCAGCTTCTTTGGTCAACCATGGCGAAGCCTGTTCTGAATGGAACCTGTCCTATTAAACCGCTCTATGGTCTTGGCCACCATGCTGCAGCTCAGTTTAAGGGTCTTGGCAATTTTTTCTTATAGCCTAGGCCATCTTTATGTAGAGCAACAATTTTTTTTTTTCAGATCCTCAGAAAGTTATTTGCCATGAGGTGCCATGTTGAACTTCTAGTGACCAGTATGAGTGAGAGCGATAACACCGAAATTTAACGCACCTGCTCCTAAATCACACCTGAGACCTTGTGATACTAATGAGTCACATGACTAATTGGGAAATGGCTAATTGGGCCCAATTTGGACATTTTCACTTAGCTTAAACATTTTACTCACAGTTGCAGTATTTTAATACAGATAACCTCTTGGTATAAAAAAGGCAACATTTAGGAGGTGGTGGGATTGCCTCCTGAATGCCTACCAGCTGCTGCTATACCACCCTCCTTTGGCCATACTTCTCCTGTGGGTCACGGGAGTGCACCTAATCCTGTTTTCCTGTGACTTGTTTTAAGCCGTCAGTGGGATAAGGTCTGCTGACGGTCCAGGCTCTGGAGAGATCCACCAAGATGCCTGGGACGGTAGCTGGCTCAGTCTTTCAGCAAGTCACTGGAACACTGAGCCAGCAGCTCCTTCCCCTCCACAGCTCTGAGCTCCAGTGAGCACTGGAAGGGCACAGCAAAGAGCTGAGGACTGACAGTCATTGGTTCTCTGCTCACTGAATAATCAGCAGTCTTTACTTGCTCTTTTCCCAGTCTAGAGGCAGAAGGGGACAGATGCAGCATTTACATAGCTGAGTATAAATGTGAAAGAGCCCTGCCTGTCTAGCGAAACTGTTGTCATCAAGGTTTGATTAGGGTATATCTCGCTAACAGAACCCTGGATAGCAGTAAAAACCGTGGTTCAAATTGTACCCAATTCTTTCCAAAACAAAAAAAGTTTTGGCTGAACGTACACTTCAAACATACCACTGCAGATTACTGAATGTAAAACCATAGCTGTAGTACAGTAATGAAAGAACTGTTTTTAAAAATTCTTCTTTTATGACCTTGACTTTCTTCGACAGCGAGCTGTTAGCGTCTTATGGATTTCATCATCTCTCATCAAGAATTATTCAAATTTCTTCAAAGCCTCTCGCCTCCCTCTGCTCTGACTTTTCTCAGATATTTGTTATGAATATTTATATGTATGACTCGCAACCGTAAATATGGAAATAAATATTTTCCTTTTAAACTTGGGTAATGACAAGGAGCTAGGATGGAGAATCCTAAAACAATGGCAGCCCATTTACTGTTGTACACGTTATAAATAAAATGCTTATCTGTGTTCGATTCTAAATCAGAAAGCATAATGGAAATGAGATTTTACTTACTGTGTCCTGAAAACTAAACTGTTTATATATTTCAGTTTGTATGCCGTCTTGTTAGCATTCGTAAAGATGCAGTCAATCTTTTTTTTTTTTTTTTTTACCAAACTACAAGCGCAGCCTGCTATAATAAATGTGTATAATTTTCTTATTTGTAGCTGTTTGTATAAATCAGAAAACAAGCAAGTTGCAGCGATGCGATTTGTGGATGCATTGTCCAGACCTCAGCAAATTAAAATATAAACTCCTATATCAAACAGTAAAGAAGATTTATAGAAGCTAAAATATATTTTCAATAGTAAGCCCAAGCTTAACCACTTAAGCCCCGGAAGATTTTACCCCCTTCCTGACCAGGGCCTATTTTGCGATTCGGCACTGTGTGAATTTAACGGACAATTGCGCGGTCGTGCGACGCTGTACCTAAACGAATTTGACATCCTTTTTTTCCCACAAACAGAGCTTTCTTTTGGTGGTATTTGATCACCTGTGCGATTTTTTGATCATGTGCTATAAACAAAAAAAGAGCGTAAATTTTGCAAAAATAACAATATTTTTCACATTTTTTTTATATGAAATTCCCCAAAAAAATGTAAAAATCAAAATTTTTTAACATTTTAGGCCAATTTGTTTTATGCTACCTATGTTTGGTAAAAAAAATCGCAAAAAGCGTATTTTGATTGGTTTGCGCAAAAGTTATTGCGTTTACTAACTAAGGGAAAGATTTTTGTTGTTTTTTTTTTTTAACGAGTAATGGCGGCGATCTGCAATTTTTTTTACGGGACTGCGACATTGCGGCGCACAGATCGGACCCTTGACTGACATTTTTGACACTTTTGGGGTTACCAGTGACATTACTACAGTAATCAGTGCTATACATATGCACTGTTACTGTAAAAATGACACTGGCAGTGAAGGGGTTAACTTTTTTTAGAGGGAGGGGTTAAGTGTGTCCCTAGGGGCGTGATTCTAACTGTGATTGGATGTGGCTACTGGTGTAAGAACAGGGATCAATGGTCCTACATAGCAGAACCGTATGATCTCCATTCTTACACAGGGAAGAATGACAGGCGGCTTTGTTTACCTTAGCAGCCTGCCTTTTTCCCGGTGTAACGGACGATCGCGCGGGGGGGTCCGTGACCGAACGGGAGCGCGCCTCTGGCGGCACGCGCTCGCTCCCCTCCGGCGGCTTGCGCTCGCTCCCTAGAGCCTCACAGGCTAGCGACGTAGCCCTATGGCGCTTTGCCTGTTAGGGGCTGACCGCCGCAGTAAATAGTCGTGCGGCGGTCGGCAAGTGGTTAAGACAACCAAGGAAAAATCTTTTTTTTTTTTTTACACAATAAATGTATAATTACAATTGAACATTGTTTTATTTTAGACAAGTATAAGCACAACAATTAGCCTATTCATTGCAAGTACCCAAATTAAAGAATCACTAAGGCAAATCCTTTTCTTTTTTTATTTTGAAATAGAAAAAGGGAGAGTTATAACCGCTCTCAGGTTTTGTTTTTTTGTTTTCTTTAACATCTGTGTCCCATTGGGGAGATTTCCCCTCACTTCCTGTCCCATAACCAAAATAGGAAGTGAGAGGAAATCCCTCCAAAGTAAGGGAATCCCTGGTTGTCACCAGAACTAGTGTCCCCATTTTGGGATTTTTTTTTTTTACTTTCGATGATAATGGTAAACAGGGCAAATATAGAGGGGTACAGACCACAATAAAAACTGACAGGTGTTTTAATCCTTCCCCACTCTATTCATAAATTTAAAAAAAAAATCATTTTTGTTTTTAGTGACGCTTTAAACAAGAATTCCAGGTATACAGTAGATATTTTATACATGGTTATATTGGACCAGTTTGGACCATACCATACCTGGCCGATCACCCTTCCTTTGGAAACCACAGCTTGGCATTGCATGCTATTATTAAGCTTAGGATCTACCAGAACAGCCAGATCCTTCTCCGCTATGGATTCCCCCAGTTCTACTCCCCCTACTATGTATGATACATGCATATTCTTAGCCCCCAAGTGCATAACTTTACATTTATCAACATTAAACCTCATTTGCCACATAGTTGCCCAATGAAACAGTGCATTGAGGTCGGCTTGTAAGTTGGAGACATCCTGTAAGGAAGTTATGGGACAGTAGTCAGGATCTTTGATATACCCTTAAAACTAGAATAAAAACTTATATAAATGCTTCTAATTTATAAAAAATACAAGGACTCAAGACTTGGCTTAAAAATTGGCCGCGGCCGTTTATTACTGGTTAAGCTTCAATAAATAATCAATAAAATTTTTATTAAAATCCAGACAACCCAGCCATTAGAGCTCAGGCTGCATCAATAAATAAAGCAATTTTTCTTCAAAACAAACTCCCATACTCAATAACAGACTTGTCCACCATTGCATAGTTGCAAGAGTGACCTTCCACATAACAAACAGCCGCGACATAAGGGGAGGGGGGGTTGGGAAACTCCAATGTTGAGTGCTGTGACGTGAATGAGCCCCTCAGGTAATGCCAGCTCCTTATATAACCTATTGGAATGTTCTAGAAATTCCTGAGGTGCCTTCCCACTTTCCTCACTAACTGACCTATCACCTGACAGACTGCCTAAACTCCACCCTTTACTACAATATCTCTAGGCAGGTTCCATGAGGTAAATTCTACCTGCTATCTTCCCGCCTAAAACTGACTGGAAATATTCTGACCTGCCACTTATCCCATGAGAAAAAGGGGGGCATATGAAATGCCCCTTTTTCTTTCATGGGACAGTAGTCAGGATCTTTGATATACCCTTAAAACTAGAATAAAAACTTATATAAATGCTTCTAATTTATAAAAAATACAAGGACTCAAGACTTGGCTTAAAAATTGGCCGCGGCCGTTTATTACTGGTTAAGCTTCAATAAATAATCAATAAAATTTTTATTAAAATCCAGACAACCCAGCCATTAGAGCTCAGGCTGCATCAATAAATAAAGCAATTTTTCTTCAAAACAAACTCCCAACCGACAGAAGAGGGAAGCACTAACCTCTTCTGTCACCACCCACCACCGCGGCCATTTCAATACATGAGCCCAAGTCATTATTAAAGATGTCCAATCCTATATTGGACAAATGCACTCCATCAAACCTATACAAACCATCCGAAACATTCTCCAACTCTGTATGTCTATAAGTCAGCACCCCAATTCTTCCTAATAACTTAACTAAAGCCCTATTTATCCTCTTTCTTATCTTCTCAAAGGGGCGCAGAGAAGGCGAGGAAAACCACCGCAGCCTCTGCACTATCTCCGAAAAGACCACAACCATATGTGGGGATGACAAGCTAAACTGAAAAAGGTCATTCCTGATTTGGAAAACCAAATCAAGAGTCCTAACCTGTCCTATGTCGTTCCCCCCCAGATGTACTCCCAATACATCTGGAGAGGGAAGAAACTGGGAAAGCCTACCAATTTCAAACAAAAAATCATCCCAAACCATTCCTCTCCTACCGCACCAGAAAACCCGATAATCTTGAGGATCCAGGCCCAAATTCTTGGTGTATACTCGCAGTTTCGCCCACTGTTGCGCTCAAAAAATAAAAGAATGGCCGACAATCCAAACCACTCTTTGTCCACCTAGGAAAAATAAGAACAAACAAAATTAGGGTCGAACATACAATTTGTAACAGTCCGACTTCCACCTCCCCATTTTTTGAATCACTGTTTTATCTAAGCCTACTCTGGCGGCTTCAGTCGCCGCCCCAATCCTAAATGAATGGGAAGTAAACCTGTGCTCTTGTAGACCCAACTCCCTAATGCAAAGCTTAAAAACTTGCTCGAACTGGTATTTTGTTAAAACTAAACCAGATGCATGAACAAAAAATGCACTCCAATCCCCTGGGGGCCTACTACTACTGTAATTAACCAAAGACTGAAGCGGACAGTATGAACAATCCCGAACCTCATTTATTCTAATCCAACCCCTCTTCCCAGCTGATCCGTTTTGGAAACCCCCTGAAAAATTCTCGCCTCCCTTTGGGAGATTTGTACACCATCCTGCTTAAGACCAACAATTTCCGAAATCCGCAAGGCAGCAAAAAATGCAAGACAAAATGCCGTCTTAAATAGGAGTGCCTCAAATCCTGAATAGCAAACCTTAGCCGCTACCTCACATAAATTGCCCAAAATTTGCGGTGTAAGTGGCAAACGTCCATCCTTCTGAAAAGTTGTTTTTCTATATCCTTTCACCGCCTGCTTAACAGAAAAAATGAAGCACATGAAGGTAAGTTATTCAATTTAAAAAAGAAAGATATACCAGCCAATATGTTTTGTATGTGACCACAAGAATATTGTGCCTGCATCAGACCATCTAAAAATAATAAAATCAAGCCTTCAGAAAAAGCAGCCCGCTCTTTTCCAACATTACTTAAAAAAGTCAACCAAATTTTTGATCTGAGCAGGAATATGACTTATATCAGAATCCACAAAGTGTGCGGGCAAGGAACCCCCTTCTCGGTCTGCTCCTGGAAGCAATCGAAAAAATTCCTGCATCTGTAAACGAGACAATGCATCCGCCACATCATTGTCCTTGCCAGCCACATGCGTTGCTTTTAACCATACATTCAAATGACGCAAAAGGACAATAATGGGCGGAGACTTAGAAGACAGACAATTTAGAGCGTACATAACACCTTTATTATCGGTTCTAACCATTAGCCTTTTGTTCCTAAACTCCTCCCCCCATATTTCTAAAGCTACTAAGATTGGGAAGAGTTCCAGCAATACAATGTTTTTTTACCAAACCTTTTTCTATCCAACTAGGAGGCCAGACCCCAGCGCACCAATGTGTGCGCCAAACTGCCGCAAATCCAGCTGATCCAGCTGCATCCGTAAACAGTAGGAAGTCTTTATCCAAAACAAATTCCTCCTGGAAAAAGGTCCTGCTATTAAAATGAACTAAAAATTGGGCCCAGACTAACAAATCCTCCCTTAACTCCGATGTCACTTCTAAATGGGAAAAAGGTGATTTGAGACCTAAAATTGATCTATAAAGGCGTCTGGAAAATGCTTTGCCAATGGGCATCACTCTAGAAGCGAATGCCAGCATGCCCAATAAAGACTGCATTTCCCTTAAACAAACTTTCTTTTTTCTCACTATTGCCATAAGCAAAGTTCTTAACCGAAGAACCTTTGCTGGTGGCAACCGGAATTCCATTTCACAGGTGTCTATTGTTATCCCCAAAAATTCCACGGAAGTGGAGGGGCCTACAGTTTTTTCAACGCTAGCGGGACACCAAAAACCTCGCATATCTGAACAAAAGTATGCAAAAAACTTCCTGCATTCATCCGTCTCCTTCCTTCCCATAAACAAAAATCATCTAGGTAGTGTATCATATTCCCAGAACCGGAAACATAACAAACCACCCACTGCAAAAAAGAAGCAAAGGCCTCAAAGTATCTGCAAGATATGGAACATCCCATAGGCAGACAGCGGTCAAAGAAAAATTCACCATTTAAACAAAAACCAGGGAAGGAAAGCAAGAAGAATGAATAGGTAAAAGCCGAAAATGCCGACTGTATGTCTGCCTTGGCCAAAAGGGCACCGTGCCCTAATCTTCACAAAATTACTATAGCATCCTCAAATGACGCATAATGCACTGAAGAAAATTCCTCAGAAATGTGATCATTTAAGGATCCCCCTTTTGGGTAAGAAAAATGGTGAATTAACCGATCCTGGTTCTTTTTGGGGCACAATACCCAGCGGTGAAATTCTGAAATCCATAAAAGGGGAGAACTGAAAGGACCAGACATCCTGCCCTCCCTGATCTCCTTCACCAACTTACTGACAACAATGTCCAAATGCCTATCAACTGATTTTAAATTAGCAACAACTAAACAACCAGAACCTGGGAAAGAAGGAAAAAGAAAACCATCCTTAAAACCCTCAGACAACATTAGAGCTGTCTCCCTGTCTGGAAAAATTCTGAGGAATGGTTGCATGCTTTCCAATCTCACTGGGGATCGTGCCTTTTGGAACCACAGATTGTTGTTGATTAGTGCTGGCCATTTTTTTGAAACATTTGACCACTGAATGTGCTCCTGCGCAAAACGCACATTCATGCTTATATCTGCACGCGGTGGCCCATTTGCACTGTCCCTCATTGAAATTGAAGCATACACCTTTGCGAAAGGAAATGCTGTTACTGTTGGAAACTGGCTGTTTTGTAAAAGCAGGCTTCTGTGGAAGGAATAAATTAAGCCAAAGGCCAATGTCCTTTACACCCCACCTCAGGCTCTTATGAATTGACAGCTTCTGTCTGAAAGCTTCATCATAAGCATACCATGCACTGCTACCAAAATTTTTGTAAGCCTCCAAAATTATTTAAAAATGTTGAAATAAATCAGAGCTTTTCTCTGGAGACTTCTCACATAGAACCGAAGCATATATGCAAAAAGATTGAAGCCAGTTATTAAATGATTATAACACTGGCCTCCTTCTGTCCTCCTCCTTATCTTCTTTTTTATCTGCTTTAAATATGAACTCTTTTGAGGAAGGAAGAAGAGACAGGATATCTATAAATTCTCCTCTCCAAATTTTCTCTTTTATCGCTAGCGGTAGGTGATATCCCAAAGGAGACATTTCACAAGGAAGTGCCTCCTTCAGACATGTCTCCGGGACATTCTGAGCCCTAATAAAAGAAGATGCCCAGCTTCAAAAGAAGGCGCTGTACCTACCAGCTCAGACTGACTGCAGTTACTAGTTAAACCACAAGATGGAGCCCAAGCTTCGCTGATCACAGGGCCCTGCCTAGACTGTAAACACTAACATCCTTAGTCAGTTCAGCTAAAAGCTCCACAATGTTTGACAGGATAGGCATAGCAGCATACTCACCCTGTCCTGGAAGTGGATGTCCTTCATCTGTAGGCGCTGCCCCGATGACCGGAATGGAGCGACCTCCCATCCGGCTCTCTGCATCTCGGTTCACTTCCTCATCCGCTGCTCCTCCTCAGGCTGGCCGCTGCGCTGAAGGTGAGGCGCTCTCCCGCCGTTCCACCAATCGTCCACCGCTGCTGGGGCCCGGTCTGTCTTCATCCACCGCCTGCTGCTCCTCGCACCTGCGAACTGGGCCGCGCCCGGCACCGCCAGCCGGCAATGGCCGCACCGGCGAATGACGCCGTCTTGGGGTTCGCTTCCTCTTTCCCTGACCTCCGGAGGTGACGTCCAAATGTGCAGGAGAGTTCTCTACAGCAACCGGAGCGACAGCTGAGATGTCAGAGGATTCAAAACTGCAGTCTGAGAAAATCCTGTGTCCGGGTCCAGTTCAGGTAAAGGCTGACATTCCCGTGGTAAATTTAAACATCTCCTAACCCAGTCCTCTCCACCTTCCTCTCCAGCCCTTTCAAAAAGTTGGCGGAGCAGACTCATCCTCAAAATAAAAAAAAAAAAAGAACCACTGAAGCTACACACTGAAACTCCAATGTTGAGTGCTGTGAGGTGAATGAGCCCCTCAGGTAATGCCAGCTCCTTATATAACCTATTGGAATGTTCTAGAAATTCCTGAGGTGCCTTCCCACTTTCTTCACTAACTGACCTATCACCTGACAGACTGCCTAAACTCCACCCTTTACTACAATATCTCTAGGCAGGTTCCCTGAGGTAAATTCTACCTGCTATCTTCCCGCCTAAAACTGACTGGAAATATTCTGACCTGCCACTTATCCCATGAGAAAAAGGGGGGCATATGAAATGCCCCTTTTTCTTTCATTCCACTGCAAAGCTTGATGTCATCTGTAAAGACTGAAATGGTACTTTTAATCCCAGACCCTATATCATTTATAAAGAATTTAAAAAGTAAGGGTCCCAACACTGAACTTTGGGGTACACCACTGATAACCTTACACCATTCAGAGTAAGAATCATTAACCACTACTCTCTGAATTCTATCTTTTAGCCAATTTTCTATCCAATTACAAACCAATCTTTCCAAGCCTGTAGACTTTAGCTTACTCATATTCGTGTGTGGGGAACTGTGTCAAACGCTTTTGCAAAATCCAAGTATACTACGTCCACAGCCACCCCTCTGTCCAAGGTTACTTACCTCCTCAAAAAAGAAATCAGGTTTGCTTGACAACTTCTGTCTTTCATGAATCCATGCTGTCTGTTGCTTAAAATATTTTTTTACAGCAAGAACTCATCTATGTGATCTTTTATTAAACTCTCCAGTGTCTTGCCGACTATAGAAATTAAACTAACAGGTCTATAGTTGGCAAAGGCTTTGATCCCTTTTTAAATATTTGCACCACATTGGCCCTACGCCAATCCAGTGTAACTATTCCAGTCCCTAAAAATTAGAAACAAAGGCTTTGAAATTACGGCGGTCAATTCTTTTGGGATGCGTGGATGGATGCCATCTGTTCTGGAAGGAGATGTGATAATGGTGAAGAGCACTTTGGTCCCAGCATTGGTCTGCATGACGTTAGAGGATTTTTGACCCCCGGGGCATTAGGAAGAAGAGCATGCAGGTCCTGGTCTAGTAGCACAGACGAGCTTGCAGGAGCAGAGGGTTGAGTACAGGCGGTCCCTGAGTTACAAACATCCGAATTACACGCGACTCATACTTACTAATGCACGGAGACAACAGGAAGTAAGAGGAAATCTACCCCTAGGAAGGGAAATTCACTCATATAAGAGTTACCATGGGAAAAAGGTGTCTCCACTGAAGCTTTATCACCAATCCTTGTTTCCACAATAACCCAAAATTTTCAAAAATCTAATTGTCACAGGGACAAAGTGAGGTGAAATCTTCTGAACAGGGGTACAGACAGCAAAATAAACATTACAGAGGTGTTAGGCCTTCCCTATGCTATCCAAAAAACGTAAAAATACCTGTTCCAACTTACACACAAATCTACCTTAAGAACAAACCTACAAAACCTATCTTGTTTGTAACCAGGGCACTGTCTGTAAGTAAAAGTGCTTTACCAAGTCCCCAAGACATAAAAGAACAGTTAAACCTTCCAGCGTGGGTGCTTCCCCACTGCAAAGAAGGATTTTTAAGTTTCCTGACGTTCAGCTTTAATTTATAATATGTAAAACCAGGGCTTTTTTCAGCTTTTTTTTTTTTTTTTTTCAGAATGCAGGGTAATGCATTTCTGGCACCTCCAGAACTGAATGTATGTAATAGCAAGAGGTGCTGGGGTTTGCTGGAGGGTCTACTGATGCTGGCTCCTGGGGAATCTATTGTTGCTGGATGGGATCTATTTTTGTGAAGGAAGGGGGTCTATTCTGTTGCTTGTGGGGGATCTATTGTTGCTGGGGGGTCAGTCGTTGCTGGGAGGAATGTACTATTGAGGGAGGGGTCTTTGTTGCTGGCTGCTGGAGGGATTATTGATCCTGGCTACTGGGGAATTTATTGTTGGTGGAGGGGATCAATTTTTGCAGGGGGGTCTGTAGTTGCTGGGGAGGTCTAATTTTGCTGGTGGGGGATCCAATGTTACTTGGGGTGGTTCTTATGTTGCAGGGGGGTCCATCTTTCCTTGGAGGGATCTACTGTTACATAGTTGGTAACATTGAAAAAAAGCACAAATCCACCCAGTTCAACCTTTGGTGCGTGAGTGTGGTTGTGTTTATGTCAATAGTACATTGTATATCCCTGTATGTTGTGATCGTTAAAGTGCCCTTCTAACAGTTTTTTTAAACTATTGACGCTCCCTGCTGATACCACTGCTTGTGAAAGAGTATTCCACATCCTTCTGCTCTGACAGTAATGAACCCTCTACGCAATTTAGGGTTAAATTGATTCTCTTCTCAATCCAGTGAATGGCCGCGTGTCTTTTTAAATTCGCTTTCACTAAAAAGTTTTTTCCCTATGCTAGGGTCACCAGTATGGTATTTGTACATTGCTATTTATGACCACTCTTTGGACCCGCGCTGTAGCCAGTTTTCAATCCAGGTATTCCCCCATTGATCCATGCCGACAGATCTCAGTTTGTAAAGTAAATGTTTGTGGGGATGCTGTTGAGGGAGGGGTCTAATGTTGCTGGCTGCTGGAGGGTCTATTGATGCTGGCTGTTAAGGCCCCTTTCACACAGGCGGACCGTACAGATCCGCATGTCCGTTTTTTTGGCGGATCTGAACGGTCCCCCTATGTATCCCTATGGGGCATCGGATGTCAGCGGAGACATGTCCGCTGACATCCGATCCGTCAAATCTGGACGGATGGAAACCCTATTTTCCATCAGTCCAGCGGAAAGGATGAGAACAGACCGACGGTCCGTTCCCTTTCGATTCCCCCATAGGGATGTATGGGGAACTGACAGCTGTGTCTCCGCACACAGTGTGGAGACACAGCTGTCATCTGCCTGCTCAGCGGGGGATCGGCGGCTCGATCCCCCGCTGAGATAAACGCAGTCCGTCCGTCGGACGGACTGCGTGAAAGGGGCCTTAGAGTCGATTGTTGCTGGGGTGGATCGATTGTCGCTGGGGTATCCACTGTTCCTAGATCTATTTTACTGCCTTTCTTGTTATCATTAACAAATTCAATAAAAAATACTTAGTTCCACAAAATGATACTAGGAACAGTGCTCGGAGGTGGGTAGGGGGTGGGGTCAAGAGGTGACTTGGAAGGGAGGGGTTCCCGCACCTATTCTCTGAGAAAAGAACCCTGTGTAAAACGAATCACTAAAAACCCGAATAAATGTTAACATGGTAATGTATTTCAGAAGCCATTTTCAATCTTCCTAAATCTGCAGCTTTCATTAGAATAATCCTGCCATGTACATTCTTTTTAGGTACTTACAGTTATTAAATGAAAACTATGTTTGGTCTCCCAGTGGGGCTTCTAATGGGGACAGCAAGTGACTATTTCAACACACATTGCGCAGGAATAGTGTACTATTGTCACTATCAAGAAATGATATGCAGCAGTTGCTGAAGTAATGTCATGCAAACAGAAAGAGGCTGCAGGCAATTAAATTAATTTTAAACGCTCCAGTCGCCGTGAGCTCAAGGACGTAAGAAAACATTTACGGAAGTCGCGCCCGCAAATGAAATCGCTGTTCAAACCACACATGTGAGGTATCGCCGCGATCGCCAGAGCGAGAGCAATAATTACAAAAAAAGGGCTACTCCCTAGCTCTAAACTGGTAACCGTAAAAAATGTTTAAAGCGTCGCCTGTGGAGATTTTTATGGACCATAGTTTGTCCCCATTCCGCGGGTGTGCGCAATTTTAAACCGTAACATGTTGGGTATCTATTTACTCGGCGTGACATCATCTTTCACAGTATACAAAATGGGCTGAATTTACTGTTTAGTTTTTTTTAAATGCAGTGAAATGTAATTTTTCCACAAAAATGGTGTTTGAAAGACCGCTGCGCAATTACCGCACGACAAAAAATATTGCAATGACTGCAATTTTATTCTCCAGTCTTTGCTAAAAAAAATTATATATATAATGTTTGGGGGTTCTAATTAGTTTTCTAGCAAAAAATACTGATTTTAACCACTTAAGCCCCGAAAGATTTTACCCCCTTCCTGACCAGGGCCTATTTTGCGTTTCGGCACTGCATGACTTTATAGGACAATTGCGCATTCGTGCGACGCTGTATTTAAATGAAATTGACGTCCTTTTTTCCCACAAACAGAGCTTTCTTCTTTGATCACCTGTGCGATTTTTTGATCATGCACTATAAACAAAAAAAGAGCGACAATTTTGCAAAAATAACAATATTTTTCACATTTTTTATATAAAATTCCCCCCCAAAAAAATGTAAAAATCAAAATTTTTTAACATTTTAGTCCAATTTGTTTCCTGCTACATATGTTTGGTAAACAAAATAGCAATAAGCGTATTTTGATTGGTTTGCGCAAAAGTTATTGCGTTTACTAACTAAGGGAAAGATTTTTGTGATTTTTTATTGTTTTTTTTTTTAACGAGTAATGGTGGCCATCTGCGATTTTTTTGCGGGACTGCGACATTGCGGCAGACAGATCGGACCCTTGACTGACATTTTTGACACTTTTGGGGGTACCAGTGACATTACTACTGTAATCAGTGCTATACATATGCACTGTTACTGTAAAAATGACACTGGCAGGGAAGGGGCTAACTTTATTTGAGAAGGGGGGGGGTTAAGTGTGTCCCTAGGGGCGTGTTTCTAACTGTGATTGGATGTGGCTTGTGATGTAACGGCAGAGATCTACGGTCCTACATAGCAGGACCGTATGATCTGTGCTGTTACACAGGGGAGAATGACAGGCGGCTTTGTTTACATTAGCCGCCTGCCTTTCTCCTGGTGTAACCGACGATCGCGAGTGACAGGCGGACATCGGGTTCGCCGCTCACACGCGCGGGGGGTCCGTGAGCGAGCGGGAGCGCACCTCCAGCGGCGCGCGCTCGCTCTCTAGAGCCTCACAGGCTAACGACGTAGTACTACATCACTTTGCCTGTGAGGGGCTGACTGCCGACGTAAATCGTCGTTAGGCAGTCGGCAAGTGGTTAAGTTGTGAACAACATGTGTCAAAAATGGGCTTGGTCCTTAAGTGGTTAATAACAATATGAAAAAATACGAAAGCCAGTGCATACACCAACATTGCAATATAAATGTAAAAAATATTTTTGACAATACAATATAAGCTTACTTGAAAACTTGCCTTTCATATTGTGATTGCTTCCTGTCTGCTGGCCATCTCTTTCCACAACTTCCTGGATTTGCTTTAGAAGTATTTAGATTAATAGGAGTTGGCTAGAAATAATTCAAACACAATGTGGAAATGAATATATCATTTTACATTTGGACCACAGATACACTTTAAAAAACAATAATAAAAAAGGCAATTCTGAATTGTCTATGTCCTTGCCCTTGTGTTTTTGCTATTCTCTGCAATTGCTATTGTCCCCCCTGTGTGGGCGAACCTGTTGCTATGCTACCTTCTTAGAAAACCCAATAAAAATATTGCATGGGAAAAAAGGCAATTATTTGTGATGCACAGTACTTAGGCAAATTTAATATTTCATTCATTTTACATCTATTTAAGGTGCGGGAACAGTTATCTAATCTAATATATAAGAAATATTCTTTTGTTGTTTAAAGCGGAGTTCCACCCTGGATTTTTTTTTTTTTTTTTAATACCCCCGGGACAGTCAGGGCTAGTGCATTCCACAATGGCTAGCCTCTGATCTGTCCCGGGTTGCACTTACCTGTTAGGACAAATACTTACCTTGCAAACGTCTTGTCCAGCGCTGCCATCTCAGATGTGGGCAGCTTGAAGCCAGCGCGTCCTCTTCGGCGTCTTCTTCCGCCTTCTTTGGTCCCACGATGCTCTGCGCCGGCCCCGACGTCACTTCCGGGTCGCGCGCGTCATCCCTCTACAGTTTCTGGGCATGCCCAGAAGCTGTTTAGAAGGGGATGACGCGCGCGACCCGGAACTGACGTTGGGGGACGGTGCAGGCGCAATGATTCCTGGGAGCTATGACGTTCAGCTCCCAGGAATCATTGCAGAGCCAGGAAGTGACGACGGGCCGCGGCCGAGGAAGGAGGAAGAAGGAAGTAAGGTAAGTATATTTTCTTCGCTACGAGGTAAGTAAAAAAAAAAAAAATGTGCGATTATCCATTTCTTTTTCAGGTGACCCGGAGCGAAAAGATGGAGGTAAGTATAAAAATAGGGTGGAACTCCACTTTAACTTTTTTCTAAAGCCAAGTTCTTTTCACTGACCTTACCAATGCTATGTTGTTCACTCTAGCAGAAAAAAATAAAGGCTTATTTGTTGTGCAGTTTTGAAGACAACAGCTGTTTTGCAACAGCTTTTCAACCTCTCTACTTGTGTATTTTAGAAATCTGTCTATTTAAATCAGACATTAGCACGGGGCAGCAGTGCCCTATTGATGTACCAGAGGCGATATGAAGCGCATATGTGCTGTCTCTGTGACTCACTGCCTGAACAAAGCTTCTGTTTATGTCGTTTTAGAGCTGCGCATACAGTAATTTATGCAGACCTAACATCCTGCAGAGACAAGACAGAAAGGGATGCGATAAGCTCAAATACCCCAAAAGATAATTAGCAGCAAGTATAATGGAGGTGACCAGGATTAATGTTCAGTCTGCTCAACAAATTCCTTTTTGCTGCCTATAAACACTGGACAGTCGAGGAAAGAGGAGATAAATTGTATTTGGTCCTCAGCAGTGGTGAGGTGCTTAAGTTTCCATTTTTTTAAACATTTAACAGCAGTGGACTATGCAGTGGACTATGCAGTGGCGGCCCGTCCATTGGGGGCGCAGGGGCACCGTCCCCCCATCCATGCGTCCGGCCCCCTAATCTACATGCACGGCGCCGACGCATGGATTCCAATGTTTTTTTTTTGTTTTTTTTAAGTACGGGATTAGAGCCAGAGGCATATTTGGCAATTCGGCACTGCGTTACTTTAACGAACAATTGCGTGATCGTGCGACACTATACCCAAATTAAATTTATGTCCTTTTTTTCCACACAAATAGAGATTTTTTTTGGTGGTATTCGATCCCGTGTGCGATTTTTAATTTTTGAAAAAAAAAAAGAGCGACAATTTTGCTACATATTTTTGGTAAAAAAAATCAAAATAAGCGTATTTTGATTGGTTTGCGCAAAAGTTATCGCGTTTACTAACTACGGGAAAGATTTATGTCATTTTTATTGTTTATTTTTTTTTTTACTAGTAATAGCGGCGATCTGCGATTTTCTGTGGGACTGCCACATTGCGGCAGACAGATTGGACCCCTAACTAACATTTTTGACACTTTTGGGCGGACCAGTGACATTATTACAGTAATCAGTGCTATAAATATGCACTGTTACTGTAGTAATGACACTGGCAGGGAAGGGGTTAACACTGTTTGGGGATCAAGGGGTTAAATGTGTGCCTCATGCTTACTGACATGTGTGGGGGGAGGGGGTTGTGTGACACAGACACAGATCCCAGGTTCAGCTATGCTGAATCCTGTGATCTGTCCCTGCCTGTCACAGAGGAGATCCGCCCGCTTTGTTTACACAAGCGGCGGATTTCCTTACTCTTTCCGTGACAATCGGGGAAGAGCGGCGGTGATCACCGCATCTCCTCCCCTGGCCTGACTCCCGCTGTGTCTGAATACAGCGGGAGCGAGGCTCCGCCGGCGCGTGCGCCGCCGAGAGAGGGAGGAATCCAGCGACGTAGGTCTACGTCGCTGGACCCAGCCGAGCCGCTCTGCTGCAGTAGCAGCAACATGAGCAGTCGGCTAGTGGTTAATGTTTTTTTTTACTGCAGTCTGTAAGACATTGCACCCGTGAGTAGCAGCTGTTTGGGCAAAGCTCCGCACAGCCACACTGTTTTTAAATTGTTTTTAAACCCCCACCCACTGTCACAGGGAGGGATGATGGGGGCGAAGAGGAGGCAGGAGCTGAAGAATGTTACGGGTGGAATATGTAACACGTTCCAAATGTGAACTTTAAAGTGAAACTGCACTGCTTCTGATCACCACAAACCAAAAATTATATTTGATTCATTTGTGTTATTCAAAGCAATCTCCCCCATCCATCCATGTCCCCATGCTCTATTTTGCTGAGAAATCATTTTGAAAAACACCCCCTAGCATTTCTGGGCGTGGCATCTTGAGTAAGGGCAGATGATTCATGTATCATTTACTTCCTGAAATCCATCTGCCCTTAGCTCAGGCTTAGGCTGAGAGCCCTCCCTCCTCTCCTGAAGACTCATGGGATGTATGACATCATTTGCCTAAGCATGGAAACCAAGAAGTAACTAAAGAAATTAGATTAAAAAAAATGACAGCATTCAAAACAGCCAAACTTGGCGTTTTGAATGCTTTTAAGTGCAGAGGAGGGGTTGGGGGTCTTTTAGACCCCCAGATCCCTCCTCAAGAGTACTTGTGTAAAAAAAATAAATAAATAAATAAAATAAATTGTTTTAAAAGTCTGAAAATATCGGCAGATATCGGCCGATACCGATATGCGATGACCAAAATATCGGAATCGACAATAAAAAACTATATCAGTCGATCACTAGTTCACACATCTCCGTGGCTACTGCAGGGCGGGTTGCACAGGGGTACTGTGCGTCTTTTTAGGTCCGAATCCAAACAGAAATTTGGGCCTGATTCGTCCTTCAAACAGAGAACAGTGACACACCGGACCTGTCCCCCAAATGGAGAACAGGGACACACCAGACTTGTCCCCCCAAACAGAGAACAGGGACACACCGGACCGGTCCCCCAAACGGAGAACAGGGACACACCGGACCTGTTTAACCACTTAAGCCCCGGAAGATTTTACCCCCATTCCGACCAGGGGGTATTTTGCGATTCGGCACTGCGTGACTTTAACGGACAATTGCGCGGTCGTGCGACGCTGTACCTAAACGAATTTGGCGTCCTTTTTTTCCCACAAACAGAGCTTTCTTTTGGTGGTATTTGATCACCTGTGCGATTTTTTGATCATGCGCTATAAACAAAAAAAGAGCTTAAATTTTGCAAAAATAGCAATATTTTTCACATTTTTTTATATGAAATTCCCCCCAAAAAAATGTAAAAATCAAAATTTTTTAACATTTTCGGCCAATTTGTTTTATGCTACCTATGTTTGGTAAAAAAAAATCGCAAAAAGCGTATTTTGATTGGTTTGCGCAAAAGTTATCGCGTTTACTAACAAAGGGAAAGATTTTTGTCATTTTTGTTGGTTTTTTTTAAACGCGTAATGGCGGCGATCTGCGATTTTTTTTGCGGTACTGCGACATTGCGGCGGACAGATCGGACCCTTGACTGACATTTTTGACACTTTTGGGGTTACCAGTGACATTTCTACAGTAATCAGTGCTATATATATGCACTGTTACTGTAAAAATACACTGGTAGTGAAGGGGTTAACTTTATTTGGGAGGGAGGGGCTGTGTGTGTCCCTAGGGGCGTGCTTTCTACTGTGATTGGCTGTGGCTTGAGCTGTAAGGACACTGATCAACGGATCTACATAGTAGATCCATGTGATCAGTGTCTTTACAGCGAGGAGAATGACAGGTGGCTTGTTTACACAAGCTGCCTGACATTCTCCCTCTCCCCCGCCGATCGCCGAGTGGCCGGCGGACATCGGGTCCGCTGGTCACACGCGCGGGGGGGTCCGTGACCACGCGGGAGCGGGAGCGGGAGCGCGCTCGCTCCCTAGACCCTCACAAGCAAGCAACGTAGCCCTACGTTAGTTTGCCTGTGAGGGGCTGACCGCCGACGTAGATAGTCGTGCGGCGGTCGGCAAGTGGTTAACCGCATATGGTTGAATAAAACCCAAGCTTTCATGCTCGCTCTGCAAAAATATGCCACAATCCTTAGACTCACAGATTACTCAAAGGAATATTTTTAAATGAATTGAATACATTTCTTTGCACAGGGATGAGACAAACCAACACTGATAGGGATGATTACGTGATCATTTTTTAATGTAAAAACGTTATCCCAAAAAGAAAAAAACTGTTTGTTGTAAACGCTTATAAAGTGTTAGTTGGAGTTAGACTTCAGTTTGTTAGTGTATTTATACTTACTAGTACATCTAACACTCCCCTCCCCCCAGACTGAAAATGTTACTGTCCAAATCTACCCCCTGTGCTCCTTCATCCAGAGCAGGGGCACTCTAATAGTGGAGGTGTGTTACTGGCCAGATCACCAAGTAAAAGAAGAGGGGGGAAAAGCCTAAAAAAAAAAAAAAATCATGCAGCCACCACATCTAATGATTGGTAAGCTTCAATAAATTACATTTTGGGTTTAATACCATGTGAAATACAACCTAACATTTAGAATGTGGAGGTGAAGGCTATATAGCAAACATAGTACTATGGATGTTGCCTAACTTAGTGCAAATAGTAGCACTGTAAGAGGGACCAGGACTATGTAGCGCAAAGCATAGCTTGTAAGTGAGTAAATGTTGCCTTATGTTGGTGGTGAGTGATACCTTAAAGCTATCCTGTTAAGTTATAAAATATCCTGCTGAAAATGTCCTGCAAGAGAAGAGCTCTTACAATATATTCCCCTGTTTGGAACCCAAAAGTGTTGTGTGACCAAAATGCCTTACAGGGCCCAAAGCATTATAATGGAGGGGAGGTGGGAGACATTGGCCACTGGAGAGGTGAGTATAAGTGCTCTCCTCTTGCATGGAATTTTAAGTAGGACTTTTTGTAACCTAATAGGGTCAGTTTCTACATATTGGTGGTCAGTGATTAGTGTGCCCCCTTACCTTGCTGCACTATGTGTCCCCTTTACATTGTTTCTTAGTGTGTTCCCTATTGCTGTTGCAGTGTGTACAACTTTGTGTTGCTGCTCCATGTGCCTCCCTTTGTTGCTGCACAGTACGCTTCCCCTTTTGTTGCTGCTCAGTGTGCCTCTTCTTTTCTTGCTTCTCTGTGTGCCCCCCTTTTGATGCTGCTCAATGTGCCCCTTTTTTGCTACTTCAGTGGCCCCTTCCTTTTAGTTGGCAGCAAGTGTCAGCATCCTTATTGTTTACCTACCTCAAAGATCTGCAGAGGCCCCACATTGCTTTTTCCGAACTTTGGCGTCTATTGCTGACATTAGAACTATAGAGACATGGATAGCCCTCCACCCAATTTTACCTGCATAGAACAGAACAAGTCAGTCAGCTTACCTGTTCAATGAGGGATTTGGTGAAAACAATCAAATGTGCAAATAGCCCTAACTTCCCTTCTAAATGATTTACATCAAATTTGATCAAACTGGGTAGATCGACCAAGGCTGAAAATTATTACTAGTTTGCATCGATTGTAACACCAAGGTACTTTGCTTATAATTGTGATCACATTTCGATCACTCATATTATGAGATTACATTGTGGAAACGTAGATGCAATCGATAATTTGGGA
This sequence comes from Pelophylax lessonae, assembly GCF_965119305.1. Taxonomy (NCBI): domain Eukaryota; kingdom Metazoa; phylum Chordata; class Amphibia; order Anura; family Ranidae; genus Pelophylax; species Pelophylax lessonae. The sequence goes on along the minus strand of NC_138775.1, from coordinate 81,602,972 downwards.
TTGTATTTTAACTATCTATCAACATCCACTTCCCCCGAGTGTGGTATATCAAATGGGTTGTCAATTATAGATTGATTACTCCTATCAGAAGGGAGCAACCAAAAATAAATAGATAATTTATTAAAGTGTTTATGGCCACCACAAAAATGGCTTGCTCTGTTTGGTTGTGGTAGGTGCCAGGGGTCTATCAATGCCTAAGAGATGCTGGTTTTGATTCAGCATGCTTCTTGCCTCTCCAGAAATGAATTAACAGTTTTGCTTGGAATTACTAAACATTTTTTTTCTAATTTTTTTTTTTTAGCATTAAAAAATTTGTTCTTGAATTGACTAATGACCACACAGGTAGCTGCTGCGGGTAGAATAGTACTCAGGGCTGGTGCAAGAAATGTTGACACCCTAGGTGAAACCTCATTTTGCTGCCCCACTGGCTCCGCTCCTAAAGCCATCCCCTTTGCCCTGCCCAATAAACTTAGACATAAGGCCCACATTTCTAAACTGCCAATCAAGGACCCCCCCCATCCCAAAAAAAAGATGATTTTAAAGCCCTCGCTGTCAATATAATCTCTCACTCCTTTCTCTCCTGCATGGCTATCTATATCACAGAGCGCTAGGATGACGTGACGTCACTTTAGAGCAGCAGTCCCCAACCTTTTTGGCATGGGGGACCGGCTTTGTGAAAGAAAGTTTTGCCATGGACATGGGGGAGAATGTAGTCTCAGGGTTGACAGGGAATTCGGCGGTGGGTGATTTTTCAGGGCAATGGCTGGTGTTATCACTTAAATCATCCGACATCATGCTTGATATGGTGTCAGGATGTTTGAACCACATTATTTCTATTAATACATTGTAATATATAATAAAATAGTTCAACTCACCATAATGCAGAATCCGCGGAAAGTGAACCCTGAGCTTGTCATATGCCACCAGATGTAACTTGTCACTTGCCACCATCGCCTGCCACCAGATGCAGTGTGTCACTTGCCACTGTCACCTGCCACCAGATGCAGCTTGTCATTTGCCACTGTTGCCTGACACCAGATGCAGCTTGTCACTTGCCACGTCACCTGCCACCAGATGCAGTGTGTCACTTGCCACCGTCACCTGCCACTAGATATAGCATGTCACTTGCTATTGTCACCTGCCACCAGATGCAGCTTGTCACTTGCCACCGTCACCTGCCACCAGATGCAGCGTGTCACCATTGCCTGCCACCAGATGCTGCATGTTACCATTGCCTGCCACCAGATGCAGCGTGTCACTATTCCCTGCCACCAGATGGTGCGTGTCACCATTAAATACAATAAAATAGTTAAACTCACCATAATGCAGAATCAGCAGGAACCCTGAGTTTGTCACGTGCCACTAGATGCAGAGTGTCACTTGCCACCGTTGTCTGCCACCAGATGCAGCATGTCACATGCCACTGTTGCCTGCCACCAGATGCAGCATTTCACTTGCCACCATCACCTGCCACCAGATGCAGCATGTCACTTGCCACTGTCACCTGCCACCAGATGCAGCTTGTCACTTGCCACCAGATGCAGCGTGTCACCATTGCCTACCACCAGATGCAGCATGTCACCATTGCCTACCACCAGATGCAGCATGTCACCATTGCCTGCCATCAGATCCAGTGTGTCACTTTTGCCTGCCACCAGATGGAGCGTGTCACCATTACCTGCCACCTGATGCAGTTTGTCACTTGCCACCCGCAGCCTGCATTGTTCCTCTTCACCCATAGCCTGGCTCTATCTCCCTCCACTTCAGCTGGGCATGCTGAGGGCTGCAGTTTACCCCAGTCCTTGTGACTATATGTCCTATGATCCTCTCTGCTCCTTTTTGATTGTATTTTTGCACCCGGCCAATAGGTAGGAGAGGGGAGAAACATTGGTGGCTGTACTGGCAAGCGCCGCTCCCTAGTACACAGCAGCACGAGGAGGAGAGGGAAGGGGGAAAGAAGAGCCCAAAGCTGCTCTCTCTCCACACAGCGCTCTGATCTCCTGCTGTTCTACTCCCCGATGCTGACAGAAGGAGGAAGGGAGAACAGGCAGGAAACACACAGCAGCGGCTCGAGCAGGGGGGGAAGAGGGGCGTCAAAGTTTCTCCTCCTCGGACCATCATTTGCCAGTGGAGAGAGCAAGCAGGAGGGGGATCTGCGGCACCCGCTGGGCAAATTAGTGAACCGCCTCTTCCCATAAGGACACCACTGAGCGCCGCCCTTGGCTGATGTGTGCTCTAGGCTGGCACTTACCTTGCCTATGGATGGCGCGGCCCTGATATTATTTTACCCATCTATCCCAGGTAATAAAGTCATCATTCAAAGATGTAGATGTGGTTCACTCTCCAATAAGGGCTCACTGGTTTGCCCCAGGTTCTTACCCAGATTAGGGTAGCAGTAGCTAGGCACATTGAGCTCTTCTGGCTCAAAGAACAGCCTAGGGGTTTGCCTTTTTGGAATCTATTGCAGGATAGAGCATAGGAAGCTGTGTAATACTCTATGAACACTGAGCTATAAATTGAGGATACTCTTCACTGTAATACTACTTCTTAGTACAGTTCCTCCAGTGAAGGCCAAGAAAATGGACAACACTGCGGTGCCTTTAGTAATTTCCCAGGCCAGGAAAACACTAGTATTGATGTGTTAGGAATAGCAGCGGCAACAGTCACTTGGATCCTTCACTCAGGTCTGCACTCACAATGTCCCTCGATACATGGATGCCTCATTCCAATATAAATTCAGTGAATCTTCCAGACTAGATCCTCAGTGAAATCCCTCGCCTACATTTAGAGTTGTTTTATTTTTAAAGCAGAACAAGCCCCCCCCCCCCCCAGTTCTGCCACAGCTGGGACCTTGATGACCACTGGTAAAACCTTCTGCTGGGCTGCCCAGAAGGGCAGCAGTCCTTCAGGCTGGGAACCTTTCCTACTGGGCAAGAACAAGCCTGCGCCAGATCCCAGATTATTTATGTGCTCTGCATCCACCTACTGGGCAAATCCCCCCAGGGATTGGCTAAAACCCATAAATATTCAGGATACCTATTTGACCTGCTCAACTCCTATGTTCTGGAGCAATCCAGAAGGCAGGAAGGAATATCAAAGCCTGCAGCCTGTGGGACCCTGATCAGTCTAAACAATCAGAAGCTGCTCTATTGATTACAGAAAAGCAAAAAAAAAACAAAAAAAACAAATGTACCTAGCAGCCTATCTAGGAGGGTTCTTCATCAATCCAAAAAAAAAAAAACGTATTCCAGTTATGAATCAATGATAAAATGATTAAACATATTTTACATGGAACCAACATAAGTACCTGAATCTCTTTTGATATCCGCCATCTGTAATCTCCTGCAAAACAAGCTGTGAGAATGCAGGCCAAAACCCTGAGTAAATTATGCGCAGCGGCTTTGCACATGTGAACATGCTTACAGGATCAGAGAACAAAGGAATGATCTTAGTATACTGCAGTTCTGTTCTTTGTCTAATCACAGGCTAGGGTGAGTTCTGCACCAGGCTGTATTGCTTATCTCCAGTATACTTTGATAGGACGACCAGGCTATGCTGTCTGGCAGGGATATCTCGATCCCAAAACAGAATCGTAAAATGTTCATGTGTATATTCCTCTTTCTATACAATAGACATGTGGAGGTTAATACTTAAAGTTCAGCTTTAAGACATGATTAAAATGATAAAAAGTAGACGATGCCTCCTTAGCTAAGATGAATTACACCTTTAGTAGGAGGGAGGAACTATTTTTGAAGCTTCATCAAAATATGTCCACCGGCAATATAGAATGGCTTATTCCGTTCTTTTCTCATTATGTTTTGCGTGTATGCTGCTGTGTAATATTCCAATAAATCAGTTCTGTATGAAAGGTAATGTTATCTGCATACAGTATTGAGATTTACAGTTTTTTATATCGAAATGATTGATCGCTGACAGTTCACTTATTTTACCTCTCTTCACGTTTTTCTGCTCTTTACAGGAAATTTCCCAACAGGAATTGGGAAGAGTGTTACTAAACACTTTGGAGATATGCAGGGAACCCCAGCAAGGTAAGAACATCCTTATGTACTGGATTTGTTATCTTTTACAAGCAAGTTATCACTATCTCATGATTTGTTATTTCATTTTAATGATTTAAATTGTATGTCCAGCCAAAACATTTTTTTTTTTTCATTTTGTACAACATGGGAAAGGATTAGTCTCCCCCTTCAGGTTATTACTTCTATATGGGGCTTAATTCAAGAGATTTCCCCTCTTTCCTGGCTTGTTTAAAATATCAGACATTAAGGTAGGGGAAATCTGCAACAGGGACAATGGATAGAATTAAATCACCCAATTTGTCGGGGGGTGGAGGAGCTCTTTTCTTTCTGTGAGGATGCTGGTGCATGGGGGTTGGTCCAGTGCTGTCACATGGCTTGAAGATTACACAGTCAACGTTAAAAAAGAAAAAAGAGCATCAAATGATCATCTCAAGCGTCCAAAATTATTTATTGCTAATTATTTGTGACAATTAGATGGCAAAGAACAGCTGACGGGTTTCAGGGGCCAAAAATCCCCCTTCACGGAGGCCTTGACAATGTAGCAAAAAGGTATCTTTTAAGCTCAAAGCAAAGGGATTAGTTATAACTCTCTGATAGGGGGAAGTATTAATAGGCCTCACTTGGCTTTGGTTATAGAGGCAGGCACAATTGCACATCAGTCCTTTCTTCTGTAGTAGAGTTATATTTAGGAACCTTCGCTATGAGTCTACCCTGTCCAAACATTGATGAGAAGAGATGTATGGCCCCAGAAACGCGTTGACTATCCTTTGGTGTTCTGTTGTCACGTGTAAATAATAATAAAGGATTTTGGTGCACTATTTATTTTTGTTTTTCATGTGAACTTGTTGGTGACCCACTTTTTTGGTGAGTCTCTTTGACTATGCTTTTGTGGAGAGCTGCCAAAGTCAAACCATTAGGCATTACTAGGAATTCCTCGTTATGAGTCAAGGATCTGTGTTCAGCGCCTAACTCCACCTTTTGTCTGAGCTTACATAGAGTATTGTTTCCTGAATGGAGCAGCAGGGGAGTGAAGGAAAGGTGAGCATGTGAAGCTATGGGGGACCTGTATGGGTAAATAACAGGTTGCATTCACCGTTATAAAGGAAAAGGGAATTTGCACTTTAATTGGTGGGTTTTTAAAAAAAATATCAGTGCAGTCATCAAAGCTCTGTAGAGTGCTAACTCTAGAGCAGTGGTCTCCAAACTGTGGCTCAGGGGCCTGATTCGGACCTTTGCTTGCCTTTATGCAGCCCTCGGGGCACTATTTATCCTATTGACACCAACAATGGTGGGCATAATTCTTGCCAATGACACCAACAATGGGGAACTGCAGTGGTCTCCAAACTGTGGCTCTGGGGCATGATTCGGATCTTTGCTTGCCTTTATGCAGCCCTCGGAGCACTATTCATCCTATTGACACCAACAATGGTGGGCATAATTCTTGCCACTTACACCAACAATGGGGAACTATTGCTCCTACTGACACCAACAATGGAACTACTTCTCTCACTGACACTAATGATGGGGCATGATTCCTCCCACTAAAGATGGGGCATTATTTACTCCCAAGACATTTTCAACTCCCACTGACCACAGTTCGGCCCCCCTAAAGTCTGAAGGATAGTTAATTGGTCCTTTGATTAGAAAGTTTGGAGACCCCCTGCTCTAAAGCTTTAAAACAAGTTACATGGATTCTAGCATAGGAAGATGAATGAAATGAGAAACAGATGGAGAGATACATTTCCAGAGTTCTGGGGGCGCTCCAGATTCTGTGATTTTTAATTTCGAGGAATTAGGTCTGCCAGCTTGGCCATTTAAATCCACACGTGTAGTAAATGCACATATGGCTCACATACATAGCATTAATGAATGTGTGTGCTGCTTGCTTTGCCACTGTTACTGTGCAAGCATATAACATTCATGTGCGCTGATTTGCTTTGTAGTCACGTGTAGACACATGGCTGACCAGTTTAAACATTTGACCTAGAAAGCCTATGAGGAAATCAGGGAATTTATCTGGAGTGTTTCATGTCGGAGGAGCGGAGAGGTTTCCAAGGCTACATTGGACAGAAGATATTTGTATGCAGTGTGGTTCAGAGATTATTCACAACGGTACCAGAATAATCTGTAATGCAGTCCAATATCTTCTACTGACCTACTGGCTTTTATTGCCTAAACGACATTGGGGATTTAAGAAGAGATCACATACATGCAGCTGTTTGTTTAAATCACGTTATATAAATTGATACAGCTGTTATGGGATTGGCATGCTACTGGTTGGAGAGAGAGAAGGTAGTAGTCTTATCCTTTTATGTCCTTTAGGCCCTGTTCACACTATTGTGCTGTGATAAAACACACATTACCGGATTGATGTGATGTTGTGCTATTCATTGAGACGCATCTATGTTACTACGCAGCACAACATGTATTGTGCTGCCGGAAATACTGTATGTGCATTTTTTGGTGCTCTTTGGTGTGTTAGGTAGCCTAGTCAAATGAATGGGCTGTCATAACCCAATGCGCATTAAAGCACGGCTTAACCACTTTAAGACGGAAGGATTTGCCCCTTAATGACCAGGCCACTTTTTTTTAACTGGCACTGCGTGATTTTAACTGACAATTGTGCGGTCGTGCGACGCTGTACCCAAACAAAATGTACGTCTTTTTTCCCACAAATAGAGCTTTCTTTTGGTGGTATTTTATCTCCTGTGCGATTTTTATTTTTTGCGCTATACACAAAAAAATAGCGACAATTCTGAAAAAAAATCAATATTTTTCACATTTGATATATAACTTTCCCCCCAAAAAAATGTAAAAATCTAAATTTTTTAACATTTTAGGCCAATTCTGCTACATATTTTTGTTAAAAAAAATAGCAATAAGCGTATTTTGATTGGTTTGCACAAAAGTTATTGCGTCTACTAACTACGGGAAAGATTTGTGTAATTTTTATTGTTTTTTATTTTTTACTAGTAATGGCGGCGATCTGCGAATTTTTGCGGGACTGCGACATTGCGGGGGACAGATCGGACCCCTGACTGACATTTTTGACACTGTTGGGGGGACCAGTGACATTACTACAGTAATAAGTGCTAAAAATATGCACTGTTATTGTAATAATGACACTGGCAGGGAAGGGGTTAACATTGTGGGTGATCAAGGGGTTAAATGTGAGCCTAGGGGAGTGATTCTAACTGTGGGGTGGGACGTGGCTTGTGAAATGACCATAGAAACCTGTGTTCCTATATAGAAGGATCACAGGGGCTCTATGATCATTCCAGGGAGAAGAACTTCTCTCTCAGCGGGGAATGATCGTGGGTGTCAGGCGGCAAACGGAGCCGTCTGCCCCGTGCATCGGAGTCCCTATTGACAAACGGAGGTGGGAGCGCGGCCTCCTGCTCACGACCGCTGTACAGTTACGGCGGTTTGGGCAGGAGTGGCTGCCTGCTGCAGTACATCTGCGGCGGGCGGTCGTAAAGAGGTTAAATGAGAAGTGCGAGATTAAAAAAAAAAAAAAACATTCATTCTCACCTAGGTGGATGCAGCATTGGTCTGATGCTGCATCTGTACCCTGCTGCCTCTACACTGAGAACTGAGTGATCAAAGGCTGCTGATCACTCAGGTCCCCTCTGAGCACAGAATGGTGACTGTCAGTTACTGCTCTGTGCTCTGCCCCTCCAGCACTCACTAGAGCTCTGGGCTGAGCAGGGCACACGGTGAGAGGCTGAGCCGGCTGCTGGTCAGGCATTTGGAGGGATCCTGACAATATTGCCAAGAAAGCAACTCTCTTGCGCTCAGGTGTTATGCTTGAGGGAAGAAAGTGTGTCTTAATCTTTATTGACAGCACATAGAGTCTTGCTGCCCTCTCAGGACCATGGGTTTTCACAAGTGCTAGAAGACATCGAAAACAAGAGAAAGGTGCACCAACCTAGTGCAATTCCATTAAAAATATTTATTAAAGAATAGAACGTGATGCACATTATACTCACAAATGCACGTAATAAATACACGTCAAAACACAATGTAGACAAGTCGTTTCAAGGACTGCTGGACTACCACAACGGTGTAAGGAGACCAGATGGTGTCCGTGATGGCTAGGCTGACGCGTTTCAAGGGAGAACCCCCTTCCTCAAAGCCAAAAGAGCAAATGACCCACCGTACATTTATATACTCTTTAGGATGTAATCTGGACCACCCTCATTGATAGGCCCCAACCCTCATACATCACTAGTGGTATGTGTCACTTCAGGAACCAATTCACAGTTCTTCAGGAACCAATTCACAGTTTGACATCCACCCTCTGAGACAGGAATGACTCATAACGTGCAATAAGACAATTTGCAGTACATGCATAAAAATATATATATTCATTATATTGTCGAGATCCCTGTAGACTCTGAACCGACTCTGTGACATCAGACTACAACAGGCTTTAGCCTGTTGTTGGCTGGATTTTTGTTGAAGGAATGCAGAACTATGTGCACTCCTGTGACCTACAGGAGAAGTAGGGACAACAGTATAAACAGGGCTTCACAGTTTTTGAGCTGGACCTGCATATTTTCATCACAGAGGCTCCTAACTCAGGAAGAGGTGAGTTTTCAGCAGGGGGTAAGTGTTCAGAGAGGTTTTTGTCTTAAAGCGGTATCCCAAAAGCAAACATTTATTATACTGCAGCTTACGAATGAATAAATGTGATGGCTGCATTTGTTTTCTTTGTAGGCTTTTTTGTCTTTTATTTTCACCTGGTGATTTGGCCAGTAAGTCAGTTTTCTTCAACAGAACAAGCTCTCCTGCAAATGTATTAGTTAAGTGTGTTGGGACAAACCATTTACCACGGATAGGGGGTGCTTACAATAATCAGCTTTTATTTATTCATGTAAAACCTTTATCCCCCAAAAAAATCCTTGTGTAACTGCAGTGTCAGCTGGTGTTTGGGTTTGATTTAATTTTTAGCCTGCTAGTACATTTAACACTCCCCTCTCCCCAGATTAACCACTTGCTGCCTGTATATGTTACATATACGGGGACAAGGTGGCCTGCTGCCCTGGATCACGTACCTAGTACAGGATCCAACACTTCCTGGTTGTAGGCGCGCATGCGCGCTGCCGGTCACCCACTCCCACTGTATATATTACACAGCGGGGGCTGATCGATGGGTACCGTGGACTTGATGTCCACCGGCACCCGTCGATCCTTCGGTATACAAGCAGAACAGCGAAGCAGGGACACAGATCCATGCTATCCCCTTTCACACAGTACACAAACACTGGCTAGGCACACAGTTAACCCTTTGATCGCCTTACTTGTTAACGCCTTCCCAGCCAGTGTCCTTAGTACAGTGACAGTGGATATTTTTTAGCACTGATCATTGTATTAGTGTCACTGGTTCCCAAAATAGTGTCAGTTAGTGTCCAGCTGTCCACCGCAATATCACAGTCCCGCTATAAGTCACTGATCGCCACCATTACTAGTTAAAAAAAAATCCCTTAGTTTGTAGACGTTATAACTTTTGCGCAAACCAATCAATATATAATAATAATTGGGATTTTGTTTGCCAAAAATATGTAGCAGAATACATGTTGGCCTAAAATGATGAAGTCATTTGATTTTTTATTGGATATGTTTTATAGCAGAAAGTTACAAATATATTTGTGGGGGGGGGGGGGGGAATGACATTTTATTTGGGTACAGCATTGAATGACCACGCAATTGTCAGGTAAAGAAACGCAGTGCCGTATTGTAAAAAATGGCCTGGTCACAAATGGGGGTAAATCCTCCGGAGCTGAAGTGGTTAACAATGCTGCTGTCTAAAGGTGCCCCCTGTTCTCCTTTATCCAGAGTGGGGCGTTCTAATACAGGAGGTGTGTTACTGACACAGGGAGGGAAAAAGGCTAAAAAGAGTAAAAGAATGCAGCCACCATATCTAATGATTGGTAAGCTGCAATATAATACATTTTTGGTCTTGGGTTTATAACTGCTTTAAAATCAGTCCTACTTTAAAACAAACAGCATAAATCCTAATATCCACGCATGTTCCAGTTACAGTGGCATGAAAAAGTATTCATACCCCTTGAAATTCTCCACATTTTGTCATGTTACAACCAAAAATGTGAATGTATTTTCTTGGGATTTTATGTGATAGACCAACACAAAGTGACACATAATTGTGATGTGGAAGGAAAATGATAAATGTTTTTCAAAATTATTTACAAATAAATATCTGAAAAGTGTGGCGTGCATTTGTATTCAGCTCCCTTTACTCTGATACCCCCCAACAAACATCTATTGGAACCAATTACCTTCAGAAGTCACTTAATTACAGAGATGTATAGTAACTAAGTAGAACTACTTCACTACTGTACTTAAGTACCAAAAGGTATCTGTACTTTCCTAGAGTAGAATTTTTTTCTCCTACTTCCACTTTTACTTCACTACATTTTTTCGATGATTTCAATACTTCTACTCCGATATTGTTTTTTGTGCTGCATAGTTACTCGTTACAATTATAAAAATTACCACTGCCAGAACAGTAGATGGCAAGTTTCATGAAGTTCAAAAAAATGTGTATAATGTCATGTGTAAATCAGCGCATACGAAAATAAATGCTACTGTATGTACAAATAAAATGGTCTACATATCTGCTGTTAAGGAGAAAGAGAACCTCCCCCAACCAAGGAGAGTCACAAGCGTACATAGACCTTTTTTCTGGTAAGAGGCTGATTTAGCTTTTTTCACTGGAAGTTGAGAGCACAGGTTTTGCAGTTTTGTTTCACTGGAAGAGTCTATTTGAATATTATTTTGCACTTCCCTTCATCCGCCGGGTAAGGGGGAAATCCACAAGGTGGTGGGAGTCTGCACCTATTTGGAATAGCACCTGTTTGATTCCTGCACCTTTGAAAATATATTCATCTTGTTTTGTCACATACAGTATATATGGTGTTATGGTATTATGGAATTATATATATATATATATATATATATATATATATATATATATATATATATGGACTTTTTATTGACTTTGATTTCATACACTCTTCCTTTATTTCATTATTGGAATATATTGTTGTATATCACATTGGTTTATATATGATTTTGCGCACCAATAAGCTGTGGAGAAAAAAAACATGCAGGAAAGAGAAGGAGGGATACTTTAAAGGGAAAAGAAAGAGAGGGACATACTTTATCTGTTTTTGTTTACAAAAAGTTACAGCCAAAGGAATTGTGATTGTCCTTTAGGTTAATCATTTAAAATAATAAAAAACAATATGATGTTCAAACTTTTGACTTCTTTCTTTAATAACTACATAACACAGTACTTGTACTTTCACTTTCAGTACTTGAGTAGTAAATTTTTTTCTAAAAACTACTGGTACTTTTACTTTCAGTGCTTGAGTAGCAAAATTTAAAAAAAAAACTACTTGCAATACTTAAGTACAAAAAATGTTGAATACTTTAGTACTTCTACTCAAGTCACTTTTTGATAGAGCACTTCCACTTCTACTCAAGTCACTTTTTGATCGAGCAATTGTACTTTTACTCAAGTATGGGTTTCGAGTACTTTATACAAGTGTGCTTAATTAGTAAATAGAGTGCATCTGTGTGTAATTTAATCTCAGTATAAATACAGCTATTCTGTGAAGCCCTCAGAGGTTTGTTAGAGAACCTTAGTGAACAAACAGCATCATGAAAGCCAAGGAACACACAGATCAGGGATAAAGTTGTGGAGAAGTTTAAAGCATGATTAGGTTATAAAAAAATATCTCAAGCTTTGAACATCTCATGTTCAATCCATCATCTGAAAATGGAAAGAGTATGGCACAACTGCAAACCTACCAAGACATAGCCATCCAAGGAGAGCATTAATCAGAGACGCAGTCAAGAAGCCCATGATAACTCTGGAGGAGCTGCAAAGATCCACAGCTCAGGTGGGAGAATCTGTGCACAGGACAACTATTAGTCGTGTACCCCACAAATCTGGTCTTTATGGAAGAGTGGCAAGAAGAAAACCATTCATGAAAGAAAGCCATAAGAAGTCCTGTTTGCAGTTCGCGATAATCCATGCAGGGGACCCAAGAAACATGTGGAAGAAGGTGCTCTGGTCAGTTCAGACCAAATTTAACTTTTTGGCTTAAAAGCAAAACGCTATGTGTGGCGGAAAACTAACACTGCACATCACCCTGAATACACCATCCCCACCGTGAAATATGGTGGTGGCAACATCATGTTGTGGGGATGCTTTTCTTCAGCAGGGACAGGAAAGCTGGTCAGAGTTGGTGGGAAGATGGATGGAGACAAATACAGGGCAATCTTAGAAAAAAACTTGTTGGAGTCTGCAAAAGACTTGAGACTGGGGCGAGGCTCACCTTCCAGCAGGACAGTAACCCTAAACTTACAGCCAGAGCTACAATGGAATAATTTAGATCAAAGCAAAATAATGTGTTAGAATGGCCCAGTCAAAGTCTAGATCTAAATCCAATTGAGAATCTATGACAAGACTTGAAAACTGCTGTTCACAGATGCTCTCTATCCAATCTGACAGAGCTTGAACTATTTTGCAAAGAAGAACGGGCAAAAATGTCAGTCTCTAGATGTGCAAAGCTGGTAGAGACATACCCAAAGAGACTTGCAGCTGTAATTGCAGTGAAAGATGGTTCTACAAAGTATTGACTCAGGAGCTGGATACAAATGCATGCCACACTTTTCACATATTTATTTGTAAAAAATGTTGAAAACTACTTATTATTATTCTATTTATTTATTATTCTTCCACTTCACAATTATGTGCCACTTTGTGTTGGTCTATCACATAAAATCCCAATAAAATACATTTATGCTTTTGGTTGTAACATGACAAAATGTGGAAAACTTCAAGGGGTATGAATACTTTTTCAAGGCACTGTATATGCATTCTTAGACAGTCCATTGTAATTACAGTCACTCAGAAATGATTTACACCTTCGATCCTCTTCCTACTGGAGGCAGCAGGAATGAGCGGTACAGAACGACGGCAAGAGGCCACAGTACTAAAAGCCATACTTAATCTGTCAGTGGGAAAATGATCCAAAAAGCATGTCAAAGTAAATTTTATGAACTTCCAGGCTTTGGCAGGTGCTGTTTTTTAAGAACTTTATATCAAAATAATGTCTTTATTGAGGAAAGTCGGAATGTGATCTTTATTGTAATTTCAGCAGACTGAGGTTGCACGTGAAATGCCACAGATAATTTGTCACATTTTCTGCATTGTTCAAACCCTTTTTTTTTTTTTTCTAGGGAAGGAACATATTTATGAAGTCTTGGACACTTTGAGTCATGAACTGTCAGTCTGTGAGCTACTCCAGAGCCAACAGGAGAATAAAGACAGCAAAGCGCCATCGTTGGCCAACTCACTAGTCATCTCTTGTTGAACAACAGCGCCACCTACAGCCCCTTCATGAATGTACACCTCTGAATAGGGTCTATCTTTTATCAAAGCCTTTGAGTTTGTGATAAGCACAGACCAGCTCTAATCCATCTGCCTCAAGCTGCTCTCCAGGATCTGAATCACACCATGTCAAAGCGATGCATTGTGGGTAGAGTCAAATAAATAAGCTCATGAAACATTTTCATTTGTTGACACAGATAAAATTTATTTATATAGTCCTACCTGCCGGTGCTCCGTGTGGCTGAACAGAGCTCATCATTCAGCAGTTCAATAATAGTCGAGTGGGGAGCAGCATCAATTGGAATAATTTCCGGAATAAAATGAAAACACAGCAATAAAAATGACGGATTCCCCAGGCCAGGTGTGACAGTCTGCAGTATTGCAGCAAGGACGGCCTAGCTAATAAACTTACAGATCAACAGTTTACACGTCCAAGACTAATGTAAGGGATGATATACATGGTCTGCCGAACAGATCAATAAATCTCACAAATTGCTCTGGTTGAGGTATAGGTGTAAAATCTGATTGATTAGGAGAAAAAATGAATGTGATGCTTTATTTTGAGCTATTGCTTGAATCTGTTTTTCATATGTGTCGTATTTCAGGATACACGATAAGGGGGTATTGTAAGAAACTGATGTTATGCTCTATTTTTTTTTTTATTAATACTAAACTCCAGGCAAACAGTTAATAGAGTTGCAATACATATAAAAAGGTAGTAGTTCTACCTGCAAAAAGTTCTGTATTTCTATCTATCCAGTCCTGAGATTTACTCAGCTCCGCCATAAAGCAGAACCAGGTTGATGACACCACTTTACAAGCAGATGTAAACCCAACTCGATAACATTTAGTTAGCTAATGTACTGTGAATCCTAAACACCTGATTATATCCTACCCTTAAAATAAAATAATCCCATTTCTCTGTCGCTCATTGACAGACGTAGTCCTCTTTGATTCACATCAATTGGGTTATGTTGCCTCCGCAGGAGTAGGACTAGGCAGAAAGAAAAAACGTTCTGGCTCCACCCTAGGGGCAGTCCCAGAGGGTATATCCTCCCTCTCTCTGCTACAGGGAATCAGTTTTTTTCTGTCTAGTCAGGAGTAAGGACCTAAGTTCCTTGCTGGGATCTCTGGTCCTGGCAAGATTTTTTTTTAGAAAAAATATTTTTTTAGGTAGTTTCTCCAGTTTTTTTCCTGTGAGATCTTCAAGCAAATTACGCCGGATCTGGGCGACGGGCTGGATGTTGAGATCCAGTGGTCACCCCAGCCGGCCTACGAGCGCGCGCAGACCATTGCATTGCGCTTGGTCGGCCGCGACACATTCAAGTAAGTATGCGGGGCCGGATGTTGAGATCCAGTGGTCACCCCGGTTCAGCCTACGAGCGCGTGCAGACCAGAGCTCCGCGCTGGGTCGGCCGCGACAGAGTCCCATTGGAGGGACTGACCTTGCGAGTTAAAAGGTCTCGCTTGGACGCCAGGAACCAGAGAGTCAAGGCGTCCGGAGTGGTCAACAACCCCCCACCCCGGTGGAGAGGGTATTGTGAAGAGAGGGTGCCTGTCGGTTCGGTATGGTGAGTAAATGTTTCCCTTTCCTCGTTATGAGGCATTTTGGAATACGGGCCCCTCCATACATGGTCAGAGTCTTTCTGACACTAAAAGTCCCCCGTGTAATACAGAATGTGTTCGGTGGGCAAGCGGACTTGGTTTGGGAGCTAACACTCTACCCAGCAGACTGCAGTATTACAGCAGACATAGGAGGTATAATCCTACCTTGATTGTAGTGGACCTCCTGCAGGTCGATAAATCGCCATTAGCGTGGTATGCAGGTGGATTTGCTGGGAAAACGCTATTCCGGCAATCCGCCGCCATTTTGCTGTAGACCAGGTACTCGAGCGTCCGCAGGTCACGCCTGCCGCCATTTTTTTGGAGTCTATTGTCTCCCGTATGGGGGCGGCCATGTTTGAAGAGCCCAGCTAACCTCGAGGAGAGCTGGGAACGCCGGAAGGCGTACACAGGGGGCGGAGCCACTTCCTTCTACCCGGGAAAACGAGCACAGTTCTTCCCAGTCTGTAAGAGACAAACGCTGACTGCAGTTGTTAGGAAACTTCTCTGCATCAGGTGGTGAGCCTTGGGGGTCCCTCTCTCTCTCTGTGGGGGTCAAGAAGCAGGTACACTGAGGGGTGCTATTGCGCTAGGGGGATACAGATAAAAAAAAAAAAAAAAAAAAAGTTTTTTTCTGGCAAAGTGTCCTGGGTTAACATGGACCCTGCCACTCATGTATCTCCACCTGATCCCCTCAAGGTGTCTGCAGGATCCTCCAGCACCCCGCTTACGATTGAATCATTGTCAGCTATTATGGAGACCTTTGTGTCCCGGGTGGAAGTGGCTTGTCAGGGACAGGGCGCAAGAAAGCGACCCCCGCCTACCCCCATTTTATCTGAAACTTCGGATTCAGAATCTGAGCCTATTTCTGCAGTTGCAGGTACCTCATCTGGGATTGGTGTCTCGGGTACTGTCTCTTCAGACAGTGAGGAGGATGTTTCGGCATCAGCCATAGCCCGAGAGGAAGCGTTGGTAAACGCACTAATTGTATCTGTCCGAGAAACCTTAAGATTACAGGGTACTCCGTCGGAAGTAGCTGAGACTGAAATTCCCTTTGGGACTAAAAAACGCATCAAAGTGGCGAAGGTTTTTCCATTGCCCAAATGTTTTGGCAATCCGATCAAAGAAGAATGGAGTCACCAATTTCTAGATTAAATAAAGCCACGGTTATTCCATTAGAAGACGCTCTGTCTTTTAAGGATCCGGTGGATCGCAAGATAGAAGCTATGTCTCGCACCATGTTTTCCTTGATTGGATCAGCTTTCAGACCAATAATTGCTATTGGGCTGGTTTCGCAGACTGTAACTGAATGGACCAAATGGTTACGCCGGGACTTAGAAGAGGTCCCTCAGGCGGTATCAGATTTGTTGGAACAGATGATACAGGGGTTACAGTTTGTGTGTGATGCGGCGTTAGACGCCACTCCATTATTGGCGCGAGCATCAGTTTCAGAAGTGGTTCTCAGGCGTACACTGTGGCTAAAAGGTTGGTTAGCCAACCAAGGTTCCAAAAAAGCATTGGCTAATCTCCCCTTTTTAGGAGAGCATTTATTTGGAGCCAACTTAGATGAGATCATTAAGGATCTCACGGGAGGAAAGAGCACTTTTTTACCGCAAAGTGCTAAGGGTAAAGGACCTCGTCAAAGACGGGGGCCTTGTTTCTCCGCTCATAAAAATTTTTTTCGTCCCGCGGGTGAAAAAATTAAGTCCTCCAAAGCTCCTTCAGGAGGCTTCAGGGGACGTTGGTCGGGCAAGCAAAAGCCCGCCCCTTCCAGACCTGAAGATAAGTCTACTAAAGCCTGAAGGTGCGCCCCAACCCATAACTGGGGTGGGGGGACGTCTTCGCCGGTTCCCGGATCCATGGCTCTCCAGAATCCCGGACAAGTGGGTTTGCGAAGTCATAAGGTCAGGGTACAAGATCGAGTTTCGATCTCTCCCACCGGCGCGATTCTTCCCTTCCAATATCCGACTATCCCCGGATCGTTTAGAAGATCTGCGGAGAGCAGTCACGGATTTACTACAACAAGGAGTGGTAGTCCACGTTCCTTGGACAGAACGCTTTCAGGGGTTTTATTCAAACCTATTTACAATACCCAGGAAAGAGGGCAAAGTGCATCCAATTCTGGACTTAAGGGCACTCAATTCCTTTGTCAACATAAGAAAATTCAAAATGGAATCCATTCGCACAGTAGCGGCCTCCCTGCATTCAGGGGATGTCCTAGCGTCCATAGACATCAAGGACGCCTATCTTCACATTCCCATTTACGCAGGACATCAGCGGTTTCTACGTTTTTCCGTAGAAGAGAACCACTATCAGTTTGCGGCGTTACCTTTCGGTCTCGCCACGGCTCCTCGGGTCTTCACGAAGGTGTTGGCCCCAATGTTGGCACTACTGCGCCAAAGAGGCATATCGATTCTAGGTTACCTAGACGATCTCCTGCTTCATGCAGAGTCTCCACAGACCCTGCTACAAAACCTAGAGATTACTATGATTTCTTTACAGGAATTCGGGTGGCTGGTGAACCAGCAAAAGTCATTTCTGGTTCCCACCCGGAGGCTCGAATATCTGGGTCTAATTCTAGACACATTCAGGACAAGAGTTTTCCTTCCGGTAGGGAAACTCCGGAAGATTCAATCAGCAGTCCAGTTGTTACTATCCAACAGACTTGCATGAGGGTTCTGGGGTTGATGGTGGCTTCCTTCGAAGCAGTCCCATTTGCCCAGTCCCATACCCGAATTCTTCAGGAAGAGATTCTTCTCAAATGGAATCAGAATCCGGAATCCCTGGACAATCGGATCCGATTGAGCAAACAGACCAGAGAGTCTCTGGTCTGGTGGCTTCGGTCTCCGATGCTCAGCCAGGGAAAGTCATTTCTGCCAATATATTGGACGATAGTGACCACGGACGCCAGTCTATCCGGATGGGGAGGAATTCTCGGTCAGTTATCCATCCAGGGACTTTGGTCCCCGGAAGAATCCAGGTTACCGATAAATGTATTGGAACTGAGAGCGATCAGACTTTGTCTGATTCACTGGACCGAGCAGCTCCAGGGCAGCCCGGTTCGGATCCAGTCGGACAACGCCACGGCTGTGGCTTATATCAATCACCAAGGGGGCACCAAGAGTGTCCGGGCAGCCAAGGAAGTGGCTTGCATTCTTCGCTGGGCGGAACGGTTTGTTCCAGCTATCTCTGCGGTGTTCATTCCGGGGGTGGAGAATTGGCAGGCAGATTATCTCAGCCGTCAGACTCTGGATCAGGGGAATGGTCCCTCCATCCAGAAGTTTTCCACCAGTTGTGCCTACAGAGATTTGTGGCTCGCTCCCGCGATCCTCTAGCAGAGACCGCAGACGCACTGGTCGCCCCGTGGGGGCAATACCAGCTAATGTATGCCTTCCCTCCTCTCGGGTTACTGCCAAGACTTCTTCGCAGGATAGAGGGGGAAGGAATTCCAGTAATCCTGGTAGCTCCGGACTGGCCTCGCCGAGCTTGGTACGCCGACTTGGTCAGACTGGTGGCGGACGTCCCGTGGCGACTTCCTCTCAGGGAGGACCTACTGTCTCAGGGACCGATCTTCCATCCTGCTTTACGATCGCTGGCTTTAACGGCCTGGCTATTGAGACCCAGGTGCTGAAGGACAAGGGATTGTCATCTTCAGTTATTCCTACTCTAGTTAAAGCAAGGAAAGCGACTTCCAGAAAGATTTATCATCGCACATGGAAGTCCTACATTGCATGGTGTGAACCTCTGGGGTTCCACCCACGTTCTTATTCGGTTAGTCGAATATTAGCTTTTCTGCAACAAGTGGTTGAGCAGAAACTGGCCTTGAGCACTATCAAGGGTCAGGTCTCAGCATTAGCCATCTTCTTTCAGAAACCTTTGGCTACTCATTCCTTGGTGCGGAATTTCATCCAGGGGGTGCGACATCTGGCTCCGCCAGTGCGCGCGCCGTTACCACCCTGGGATCTTAATTTAGTATTGTCGGTTCTTCAGAAAACTCCCTTTGAAGATATTAGGGAGATTCCTGTAACGCTGAGCGATCCGGTCCCTGCTTCTGGACCGGAGCGCTCGCAGCGTTCATTCCAGATCCACTCACCTGTGCCCGCTCCGCCTCCCTCCTCCGCTCCCCGCTCACATGGTTCCCGGAGTGCGCGCCCCTGCACCATAGGGCGCGCGCGCGCAGGTCGTTTGAAATTTAAGGGGCCTGTGCACCAGTAATTGGTGCCTGGTCCAAACCTCCCTTCCTGTTTCCTGTGACCTGTTTCCTGTTTCCTGTGACCTGTGACCTGTTTCCTGTTTCCTGTGACCTGTTTCCTGTGACCTGTTTCCTGTGACCTGTTTCCTGTTTCCTGTTTCCTATATAAGTGACCTGCCCCTTCCAGCCATTGCCGGATCTTTGTTGCCTTGTTGCCTTAGTGAAAGCGCTATTTGTGTAATCCTTTGCCTGTTGCTGAACCCTTTGCTAACGACTATCGCCTCTGAACCTGTGCTGCCTGCCCTGACCTTTGCTACATCTGACTACGCCTCTGCCTGTCCCTTTTGTACTACGCCTATATCAGCAGTCAGTGTGGTTGAGCCGCTACCAGAGGACACGACCTGGTAGTTACCGCCGCAGCAAGCCCATCCCGCCTTGCGGCGGGCTCTGGTGAAAACCAGTAACTACTTAGAACCGATCCTCCGGTACGGTCCACGCCAATCCCTCACTGACACAGCGGATCCACTCCCTGCACCGCTTCTGCTACCAGTCCGGACCCTGACAGTAAGATCCGGCCATGGATCCCGCTGATGTGCCTCTGCCTAGTATCGCGGACCTTACTACAGTTGTGGCCCAGCAGTCGCAGCAGATCGCTCAGCAAGGTCAACAGCTGGCACAGTTGACCGCCATGCTGCAGCAGCTTCTTCCAGCACAGCAGCAGCCGCCTCCACCGCCTGCATCTGCTTCACCACCGCAGCCTGTGGCCTCCGCCACTTCTAGAGTCCGTCTGTCCATGCCGGCCAAGTACGACGGTGAACCCAAGTTGTGCCGCGGATTCTTATCCCAATGCTCCCTTCACCTGGAGATGTCGGCTGACCAGTTCCCCTCGGAGCGAGCCAAGGTGGCATTTGTCGTTAGCCTGCTTTCGGGGAAGGCCCTGGCCTGGGCTACACCACTTTGGGACCGCAACGATCCTGCCACTGCCAGTGTCCAGAGTTTCTTTGTGGAATTCCGGAGTGTTTTTGAGGAGCCAGCCCGGGCTGCCTCAGCAGAGACTGCGTTATTGAACTTGTCCCAGGGGAGTTCCTCTGTCGGAGACTATGCTATCCGTTTCCGCACCCTGGCTTCGGAACTCTCCTGGAATAACGAGGCGCTCTGTGCTACCTTTAAGAAAGGCTTGTCCAGCGCCATAAAGGACGTCCTGGCCGCACGAGAAGTCCCTACCAACCTGAGTGACCTCATCCATTTGGCCACCAGGATTGACCTGCGTTTTGCTGAGCGACGAGAGGAACTGCTACAGGAAAAGGGAAGTGCTCGTCCCAGACGCTTTCCTCGTCTGGCGCCTATCTTCCAGCCTCCACCGCAACCCTCTTCTGGGCCTCCCGCCGAGGAAGCCATGCAGGTGGATCGGTCTCGCCTGACCACGCATGAAAGGAACCGCCGTAGAGACGAGAACCTCTGTTTGTACTGTGCCAGTACTGAGCACTTTCTAAAGGACTGTCCTCTCCGTCCACCGCGTCAGGGAAACGCTCGCACCTAGTCAACGTGGGAGAGGCGTTGCTAGGTGTGAATACCTCCTCTCCACGCATTACGGTACCCGTGCGGATTTCCGTGTCCGCCAAGATCTCCTTTGCTGCCTCTGCCTTTCTGGATTCCGGTTCAGCCGGTAACTTCATCGACGCCTCGCTGGTGAACAAGTTCCACATCCCTGTGGTTCGTTTACTGAAGCCCATCTTCATCTCCACAGTTAATGGAGAGAGACTCGACGGTATGGTGCAGTTCCGTACAGAACCCCTCCAGATGGACATCGGAGTCCTGCATTCTGAGCGATTGGAGTTTTTTGTGTTACCCCATTGCACCTCAGAACTCCTCTTGGGTCTGCCCTGGCTCCAGCGCCATTGTCCAGTTCTGGATTGGACCTCCGGAGAGGTTCGAAGCTGGGGTTCGGCTTGTTTCGGCAGATGTCTCAAGTCGGTACGAGTCAAGTCTGCACCTGTTATTTCTCCTCCTCCCGGTCTGCCTGAACCATATGCGGATTTTCCAGACGTTTTTTGCAAGAAACAGGCGGAGGTGTTGCCTCCACATAGGCCATATGACTGCCCCATTGACTTGCAACCTGGCACTACACCGCCTAGGGGAAGAATCTATCCTCTCTCCCCTCCAGAGACTCTAGCCATGTCAGAGTATATCCAGGAGAACCTGCAGAGAGGGTTTATCAGGAAATCCTCTTCTCCTGCCGGAGCAGGATTCTTCTTTGTTGCGAAGAAGGACGGTACCCTTAGGCCTTGCATAGACTTTCGGGGTCTCAACAGCATTACTGTAAAGAACCGTTACCCTCTTCCCCTGATTACGGAACTCTTTGACCGGTTACAAGGCGCCAAGTACTTCACCAAGTTGGATCTCAGAGGGGCCTATAACCTTATTCGCATCCGAGAGGGTGACGAGTGGAAGACGGCTTTTAACACCCGAGACGGGCATTTTGAGTACTTAGTCATGCCTTTCGGGCTCTGTAACGCTCCAGCGGTCTTCCAGGAGTTCGTTAACGACATTTTCCGAGACCTGCTCTATACCTGTGTCGTGGTCTATTTGGATGACATCCTCATCTTCTCTACTAACTTGGATCAACACCGTGCTCATGTCCGCTTAGTACTCTCCCGTCTCAGAAAGAACCGTCTCTACGCTAAATTTGAAAAGTGTTTGTTCGACCGTACCAGCCTTCCCTTCCTGGGCTACATCATTTCTGCCAAGGGACTACAAATGGATCCTGCCAAACTGTCTGCCATCCTGGACTGGCCTCGTCCCTCTGGCCTTAAGGCCATCCAGCGATTCCTCGGATTCGCAAACTATTATAGACAGTTCATCCCGCATTACTCCACCCTTGTGGCACCAATTGTAGCCCTAACCAAGAAGGGGGCTAACCCGAAATCTTGGCCGCCCCAGGCCGAGAAGGCCTTCAGCGCTCTTAAGTCTGCCTTTGCCACCGCCCCAGTTCTGTCCAGACCGGATCCTACTAAGCCGTTCTACCTGGAAGTAGACGCTTCCTCTGTTGGTGCTGGTGCTTTGCTCATGCAAAAGACTACGAGAGGCAAGTCGGTTACTTGCGGGTTTTTCTCTAAGACTTTCTCTCCCGCTGAAAGAAATTATTCTATTGGGGATAGAGAATTACTCGCCATCAAGCTGGCCTTGGAAGAGTGGCGGCATTTACTGGAAGGATCGGTACATCCCGTGAACATCTACACGGATCATAAAAATTTATCTTACCTCCAGTCTGCTCAGAGACTAAATCCCCGCCAAGCTCGCTGGTCTCTATTTTTTGCCAGATTTAACTTTCGGATCCACTTTCGTCCAGCGAGCAAGAACCTCAGGGCCGATGCCATCTCTCGTTCGTCTGATGTCACAGGAGAGGAAGTCAAGCCACAGCACATTGTGCCCCCAGAATGTCTGGTCACCGTGGCACCTATAGACTTGCGTAACCTCCTTCCCGGAAAGACCTATGTTTCTCCCCGTCTTCGCCTAAAGGTTCTTAAGTGGGGACATTCTTCTCTTCTCGCAGGACATCCTGGCGTCCGAAAGACTCTACAACTTATCTCCAGGAGATATTGGTGCCCATCCTTGGAGAAGGACATCTCTGAATTTGTACAGTCCTGCTCTGTATGTGCCAGAGACAAAACCCCTCGCCAAAGACCCGCCGGCTTTCTCCAGCCACTTCCCATACCAGAGACCCCTTGGTCCAATATCGCGATGGACTTTGTTACGGACCTACCACCATCTCACGGGAAAACGATAATTTGGGTCGTTGTAGATCGCTTCTCGAAGATGGCGCACTTCATCCCGTTGCCAGCCTTACCATCCGCACCTCAGTTGGCCAAGCATTTCCTCCGACACATCTTCCGGTTACACGGCCTGCCTTCACATATTGTCTCCGATAGAGGAGTCCAGTTTGTGTCCAAGTTCTGGAGGGCTCTCTGTGGACGGCTTAAAATCAAGCTGGATTTCTCTTCTTCATACCACCCCCAAACCAACGGACAAGTAGAACGGGTCAATCAAATCTTGGGCGACTACCTTCGCCACTTCGTTTCCTCCCGTCAAGACGATTGGGTCGACCTCCTCCCATGGGCGGAGTTCTCCTATAACCACAAAGACTCTTCCGCCACCAACAAGTCTCCCTTCTTCGTGGTTTACGGTCGTCATCCTCTGCCTCCTCTGCCGTTATCCTCCTCCTCCGGTGTACCTGCAGTGGATGACCTGGTGCAAGACTTTTCTGCCATCTGGCGTGAGACGCGCCTGTCCCTCTTACAGGCCTCATCCCGCATGAAAATCCAAGCGGACAAGAAACGTCTGTCTCCTCCTGTCCTGGTTCCTGGGGACAGAGTTTGGCTCTCCTCCAAGTACGTCCGCTTCAGGGTTCCTAGTTACAAGCTTGGTCCTCGTTATTTGGGACCCTACAAGGTCAAGAAGAGGATCAATCCTGTGTGTTACCAACTCCATCTCCCTCCCTCCCTTAAAATTCCCAACTGTTTTCATGTCTCCCTCCTCAAGCCTGCGGTCTTTAATCGCTTTTCCCCCAAGAATCTTCCTCCCACGCCTGTATCCGGTACCTCGGATGTCTTCTCCGTTCAGGAGATATTGGCCTCTAAATTGGTCAGGGGGAGAAGATATTTTTTGGTGGACTGGGAGGGCTGCGGTCCTGAAGAGAGATCCTGGGAGCCAGAGGAGAATATCTTGGACCGTAATCTCATCCTCAGGTTTCTGGGTACCAAAAAGAGGGGGAGACCAAAGGGGGGGGTACTGTAACGCTGAGCGATCCGGTCCCTGCTTCTGGACCGGAGCGCTCGCAGCGTTCATTCCAGATCCACTCACCTGTGCCCGCTCCGGCTCCCTCCTCCGCTCCCTGCTCACATGGTTCCCGGAGTGCGCGCCCCTGCACCATAGGGCGCGCGCGCGCAGGTCGTTTGAAATTTAAGGGGCCTGTGCACCAGTAATTGGTGCCTGGTCCAAACCTCCCTTCCTGTTTCCTGTGACCTGTTTCCTGTTTCCTGTGACCTGTGACCTGTTTCCTGTGACCTGTTTCCTGTGACCTGTTTCCTGTGACCTGTTTCCTGTTTCCTGTTTCCTATATAAGTGACCTGCCCCTTCCAGCCATTGCCGGATCTTTGTTGCCTTGTTGCCTTAGTGAAAGCGTTATTTGTGTAATCCTTTGCCTGTTGCTGAACCCTTTGCTAACGACTATCGCCTCTGAACCTGTGCTGCCTGCCCTGACCTTTGCTACGTCTGACTACGCCTCTGCCTGTCCCTTTTGTACTACGCCTATATCAGCAGTCGGTGAGGTTGAGCCTCTACCAGAGGACACGACCTGGTAGTTACCGCCGCAGCAAGCCCATCCCGCCTTGCGGCGGGCTCTGGTGAAAACCAGTAACTACTTAGAACCGATCCTCCGGTACGGTCCACGCCAATCCCTCACTGACACAGCGGATCCACTCCCTGCACCGCTTCTGCTACCAGTCCGGACCCTGACAATTCCTTTACCTACGTTGGTCCCAGAAGGTGGCCTTCTTGGTGGCTATCACTTCTGCACGCAGGGTGTCAGAACTGGCTGCATTATCTTGTCGTTCCCCATATCTGGTGGTTCATAGAGATAAGGTGGTTCTTCGTCCGAATGCATCCTTCCTACCAAAAATGGTTTCAGAATTTCATCTGAATGAAGAAATTGTATTACCTTCCCTGTGTCCTAAGCCCAGTCATCCTCGGGAGTTTGCTTTACACTCCTTGGATGTGGTCCGGGCGATCAGGGTATACTTGAAAACGACAGACTTGTTTCGCAAGACGGATTCACTTTTTATGGTCCCGGATGGACCCAAAAAGGGGTTGCCTGCATCTGCCGCGACTATTTCCAAATGGATCAGACAGACGGTGGTACAGGCTTATTCTATTAAGGGTCGGGAGCCCCCGTTCCCTGTTAAGGCGCATTCCACTCGGGCACTGAGTGCGTCATGGGCCTTTCGCCATCAGGCGTCAGTGGTCCAGGTGTGCAAGGCGGCTACCTGGTCGTCAGTGCATACCTTTACAAAACATTATAAAGTTGATGTAATGGCATCGTCTGATGCCTCGTTTGGCCGCAAGGTTTTGCAGGCCGCAATTTGAGGAGACCAGTGGTCTACCTCAAGGGTTTTTTTCCGTTTGAATTTTTATTTGAGTCTCATTCTTTGTTTATAATGAGCCTTTAAAACTTCTAGTTGGCACCAGTTGGGCCTTCTAGATTGGATTTTGATTTCTGTCAATCCCACCCCTCATTTGTGGCACTGCTTCTGGATGTCCCAATTGATGTGAATCAAAGAGGACTACGTCTGTCGTTGAGCGACAGAGAAAATTGTTTTTTTGTAAGATCTTACCGTAAAATCCTTTTCTCTTAGCTCATTGACAGACGTAGTACCCGCCCCTCTGTCATTGAGTTGGGTTGGGTTAAATTCTCTGTTACTGCTTTATAACAGAACTGATTCCCTGTAGCAGAGAGAGGGAGGATATACCCTCTGGGACTGCCCCTAGGGTGGAGCCAGAACGTTTTTTCTTTCTGCCTAGTCCTACTCCTGCGGAGGCAACATAACCCAATTGATGTGAATCAAAGAGGACTACGTCTGTCAATGAGCTAAGAGAAAAGGATTTTACGGTAAGATCTTACAAAAATCCAATTTTTGTTTCCTATAAAATAAGTATGATACAAAGTGCAGCGCTAAGTAGTAATAAACACATTGTCACCAATATATCAAAAGTGAACATTACTCTAAATAGTAGTAAAAACAAAAAAAAACTGAAAGTCTATAGAGTAAGTAAATCATATAAGAAGAGTGTCATGAAGAATCCAAACGGTAAACTGTCAATCTTCCAAGATAGTACATATAATCAAAACCCCAAAAAATCAAAAAGTGAGGAGCCCACAAAAACAGATATACAGGTATAGATGTAAGCTCACCGGACTCTGTGAACCCAGGTGCCGTATAGCAAGTGGGTCTAACACGCTTAGTATTAATCCACAGCTCCCACGGTATGTGATGGTTCTGGATACAGGTAATCACACTTATGGCAATAGATCACTGGGCATGGATGACTTAAACCATCAGGCACTCCATTTTTTCATGTAAAAGATGATGACACCAACATAGTGTAATACTGCTTAACCACTTGCCGACCGCCGCATGACTATTTACTGCGGCGGTCAGCCCCGAACAGGCAAAGTGACGTAGTACTACGTCGCTCGCCTGAGAGCCTCTAGGGGGCGAGGCGCGCTCCCGCCCCCGTTTATTCCCTAACAAGTCCGCGCGTGTGACCGGCGGACCCCATGTCGCTCAGACTTGTGTGAAAGGGGCCTAAGTGGGGAAAGCAGTTTTTTGCAAAGTTTATTTTCCTTTATACAGCAAAAAACAAACAAACCATTATGTATTTAGTAACTGCTATCAAGAAAACAAGAACAGAAGAAAAGCTTTGTTTAAAAAAAGTAATTGGCAGTCAAACTATCAAAGCACTGAAAAGCTGCCTGGTAATGAAGGAGTGTATATGGACAGGTAAGGAATACAGTGGCAACATCTATACACAAATTGTCTGCTGACTGGGCAGTGAAAGGGCAGCAGCAAGCTCATGATGCCATCCCTCTGTTCTCTGCTTCCTTGTCATCATATTTGCATGCAGCACACCTAATTGGCTTCTAATAGTGTCTAATCTTCCCTTTCCAACTCTAAGCTCTGCTGTACAATGGACTGCAGGAGACTGATACCATGTCAAAATTGGGTGCTTACTCTAGCTGCTTTAAAACAATACATTTATTGGAAGTTCGGGCTAGATCTAAGCTTAAAACTGTTTCCACTCCCCCTATCTGCAGTTTTAAGCTTAGTTAGATCTAGACTTGAATTCCACTTGAATGATTTATTAATGAATACAGAATGTGTGTCTTTTATGTCTGCCTGGAGTCCATCTCTAATAGAGTAGTGACATTTCTCTGATACAACAGTATTTTCAGCATGTTTTGCCACAAGACATCTAGATGTTTATTTATGTATAGCAGATGGTTTGATTATGTTTTATTGCGTTTTAGATGATACAGAACTGGATATTTTCCTAAATGTTAATAAAGAACAGTTCCTTCTTTTACTTGTCTGTGAAATCATTTATATTATTTATAATACTTTATTAAGTTGGGTTTGAAGTGTGACAGTATAACAATATCTAGATTAGAACATCTGTCAGGTTTTTATTGCTGTCTGTGCACCTGTTATTTAGATTCACCCTCTCTATTTGTCCTGGTGACTGTGAAAGTGTATAGAACAGCAGAGGGGAAATTGTCCAACGGGGACACTAGTTCTGGTGACAACCAATGATTTCATTACTTTAGAGGGATTTCAAATCCCTGTACTGCTGTACCAGTAAAAGTTTAATCAGCTGATTGGTTTGCTCTTAAGATGGCAATATAATTTACGCATGTGCCAGGAAAAATGAAAGGAATGATCAGTTTAAAACAGCCAGGTTAGTTACTACTTTAAAACTTTACCAGTGGCAGTCCTGAGAGGAGATCTACAGCATCTACAAGCCAAGGTTCTTTGTTTTATAAGAGGTAATAGAAGACCTAGGATGCACAAAGAAATATTATTTACCCCAAAAACTAAAGGGTGGTCTTGGTCTTCCAAATCTACAAAATTACTTTGAAGCTGCTCAAATTGCCCAACTTGCCTACACTACGGCTACAGGTCCTGCACCTCTTTGGGTCTCTCTTTAGGCACTCTCCTGTCACCCCTTTGCCATAGGATCATTGATGTGGCTTCCTAGCCATCTATGCCTACATTATGCCCTCCTTTATCACGTTCATTGGCGGTCTGGGACAGAGTGCGTCACCTGTAAGTTCTTATCATCCCTCCACACACCGTTATCTCCCATCTTCTGCAACTCTGAGTTCCCACCTGCGTTGGAACCAAAATCATTTCAATGGTGGCCTAATTGGCAATTACCTTAATGGAAACCAAGTATACTCTTTACAACACTTTAAAGACAAGATGCAGATGCCCTCTAGCGAAATATTCTGATATACTCAAATTGCGTCTTTTGTCAGGTGCAAACTCAATGTAATAGTTGGGCCTCTTACACTTATGGCTTTTGAGTTGTCTTGCCAAGCAAGGGGTCTTTTGAGCAGTGTATGCCTCCCTCACTGAACCCAATTCAAAACTCTCCTATATGAACCAATGGGAAAAGGACCTGAATCCTACTGTCTGAGTGGCAGGATATTGCCTACACTTTATCTAAAGTCTCCATCAATGCCACACTAATTCAAACCAACTATAAAACTCTTTTGCGTTTGCACCTGGTCCCTATTCGGGTGGCTAAAATGCATCTGTCCACATCACCTGTTTTCAAGGTTGTGGTCAGTTAGGGACAATACATCATATCTGGTGGCAGTGCCCCCTTGTGACTAGGTTTTGGATTTGGATATTAAATTTAATTAATTTAGTGATGGGGGTGTTTATCCGTAGATCCCCAGAGGTTGCCCTGTTCCATAAATTACCTGATGAAGTAAGTGCCCAGGAAGTCAGTGAAATAATTACGTATTTACTATTGGCAAGGATCATTATTGCTTGGTATTGGAAACAGTTGGTTATTCCTCTGGATTACATTATGAGTAAACTTAACTAGCTTATGGTTAATGACGAACTCACTCACATACTCCATAATAACTCTAAAAAGTTTGATAAAATATGGGACCTGTGGATCCCTCACGTCTCAACTCCTTAATGCTCTCCGGGCTGACCTTCTTCTTTTCTCTTACTCTTTTTTTCCACTCTTCTCCTTTTCTTCTCCCCCCCCCCCTTTTTTTATGTTGTTTGAATTAAAAATATTTTGAGATGTATTTAGAGCCTTATTAGGTTCTGTCTTTGAAGACATTCTCAGAAATTGGTATGAAGGTTCTCCCGTTACTCCTTATCCACTATTCCCCCTCCCCCTTCCCTTACAGTGGTTGTAAAGTCTTTTTTGTTTTCTTAAAATAATAAACATATTATACTTACCTGCTCTGTGCAATGGTATTGCACAGAGTGGCCCCTGAACCTCCCCTTTCTGTGGTCCCACTCTGGCGCTCTAGGCTCCTGTTCTCAGTGCGCCACCATAGGAAGCCATTCCCTATAGGGGCGCACCTGCGGGCTATAAACACACACAGCATGGCTCAGCCCCACCACTCCTCACAGGAATTGACTGACAGCACTGGTCCAAATCATTTGGTGGAGGGGGGATTATGGTGTGGGGTTGTTTTTTTAGGGATTGGGCATGACTTCTTAGTCCCAGTAAAGGGAACTCTTAAGGCGTTAGCATACCAAGATATTTTGGACAATTTTACGCTCCCAACTTTGTGGGAACAGTTTGGGGATGGCCCCTTCCTGTTCCAACATGACTGTGCACCATTACACAAAGCAAGGTCCATAAAGACCTGGATGAGCGAGTTTGGGGTGAGGAAACTTGACTGGCCTGCACAGAGACCTCAACACCTTAGGGATTAATTAGCGCAGAGTGCCTGACCTCACAAAATGTGCTTCTGTAAGAATGGTCAAACATTCCCATAGACACACTCCTAAATCTTGTGAACACCCTTCCCAGAAGAGTTGAAGCTGTTACAGCTGCAAAAGGTGGTCCAACTCAATATTGAACACTATGGACTAAGACTGGGATGCCATTAAGTTCATGTGCATGTAAAGGCAGGCGCTCAAATTTCTTGGACAATATAGTGTATGTGGATGTTGTACACTGTACAAGAAATCAATGAGAACACTGACAGTGAGACAAAAAACAAACATCAACCTTAATAAGAAATAAGAACCTTAATAGAAAGCTATCCGATTTTCTCTTATGGAAAATGTCAACAATCCAGACTTCAATGCGCCAACTTGTTTTAATATTAAGCAAGATGCCCTTTGGTTCCCAAACAGCCCTTACCTGTCAAGGCATGGACTCCACTAGACACAGTATCACACTACCTCCCCTGGATTGCTTTCTTCCCATACTACATCCTTAAACCATCTTCTCCCCAGGTAGTCAACAAACACGGACCCAACCATCCACATGATGTAACAAAAAACATGATTCATCAGACCAGGCCACCTGCCTCCGTTACTCCGTGGTTTGGTTCAGATGCTCACATGCCCATTGTAAGTGCTTTTGGCTGTGGACATGAGTTGTCATGATCACCCTGAATGGTCTGTAGCTACACAGCCTCATACTCAACAAACTGTGATGTGCTGTGCGTTCTGACACTTTTCTATCAGAACCAGCATTAACTTTATCAGCAATTTCAGTTAAAATTGGCTCTTCAGTTGGATCGGACTACACAGGCCAGTCTTTGCTTCGTATGTGCATCAATGAGTCTTGACTGCCTATTACCCTGTCCCTGGTTTGCCAGTTTTCCTTTCTTGGACCCCTTTTGGTAGGTCCTGACCACTGCAGAACAGGAACATCTCACAAGAGCTGCAACTTTGGAGATGCTCTGACCCTGTTGTCTAGCCATTACAATTTGGCCTTTGTCAAAGTCGCCTCAAATCTTTATGTTTGCTCATTTCTTCTGCTTTCAACACATCAACTTCAGGGGAACCATGTTTACTTGCTGCCTAATATATCCCACCCACTCTCAGGTGCCATTGTAACAGAATAATCAATGTTATTCACTTTATCTGTCGGTGGTCATATTGGTGTATATGGACTAGGTTTATTTTTGCATAACAGTCTGCTCCAAGGTCCAGAGGTTCTCCTTGTATGTTCATTTACCATAGAGATGCTGTGAATGGCTGCCAGTGCTTCCAGTCTTTAATTGCTTTGCGTGGGGTTGCCCGCTGACACCTGCTGAGCAGGAAATCGTAGTTGGCCCCAAATGCACATGTTAGTGAGGCCTAAGGCCTTCCTGCTTCATTATAAGTACTGAGCATTTTACTCTTAAAGGAAGCTTTTTTGTAGTTTTACTGGATCTCTACAAAATAAATTGTATGCACCTGTCAGAATATTGTCACACTCTTTATTCTTTATTCTATTATTTTGTGTGATGTTTTCTGTAATCTAGCAAAGTTACCACCCATCAATGTGCTTTTATGTGGTGTTTTCAACCTAACCCAGCAAGGCTTTACAGTGATTGGATAGATATGTGACATTGTAAATACTTTTCTAGTTCATGTCAATATATGGACATTTCTATATGAATAGATGGAAAAACCCTTTAGATGGTGGCAGTTGTCACAGTGTAAAACATATTTTTGAGTGTAATCTGGAAACATGCAATACATTGGGGTCCATTTAAAAAAAAAAAAAAGTACCTTCGCTCTGTCCAAATGGGTGCAAAAACAAATGTTATAAGGCGATTTTCTTTCCAGTCCAAATGTTATTTGTCACATAAAAGAGTGAATCAGGAAAATACCACTAGATGGAGCTGATGATCATTGTAAAAAAGTATTTATTTCCTATTATCATCAGCTCCATCTTACAGATCAAATGTACATGTTGTTTTACAGGCGTAATGCCTTTGCATTTTATAAATTATAAATACACCCCTTTGATTTGAACAATGTACACACAATTTACAGTACCTGATCTGCAAATAACTTTGCTGAATATAATTTTTATGATATCCAGGAGCAGCTTTTGTGAAGGAAGTAATTTTTTGTTTTATCATTTTGTTGTTTGAATAAGGAATATACCCAAGCCAGTCCCTCATACAGGAAAATAACTCTAAAAAGGGTTCTAGCCTTCCTCTACTCTACTGAGACCCAGTTCACATTAGGCAGTTCGGAATAGCAGGCAGGATTGCCACGATTCTACACACTATTCCAAATTGCACCAAAACACATTATGTGTCATGTTCCCCCATTCTGCCTTTGTTGGTGAGTTCCCCCATTCTGCCTTTGTTGGTGAGTTCCACCATTCTGTCTTTGTTGGTGAGTTCCACCATTCTGTCTTTGTTGGTGAGTTCCCCCATTCTGACTTTGTTGGTGAGTTCCCCCAGTCTGCCTTTGTTGGTGAGTTCCACCATTCTGTCTTTGTTGGTGAGTTCCCCCATTCTGTCTTTGTTGGTGAGTTCCCCCAGTCTGCCTTTGTTGGGGAGTTCCCCCATTCTGTCTTTGTTGGTGAGTTCCCCCATTCTGTCTTTGTTGGTGAGTTCCCCCATTCTGTCTTTGTTGGTGAGTTCCACCATTCTGTCTTTGTTGGTGAGTTCCCCCATTCTGTCTTTGTTGGTGAGTTCCCGCATTATGTCTTTGTTGGTGAGTTCCCTCATTCTGCCTTTGTTGGTGAGTTCCCCTATTCTGTCTTTGTTGGTGAGTTCCACCATTCTGTCTTTGTTGGTGAGTTCCCCCATTATGTCTTTGTTGGTGAGTTCCCCCATTCTGTCTTTGTTGGTGAGTTCCCCCAGTCTGCCTTTGTTGGTGAGTTCCCTCATTCTGCCTTTGTTGGTGAGTTCCCCCATTCTGTCTTTGTTGGTGGGTTCCACTATTCTGTCTTTGTTGGCGAGTTCCACCATTCTGTCTTTGTTGATGAGTTCCCCCATTCTGTCTTTGTTGGGGAGTTCCACCATTCTGTCTTTGTTGGTGAGTTCCACCATTCTGTCTTTGTTGGTGAGTTCCCCCATTCTGCCTTTGTTGGTGAGTTCCACCATTCTGCCTTTGTTGGTGAGTTCCCCCATTCTGTCTTTGTTGGTGAGTTCCACCATTCTGTCTTTGTTGGTGAGTTCCCCCATTATGTCTTTGTTGGTGAGTTCCCCCATTCTGTCTGTGTTAGTGAGTTCCCTCATTCTGCCTTTGTTGGTGAGTTCCCCCATTCTGTCTTTGTTGGTGGGTTCCACTATTCTGTCTTTGTTGGTCAGTTCCACCATTCTGTCTTTGTTGATGAGTTCCCCCATTCTGTCTTTGTTGGTGAGTTCCACCATTCTGCCTTTGTTGGTGAGTTCCACCATTCTGTCTTTGTTGGTGAGATCCCCCATTCTGTCTTTGTTGGAGAGTTCCCCCATTCTGCCTTTGTTGGTGAGTTCCACCATTCTGTCTTTGTTGGTGAGTTCCCCCATTCTGTCTTTGTTGGTGAGTTCCACCATTCTGCCTTTGTTGGTGAGTTCCACCATTCTGTCTTTGTTGGTGAGTTCCCCCATTCTGTCTTTGTTGGTGAGTTCCCCCAGTCTGCCTTTGTTGGTGAGTTCCACCATTCTGTCTTTGTTGGGGAGTTCCCCCATTCTGTCTTTGTTGGTGAGTTCCCCCATTTTGCCTTTGTTGGTGAGTTCCCCCATTCTGCCTTTGTTGGTGAGTTCCACCATTCTGTCTTTGTCTGTGAGTTCCCCCATTCTGTCTTTGTCGGTGAGTTCCACCATTCTGTCTTTGTTGGTGAGTTCCCCCATTCTGTCTTTGTTGGTGAGTTCCACCATTCTGTCTTTGTTGGTGAGTTCCCCCATTTTGCCTTTGTTGGTGAGTTCCCCCATTCTGTCTTTGTTGGTGAGTTCCCCCATTCTGTCTTTGTTGGTGAGTTCCCCCATTCTGTCTTTTTTGGTGAGTTCCCCCATTCTGTCTTTTTTGGTGAGTTCCCCCATTCTGCCTTTGTTGGTGAGTTCCCCCATTCAGTCTTTGTTGGTGAGTTCCCCCATTTTGCCTTTGTTGGTGAGTTCCCCCCTTCTGTCTTTGATGGTGAGTTCCCCCATTCTGCCTTTGTTGGTGAGTTCCACCATTCTGCCTTTGTTTGTGAGTTCCCCCATTCTGCCTTTGCTGGTGAGTTCCCCCATTCTGTCTTTGTTGGTGAGTTCCCCCATTCTGTCTTTGTTGGTGAGTTCCCCCATTTTGCCTTTGTTGGTGAGTTCCCCCATTCTGTCTTTGTTGGTGAGTTCCCCCATTCTGCCTTTGTTGGTGAGTTCCACCATTCTGTCTTTGTCTGTGAGTTCCCCCATTCTGCCTTTGTTGGTGAGTTCCCCCATTCTGCCTTTGTTGGTGAGTTCCCCCATTCTGTCTTGTTGGTGAGTTCTCCCAGTTTGCCTTTGTTGGTGAGTTCCCCCATTCTGCCTTTGTTGGTGAGTTCCCCTATTCTGTCTTTGTTGGTGAGTTCCCCCATTTTGCCTTTGTTGGTGAGTTCCCCCATTCTGCCTTTGTTGGTGAGTTCCCCCATTCTGTTTTTGTTGGTGAGTTCCACCATTCTGCCTTTGTTGGTGAGTTCCACCATTCTGCCTTTGTTGGTGAGTTCCCCCATTCTGCCTTTGTTGGTGAGTTCCACCATTCTGTCTTTGTTGGTGAGTTCCCCCATTCTGTCTTTGTTGGTGAGTTCCCCCAGTCTGCCTTTGTTGGTGAGTTCCACCATTCTGTCTTTGTTGGTGAGTTCCCCCATTCCGCCTTTGTTTGTGAGTTCCCCCATTCCGCCTTTGTTGGTGAGTTCCACCATTCTGTCTTTGTTGGTGAGTTCCCCCATTCTGTCTTTGTTGGTGAGTTCCCCCAGTCTGCCTTTGTTTGTGAGTTCCACCATTCTGTCTTTGTTGGTGAGTTCCCCCATTCTGTCTTTGTTGGTGAGTTCCCCCATTTTGCCTTTGTTTGTGAGTTCCACCATTCTGTCTTTGTTGGTGAGTTCCCCCATTCTGTCTTTGTTGGTGAGTTCCCCCATTTTGCCTTTGTTGGTGAGTTCCCCCATTTTGCCTTTGTTGGTGAGTTCCCCCATTCTGCCTTTGTTGGTGAGTTCCACCATTCTGTCTTTGTTGGTGAGTTCCCCCATTCTGCCTTTGTTGGTGAGTTCCACCATTCTGTCTTTGTTGGTAAGTTCCCCCATTCTGCCTTTGTTGGTGAGTTCCCCCATTCTGTCTTTGTCGGTGAGTTCTCCCATTCTGTCATTGTTGGTGAGTTCCCACTTCCTGTCTGGGAAAATGAACAGGAAGTGAGGGGTATTCTCTCCAGTGTGCTGGATTGCACTAAATTTAGGTCTCAACCCTTCTCTACTGTGTCCAAAATGAAAAAAAAAAAGTTTTCGCTTTAATTCCGCCAATTTGGATGAGGATGAATGGAATAATCTGACACAT
This sequence comes from Pelophylax lessonae, assembly GCF_965119305.1. Taxonomy (NCBI): domain Eukaryota; kingdom Metazoa; phylum Chordata; class Amphibia; order Anura; family Ranidae; genus Pelophylax; species Pelophylax lessonae. The sequence continues at coordinate 81,567,678 of NC_138775.1, read as the reverse complement.
GACAAGTTTCTAGACAAGGGCAACACCTCCTTTAGACCTTGTTAGTCATGAGGCCACAGTGGCAAGGAAATTGGACAATACATCTACCTCTTCTGCATGTAGGTGACAGTTCTTGGTAAACCCAGTCACACAGGCACAGTTGATTCTCCAGTATAAGGTGTCCTGCATAAATATGCAGAGGTGCCCTCACTTGGCCCGTGCACAAGACGTGAATTTAAGCGCCTCTCTATATGTAAATATATGGCATATTTCCCCATTAACATTCAGCTCAACGCTTTCTTCATTCAAGGGCGGCAACATCTCCCCGAACTGTAATTTGTTTATATGTGATTGTAAATGTTCTTTATTTTGCGCATCTCATTTTCTATATGCAAGTAATTAGATATTTCTCTGTTTATCAGCTCTGGGAATATTCTCGGATTATTAATAACGCTGCTCATTAATAAACAGGTCTTAAGCAGAATTCTAAAAGCATTTAAACAGTCGTGCAAACTGTAAAAGGCTTATATGTGATTATACCCTTAAAAAAAGATTTGCTGCTTGTGTCATGACAATGAAGAGATCACTTTAAAGCAGTGATCTCCAAACTGCGGCCCTTTGCTTGCATTTATCTGGCCCTCGAGGCATTATTCTTGCCATGGGCATCAACAATAGGTACTATTCCTCCAACTAATAAAAGTGTTAATACTTATGAGCTGCTATGTGCAAATAAAAAATGATCTAAATCTCATTGCTAATGATCAAAAAATATTATGAGGATAATAAGATAAAGGTAGTGAAAAGATAGAACAGCAGCAACTGTTATAATAAGGACCTCTAAAAAACGCCAGTAGCTTTGTAGTGAGTTTTTGAGCATTTTTTTTTTAGCTTTTTTTGCATTGGCGTTTTTGAGCTTTTTTTTAGCGTTTTTTGGCGTTAGGGTTTTCTTTGCGTTTTTAGCTAAAAATCACCTCTCGCTATTTTAGTAACTCCGACTTTCCCACATTGCAATGCTTGCCAGAAATGCAGCGAATGGGTATTCACACCCAAGCGATAAGATTTAGGTGCTGGGGAAAAAGGGTCCTACAACATTTTGGTGCAAATGTGGACCCTTTTTTCCCCACATCAAAATCGCATCGCATGGGTGTGAATACCCTGCATTTTGTGATCTGTTTTGGGGCGTCGTTCATGGAACATTAAGCCCTGGTTCATATCGGGCAGATTTGACATGTCAAATCGCATGCCAAATCAAAGCCTTTTGCCGGCAACGTCACTGTCCGAATTGGTGCAACCCTGACCTTGTGGCGCCACACCGATTCCCAAAAGTCGTTTCTGCATTACTTTTGGCAACTTTAGTGTGATTTCAATAGATATCTGTGCATGAACTCGTAGATGTCTGTCAAATCACCCCCAAAGTCGCACTGACATGCGAGTTTGAAATCATGCGCGTTCAGCTGAATTATTTCAAACCCGCCCTCCGTGTGAACCATTGCTGTTACCGGCAATAGGCTCCGATTTAACATGCGATTCCACATGACAAATTGCACACCAAATCGGTTCAATGTCAACAGGGCTTAATGTTCCATGAATAATACCCGAAACAGATTGCAAAATGCAATGCGCTTGCCAGATTCGCATCGCATAGGTGTTCACACCCATGCAATGCAATTGGGTGTGGAGAAAAAAAGGGCCCTACAACATTTTGGTGCAAATGTGATGCAATTTGAGCCATACAAAATATATCGCTCTAATCACATCGCACAGACATCACATGTGAGGTGCACATGAATGCGGTTCGTTTTTGGTGCAAATCACATGCAGTGTTCAGCATGCACCAGTGTGAACCCAGGCTATGTTCCATGAACGACACCTCGAAACAGAACCCAGGCTTAAAAAAAAGCAATGGAATAAAAAAACTTCAAAAAACACCCGTTAGCGTTTTTTGGCGTTTTGGCTTTATCAGCGTTTATTGACTTTAGAGCGTTTTTACAGCTCTAAACCCACTAGTTTTTGGGTTTTTTACAGCCAGAAACTGCCTCTGCCAAGAACTGCTGATAACAGAATATGTGTACATGGACACATAGGATATCATGCTGGGGTGTTTATTGGCTGTAGAAAAAAAGTCTGATGCCAAAAACAGCAGCTGTAATAACATCCAATGTGCATGAGCCCTAACACTAAAAATAGTGAAAAATAGAAGAACCGTGCGCTTGTTCATAAACAAACCCTAAATGACATTGATTTTCATAAAGCAATTTATATAAAGAAACATTCAAAAAATGTATGTGACCATATAATCGAGATAATATAAAAAAAAAAAAAAGAAATATATAAAAAAATAATAAAAAATAAATGGTGAAAAAAGTCCAAAAATGTAATCAAAAGTTCACATGCATAAATACAATCCACAAAAGATTGTATAATTGTATTTGTGGTCGGTAAATTAATGATGGTTGGAACCACGTGTATGAAAAGGTCGGTGTGGTGTGCCAGAACCGACATAGGGTTTAGGCCTGTAAATAAAGAGGGCCTACCTTAGTATACCAAGGAAGAGGGTGAAGGTGGGTGGGGTGACAGCGGGATGAGGCAGGCGGATGGAGGGGAGGAGCAGCAAAATAAAAGCATGCTAGCTCCTCCCACAAATACAGGCCTACGGCCTAACACTTATCCAGCGATAAAAGGTAATCCTTGAAAGGGTTGTGACAATAGGACAGAACCACCACCAACAAGTGAAATCTCTGAAAGACCACTATGTTCAAAACACGCTTAGTCACAAGGAAACTCAAGGGACTGATCCCCTCCACTGCAGCAGTCTCCCACCCGGGATCACAAGATCAATCCACAAATCTCTGCGGTTATCCAGGACTCCAATGTTGAAAAATCAGAATCAGGATAAAGAAAAAGTACAATGCAAAAGTACAATATTGCCAGCTTCCATCAAATTTTATTTAAAAACAAATCCAAAAAAGGCTGCTCACATTTAAAACATATACAAAGTGCATGTGAGGATAAAACCCATATATGGACAAACCTCATGGAAACTGCTCATCACCGCACTTCTATATCCTGGAGTCACCGGAAATTACATCACAGGCTCCACCCGACGCATTGCGTCACTGGTCAAGTGACTTCTTCAGGGATCAAATTCATCCGCACTGTTCTTCTTGCTCTATTTTTCACTATTCCTCCAACTGACACTAACAACAGGACATATTTCCTTCCACTGACACCAACAATCGGGCACTATTTCTAATACCAAAGACGGGGCATCGTTTGCTTCCACTGGGCACAGTTCAGGCCCCTTAATGTCTGAATGACAGTAAACTGGCCCCTTGTTTAGAAAGTTTGGAGACCCCTGCTTTAAAGTGAAACTCCACTTTTCTGGGAAAAAATTGTAAAATAAAAAAAATAATATTATAGCAAATACAATTGCTCCACAAGACATTTTGCAACGTATTGTTATTAAAAATTGCCTTTTCATTTCAACCTGCAATATGTGAACCACGAGGCATTCTGTTCACTGTTGGTCTACAGAACATTCCATGAAATGTCAGTTCCTGCTTTTGTGATTGGCTCACTGATTTTCTCAAAAGTCAGCACTAAGATTCAAGTCAAATTTTTGGCATCCCTTGCAACAGGATTTTTATTAGTACAAGAACCCTTTTCAAAAACGAGCGATTCTGAGTTGTATTGATGTGAACATGCACCATTGAAAACAATGTGATTTTCACTGTCATGTGATACTGTGTGACTGAAGTCACATCTGAAATCACACTAGTGTGAATAGGGCATAACGGTTCATGCTTATTCTAAATTGTATTTTAATTTAGTAAAACAAACCAGCCAGCCAGACTTAATTTCATCAGTTCAGTCACATTTGTTGTCATCAGTTTTTTCAGTCAACATCAGTTTCACATCCCTTTTTCATCCGTTGTCATCAGTTTCTCATCCTTTGTCATCAGTTCATTCAAATTTCCGAAGATAATAAAAAAGTATAGGAAATAAAGGAATAGAATAGAAAATAATAGAATTTAATAGTTCAAACAAACCAGAATAGAAAATAAAGGAATAGAAAAACATAGAATGAAAAATAAAGGGATAGAGTAGAAAATAGAAGAATAGAAAAGAATTTAATCGAGTAAAACAGAACAAAATAGAATAGAAAATAAAATAACTGAATAAAATAGATTATACTTTAAAGGAATAGAATAAAATAGAATAGAATAAAAAATAGAATAAAATAGAAAGAATATAACCATATTCTGAAATTCAAATTTCAAATAGAATTTAAATTAGAATAGAATAGAAAAGATCAGAATAGAAAAAAAAATAGATCAGAAAATAATAAAATAGAAAGTCTAATAACCTTCTTCCGAAATTCGAATTTAGAATAGAATAAATTCAAATAGGAATAGAATAGAAAAGAATAGAATAGAACATAACAATAAAACTGTTTTCTGAAATTTGAATAGAAGAAATTTGAATTAGAATAGAATAGAATAGAAAAAAAAGAATAGAACATAAAATAAACGAATAGAATAGAAAAAACAATAGAATAGAAAGAATATAACTGTCTTCCAAAATTCAAATTTCAAATAGAATAATTTCAATTTTGAATAGAATTTGATTCAAATGCAATTTGAATGGAATTAGATTCAAATGCAGTTCAAATGGAATTCGACTAGAATTTCCCTGAATTCGGAAAATTTGAATTGAAACCAATTTAGAAAAAATGAATTCTGAAAAAACAAATTAAACAAAATTCAACAATTTTAACTAAACAAATTCATGTAAATACCGAATCGAAAGGAAACACATTTTTTTGTTCTACACATTTGTAATTTCTTGCTCTCCTGAGTCCTGTCCCTGAGCTACTTAGTTACTATATCAATAATAAAATAAGAAATATGTTTTTGCCTTTATATCTGCCTTCAATCCCATTGCTAATTGCCTCCTGTACTTGTTTGTAGCCTAAAAACTGAAATCTGCACTTAACACTGTAGTTTTGTAACTTTTGGAAATGCCAGTAAAAACTTGGCTGTGCCAGTAAATGTTGGGTGTCGTGTCAGTACATTTCAATCTGGTAGGTTGGTAACACTGGTCTGTATGTTTGAAAGGGGCCTAATGCAAAAAGCCATTGATGACTCAATAATTACAAACTAACCATTTCTACACTGCACAGAGGAGATAACAAGAACTGCTGGTGGTCAGAGCTGCTCCTTATCTGATCAATCCCAGTCCTTTCTGCTGTGGAGCATAGGAAAAGATCAAATGTTCCCCCCATGCACTGCTGGTCACATGAAAAAAAACTTAAAAATTGGCATTGTCATGTTCTGCAAAGTTAGTCCATTCTTGATTGAATTGTTCTTAACTGGAAATGACTTGATTCAATGATGGCAATATCAAATGACAAATGACTTTCAGAATTTCTGTAAGAATGTTCAAACAAACACCTACTGCTGTATGGTCAGCTTGATTCTTTTGACCCCCATAATTTCTACCAGGGGTTGGAAAAACATGATTATATTTTTTATAGTACCCCCCCCCCCCCATGTTCTCACCTTTCTACAGCAGGGAATGCTCACTGTCTGCTCAGGCATTTGCCTAAAAATGAATATACTACCAATCCTATAATAAATGAAGTGCACTAAAACATATTTGTCTGCCCACCCTCCTAGATTGTAAGCTCTAACGAGCAGAGTCCTCTGATTCCTCCTGCATTGAATTGTATTTTAATTGTACTGTCTGCCTTCATGTTGTAAAGTGCTGCACAAACTGTTAGTAAAAATAATAATTATCCTGAATCCAAGCATCAAATAGGCTACTAAAATATAATAAAGATATTGATGTTGCATAATATACTGGCAAACAATCCTTTGTGTGATGATGCTATATATGACTTTTTTTATAACTTTTTTTTTTTACTTTGTTTAGCTCCTGCGTAGAGAGTGTTGCTAGATAAACTGTTCTCTTGTTCATCTTTTACAATATATCCTTTTGGAGGTGGATTAGAGAATTGCCACTGAACCCACTGAGGTGTGGCATACCATATTTTGTGCTTATATAGCATTCAAGAAACAATGCTCAAGCCTTATGTTAGGAGAATTTCCAAAGTTCACAGTCCCTGAACACTTGTTATCTTGTATCTCTGCAGTTCTACCCAGAGAGGTCATGATTGATCTTCTAAGATTGTGTGTTCTGTCAGTACTTGTTAAAGGGGATTGTCACTTTACCCAGAGTGCTTGGATAGATAACTCTATAGCTGCCAGGAATATTCTCTTCTAGAGTGTGTCCCTGTTAGTTGGAGCCTTGTAGTTGAACACTATGTACACATACACTATATTGTAGAAAACAAGCCGCGCTACTTGGTAAAAAGGTGCTATAACCACACAGTCCCAAATATAATGAAATTCAAAAAATTCAAAAAAGTCCTTAAGTCTCTGAATAAACTCCAAAGAAATTGGATAAAGTGTTCATAAAGTCCACTAAGTATAGGTGAACATCCACTAGTAGTGCAGACTGCTTACCAGAGTGCTTCAAAATTTGTGCCCAATATAAGGGTTTGGCACCCAAGATCTCCAGACGGATATCCTACAACCAGATCAGGTTCCACTGTGTTTCAGGTCTTGTAGCATAAGATGACTCAGCAGACATTAGACCACGCACATAGGAGAGAAAATGGTATAGGATCCATAGCGTAAAACTGATATGTGATAAACTTTATAAAATAAACGAGGAATATGTTCCTCTAAATCGTGAAAATTAAATGAAAATATTTTCCAAATAAGCGACACCGAAAGTGCAGTGACCACCACCAGTTATGCAATCTGCTTACCAGATAGACATAATAGAATCACCAATAAAGTGTATAGGGACACCCCACTTTCTTCAAAAAGGCAATACCACCACCAATAGTGCTATCTGCTTACCAGACAGAAAATATATAGTAGCCAATGAGGGGAAATGATGGGTGATATAGATGGATACCAAACTCCACACAGAAATGATGACCGCCACCCCAATCCGCAAACTGCTTACCAGATGTATAATAAGGTAAAGCCAAAAATAGGTATCAATCCACCAATTTCATATGCTCCAAGATTCCCA